>NC_134544.1:27942291-28547500 GCF_050624435.1 Tenrec ecaudatus
GGTGTATATGTTTTAACTCTTACAGGAATTTGGGGGCTGGTTTTGCGTCTTTCAAACCTTAGTGCAGCTAGTGGTTTCTACTGCCCAGTGTGTGTCCTTTTCATTGTTACAAATGTTAAGGTCTTGTTCCAGTAACTTCAACACTTGTCATTGGGGAGATAATGTGAGCAAAAACAATTTAGCTGCATAAATTGCTGAATGTTTACATTTTGTTACGGTTTGGATTGTATTGGTTCGGACTGTGCTGTAGGCTTCCAGAGGCCTCCCCCCACCTCCACCTCTTTCTTTTAAAAAAAATATTTTATTAGGGGCTCATACAACTCTTATCACAATCCATACATATACATACATCAATTGGATAAAGTACATCTATACATTCTTTGCCCTAATCATTTTCTTTTTTTTTCTTTTCATTTTTACATTTTATTAGGGGCTCATACAACTCTTATCACAATCCATACATATGCATACATCAATTGTATAAAGCACATCTGCACATTCCCTGCCCCAATCATTCTCCAAGCATTTGCGCTCCACTTAAGCCCTTTGCATCAGGTCCTCTTTTTTCCCCCCTCCCCGCTCCCCCCCCCCACCATCTCGTTCATGCAGGTGTTTTGTAATGCATATAGAAGCCCTCTTTAGTACCTGCTGCCAGATGGAGGCTTGTTCACTTTGTGGGGAGGGAGAGGCATTTTCTAGAGGGTTGAGCTGCGAGCTTCCTTTTCTTCCGAAGGCCATTTTTAGCCCTTCAGTTTCTCTGAGGAGGAGGATATTTTCCACTGCGTCTTGCCAAAGGATATGTCAGAAAAATTGTGAAAGGTAAAACGTTGGGAACCTTTTCAAGGAGGGTCAGGCAGTATTCAACAAATCACTCTTTCCGTGTGTCAGGCCCTGGACTAGGCCACCAAGTATGAACAGCTGTACTTCTAGCCCCACTTCTTAGTGGAATTGTTGTTATTAGGGCCTGTTGAGTTGGTTCGCACCCATAGCGACCCTATGTACAACAGAACCAAACACTGCCTGGTCCTGTGCCCTCCTCACAATGAAGTCCCAGCCCATAGTGGCAGCCACTTTGTCAGTCCATCTCCTGGAGCACTTTCCGCTGTTGTACGGAACCTCTTCCAAGCATGGTGTCCTTTTCTAGGGACTGGTCCTGCATGGCCAAAATGATGGAATTAGAAGAGTGGAAGTCCCTCGGCCCCCTGCCCCACTTGATGCTCGTGTGCAGAGTGAGGGAGCATGTGATGAAGTCTTGGAGTGGAGCCGGTTCCTAAAGTCGGCATGCATTGCTTTCTCCCTGAGGGAAGAGGATGGGAAACAGCCCATACATTTCCCTTTTTGTGCAATGAATATGGACTGAAGCTGTGGCCAGTTTCTCTGTAGCCTGTCTGCTGCTGAACAGGGCATGCTGGGAGACCCTGGGTCCATTTGGCTCCATTTTGTGGCCCTTTTAGGCATAGGGACTGGCTGGGAACAAAAGCCAACCTGAGTCAGTTCTATTTCTGCAGCTGCATCCGGAATAAAGTGTGAAACCGTGAGTCTGTAGGGTGGCCTGGTGGGCAGCGTCCCCCAATGGGGGGCGCTGGTTTTGGAGTTGGCCCTCAGTTAGTGTCTGATTTCTCAGTTACTCTGTTGGGTAGGTTACTTACCTCTTGAGCCCCAGGTTTCTGATGGACAAGGGACATAATCACAACACCCACCTTTTAGGAGGAAATGATCGCCAGTCTATGAAAGTGTCTGGAACTTTTCCCAGGACAGAATGGGCCCTGGACCTCCCGAAGGACCTCTTGCTCTGCCCCTTTGTGGTTTTCAGTCGTTTGTGCCCTTTCTAAACCAAATGCCTGGCCTCCACCCTTGTGCTTGACGGCATGTTAGAGAAGCGCAAAGACCCGAGGCAGCTAAGCTGGCCAGTCCTGGCCTTCTGGCATTAAGTGTAGCAGAACTTCTGAGACCCTGAAACGGAGCCTGGTGTCGGCTCTTTTAGACTGTTTTTGGCAAGCCTACTTAATCTGGCTTCCCACAGATGAGAACCCAGTAGATGTGGGTAGTGTGAGATGTTAAGAGGGGCTGTGGAGAGGGGGTGGGTGGAAGGAGGGATGTGGAGCTGTCAGCCTACTGTGTATTGTAAGAGAAAACAGATAGGAGCCTGGGGAGGATAATGGAGATAATTGACAAGACACAAAAACAAATATTCTGGCCCATCTAGCATGTCTGGGGCCATTCAGTGCAGGACCAGACCTGAAAGCATGGTAATGAACGTTCATCAATTAGGTGAACTCATGTTTGGGAAAATCTTTTTAAGAGTGCAGTTAGAGGCTTATTGCTAGTCGCTGATCTGTTTGATCATGTCTCCAGAGTGGTGTAACTGATGATGTATTTAGTTAGGACATAATTCAGTGCTGATTCTAGGTCGCGGGCTCCCAGCTGCAGTTTCAGCAGTTGCTTGCAGGGCAGCGTTCGGCCGCTGTTTGGCCAGCTGGCCAGGCACATGAGGGAGCTTCTGTGATGTACGTCCAGAAGGGATGGTGGCACTTCTTTCTGAGCTGGAAGCGCTCTCATTTGTAAGTGGGTCCCACTGGTAGGACAGATGCTTGGCAGTGTTGCTATTTTCTTAAATGAAGGTCTGTAAACAGAAAGGTGTGATTCATTCTCCTTAAATTTTATGAATTTACTACAGCCTTGTCACTAGGTCTTTCAGGTAGCTCTACCAACCTTGACTCTCGGGAGTAAGTTGGCCTCTGGCTGAGAGCAGTAGAGTGAGGGTTTCCTCCACTGAGCAACTACTCTGAACTAGATTGCATTTTCTTGAATAATCTGCAGTGGCCTGCCTCCCTCCCTCCTTCCCTTCCTCCCTCCCTCCCTCGTTTTGGTGGGGGAGGAGGTAATTTCAGGTTTAATGTACAGGCAGTCCCTGATTTACGAGGGGCCTCCACTTATGACGGGGTTCTGTTCTGACCTTAGTGGAGTCTGACGTAAGTTGAATACTTTTTTAAAAAACAAAAGTCCTTATAACTGCTCTTCTGATCAGTATCTTCGTGAACCTGATCTTTGACTATCTGTGGGTGAGCATCTGAGACTGGAAGCATCAACACGTTACACGCCATGTCGCTTTATGGCAGTACAGATTGCTAATAAATCTCGTTACCTTGAGTCCTTTCATTTAAGAAAAGCTTTTTTATCTGAGGTTGGGGCCTGGTAGTTCTGTGATCCCCTGGTTTTCCGTCTCGGATGCTGCTTCACCTACTTTTACAGATTCTATAAAGATAATGGTTAAGAGCTTGTAAATATTAATGCCCCGCCTTAATCACAGTCTTTGTGATAAAATACGAGCTTGTGAGTCTGGCTTGCCAAGTTCATGGCAAACACACCCGGCCAGTGGTGCACTGGGAGCCCTGCTCTTGAGTCCAGTGTGTGCTCCCCACCCCCCTTTTGATCTTAACAAACTCTTGTGACTTTCTTTTTAGACGCTGGATGGCAGTGAGCATCCCACTTTTGGATCAGTCTTAAAGGATTTGTTGATGGGGGAGGGGCTGAACTCTAGTTTTGTTACTGGACCAATCACACTTTTCTTTGTAAAGTTTTTAAAGCATCATCAGGAAGTTCGAGCTTTGGCCTGAGTTTCTGAGTTGGGCATTTTCGTGCTAAACCAGTAGTTTTCACACTTAACACACCTGTGATCACAATGGCTGCAGAACAGTATTTTGGAGGATTTCAAATGTAAGATTGAAGCAAGGAGAAGCTTAGTAACTTTCTTGTGTCGGAGACAACATGGAGGTTGAACAGTTTGCTGAAGCAGGTTCGCTTCTCCAGGAAGCATTTGAAGCACCTGAGGAACAATGTTACCTGCTGCCTTGTCAATTCTGACTCATAGTGATCCCACAGGTCAGAGTAGAACTGCCCCAGGGGTTCCAAGGCTGAAAACTGCTCCAGAAGTTGTCTGCCCCCCACCCCCCCTGCTTGACTGAGCACTGAACCACAGTACAGTACCACCAGGACCCCTTGAGGCCATGTGGATGAACAGTACTTGCTTTAGATGTGTTTTGTCCTGCATGGTGGCCACTAACCACTCTTGTGCTCTGTCTAGCTCTTGAAATGCGACTGGAGAATGAGGAACTGAATGCTAGGTGAAGTGGCTGCATGTGGCTAGCAGCTCCTGTATTGGACAGCCCAGATACAGGGCACTTCCACCAGTGTTGAAAGTTCTGTGGGACAGGCACTATGCTCTAGGCTTTGCTTCAGTTGAATGTTCATATCTTGAGGACTGTACCCAATTCACATGTCCCAAATTCAAACCCACCGCCATCACATGATTCTGAACCTGCCAGGAAGGTTTCTGTGGCAGGAGTTCTTCACAGAAGCGGACTGCCAGCAGGCTGCTTTGCTTTTCTCCTGTGACTCCACTGCTGGCTTTGAACTATTGAGTTGGTCCCAACTCACAGTGACCCTCTGTAGGGTTTCCCAGACTGTGTAAATCTTTACATAAACAGAAAGCCTTGTCTTTTGCCCACTAGCAGCTGGTAGGTTTGAACCTCCGAGCTTGTGGTTAGCAATTGAATGGTCACCTGACAGTGCTACCAGGGCTCCTGGGGTCAATTTAAAGGGTGATTGGGGTACTCACTACTGATGCCGATTTGAGCCTGGACTTGTGTGGTCTTCTGAGAAGTGCCTTCTGATCATCTGGGAATGACACAGCAGTGTGTGGTTCAGAGGGAGACTCCTTTCCACTGGGAATACCTGGGTGCTTTTATGCACCAGCGCACACCGTGATTGGGTGTCACAGTGATGCCAAAGGGCTCTGGGTGTCGTGCTGGTGGTTAGTGCTGGGCTATCTTAAAAATGTTGACCTTTTGATTCCACCAAGCAGTGCTGCAGACTAAAGACCTGATAATCTGCTTCTGGAAGAATTGCGGTCAAAACCGTGGCCCCGTTCTACTCTGTAATTGTAGGATCACCGTGAGCCGGAATTTACTCGATGGCAATGATGTTGGTGTTTTTTGGTTGTGCTTTATGATGCTGAGCAGCTTCTAGACTAAGGTGAACGGAGAAAGAAAGATCTGGCAATCTACTTCCAAAACTCAGCCACTAGAAAGTGTCCTTGGATTCCAAGGGTCCAGTCTCGTGCATGAGGCGGCCAGGAACTGGGGGCTGACTAGTGGCAGCTCTCCGCACAGGAGTGTGCTTGCAGGCTTCTCGGTAAAGGGGAAAGAATGTAACTAGATTAAGAGCAGGCATCCTTGTTCCACATATTCCTATCCAAGGATGCGGCAAAATGTTCCTGGGAAAACTTCCATTATCCTTGAACTGTTTTTCCATGAACTTTCTGAAGTCCCCTGGTATTACGGGGTCTTCCACTTGGCTTACTTTTGCAGTCAGAGTAGTTTTTGACAGTCTATAAAATTGAACACATAAAAGTTTTCTGTTTGCTTTTGTTAAATAGGCACATTACCCGTTGTTGTCTTTGGGGCCAACGTGGGTTTCCAATTGGCAGTGTCTCCTCGCTAGCTGACAGCTTGGGGAAAAACCATTGAGTGAGAATTGACAAATCTGTTTTTGAGCGATTTGTTTTTATGTTTTTTAATGCTTCCTATTGTCCGGGTTGGAGCCTTGGTGGTACTGTCTGGTACACATTGATTGCACTGCTAGCTGCGAGGTTGGCGGTTCAAATCCATCCGCTGCTTCACTGTGGGAAATGGGAGGTCATGTGCCTCCGAAGCCCTGTTTGGGGTCACTCTGGGTTGGAATCGACTGGTAGTGAGGACTGTCCTTGTTTCCTGATGTTGCCTGTGACTGAAACCGGTGGCCCAGGTATGGATCACGAATGCTGCGGTTTCCTCCCCAACGTGGTATGCTCCGTGTGTGAGCGTGGATTGCCAACCATGCTACACTATTTCACCCGGGGTCCACCGTGTTCTCCAGGAAGGCAACACCATCCTCTAGTGACTTGCTGGTGTTGAACTCCCGCATTTTGATGTTCTTTGGAAGTCAAAATCTACATAGCAATGAAGGGAGTGTTTGGCACCTCGCTGGCTGCAGTTCTTGCGCTCCATACCTACACTTGTTTTGTGCATGGAATGGCCTCTTTTACCCTGAACCTTTGTGAAGTGTGGCTTTGCACACTTCAGTGTGTCCCTCTCCTCTCCCCACCTCTCTTTCTGAGTTGGTAAGTGCCCTACGTCTCAGTTTCATTACTTTCCCCGGTGCTTGCCACTCTCCCTGCCCTCTAGCTAATTACGAAGGTGACCCAGACAGGTGAGGCCCTTCTCTCCTCCTGTCAACACAGGGAAATGTTGGATGAAACGTTTTCTTAAGGAATTAAAATACTAGAGGTTTCAGAGAGTTTGTGGGAAAATGGAATTAAAAGATGCCGAGAGACGGGTTATTTTACTGCTGTACAAGAGTTACATTCCTGGAACCTTGGAGGCAGGTCCTGAAGGGTGGCTGTGAGTCGACATTGACTCGATGGCAGTGAGTTTGGGTTTCGTTGTTGAGAGTTTTCTACACTGAATGCTTTTGAGCCTCTCGGATGGAAGTGTGTAATTAAGCTGCGTTGTTCCAGACAGGAGGAACTTACGAGAAAACGATGACAGGTGGGGTTAAGGAAAAGCTCGGCTTAGAGATTGGACAGGCCAGAGGTGGTGTAGCTAGGGCTAGGGTGGTGATGTCCTGCAGGGAAAGAGGATGTGATTGGGAACTCTGCTAAGAAAACATCCCCAAGTGGCCCTAGCGCTGTGGGAAGCTGCTCAAAGCGCCCTGTTGAGGAACTAGAGAAACCTTAGGGCAGGATCACAGGAGGCTTTTAATGCATTTGGTCATGGGGAATTGAAAAGATACAAAAGGATAAATAGTGAAAAGTTCTTTGGCCACCAGTGGTCTTTCCAGAGGCAAGTAAACGTTGAGCTGCTTAACATGTTTGCTAAACAGCAGACCACATATATGTCTGTGGGCCGGGGTGCCCAGGTTTGAGTGCCAGGATGCCAGACCCTTGCCTTGGGGTCCAAGCCTCAGTTCTGCCTGGGCTGCTGCATGTGGCTGCAGCAATGGCGACCCTGGCCCGAACCCCAACGCTTGTTCCTTTCGGCACCCAGTGGCAGATCTTGTCTCCCTGGGGTGGTTCTTAGGACACTAGTGGAAAGGTGTGCACCCTGGGGTCCCCTGGCCCTCTGGTTCTGCACTGCCCCATCCCCAGGCAGAGTGTCATTGGTCTTCTGGCATTCCTAGTAGCTGGCTTAGCAGAGAAGGCAGTACCGCTGGGTAGGATCTGGGCAAGCACATACCTTAGTTGTCCGGAGCTGTCTGGCTGCATATCTCCCAGCAGCCTCCGCATGCTGTGTGTGTCCAGGAGCCCTGTGCCCTGCAGATGCAGATGCTTGCGAGGTGCGCTTAGCTTCCCATATGATTCCAGAGTCTTCACTCATGGGCGAGGAACTTTGGATAAATAATTCCTTTTCAGACAAATGGTCTCTTTTACTTAGCAATAAATAGATCATGTGGACTTTTCTTGTTAGTACATACTGAGTACCTTTAGCCCCTTTTGACTGCATTAATAATAATAGCCTTTTTGTATGGATGTCCATAGTATATTTCATTGTTGTAAAATATCACCATTATTGGTAAGGACTGATACATTTTTTCCATTCTGTGCTGTTATTTCTAAAACAGTGCTGTCACAAATAGCTTTGTGCTTCTATAGCATCTTGCCCCTGATTAAGTGTGTTAATAGGGTGGGTTTCTAGGCAGTTCAAAGAATGGCAATGTCAGTCAAACAGTCCATCACTAGGGTTCTTCTCATGTAGGTACACCCTCATTTACAATAAAGTCCGCCTCTGCGATTGGGGGGTGGCGGCAGACAAATGCTTTCAGTAAGACATTTATTTATCTTAGTTTTGCTAGGGTGCCTTAAAAATAAAAAAGGTCCAATCAAGACTAGCTTCCCAGGGGATCTGATGGTCCAGACTAATTCAAGGCTGAGAGATCAGCCCGCAAGATTATGGTGATTATTTTGGGGTCATTTTGATAGATTTTCCCATGAGACACAAGAAGATTGCAGGACTTAGGGTGACGGAGTTTTATGGGAGTGGAGAACTGCACTTTCAAAATCCAGGAAAGTTGCACTGCAGAAACACCCCCCCCCCCCCTTTCTCATTCTTTCAGGGTAGCAAGGGCTGTTATGTGGGAATTTTGTTGGGAAACTTACCCAGCCCGTCCACCTGACAGCCTTGATCTCACCCCTGAAGAACTAATTTTTTCCTCTCCTAATTTCACAGAATGATTTGTGTCCCTGGGGAATGTCAAAATTGTTGCTTTGACAACATACTTCAAAGTGTGCAGATGTCTTTGGGAACCGGGTCGAGGGATGGGAATACTGCCGTTAGAAGCACATCGACCTATGTGGGAGAGGCACGTGGAGCAAGACTCACATCTCAAGAGACCAAGCCTCCTGGTTGAGCCCCAAGACCAGGGAAGTCACCTTTCAGATGTGGAACTGAACTTAGCCCTGGTGGCTCAATTTTCAGCCAGTTTGCAGGTTTGTTTATAAAGGGAATGGTTACAGTTGTGAGATGCTGCCCATACTTTAGAATAATCCACCACTCGAGAGCAAAAGAGCAGCATTCACCCAAGAACTGGAGGAAGAATGAGGCTGGTCCAAGTTGGTTGGGGTGGCTTGCCATGCCAAAATACAACGTAGAGTGCGAATTCAAGGATTAATATAATTATAAAAGATTAATATTAAAATATAATTAAAATATTTCACTGCGACTTCTAGTGCTGATGACATGCCGGAATGATAATATTTTAGCTATTGTCTTATTAGAATGATTTCATCTGTTTTTATTTTTTAATGTGACTGCTAGACATTCTATGGTTTTTACCTATAAGCTTGGATTCTAGTTCTGTTGGGCAACATTTCAGCGCTGGTATAAAGGAATCCCATGTTTCTCTAACAGACAAGCTCTGGGAGTTGGTCTTCTTTTAGGCAATTTCCTTTTGCAGCGTGCTACCTGTGGAATCAGAAGAGTCTTGCTAAGATGTTGGTGGAAGGGGGTCACTGAGCTTTTCTTTGTTGCTTCATCCCGAATTCTCAGCCAGTTACCATTGTCATTGTGGGTGGGTCTTAAAAGTGAAGGTTTGTCCCCTTGGAGGGAAACTTGACACGCTCCTTGTGCTGGCATCTTGGCACCTGTTCCCGGCTCACACGGGTTGCCCTTGACCCCTTTCCCCGTGGCACGGGCCTCCCTTGTGGTGCAGCCTTGTCTCCAGAGCTCACTGGGTGAGTGTGTGGAGCCCGCAGTTGGAGCTCTACAATTGTCATGGAGTCCGGGCGGACTCACAGCAACCCTTTCTCAACAAGGGAGAACCTTCCCCTTGAGTCTGAGACGGTAACTAGTAGAAAGCCCTGTCTTTCTCTCAGGAAGAGGCTGATGGTTTCAAACTGCTGACCTTTAGGATCACAGGCTGACGCTTAGCATTACGCCACCTGGGGAACTTCCCTTTGGAGACCTTGTGGATCTGGAAATGCTTTTCTTCTACTCTAGCTGATAACAGAACTCTAGGATTTCTTTGGAGTTGTGAAGGACTGTCATGGTGTTCAAAGCCACTCTGATACCTGATCTGCTCTGTAAACATACTCGCTGCCATCGAGTCATTTTCCGACTTTCTGGTGACCTTAAGGACAGTAGAACTGCCCTGTGTGTCTCTGGGCTGTCCGTCTTCAGAGGAGCAGAGCCTTATCTTTCTCCCATAGAGTGGCTGGTAGGCATACTATGTCTCCAGGGCGCCTTGAGCCGCTCTGTAGGACCAGCCTTTCTCCTTTGCCCTGCATATTCGGAGATTCCCCAGCCACTCACCTCTGGGCATGTGGCTGCAGCCCTGTGGAGGGAGGTCTAGATGGCCCTTGGAATCTGGAGATCCCTGCGCTCCAGTTCAGAGGCTGCTTCTGGATTTCTTTCCTGGATCCCCACCCCTCACTTCTCACCTCCTTGTCTCGGATGCGTGCTCCGATTTTCTTCTCTCTTTTTTATTCTCCTATTACCTCATTTACCTTTTTATTTCTTTCTTGAGAGGTTTCTTCTACTTTACAGCTCTCTTTTTGTGTATCCCTCCCGGTTTCTTGCACTCTCCAGGGGCTGGCTGCTCTTCATGCGCTGAAAGCTTCCTTTATGTGGCATCGGACTTGCTGTTTTCTCTAGCTTCTAGTTCTCTGGCTAAATTGATGGGGAAAAAAATTTTTTTTTAAGTGTTCTGTGTGGTCTCCGTTTTCGGAGTTGATTTTATTCTGTTTGTGTTTGCTTGCTTTGTATCCTTGGTTGTCTGGTAAGCCTCAGTTCAGAAGGGCTGGGGTGGAGGTCAGAAGAATGGGTTGGAAACAGGCCTGTGGGTGAGGCTTGTCTTCTTTCAGTTTTACTGTAGAGTGAGTGGGCTGGTTGTTGGCAAAACCAAAAACCAAACTCCCTGCCATCAAGTCAGTTATGACTCATAGCGACCCCATAGGACAGAGTCGCACTGTCCTTGTGGATTGCCAAGGTTGTGAATCTACAGGAGCAAAGCAGCTGGTGGGTTCAAAGTACCCAGGGTCTAAGGCACTGCACCACTGATAAACGCTCACTATTCTTATCTGTCAGTCTCTTCTCTAGGCTGTCAGGTACCCAGATCTTTTGATCCCATTAAAAAACCTCTGGCTTTAGTATTTGAGGGCCCAGAACCCATGGAGAAAGGGGTTCCTCATCTTTTCCTTTTAGCGTGACAGTCTGTTCATTTTCCCATTGCTACAGGATTCGCTTCTGCAAAGAATCAGCATTTAGTCTTCTAGTATTGATGTGATGGAGTAGGGGAACAGGTCTTACATATCCAATCACTTCTCGAATAGTACCTCCCAATCCTGGCCCGCCCCCCTGAAAATTCTGCTTTGTCGGAGTTTACTCAGTAGGGCTGACGGGATGAAAATGAAGGAAATTGGGTCATTTTAGCAGAAAGCAGGAAAGGGAGACAGAAACAAGGAAAAGCCATGGGCGTTAGAGGACAGAAGCGCATTGGGAGAAGAGACTCTTAAGTATCTGTACAAAGCCCGCATGTAATCTCAGCACAGACCTGCAGCTGAGGCCAGAGTGAAAGTAAAAGGCAATCTAACCAGGTGTGTTTTATGAGGAGATCCTACCCATACAAACTGGAGGGCAGTGTGCTTGGTTTTGGTTTTAAAAGTAAGATAGCAGTGTCAAAGTAAACTTTTGCCTTCAAAGTTGCTAACAACTCAACAGTGTAGACCAGTGTAGACTGGCCTATAGGCCAGTGTAGACACTGCCCAGTAGGAGTTCCCAGGATGTAAGTCTTTATGGAAGTAGACTGCCTCACTTTTCTCCCACAAAGCAGTTGGTGAGTTTGAACTGCCAACCTTTCCATTAGCAGGTCAACGTTTAACCCACCGCGCTGCCAGTGCACTCGGTTTCAAAGTAAAGGAATGGAAAAAGATAAATGTCAGTTATGATCTGAGGGAGAGGTGGCAGCATGAGCGACGCGACGCGGCTGTCTGCTCTCATGGAGAGTTGCCCCGCACAGGGTTGCTCCTAGTCAGAACGGACTCAGGCAGCGGTTCAGTCGGGTGGTTGGTTTATTGGTTCGTAGCTCTCAGTTTATATCTGTTTTAATTCATTGTGATGTTCACTGTATTTCTCTCTGTGGGACTTTTAAATTAAAAAGACGGAAATCTGCTGCCCTAGAGCTGGCCTGAAAGATGCTATCCCTAAGACCTCTCAAGGCAGCATTGCTTGGAGGAGTGAAAATGAAGAGCAGCTGAAGTAGCCGGCGAGACGTGCACCACCCGGGACTGTGACAGCAGCTCCAGTAGAATGCTGCTAGGGGGCAGCTAGAGGCACCAGGCCTGGGTATGGGGTCGCTGCGAGTCGCAGGGAGGTGGGTGGTGGTGGTGTTTTGAGTACTGAATTCTGAGGCGTCCTTGTGTGTGTGTTGAGGGCCCTCAGCAAAACTGAGAAACAAGCCATTTTGTCCTTTCATTCCATTTCCCCATGTAACAGCCGTGTCACTGCCTGCATTGCCCACCGTCAGACCTTTTCCTCGGCTTTCAGCATCCTTCCGTTAATGAAAATACACGGTGCCAACACAGATTCAAGCAGAAAATGATTGTAATGAAGGGGTTATTTAGTTTATCAGATCACTCTGTCACCTCTTATCACAAACTCCCGATCTATTAGGAACTGTAATGGAGAACACAAAACTCAGCAGCATCACCCAGCCTTCTGCAGGATGGGAGGTACTTAGAGCAGAGGGAAACTAGTACTTGGCTTGCGCTGCATTTGTTAATAGTAACGCTCGCCCGACTTGAGGCTTCTGAAGATGCATGAGTTAGTGGTACCTACCTGTCACACTAATCCCTTGTGGCACATAGCATGGCTGGTACTCACACAGCTGCAGTTTAGGGCAGATGGGGTTTCTTTACTGACAAAGAGTATGTCAAAAGACTTGACTAACTTTGTAAATCATGGTTTTTCAGAAGGCATGCTAAATATTTGGAGATGTTTTATAATACATGTTCGGTGATAGAGTTTATATCCGAATAAGACACTAAGAAAAGTAAAAGTCTTTGCAAAGAATATGCACTGCAGGCTAATAAAACTTGCAGAGAAGCCTATTTGTAAAGTCATGTTACATGAATAACCTGAAGGCTTCATTTGCTAGTTCAGGAAAGTCAGCCTTTTGCCCAGCTAAGACTTTCCAGTGAGGAATCTTGGAAACTCCATGTGAACTGCGGTATCACTTGCTAAGCTTCCTTATTCAGCTGTAACAGTAAAAGTCTTCTGTTCGTTCCGTTGAAACGTGCATCATATAAGTATCACTTAGTGCTGGAATTAGAAACAGACGTAGTAGCTAAACTTAGTTTTCAGTTCTCAGAGATGTTGAAGAAAAAGAATTTGTATAGAGCTTGCTGCTGACCCCCTCCTGAAGAAACTATACGTTCTGTAGGCGATTTATTCACATTTTATTAACTTGATCATAAGTCTAGGGTTCTTAGCATTTCCTTTGTTTTCTGAGTCTGAACATACTACCACATTATTTTGTACATCTGCATGTCAGTTTAGAAACTATTGGCTTAATATATTTTAGTTATTTAAAATAAATGCTGAAGTAGTTGATGTGTACTATCAGCATTCATGAAAAATATTTTTTTGTATAATTGTCCAGACTCATGTTAGCCAGTTTAGACAACTGAACTAGATTGTACCATGAGACTTTCCCTAACTCTTCAAAGGGGAAAACTGAGCTAGTGCTGTGGTGGTGGGTTATGTCTAAGAAGTAGCTCTACCAATGGCCTTGGGGAGTGTGTGTGTGAAAGTCAAATGGTACTTAGAGTTGGGGCTCCAGGTCAGACATCTCCGGGCTTATTTCAACAGAATGTGTTTAAACACGGCTCTGTGGTTGGTGGGTGATGATAGGCAAGGTCTCTCGGTAGTGCACCCACTGCAGTTTCCTTAGGGTGCCATAGAAATATTTTTAAAAGGCCCAATCAAAACTGGCTCCGGAGGGCCACTGCTGGGCCACTTAATTAAAGGGCAATTAAAGGTGTGCTTACCGATAAACTGTCCTGAAGGACACAGCCGGCCCGGCCATGGGGGCTGTTAGGAAGAAGTTGGAAGAAAATTGAATTAGTGGCTTTGGCGAGGCAAAGACCAGGAAGTTGGACTGGGGGTTGCCTATGACAGTCCCACCTGCTCGTTCATTCTTCATGGGGAGTAGCGAGGGCTGTCCTGTGAGCATGCTGTTGGTAAATCTCCATCTGCCCCATACTCTGGATCTTCTCCCACGAGACACCGTCACGTCCCAGAAGAACACCATCTGAGTTCCTGAGGGTGCCCCGACTGCTGTTTGAGGGGGTGTAAATCAGCGCAGATGCCTTAGGGATGGGCTGGGGAGACCGAACCACTGCCTTTCCAGTGTGTGGACTTAGCTGGAGGATGTGTTGAAACAACTACACATTAGCAAAGAAGAGAGAGTTGAGTGGGGATACAGTTCCTATGTATTGGAAATGAGTCTTGGAATCTAAGGCTAAAAATTAACCCCTTTCTTGCTGGAAATCATTTCAATCCACGTTAAAGAATTTTATCCTCATTCAGGATGTCCTTGAATATTAACATCTTTAAATGCATATGAGGGGCCCACACAAATGTCGGAAACGTGGACTTGAAAAATCTTGAAATTTCCCCATGAGCATTCTGAAGACCCTTGTATGGTCTTGTGTGGTCACTGAGAGTAAGAACATTACTGTTTTCATTAGAAACAAATATGTAAACTAAAATTTTTAGTATTTGAGTATGTGAAGGTTTTGCAAGGTTCCTAAGTTAAACTAGGTAACAAGGAAATGACCATGAGCAGGGTTGGGGGCGGGGGGCAGGGGAGAGGGGAAGATGGCTGGTTAGGTCTCAGTAAGCCAAACTCACCGCCATCAAGTTGTGACTGACTTACAGTGAGTGCCCTGTGATCAGGGTAGAACTGCCCTGGTGGGATTCCCAGACTGGAGCGTTTAGGGAGTAGAAGACCCCATCTTTCTTGATTGAGGAATAAGGAAAATATAAGCTGAATTTACAATACTTTGTGTGCCAGAAAATAAACTATTAGACTGCTGGAGTCATTTAATAAAGACCAAACTTAAAGGGGCAGCAACTGACTGAAGTTTTGTGCATCAAAAAGGAAAATTACAATTAATTGAAATATGTAGAATATGTAAAACCTGCTAGGACAGGATTTCCCCCAACACACACATGCACCCACAGATGCATCCATACCTCTTAGATGTCATTGGAATTAACTTGCGCATTGGCTTCTGGTTTTGAATACTAACAGGTAGAATGGATGCACTCACCTTGCTGCTAAGCTTAAATGAGTTGTATTTTAGAATAGCCACGTGACCCTAGCTGAAGAGAAACGTTTCTTTGCAAAAGAATTTCTGTAGATACTTACCTGGCAGGGGAGACACCATGATCACGAAGGTGGTTTTCCCAGGGCGAGGCTTATCCATTGCACTCCACATGTGCTGACCCCTGCGATTTCCCCAAATGTGGGAAACTCGACTGCATAATTTGTGGTAGTGGGGGACTGCGTTCGCGCTCTCCCCTAAAAAAAAAAAAAAGAATTTCTGTAGATAGAATTAGAAAAGCGCCTCCATAAAACCACAGGCGCACACAGTAACTATTAGTGGACGAAAGCCTCAAAGTGGGAAGGTAACGGGGCAGTTTGCATGGCAGAAATTCAGAGTGAGCAGCCAGCACTCTGTTCCTGGAATGGACAGCCTAACACACGTGGTGGACTTGCTAGGCACTGTCGAGTAAGCGATGGACTGCTAACCGCTTGAGTGTCGGTTCAGACCCACCAGCCACTCCTCAGGAGCAAGATGAGACCGCTCCTGTCCAGATTTCCAGGTGTGGAAACTCTGTACAGAATTGCCGTGAGTTGGAGTCCACTTGATGGCAACGGGGGTAGACTTAAGCTCCATCACACAATTCCTGTTACCGTCAAAAGTTCAAATTCAATGAAATGAAGCGTTCGAAACTAATTTCTGGGGGACATAGAGGAATAAGTTAATGATACCACAAGGTAATACAAATTTAGAATGAAAGACATTCTAGAGACATTTGCACCCCCTGCCCCCTAGTCAGTTTCATGAAGAAGAAAAAGTGGTGGGGTAACTTCTAGATTTAAAAAAACCTGGTCAACTTAGTAACTCAATGAAGTGTATAGGCCTTGTTCAAACTAACCGACCTCTGCAGGTCTTTAAAATTTTTATAATCAGGGAAATTTTTATATGCCGTGGGTGGTTTCAGCGTATGGCAATGATTATAAAAGGAAATGTCTATAATTTTAAAAACTGATACGGAGCTATACGTAGGCGCAGTGACGGTCTCCGGGAAGATTTGGACTGGGCATTGGGCTGCTAAGCACAAGGTCGATTGTTCAAACCCACCAGCCACTCCCGTGGGGGAGAAAGATGAGGTTTTCTGCTCTCCTAGAGATACACAGTCTTGGAAACCTTACATAGGCTTGTCGTGAGTATGCATCGACTCAATGGCAGGTTACATATATTTATATACCTTTTAAAAAATACCGTATGTACTCGAGTATAAGCCGAGTTTTTCAGCACATTTTTAATGCAGTGTTTGTGGTAAAATGTGCCTCGGCTGATATTTGGGTTGGCTTACACTCAAGTATATATGGTAGAGTGAAATTTTCAGAAGTGGAAATTTCTTTAGGTGCAAATTTTAATTATTGATACTACTAAGAGTTAACTTTTTTTCTAATAGTGATAATTCAAAATGAAGCTTTTAAGTTTTTAGTGGTAAAATTATTGTATTTGCTCACAAGCCTTAAGTTCTTACCCAATTTTCTAGTGTTTAGAAGGACTTACTTCTGAAATTCAGTAAAATTAAGAAAGACTTTATGCATGATGAGAAAATGATTGCAAGTGGGGTTTTTGTTTGTTTCTATTTTTCTCTGCTTTGTGGTTCATTTTCTGTAGTTTTGATAGAACAACGTTTACTTGGCATCTGGCTTTGCCGCTTGCGCTCTGTCATGTGCTCTTGGGGTCCCGCGGTCCAGAAGCTAAGTCGCTGACTGACCCTTTCCCCATCTTTTCTAGGCTAGCCAGAGGAGGGCGTTTTCGTACTGTGGACTGTTAGCGGCGGTAAAACCATGTCGTCCATCCTGCCGTTCACCCCACCAGTTGTAAAGAGACTGCTGGGGTGGAAGAAGTCGGCCGGTGGCTCTGGGGGAGCCGGTGGAGGCGAGCAGAACGGACAGGAAGAAAAGTGGTGTGAGAAAGCCGTGAAGAGTCTGGTGAAGAAACTAAAGAAAACAGGACGGCTGGATGAGCTTGAGAAAGCTATCACCACCCAAAATTGTAATACCAAGTGTGTCACCATTCCAAGGTGAGTGCTGCTGACGGCGGCCAGGTTCCATGAGCGGGCTGGCCACGCGCCGGCAAGAATCAGAGTCTCCTGCAGATAGTGCACTGTGACAGGCAGCTGTTTTCACTGTCATTTCAAAATGCAATTGTGTATTTAAAAAAAGTATTGTACAGATCATTTTCTTGAACAGTGGAGATATTTTCATTGAGCAAATCTAAGATGTTTAGAGCTTACTAAGTTTTATCTGCGTGACCTACATTTGCATGTCATCCTAGTTTCTGCGACTGAATGACGTGTGAATCCAGACCCTCAGCTTCTCTAACGGTAGTCAGTAGTCAGTGATCGTTTTGTCTCCTCTTGGTCAAAACCTCTGATCATTCGAGAGTTACATGAGGCTGTCGCCCTGTGATCAGTTTAATGTAGTTTTTGTTTGAATTGCATTATTATCTCAAAGGAGAGGCAATTTCTTAGAAGTCAGTAATCTATCAGTAGAACTCCGCTTGAAGACCTACCTGCTGTCTTGCAAGGACTGTTATAAAAGAGATTGGAGCTTTGTTAGTATTAATTTACCCATTTACAGATAAATACTATAATCAGAATAGTTTAAAAAATATTAAGATGGCAGGTGGTTTGTAAGTATGATACTTTTGTGTGTCTTGGAGGATGTCTTGGAACGTCTCCCAATAGATTTGCTAACATATTGTTTGCAATGTCATATATGTGGGCTAGCAATTAGCATGTGAAACCATTCTACTTGACATACTTCCAGTGCATGTTGAGAAGCATAATCTTGTTCCTTCCTGATAATAGAACCGGTGAATAACAGCTTATCTGCTTGCAAATGCCAACAGGCAAGTGTTTCCTTACCTGCGTGGTGTAACTGATCCATTTATTTTACCTTACTCATTTCATGTATATCTTATTTTTTACAAATGTTTGTCCAGTGTCTGCTCTGTGCACATCCCTTGAGAGACCCTGAGGCGACAGTGACGGCCACAGCCCTGCCTTCATATGAATAGCTATCAGCAATAAGAAGGGATGGCATTCTTAGCCTTTGGGATGGTAAAATGAGTACAACGAAGACCACAAGTGAGATGACGGGTTAGAGGAGTGGTTTATCAACCTTCCTCATGCCGTGACCCTTTAATATAGTTCCTCATGTGTGGTGACGTCCCCCACCATAACATTATTTTCATTGCTACTTTATAACTGTAATTTTGCTACTGTTATGAATTGGGCAGCCCCTGTGAAAGGGTAGTTCAACCCCCTCCCTCCAAAGGGGTCGAGACCCACAGGTTGAGAACCGCTGGGTTAGAGAGTGCTTGAGGGCTAAGCAAGCAGCTTTGGAATAAGCGGTGATGGGTGATCTGAGCTCTGAAACAAACTAGCCGAGGAAAGAGCCTTCTGGCCGGAGGGAGGACCAGTGTGAACTGTGATGTGGGAAAGAACTTACTGGGTTAGAGGTTAGTGGAGCCCAGTGCAGGTGGAGTGGTAGAACGAGTACAGAACTTGAGAAGAATTAGATCATACAGGACCCTCATTGTAGGCATTGTGGGTGTTTGGATTTTCCTCTCGGGAAGCAGTGGAAGACTTTTAACACCTGTGTACAATTTTCAAAGGTCACTCTGGCCGTTGGACACAAATGGGAGATTGTGTGGGTGTTAGGGTGGATTGGTAGTCCTATGAGTAGGGAAATGCGTTAGGGAGGCTGTTAAGGTCTCTGAGTGAGAGTTGGAGGTAGGGGGGCTGCTAAGGTCTCTGAGTGGGAGTTGGAGGTAGGATGCTCTAAGTGAGAGTCGGAGGTAGGGAAGCTCTGAGTGAGAGTCGGAGGCAGGGAGGTTAAGTTCTTTGAGAGTCGGAGGTAGGGAGGCTGCTAAGGTCTCTGAGAGTTGTTGGTGGCCATGCGAGTCCGTGAAGTGGACCGATCAACCTGCGTTCTGGTAAGATGATGACTTGCCTGGGACTAACTCACACTGTATTTGAGAGCTCATTGTTGTAGTGCTGGGCATTTTCATTCAGTGAACATTTATTAAGTGCCTACTTCCTAGTCCTCACGGCTATGGTTGTTCACCTTCTGGTGGTAGGAAAGCAAGCAAGGTGAATTTCCTAACGTGGCTGTAATGGGTGTTAGGAAAGTGACTGTCCACAGGAAAAGAGCTGTGTCTACTTTGCTGGCTTGTGTTAAGTTCCCTTCTTGAGCAAGCTGGTGCCTGAGTCGAGTCGATTTGATCATTGTGAGAGGAGAGACTGGTGTCATCATCAGCGACCTTGTGGTTTTGACATGTGGAGGTAGAGCTAAGGAGGAGAGGCCAGTACTGGCCCTAGAGTGGAAAGTGAGGGCTGGGAAGTGGCGGGGGGTGGTGGTGGGGTGGTGGTGGTGGTGGTGTGTGTGTGTGTGTGTGTGTGTTTTGAGGAAGTGCAGCTGGCTGCACTAGCTAAGGAGTTGAGAATTGGATGCTTGGGAGAAGGTGGAAGGGTCATAAATGAGTTGCATTTGAAGTCCAGCATGCGGCCTCTCTGAGGAAGGGCTGTGAGACCGGCCCGAGTGGAGGCAAGGGGCCTGTGTATACGTTCCTCCCGCGTCAGAGAGAGCTAGGCCACAGGAAGAGATGGAGCCACGGTTCTGCACAGGCCCATCGCCGACTGGAATGGCCATCCTCATTTGGCCTGGGCCTAGCTTCCTGCCATGTCCTGTAAAAGCTGCGAATGCAGGTCTTTCTTTAGAGACTGCTAGGTCACTCTAGTCACAGTCTTTCCCTTGCTGCTCACTGTCCTTTCACAGCCTCTTGTAGATACTTCGTAATCTAGGGCTTCCTGTATCAATACAATCCCTCTCCCCCTTTTTCTTTGCTAATGAAAGTGAAATGGTGGTTGTCCGGTATCTTACTTTTCATTATCAGAAGTTCCTTGTAGCCTAGAAATGTAGCTTAATTTAGTGTTTTTCTTTATATAGATTCATTGATATTGATTACTGTCTAGCCAAAAATACAGCCTTTTTCATGGTAATTTGGTGCCATCGGTTTTATAAAATTTGCTTTATTTTTAGTAATAGAGCAATTGTCTGCTTGCTAGTCATTTCTTACTATGAATCCTTCAGTATAGCAATTTCAGTTGGAATTGGTCAACTCTGGATGATGTAGAGAGTAAAGGGGGTGGGGGCAAAAAAGGTCAGTTAAGGATAAATCTAAACTACTTTAAATAGAATGATTTGTTCATCTAAACCCTAATTTAAACAAAATTGTTAATAAATCACCTTAGGCATAGTTTAAGCAAAATTGTCAACTAATAAATCTCAACCATAGTTTAAACAAAATTGTTTAGACTGTAGAACAAAGTAATTTTGAGTTAAAGTTCTAAAAAGAAAACCCCAGAAACTTAAAATGGCAAATAAGGTGTTAGTAAAACATTGTAAGTTTTAAAACCTGAAAAATTTAAATAAATCCACTTGATGAGGCACATAAAACAGATCACTTAATTTTATACAGCAGCAAATGTTAAAATAGTTGTTTTGTGGACTTTTGTAGTTTTCTCCCCTCTATCTCTTGGCAACCCAGTATTAAAACAGGACTAACGGTAGGGGCCAAAGCAGAGCCTTGGCCTCTGTCCCGCCTCCCCCTTCCTTACCTAATCACTCTGCCTTTCTAGTCCAGCGCTCAGTGCTGCACTTCCATGGGTGAAGTGGGACCCAAGGTGACTCATGGGTGGAACTCACCTGTGGAGCGGCCCTGAACATAATCATTTAAATAAAGTTTCTTGAAGATTTCACATTGCCAACATTTTTAGACTAGGAAATGGGACATAAGTTGGCCATAAAATCCGAAGGGCGGCTGAAAGGAGAGCCAGATGTGAGGGAAAGTGCCGTTGAATACACGTCTTACTGTAGTGATGAAAAAATTGAAACTAGTGTGAGGGTGGGGATTGGTGGAGCATGAAATGACAATTTTACAATAAAAACCAAACCCAGGCCTATTGATTCTGACTCTCAGTGATCCTGTAGGGTCAGTCTGACATCTTTATGGGAGCAGAGCGACTGTTGGTTTAAACCACTGACTGTCCGTAGAGCCGGACACTCCCTGTGGTGCCACCAGGGTCCCTGCAACCCTCACTGCTCCTTCCTAATGGGCAGCATGCTATCTCCTTTTTAAAAAATTAAGAATGCATTTCTAAGCACGGTGCTCATAAACAACTAATAGGGCTTCTTAGGCTGGTGGCCCGTTGACCATGCACTTGCAGTTGTAATCTGCCCGATAAGGACACAATCAGGAGAAAAGTGGAAGATGCCCGATGGCTGGCTCTGCTGCTGTTTATAATAGCCAAGAGTTAGCAACAGCCCACTCGTGACCATTCGTTGCCATGATTCTAAGAATAAAAGACCTTCAGTGAGACGGACACGGTGGCTGTGGCGGAGGGTGCAAACAGAGCACGGATTATGAGGATAGTGTGGGATTGGGCAACATCTCATTTACGGTATGGTCACTGCCAGTTGGGGCTGGCATGTGGGCAACAGCAACAACTGACCTTTGCCAGAATCAAACTTTAAAAAAAAAGGTACTAATCTCACTCATTAAGCATCATTGCAAATTGTAAGTAACATAAAATACCAGGAACCAGAGTTGTGTGGGTTATTAAGACATAAAAAATATGACTAGATTGCATTTATTGCAGGAATTAAGGATGATTCAACTGAAGGAAATGTGTTTATGTGAGATACTACATACTCACACTTTAAGAACTGAATGATTATTGATGGATCTAGAAAATATTCAGTATAATTTACCATATATTTGTGTTAGTAAATCAGAAATAGGAGAAGCTTTTAACTTTTAGAATGCATCTGTCTAAAACTATCATACGTTAGCCTCCAACCTTCAGAAAGAATGACACCACATTTGTCACAGTGGTTATCTGTAGAGGGGGAAATTGTTACTCATGGAGCGTCCAAGAAAAGAAACTCCTTCAGTTGTCCATAGTATTTACGTATAAAAGTGAAGTTTTCTTTTCTAGCCGCCACCATGAAATGTTTAAGATGGGTTTTGCATACTGCTCGTCTGCACTTTCCTACCCTTTGGAGTCAGAAATTTTGTTAGAGAGCAATTCTGCTTTTATGTTCCTAGCAGTCATTGGATTTTAAAATACGTGTGTGTGATTATTTTACCTTCAAAACATATGTTACTTAGAAGCATCAAGTAGTTTGTATACATGATGCAAAAATCAATCCCAGACTAAACAAGAATATGTTCTCTGCCCCCCTCACTGCTCAAGTCAGACCGCGTTATGTTATGAGTGTCTTCTGCCTCCACCTGTGTCATCGCTCCTATGTACCTTCATAGTCAAGCCCTGCTGCTTTTCTGAATAACTCAAGGGCAGCGAAAGGGAGGGACCCTCTCTAAACAAACTGGTATTCCTCACCTCTTCTTAAAGCTGCTTTTCTTTCCGTATTTCAGAAGGCTGTTCCTATTCTAACTGCCTTATTCATAGACATAGGGTGTGTGTGTGTGTGTGAGAGAGAGAGAGAGAGGATAGAATGTACCTGTGGAGTATTGTGATGGGAGTAAGTTAATTTGAAGTTTGATAACCTGATTTTGAGTCTGCACATCAGCTCCTCATCTGTAAGAGAGGCTACTGCTAGACTGTCACTCTTGGGGGCCATTGAAAGACTAAATGTTCCAGTGTTTGGTAAGTGCTACAGCTTGACAGCTGTGAGATAGGTTAGAATCTCTACATAGTCCTTGTCATATTCTTTCGGCCTTTTCAAGAGCACTTACATTACAGTGCACTGCCTCTGCTTGGAAAAAGCTTCTGCCAGCATCATGATCTGCAGCTCCATGTATCTAAGGGCCTTGAGAAAGTGTGGGAAAATGGGATGAAGACATGATGGCATTTTCCCATGAATGTTTTCAGCCCCTCTCGTAAGTATGAAATTTATTTTTGTCGCGCATGTGGCCCAGCAAGCGCGTACACTAGTGCTCAGTTTCTGCGTGCGCATTCCCATGACTGTGCTGCTGCCCTTTGAGTTGTGCAACCATTCCTTCCCCATCCACTCCAGCCGGACGAGCCGGAGATTCCCATCTAGTCTTTTGAGTTGCTGCTGTCAGTTTGAGCTCATATAGGTAGATCGTTAAAGAGCATAATGCTCAAGGCAGACTTTCATTACTCGTTAAGCTCAATGAACTATGATTTGGTTTTGAGAACACTCTAGGGAATGCTTTTAGTTGAAGATTAAAGGTTTAAAGTTTATCTCTGGGCGGTAGTTTTGTGGGGTGGATTCACCCATTCATGGCTCCAGAAAGTCTGGATTCCATGAAAATTTGAGATTCTGTTCTACTTGTTCTTCCTCCAGGTCAGGATTCTTTTCTCTCTCTGATCAGAATGGTCTGTAACGGCAGCCTGGTGCCTGCTGGTCCTTTGGTCTCATGTCGAAAGAGGTGGTTGTTTATGGAGGAAAGTTTCATTTTCTCTCCCCTATGCCTGACTTATTCTTTCTGTTACTTCAGGGAATAGAGACCAGATTTTATATTTAAAAATATATATTTTAATAAATCCTCTTATTGGGGACTCTTACAGCTCTTAAAACAATCCATACATAAATTGTATCAAGCACATTTACACATATATTGCCATCATCATTTCCAAAACATTTTTCCCCCATGATCCTTTGATAATTTATAAATTATTTTAAAAAATATTTTACACCATCTGCTTTCTCCCTTTATCCACATTTCTGTTTTTCATCCCACCAGGGGGTGGTTAAAGTCAGTCATTGTGATCATTTCCCCCTTCTCCTCCCCCCTTTCCTCTACCCTCATGATATCACTACTCTCATCTGTCCTGGATTCTGTGTGCCTAGAGCTCTTATCTGTACTAGTGTACATGCTCTGGTCTAACCAGATTTGTAAGATAGAATTGGGCTCATGGTAGTGGGGAAGAGGAAGCATTAAAGAACTAGAGAAATGTGTGTTTCATCAGTGCTATACTGCACTCTAGCTGGCTCGTCCCTTCCTTGTGACCCTTCTGTGAGGGGTCTACAGTTGTCTACAGATGGGCTTTGGCTTTCCCTTCTGACCCCCCTCATTTGCAACAAAATGGTTGTTTTTAGTTCTTCTGATGCCGATACCTGATCCTGTCACCTCGAGATCACATGGGTTGGTGTGCTTCTTCCATGTGGGCTTTGTTTGTTCCGTGCTAGATGGCCGCTTGTTTAACTTCAAACCTTTAGGACCCGAGAAGCTATATCTTGTAATAGCTAGGCACCATCAGCTTTCTTTATCACATTAGCTTATGTACCTATTTTGTCTTCAGCGATCGTGTTGAGAAGGTGAGCATCACGGAATGCCGTGTTACTAGAACAATGTGTTCTTGGTGGAGGGCGAACTTGAGTAGAACTCCAATATCCAAGAGACCAGTTTTAGTACCTAGTTTTGAATGCATAATTGGGTTTCTTGATGTTTGTAACATTTCTTTATAAAGTCAGGACAATGAAACTAGAAGTACAAATTATGTTATCGCTAATAGTTATCTTTTATTACCAGCCTTAGCATCCATTTAGTCTCCTTTGCCGTTTTCATGTGTTATAAAAACAGTGGCACTTGGTTGCAGATTGTAAGCCATTTGCCTTGCGATTTGGGGAGACTTTCAGAACAAGATCGATCGTTCCCTCGTGTGCCTGAAACCACCGGAGACAGAATGCCTTGATTGCTCTCTCCCTTTGAAATTGGGAGGTGACGCCCTTGAATATGTTGCCAATCTTTGTAAGCTAGGAAACTTTCTCATGGTGTTTCAGCCCTTTGAAAAATGATATGAAAAGATACTATGATCTTTAACCTTCTCAGATTTCTAGGGGCTACAGTGGCACGGTGGGTTAAGCATTGGTGCTAGCTAGCTGTTTACATCCACTGTCAGCTCTGCGGGAGAAAGATAGACTGTTTCCTGTAAAGATTTGAAGTCTTGGAAACCTGTTGAGCAGTTCTACCCTGCCCTATAGGGTCGCTGTGGGTCGGCATGGATTTGACAGCAGTGAGTTGTTTGGGTATTTTGTGTTTGTTTGTACTAGTGTCTACATTAACAGATTTTGTAACTGATACAAAGGTGTTTTTTTTTTTTTTACTTTGTTATAAAAAAATTTCTTACTTAGGAAAATACCTATCTGTACTTGGCTAGGGTTTGGCCCCCTTATAAATATTGCTGAATTACACCCAGATTAAGAAGGAGTCTAATTTTAACATGCAAGACCTGGTACAGTAAATAACAGCCCTTCTTGTGTCTCTTCTTTCCTACTGACTTAGTGTATTGGCCTCAGGGAAGAGATCAGTCTAGCTAAAATAATAGGTAGGTCTTAAAAACAATACAACTATCTTTTGTTTTGCTAGGATCCTTGGTCTGTTTCCAACTTTATCTGGAGCCTTCTAGCTTGCCTAGACCATTCCTGTGTGTGACTAATCACGTTCTGGGAATTTCATAATTATTGGGGACAACCAACTGCCTACCATTTCCTCCTCTCTGGTATTACTTGCAGCTTCTAGGCCCCAGGATCAGTCCCTAGATGCACAGATAGTGAGCCGAACCCCTAAATGGCACCATGAGAAGATCAGTGAAGATTACAACCAAAAAACCCTTGAACAGTTCTACTTTGTAACACAGGGACCCCATGAGTTGTAATACACTCCACAGTGATGGAGTTGTGGGGTTTTTGTTTTTTTTAAGGTGCAGTGCAAGGATCAGAGTTTTGCCTAGGACGAGAGACTATGGGTAAAAGAACCTTTGGCAGTCGCACCAGGCTCTCCCCTCAACCAGTTTGCCAAATTTTAAAGTACATAAAGGGAAGCTAGAGTCAAATTCATACTGTCATGCTTAAGGGAGTAGGTGACAGAATCCTACCAGGCTTTTAATCAAAAGTCCCAGGAGACACCACAGATTTCAAGTAGCCTACGTTCAAAATTGAGGTGGTGTGTCTTTTTCATGCAAGACTTGTAGAGAGGATGGCCTGAGACAAGTACTGGTGTAATTAACCTGTCACTCCCCCCTGCTGTGAGACACTGACCACTGGGTTCCAGCTCATAGCAACCCTGGTGCCACAGAACAAAGCACTTCTGGCTTCTGCCCATCTTCGCAGCGAGTGCCGTGTTTGAGACCTGTATAAACACAATCCACTGACTTGGAGTTGTTTCTGACTGAGCATGTCCTCTAGGACAGAGTGGATAGGGTAGAACTGCAGCCCTTTGGGTTCCTGAAGCAATGAATCTTTTTTTTTTTTTTTTGAAGCAATGAATCTTTATGAGAGTTAGAAAGCCTCACCTTTCGCCCTTTAGGTGGCTGGTGGGTTTGAATCGCTGACCTTGAAGCCAGCAAGCAACCCAACGTGTAACCCCCTATGTCCCCAGGACCCTCCATATACAGCTAAACATTTATGAAATAGAAAATTCTCTGGGAAATGTAGGATGTGTTATGGCATTACCCATTTCCTTCAACCAAATCGAGGGTCTTTTTTAGGAGAACAGCTTCGTTTGACTATGTACAGAGGTCTGGGAGATAGATTGGCCCCTGGAGAAGTTTAAAAAAGCAAGAGGCCTGCAGGAGCTGCCCCTTATCGACAAAAATGAAAGCATCATTGGATTGGTCTGTATATTCAAAGTTCGATGGGCCAAAGATGCAAGAGCTGCTAACCACAAGGCCAGTAGTTTAAAACCATGAGCCGCTCTAAGGAAGAAAGACTAAAGAGTTACAGTCTCAGGAACCAGGGTTCTACCCTTCCTGTAGGCCAGTGGAAGTCAGGATCAACTCAGTGACAGTGGGAAATGTGCTTGAACTTGGTAGTTGAGCTTGAAATGTCTAGAAAGGGGGCGAGAAGGCTCAGTTGGGAGCAGCCAAGTGACCCAGCGGACCAGTGAGAGAAACAGCCTGTGTCTGGCTACACAGGAGTCTACCACCACGGTCAGTCAGCCTGCAGTCGGCTCCCCACTTTCCTTTAAGGCCCCTTCTTCCTGCGCTACCAGAACCTGAAAGGAAGGACCTTGCGAATCTTAGCGAGCAAGACCCCAGGAGGGAGCAGGAGGAAGTAAACTTAAATGAGAAGAAGGTTTTACTTAGGTCAGGCTGCATTTGTAAAATCGAAGGAGAGTTATTCATAAAAATGGGGGGAACTGGGAAAACCATGGGGTCTTCAGAAGATTTTCTGAGGAAGACGAGGAAGTTGTTCGGGGTTTTGTGGGGGCAGTGGTCTTTTCTGTGGGGCTGGAGAAAGCTGTTTCAGTGATTGACCAGTTCCAGCTCGCTGCCTGCACCCTTCTGAAACGTTAGGACCCAAATGTAATGCTGGTCGAGGGCAGGAGGCAGAGAGGAATAGTGAAGGGATGCATGAAAGGACCTCTCAAACGTAAAAAAGCAGTAAGACTTTGCAAACATGAAATGTTTGAGGATGATGTATGTTAAAAATTTCCCACCAAACCAAACTCACTGCCCTCAAGTCAGTGCTCCCACATCGCGACCCACCGTATACACTCGTGTAGAAGCCGAGGTTTTCAGCACGTTTTAATGCAGTTTTGGGGGTAAAATTAGGTGCCTCGACTGATACTCGGGTCGGCTTATACTCAAGTATATATGGTAACCATTTATGGGAGTAGAAAGCCCAGTCTTTCTCTCTCAGAGCTGCTGGTGGTTTTGAACTGCCAACCATGCAGATAACAACCCAACGCGTAACCACTACACCACCAGGGCTCTGTTAAAATTGCCAGTGGTGCTTAATTTTCAGAGACACCCTGTTACTGGTTGCTGGCATTTTCTTTCATTACCATCACTTTAGCCTGCCCTTGACACAGTTGTTCATCTCTGTTCTCGCCATTCAATGCCAGGCCCCAGGTTATGATAACACTTCTGTGAGAGCTGAAAGATGGGAGATTTCTACTAACTCTTATCACCACAACTTTCATGGACTTTGCTAAACTTTCTGACTATATGTATGTAATAGTGTATCATTTCTTCCTGATTTCCTGGTTCTTCCAAACTTTTGGTCACCAGGCAAGTGGGAGAAGAGAGATGAGATTTGTGGTAAGGAGGATGTGAGTCCAGAATGGACGATTACTATAAATTGAAACTTATAGTACAACGTGATTTAAGCAACTTGACAGTCACCCATCTTCCAGAGTGCTGTACATGTTAGCTTATTTTTATTTTGTGGAATGCTCATTAGAAATCACAGCCAATTAATAATTTCTTTACAACTAGATTCAAACATTACAGTGCACAATTTAGGAAATTGAGTTCTAACAGGTTTCCATTCTGTATTGACAAACCTTGTTTTTTTATACAGTCTATATATGTATGCATTTAATTTAAAAGATTATAATATGTTTTGATCAGGCTTCAAAAAGTTTGTGGGGAAATCCCCTGATCTTTTAAGTTTTCCATGACCTTTTCATTTATTTTTGTCATTTATATTACTTGTTAAAAAAGAATGTTCATGCATTCCTTTTTATCTCAGCTATATTAAAATAACTTTTATGAAAATTCAGCAGAAAAAAATCCGCTATTGTCACTCAAGGAAAATTTTTTGAGTCCTGTCCAGTGGTAGCCTTACTTGAGTAAAAAGTTCCTGCTCTTGGAAGATCCTGAAAGTCTCCACTTTCAGAATTGATGTGTAAAGGTTTTCAATAGTGTGTACTATTTTATGCACTTGGGAGATAAATGGTTACTCGTCATGGACAGGATCGGACAGCAGGAATTTCACCTCTCCTCGTGCTCCCCTGCGTGGAGGAAGGGCAGAGGACCAAGGACTCCTGCCTGGAGATTGTACTGGCTCCCTCTGTTGTCCTTTGGCTGCGGGAGAAGAGTGGAGCCGTCTGCTTCCTCCCAAGACCTCAATCTCCAACCCTAGCAACTAGTTCCACTGTCTTCTAGGGTCCCTGTGAGTTAGAATCAGCTGGATGGCACTATAGATTGGGTGAAAATAAGCGGAAGCCATCGATGCTCAGATTCTCCTGAGGGACCTTGCCAAGTAGTATGTGCAGTCTTATTTAACGTGCACGGTCCCATCCGTGGGCAGACCTGGATCGTTTAGATCCTGCTTGCATGTCACCATTACTACTTACAATGTGCAGGGCATTTGCTTTTGTCCAGCCAGCAGCCACTTAGAAAAGAAAAAAAGACACCAATATGACAGAAATAGCTGTGCAGATGATAACTAAATTCTAGACCAAGCAATAGAGAAATAACCACTGTAAACCATTTCTCTGAAGGCATTGGTGACGAAACTGCACGGTGATCGGTAAGTCCTCGTTGGCATTTTCTCTTTTTCTCTGAGGACTGTGCACCCTCTCATCGCGCTAGGCAGCTAACACTTGCACAGAGCTTCGCTCTACAGGCTTGAGGGGCCAGAGGAGAGTTTGGAGAACAGCAGAACCTGGGAAGAGAGAGGAGAAATGCCGAGACCGAGGTCATCAGAGAGTGCCACCAGGGATGTATAAAAACTCTGCTCAGGTGTCTAGCTGACCCTTAAACACATGCCCACGGGGTCAAGTTCAAGTAGCACTGATAGAATTAAAAGAATAAATGGAGGCTTTATTTGCTACACACTATAGGGACCAGTTTGGAATTTGTATCCAACCAAATTAACTGCTCATTTAAACAAACAAGCAAACAAACACTCCCAACACTCCCTGGAGGAATATGACAGAATCCAAGGTCTCTACACTGTCCCTGTCACTCAGGAGGTCTAGGCTACAATCCAAAATTACCTGCCAAATAACGGAGCAGTGCAGCAGAATCCTTACTCGGGAGACAGTTGATGGGATTGATTGTAAGTCGAAAGTGATAAGAGTTTAAACCGTCTATTAAATATGTTCTAGGATGAAAAGAAAAGCGCCCAGGTGGTGAGTCCAAAGACAGGAAATGTTAGATCAGGACGGAAACATGAAAAAGAATGAAGCAGAAATGTCGGACCTGAAAAATGTATCAGAAGTAAAAACAATTAGGTCAGTGGATTTTCAGGTGGATCACTGGAAATGCTTTAGTCTGAAGTCTGTAAACAAAAACAAAACAGAACCCAGACTCACCGCTGTGGAGTCAGGTTGCCCTCTTAGCCACCCTACATAAGGTTCCCGAGGCCGTAACTCCAAACAGGAGTAGATGACCTCAGCTCTGTCTTCCAGAGGAGCTGGTGGGTTTGAACCTCCACCCTTGTGATTAGCAGTCCATTGCTCACCTCACACTGCCACCGTTGCTCCTTGCGTTTATATATAAAAAGCAGAACCAACTCTCACTGCCATCAAACTGATTCGGAGTCACAGCGACCCTGTAAGACGAGTAGAAGTGCCCGATGTGGGTTTACGAGACTAAATCTTTCTGCGAGTAGAAAGCTTTCTCTTCCTCCCACTTAGCAACTGGTGGTTTCGAACTGCTGACTTTACAGTTAGCCCAGCTTGCAAACCACTAAGCCACCAGAGCTCCTTGCAAGTATATTAACCACATGAGTATAAATGGTGAAGAGAGCCACGGTGATCTGTGAAGCAAATTAAAATGGTCTCATGTACACGTGGAGTCCCAATGTCACAGTGGGGGCTACTCATTGAGCTGCTAACCACTGGGTCAGCTGTTCGAATTCACCAGCTTCCATCAAGAGAAATATGAGACTCTCTCTCCTGTAAAGATGTACAGCCTTGGAAAAACAAAAAACGAAAAAAAAGAGAGGGGGTTACAGTTCTGTGCCCTCAGGGTCACTGTGAGTTGGGATTGACTTGAAGGCAGTGAGTTTTGAATTTTAATAATCCTGTGGTTGTAGTGCCAAAAAAGAAGAGTAAAATGGGACCTGGGGTGGGGGTGGGTGGCACCTAAAGAGCTGATCATTCCCAAATACAGTGAAACCATACATGTACAATGTAGAAGCTGGATGAGTCTTGATACTGTAGAGACGGATGGACCCTATCCAGAACTTGGCTCTGATGCAAGACTGATGATGCACATGCTACCTAGCAGGGTAACACAGGCTTACAGTTGAAGTGTTCCCAAACTTAGCTGGCCTACCGCCCCCTTCTGGGGGATAGGGGTTTATTGTGCTCCCCCTACCAATGAAAATTGTTTGTATTATGCTCCTTTAGCAATGAAAACTTTGTACTCTAGCACATAATCCAGGATACAGTGTAGGTAGACATATGCTTGGTTGGTACCAGCATTCCCCAGGGTGGTGTTGCCCATTTGGGGAAACACTGAATTTAGACCCCTAAAAGAAAGAAAAAGCAAATCCAGGCATAGATGGTTTAAGCTACACTTAGTTGGTAATTTCAGAAACAAACACCGGGCAGCTGTTGAGCTCAGTCTTATTGAGGGGAACCCCTAAGAGTAGAGCAGCGCTTCAGAGGATTTTCAGTGGCTGGAACCTTCTAGAAGTTGGTTACAGGGCCTGGCATCCCATGTCTAGGTTTTTGGAACTGAGTAGGCCAGTAGCCTTTCTTTACCCCCCCACCCAGAGATGTCTACTTGATTGCTACAGAACATGAAACTCAACAGCAGTAGAATACAGTCTGTTTTCAAGTATTTGTGGCAACTTCCCCAATCATCCAGTTGCAGGGCACAAGTCTTAATAAACTTTAAAAGATGGAAATCAGCAGAGTGATATCTCTGAATAATAGAATGAAAATTTAGTATCACAATTAGATTATTTAAGATAAAAGTCAAAGGAATTTAGAAAATATTCAACATCAAATATGTGAGTTGTAGTTAAAAGGGAGATTCACAGTAAATATATAGCTTTGAGTAATGATACTACAAGTGAAGAAAGAAATTGATTACTTAAGATTACACATGGGAAAACATCAAAGAAAAGTGATAGGAAACAGGAGGAAAAATCAGTGAACAGAAAAGAGATAGAAATAATAAAGTCAAAAGCTTTTGTTTTAGAAATATAATAAATTGATGAAGCCTTACTAGATGTTGTAATAAAAAGATCCATTTGTATACATTATGTATGTTACTAATGTAACGAGGGGTTTTATACTAGATCTTAACAGACATTAAAAAGCATATATAATTAACTTTATCCCATTATATTTGACAACTTTACATGTAAAATGGTCATTTAAAAAAAGAAAATGTATTAGTAAAACTGATAATAGAAGAAATAGAAAATGTGGATAACCTTGTATCGGTTAAAGGAAACAAAAAGCTGTTGGCCTCACAAGTGTACTCGGGCAGCATACAAAAAGGGGGAGTACAAAGTTGACTGGGGCTTATCCCCAAGGTTAGTTTAACATTCAAAATTAATCACTGTAATTCACTGCATAAATCCAGAAGATCATATCGCTCGATCAAAAGCATTTGGCAATCTTTCATTAAAAGCTCCCAGCAAACTAGAACTGTAAAGGGACTCAATCTGATAAAGGACATTTATGAGAAATCTATAGCTAAGAATATATCATACAGTGGTATGGTTTCCATGAGGTCAGTGAACAAGGCAAAGAGGTGTCGAGTACCAGTATTTTAGTGGTGGCTCTATCCTGGGATTAAAGGTCTAAAAGTAGGTTGAAATTCTGCCTATAGGTGACATCATTTATGTGGGGAACTCGACAAATCCACCCGTAGAGTTAATGAGTACATCTAACATAGTTGATATGTTCTGCATGCTTGCATAGCTAGGTTTGAAATGTCTGCACCTGAGTTTTTAAGTGTTACTGGGAACCTGTGGAAGGCAGAACTTGAGGGCCGCCCTGCTTCTCTTGGGCTTGGCAGTTTTCCACCGTTGAGAGGTGCAGTCTTCCCACTTTTCCTTTCCCTCACTCATTGTAGGGGAAGTATCCAGGTCTGTCTTCTCTTGACAGGCTTCCACCTTACCCAGGTTCCAGCTTTTATACAGTCACAAAATCAGCTGCATCGATGGGTAGTTAAAGGACAACACAAACAGCAGGAAAGTTTATCATAGGATCAGCAGATGAATATGCGGATATTTAGGCTACAGTTCTTGTAACTTTGGTGTTTGCAAAGGTGTGGAATTCAAAAAGGGAGGGGAGACAGAATGCATGTGCATTATGGTGTCTGAAAAGTTGACAAAACACATGGAAATGGTTGAAACACTTTCCTAAAATCTTCCCCCTAAATGTTTGCGTTGACTCTCTTATAAACTGACTGGGAAGGTTCATTATCTGTAGGGATTTGTTCAAGGTTCCATAATACAATTTGCCGTTAAAAATTCTTAGTTGATTTACTGGAACCCTTTGTGTGTCAGAGTCAAGTGGCCCCATAAGATTTCCAATGACTGCTGACTTCCTGCCATTCACCCCCAAGGAGAGGCCGCATGGACCTACCCCGATGCAGCCCTGGGTGCAGGCGCTGAGATGCTTACACATTCACTGACTCCGCTTTCCTCCTGCATTCGGCATCATTGCGTCTGTTTTGTGAGATGGAGGAGGACTTTGTGGACTGGTGTGGGACATAATGGGTTAATTTTGGACTTGTGGGCTTGGGCAGTACTAGGTTGGGATGTTTTCTTGATGTGCACTTAACCTTTACATAAAACTCTCTCTTATACATGAGTTTCTGTGGATTTGTTTCTCTAAAGTACCCAGACTACAGGGACAAGGGAACAACATGGGACCCAAAATGGTAGTGAGGGGGGAGTGGCAGGCCTGGTAGGGAATGATCAAGGGTAAGGTTACGTAAAGAAGAGGTATAGCTGTAACCCAGGTGGGGATGGAGCATGGTAGTAGGGCAGGAGGAAAGTCAGGGGAGATGGAGGAAAGAGCTCGGAGTCAAAGGGCATTTATAGAGGTCTAGACAAAGACATGTACATGCAAATATATATATGAGGATGGGGAAATAGATCTATGTGTCTATATTTATAGGTTTAGTATTAAGGTGGCGGAATGACCTTGGGCCTCTACTCAAGCACTCCCGCAATGCATGAATACCTTCTTTTATTAAATTGGCAATCTGCGATGCTCACCCTCCTGATACAACTGTTGAAGCCAAAGCGGGTGAACAAGTAAATGTGGTGAAGAAAGCTGATGGTGCCCGGCTATCAAAAGAGATAGTGGCTGGGGTCTTAAAGACTTGAAGATAAACAAGCGGCCATCTAGCTCAGAAGCAATAAAGCCCACATGGAAGAACCACACCAGCCTGTGTGATCACATGGTCCCGAAGGGATCAGTTATCAGGCATCAAAGAACAAAAAATTATATCATTGGCTGCACACCTCCATGATACGATCGCCGAAGACAAACGGGTGCATAAGCAAATGTAGCGAAGAAAGCTGATGGTGCCCGGCTATCAAAAGAGATACTGTCTGGGGTCTTAATGGCTTGAAGGTGAACAAGTGACTATCTAGCTCAGAAGCAACAAAGCCCACATGAAAGAAGCACACCAGCCTGTGCGATCATGAGGTGCCAAAGGGACCAGGTATAAGGCGTCATGCAAAAAAAAAAATATATATATATATGCATATATATATATGCATATATATATATATATATATATATATATATACTCCATAGTGAATGAAGGGGGAAGTGCAGAGTGGAGACCCAAAGCCCATTTGTCGGCCACTGGAGATCCCCTCATAGAGGGGTTTAGGAGAGGAGATGGGTCAGTCAGAGTGCAATGTAGTACCGATGAAGAACACAGCTTTCCCCTAGATCCTGGATGCTTCCTCCCCCCGACTACCATGATCCGAATTCTACTTTGCAGGCCTGGATAGGGCAGAGGTTGTACACTGGTGCATATAGGAGCTGGAGGCACAGGGAATCTAGGGTGGATGATACCTTCAGAACCAGGGGTGTGAGGTGCTATACTGGGAGAGTAGAGGGTGAGTGGGTTGGAAAAGAGGAACTGATTACAAGGATCCACATGTGACCTCCACCCTGGGAGAGGGACGGCAGAGAAGGGGGGGAAGGGAGACTCCAGATAGGGCAAGATATGACAAAATAACAATTTATAAATTATCAAGGGCTCATGAGGGAGAGGGGAGTGGGGATGGAGGGGGGAAGAAAAGAGGACCTGATGCAAAGGGCTTAAGTGGAGAGCAAATGCTTTGAAAATGATTAGGGCAAAGAATGTTCGGATGTGCTTTATACAATTAATGTATGTATATGTATGGATTGTGATGAGTTGTATGAGCACCTAATAAAATGTAAAAAAAACCCCCAAAAACAAAAACAAAAGAATGAAATAGTTGGGAAACCTACTAAATATTTCCGTGATTTACACAGGTGAAAGAATGGTAGATCAGGTGAACAGCAGAATAGACAGGCATGATCACTCATTCAATTCCCAGACCTGAGCCAGTTTACAGACCCACAACCCTTCAATGAGGGGGAGGCCCATTCCCTTTGAAGGAGGACCCTGCTACATCACTCTAGACCAGGGGTGTGAGGGGCAATACTGGGAGAGTAGAGGGAGGGTGAGTTGGAAAGAGGAAACCGGTTACAAGGATCTATATGTGATCTCCTCCCTGGGAGACGGACAACAGAAAAGTGGGTGAAAGGAGACGTTGGACAGGGCAAGATATGACAAAATAATAATTTATAAATTATCAAGGTTTTATGAGGGAGGGAGTAGTGGGGAGGGAGTGAAAAATGAGTTGATGCCAGGGGCTTAAATGGAGAGCAAATGTTTTGAGAATAATGAGGGCAATGAATGTACAAATGTGCTTTACACACTTGATGTATGTATGGATTGTTTTAAGAGTTTTGTGTGCCCCTAATAAAAATTATTAAAAAAAAATTTTTAAAAGGACCCAGAGTAATATAACTGCTTTGTCCAGAAGTAGATTGACAGGTCTTGCTTCCTAAGTGCCTCCTGGGCACTCGAACCAGCAACCCTCTCGGTAGCAGCCAGATGTATTTTTCTGTACCGCCCAGTCTCCTTATTGTTGAAAATATCAACAGTCCAGGAGACCTTGGAATAAAACTGCTGACATCACTGGGTGTATAGTTGAGCTTATTTTTATTCTGTTCCTGATTCGAAGACTCAGCGTAGTCTACTTTTTAAAAGGTATCTTTTGTGCGTGTTCAACTTGCACAATGATAGGAGGAAGAAGAGCACCATGCAGGGAGCACTTCACAGTGCCCTGAGCTCCTCAGAAAGTGGGCTGGCTCAGGCCCTTGCCGCCTGCGCCATTCTGTGTGGGTGTGGAACTCGCAGTGAAGCTCAGGGTGTACATTGTGGTGTCTGAGCCTTTTGGCGGGGGGGGGGGGGGGGGGGGGCAACGCCTGCTTAATATTTCGTTGTGACAAGATAAAATTGGAAAACATTTTGTACTGAGTGAAGGTTTAAGCTCACTAAGGACCCTATTAAACTGTCTCCACATTTAATTACTGTAAATTATACCTTAATTATGAAGGAATGTAAGCACTTGTTAGTTATTATTAGTGAGTCAACTTTTGGAAACAGGTCATCTTTTTGTTCACATTTCTCAGTTAGTTGTACTGAGGAATATCCTAAGTTTCCACATACAGCAAGCATTTGTGACAACTTGTTTCTGAATAAGATTATGTACGTTTTTGCTTGCAAAATAAAATAATTGGAATCTAAGCCAAATAAAAGACTATCATTCTCAACTCTTGGTGGAAACTCTTTAGTCAAAAAAAGTTGTTTTTAGTGTTTTGATAATTATATTTAAGTATATATATATTAAATACTTTTATTGAGGGCTCTTAAATCTCTTATCACAATCACATTTGCACATATGCCGCCATCATCATTTTCAAAGCATTCTCTTCCCACTTGAGCCCCTGATATCAGCTCTCCATTTCTTTCCCTTCTCTCCCCTGCCCATCCTCCCTCACAAACCCTTGATAAGTTATAGATTATTTCCATATCTTACAGCGTCCTCCATTGCCCCTCACCTACTTTTCCATTATTCGTCCCCCTGGGAGGGGGTTCTAGATTGATCCTTGTGATTGGTTTTCCCCTTCTCCCCCACCCTCCCTAATCCTCTTGGTATCACTACACTCCTTGTTGGCCCTGAGGGGTTTATCTATCCTGGATTCCCTGTGTTGTGGGCTCTTATCTGTAGCTCTGGTCTAATCCGATTTATAAGGTAGAATTGAGGTCATATGGTGGGGTGAAGGAAGCACCAAAGAACTAGAGAAAAGTTGTGTGTTACATTGATGCTATACTACAACACTTGTTTAATCTGTTTGACACCTTTTGATAATACTTCCATTAAAAAACATACTCCCCTCTTAGAAAAGTTTGAAACAAGGGATGTAAAATAACCCTCGGAATAAGTGGACCCTGGTGAACATGGAGTTTTTTTTAAAAGATCATTTTATTGGGGGCTCTTAACAGTTGTCTCAAGCATATTTGTACCTATGTTGCCGTCATTATTTTCTAAGCATTTACTTTCTATGTCTGTCCTTGGCATCACCCCCCCCCCCCGTGACCCTATGATACATTATAAATTATTGTCATTTTCACCTCTTATACCGACCTCTGTCTCCCCCTTGGGTTTCTGTTGTCTCCTTGGGTGTGTGTGGTTATGTTTTGATCACTGTGATTGGTTCCCCCTTCCTCCCATCCACTTCCCACCTTCCCTCTACCCTCCTGTTATTGCTACCCCCAATTCTGTTCCTGAGGGGTTTATTTGACCTGTATTCTGTGCCGTGAGCTCTTTACCTGTACCCGTGTACATGCTCTGGTCTAGCCCACAGTGAAAGGCAGGAGCTGGGGTCATGATAGTGGGGAGTGAGGAAGCCTCAAGAACCAGCGGAATATTGTGTGTTTCATTGGTGCTGTACTGCACCCTGGTTGACTCATCCCTTCCTTGTGACCCTTCTGTGAGGGATGTCCCATTGTCTACCAGTGGGTTTTGGGTCTCTGCTCCAACACCCTTGTTCTCAACAATATGGTTTTTGTTTGTTTGTTTTGGTTCTTCTGATGCGATAGCCGATCCTGTTGGTTGACACCTCATGATCACACAGGCTGGTGGGCTTTGTTGCTTCTCAGCTAGATGGCCGCTTGTTTAACTTCAAGCCTTTAAGACCCAGATGCTGTATCTTTTGATAGCCGGTTACCAATCACTTTCTTCACCACATTTGCTGTGTACCCATTTTGTCTTCAGCAATTGTGCTGGGAAGGGGAGCATCACAGAATGCCAGGTTGTTAGAACAAAGTGTTCTTACATTAAGGCAGGACTTGAACAGAGGTCCAATGTCCCTCCCCTACCTCAATTTATTGCCTTATAAATAAACCGTATATACTCATGTATAAGCTGAGTTTTCCAGCACATTTTTATGCAGTTTTGGGGGTAAAATTGGGTGCCTCGGCTGATATTCGGGTCAGTTTATACTCAAGTTTATCCGGTATGTACATATACCAATGCCTCTGTTTTTATGAATTAATGCATTTACATATATATGTACACTGTTTATATCTCTATCTATAGCTTTGCTTTTCTGTTTCCTTATACCTTTTTCCTGCCCCACCACCACCCTCGTCCTTCTTCTGCCTCTTAGGAATTCTTCTCAGCTAGATTGCTGTAGCTCCAACAGTCCCTGGGATCTCTATGTCCTCCCCGTTGTTGATTTTGATTCCTTGGTTGTTCCCCTGTCTATGGCGCTGTTTGCTCACCACTCCCTTCCTCCACCTTCTCCCCCCAATTCCTTCTGGAACCATGGGCCCTGTTGCTTTCTCCTCAAGCTTTCTTCATGCCTATCATATAGGTAGGGAAACCAACAATAACAGACAAAACAAAAAACAAAAGATTGAATAAAAAGAAGGGAAAAACTAGCAAAACCCCCCAGAGAAGCATACTAATTTCAGATCTGTCTGCTGACCTTTATGGTGATCCGCCCAGTGGTCCTGGGGCGTTCCAGGAACTGTCCCTTCAGTCCCGAAGTCGGTTGTGGAGGCTACTCGGGGCTTTGTGGCTTTGCTTTGCTCCTGTTGCTGATCTGTTATGTTCTCTCCTTGGTTCGCTCCACTGTGAGGGGTTCACACGGGACTAACTCCCCTGCCGTGCATCCCCAGTATTGTCCTCTGTCTCGGTATGCTCTGGTGAGGGGACATCGTGTCTCGAGCTGTTGTAGCAGCTCCATGCAGGGACGTCGTGTAGTCCTCAGGGCTTGGTGTGTGATATGGCGGTCTCGACCGGCACTCTTTTTCCTTCTGGTTTGCTTTGTTGTGGGCGTGGCATGCTGGCCCCTCTCCCCAACCTGTAGCTTTAGGGTTGTCCTCTGCAGCACATACTTCTATGGAGGGGAGTCCAACACCCAGAAGGGGAAAGGAGGGACGGAGAAGGGGGGAAGAAACGAGGTGGGGAAAAAGAAGTGGCACTGGGGGAGCAGGGCACTAACCCACCCAAGGGAATAGTATTGGTTATGTCTCCCCAGAATTGGGAGAGTAGATGCAGATCCCACCATGGCGCACTAAACTTGAGGGCAACATGACCTCATGGGGTAATCCATGAAAAGATTGGGCTGCAGGATGGCCCCAATCAGAACACGGACATTTCAAAGCCAGGCAGAAGTGGACAGAAACCCTGGCTGTCTCCCACTCCCTTAGGGACCTTTCTAAGTTATGTAACTGCTCACATTAATCTCTGTACTGACACTGCGAAGTGTAGATCTGGGTAGAAGTCAGATGGTGCAGACAAAGCCATTTGAGAGGACATGCAAACTCGTAATGAAACATTGTTTTTTGGGTGCGCGTCACATAGCTGATGGAAACTTGTGAGTTGTCCAGTGGAACGCTTTGCTAATTTAAGAACCACGTGTTTCTAAAGCACTTTTCTGTTTGAAGGAAGGTAAGAAAAACACTTGGCGCTTGGGGTGTTCTACAGTTTTCCACTCCCCACCCCTCAGTTGTATGGGGCACATGAGCAGATACAGGTCATTATAGAGCCTTAGGTTTTCCTCTCTCTAGCGTCCAATGATCTCTTAATTCCCAAATTATTTGCGAGACCAGCTTTTAGTCTCACTGGCTAAGTATAAACGAAAGGGTTACTCAGCAGTAGTCAGGGGCGGAAAGTTCTAGATGGTTCCCTCTGAGCCGTGGATACTGAGCACACCGGTTGCCAAGAGCGAAAGCCGCCCGTGCCCTTTCTTCTGTTGCTAGCACCCAGCACGTTTGCTCTCTCACCCTTTCAGCCAAGCTCACGGCAGGTGGTAGCCTCCGGGCTTACCTTAGTGCCAGTGACACCTCCTCTTGTTTGTAAGACAACGCCACTGTTTAGGCAAGACCACCCAAACACACTGAAAAATAATAAACCAGTAAAATACAGTGATTGCTTAACTGCTGCAGTAAATCATGTAAATGGAGCACAATCATATACTGTAAAAACTGGTTAATAGTTTTTATGGTTTGTGATAGCAGTGTTTTGGGGCCACAAGTTAGTCCTGTGCCCTTTTACACTATGTTCTCTCTCAATAACAAGCATATGAATAAATAAATATATTATTGATGTTATTGAGTGCTGTTAAGTCGGTCCCAATTCATACGGCACACAACACAGGAAACACTGCCCAGTCTCGCACTACCCTCGCAAATGGTTTTAGGTGGGAGCCTCCTGAGGCAGCGCCGTGTCAGTGTGTCTTGTGGGGCCTTCCTGTTTTACCCAGCATGGTGTCCTTTTCCTGTTACTGGTCTCTCCTGACAACATGTCCAAAGCACGTGGGACGACGGAGTCTCTCCATCCTTGCCTCTAAGCAACACTCTAGCTGTACTTCTTCCGAGACAGAGTTGTTAGTCATTGGTACTTTGAATATGCTTTGCCAGGACCATAATTCAATTGCATCTGTTCTCCTTCGGTCTTCTTTATTTAATGTCCAACTCTCACCTGCTCATGAGGAAATTGAAAACGCCAGGGCTGGGTCATGCGCACCTTAGTGCCTTTATGATATTGTCTATGAGCTGCAACCCACCCCTCCGTTCTGAGGAGGCAGAAAGCCTAGAGATCTGTTTTGTTCCTCCCCTGTTCTGACTCAGTATGCTGAGGAGTCATGTAAACCTGCCTTTGTTCTATGAAAAAAGCGGAGTGAGTGCCTTTTGCTAGGTGGTGGGCATAGAAAGACCTTAGGGACCTCAGGATCTTAATGAGGAGAATAAAATGTTTTGAGAATGGAATTATTAAGGAAGGAGAGGAGAGGGAGTGATTAAAACTACTGCGCTGTCAGGAGAAGCTTCATTGATTCAAACTCCACACACTTAAGTCTTAGAAACTGTCCCAAATCTGAAGCTGTTCAGTAGGAGAGTAGAACAGAAAGTCCCTACGAAGTCAGTAAGAGGTAGTTGACATAAGAGTACGTGGCAGCAAGTGGGTGGCCATGGAAGGCCCACGTTAGCTGGAGACGACCTTGTGCAGAAAAGAACGGAGTTGGGCTGGCTGTCTGCAGTTTCTCGTCTCCCATAGGAGAGCCTGACGGGATGCAGAAAGAGAACTAACAGTCGGTGCTACTTATGCTTAGTTTTCTGAGATTAGAGGCATATCTTTTTATAGAAATGTCAAGATGACATTGACTTGCATTTAATTCCAAGGCAGTGTTTTTTCCCCTTCTGTTTAATTTTGATAAAAGACATTATCATTGTATGGTTTTAAATATACAGGTATATGTACATGAACATGTATACGTACATACGGACATACATACCTTTATTCCCTCGCCCCACCTCAGGCAACTGCTGTTAATGATGTGTGTATTTCTTTTGTGCATGATATTGTTCTGTGTCTGCTTTTGTCATGTATTCTGTTACTTTAGAGCTCTTTCCCTATCTCTGCACAGGGAGCCTTCCGTGTCATACACTAAATCATAATAGAGTTTTTAGGTAGCTATTTTCATTTCTCTTTCTTGTTTGTTTCTTGAAATCCTTAGTGTTTATTTAAGGTAAAATCTTCATGCTATGAAATGTACAAATCACAAGGATTCCATTCTATTAGATAAGATCATTGCTTAAACCAGTGTATCACAATGAAGACCATTCCAGCCACCAGACGTTTGCCCATACTCTTCTCCCGTCTCTCTCTCTTTAGCAATCGCAGTTGTGTTTTTTCCCTTTGCAGTCTATGTTTTAGTAGTTTTAGGAATTCATGTAAATGAGCTGATTCAGTATCTGTTTGTGTGTAACTTTTCTTGGTAAAGTATTTCTGAGACTCATCCATAATAATTGAGGTTTTCACTATCAAATTGAGTTTTGTTAGTACTCTTTTTCAAGATTGATTTGACTGCTTAAAATCTTTTGTATTTTCATACACATTTTAGACCAGCTTGTCAGTTGCTATGAAAAAGTCCTCACTGAAATTATGGGGGCAGAGGGGTAGATCAAATAAGAGGAAAATTGACACCTGAAAGTTTTGAGTCTTCTAATCGATGAATATAGTAGTATATCTATTTTGTGTTATTTAGTATCTCTAAGGTTTTAGTTGCTACTGTACAGGTATTCCACATCTTGTGTTAACCCTTTATTTTCCTTGAATTAAAAAAATCATTTTATTGGGACCTCTTAAAGCTTTTATAACTGTCCATACATCCATTGTATCATGCACATTTGTACATATGTTGCCATCATCCTGTACTTGAGCCTTTGGTGTCAGCTCTTTTTTCCCTCCTCCCTCCCCCACTCTCACCCCCTTGTGGCCCCTTAATAAATTATAAATTAAAATCTTATTCTAAGCAGTTGTCTTTACTTTTTTTTTGAATTATTGCACTGGCTGGGATTTTCAGTACAATATTAATTAGAATGAGTTATTGATGAAAAGAAAATGAATTAAAGTATTTATTATATAGACATTTAAGCTAGAAATTTCAATTTCCCTTTAAGCACTGCGTTAGCTTCGTTTCACAGTATTCTTTCATAATATATTTTTAAAATTTGAGATTTTCTAATTTATTTGGCTATTTCTTCTTTGACATGAGTTCTTTATAATTCCATTATTAACTTACAAGCATTTGTGCTTTTCTAAATATTTTACCTTTACTTGTTGTATAATTTAATTCCATTGTAGGTAGAGAATATAATGATCTATAAGATTATTTCAGAACTTTTAAATACATTTTGTTAATGCCCTGCATGTGGTCTCTTTTTTGACTAATTATTTGTGCTTGAAGAAGAGTATGAATGTCAGGTAAGGTGGCTGACAGTGTTGTACAGGTGCATATATTTTAGACTGTCTGAACAGTTACAGAATTTACTCTGATTTCTGATGTGTTCATTGTCCCCTTTAGTCTGTCAGGTATTTTAAAACTGTTTGTAGGTACATACAGGATTGTTACATCTTCTGGTGAATCTTTATAGCTGATTAATATTTTTATTTTTGAAGTCTGATTTCAGAAGTTATCTCCCCATTTATAGTGATAGACATTTCTCATTCTGTATTCATTCTGACAAATTTCTGTCCTTTAGCATGCGTTTTGGATGGATTCACGTTCAGTAGTACAGTTTTATGCAGGAAGTGTTCATAAATAAGACGTGAGGCCTACACACATGAGACTCAGGGCAGCAGTAGGACAGTGGGTGAACATGCTAGAATCCACTCATGTTCTGAATCACCACTTACTCTTCTGATTCCTTTCAAGGTTTGAATAAAACACAACATCGGCTCTTTATGGCCTTGTATATTCTGGTTCTCTTGTTAGTCCCAGAGCTTCTTGAATGAAATGTTCTTACTGTTGTCTTAAAAGCAGAATAAATAGCCTCTTGATAGAGAGTTTTGTTAAAACATTAGGTTTAACTTAGTCCTAAAATGTAAACCACATGGTGCTGTTTCTGGTAGATAGTTGGTAAACATTTTGAAATAAAAGCGTTTCATGTAATGAAAATGAAGACAAGGCCTTCGTTATCTTCTAGTGTCTTGGCTCCTTCTGACTTTGGTAGCATGCTAGGAGAGGCGAGCTATAGCTTCAGGAGCAGGATAACGGATTTGGACAAATATCTCAAGGACGCGCTGGCAGCTTTCTAAACAGACCTTTAAAAACTCACTAGTATTGCGACCAACTGTAGTTCCTAAAGCAAAACCCCCGGCTGGCAAGTCTGTTCTGACTCGTGGGGACCCGATGGGGGAGTAGAAGTGCTGGCTGGCCTTCGGAGAGAGCAAACAGCTTATCATTTGCCTGTAGCTGGTAGGCTCTGTCTGTCCACCTCCTGGTTAGCAGCCTGGTGCTTAACACACGGCATTGCCAGGGCACGTCCCTCATTGTTGGAAAGCTTGATTCAGTTAGATCACTAGCAATTTATGCATTTGGTTGACATTTAGTCGGTTGTTGCTTTCATTTTTAGACTTTTAAAAAATGTTCCCTCCCTCTTTGAAATTCTGGTGATCTTGGTAATATATGAGAAATGTAATTGAGTTTCAGAGAAATTATCTTTTAACTCATTTTGGGAGGTCCATGAAGATGAACATTAATTAATTAATTATTAATCATTTTATTGGGGGTCTCTAATCTTACAACGATCCATCATTCAGTTGTATTAAATACATGTGCATATGTTTCCATCAACATTTCCAAAACATTTTCTTTCTACTTAAGACCTTGGTGTCAGTTGTCCTTTTTCCCCACCCTCACACCCTTGTGAATCCCTGACCAACTATACAGTATTGTTGTTCTTTTTAACCCTTAAGAATTAAAAATGATCTGAAATATCTGGGCAGTCCAAAGTGCTTTTGTAAGTTGCCTTTAAGTTTTCTCTTCCCTTCTCCCAGAGACTAGAAGTTACTTTGGAATGGAGTCACTGCAGGAAAAATTGGGGGACTTATTTTCAGGGTTACCCATGTTTTGGAAAGAAATGTGGAAGAAAAATATTGAGGTCTTTTGGTCTTGGTTTTTCAGTTGTTACTGATTTTTAAATATATCTATTATCGCATTGTAAGTTTTATTTTAGGAAACTAACTACTTTTACATATTTTGTTTAATCATAGCAATTTTTAAAACTTTAAATAATTTTTCTGATGAACAATAATGATGACTTTCTGATAAAATTATGTCTGTAAGCAACTTGCCCAAATAAACCGAAAACCTTAATTGCAGTTCTGTATCTAGTTTAAGTTGATTAAAAAAAACAACTGAGTTTTTATACTGAAAAAGCTGGGTTTAATAACTGAAACTCTGTTATGACATCTGACAGCCTAGGTGTTAGTGCTTTTGTTTCCAGGCGAGGCAATTGGACAGGGCACGATAGCTCTGATTCCGTCAGCCAGAGAGCATTGGTGTTCACATTTAGAACATAATCATAACTTACTTAGAGTCACATGCTCCATTGTATTGGCTTCCTTCATATAGAAAATATAGTTAGCACCACGAAATGTCTGTGGAAAAGCGAAACAGTGTATATTTTCTGGGTGAAGGAAGTATTCTGTACATTTTCCATGTTTACATCATGGTATTTTGAATAACCATGCTTCCATGTTCACATCAATTTTTTGTTTTTCAATTTATGCACAGCACTTGCTCTGAAATTTGGGGACTGAGTACACCAAATACGCTAGATCAGTGGGACACAACAGGCCTTTACAGCTTCTCTGAACAAACCAGGTGAATATTCTGCCCTCGCTCCAACCCTGGAGCTTGTGGGAGGGGGGGTTTGGAGGACCTCCAGTGGGTTGCTTTAGTATCATTTCTGCCTAAGATGTTTCCTTTATGTAAATTATGGCATAGCATGTAAAGTAGCTGCTTGCCAGTATTAAAATTATATAAAATGTTTCAGCCGGTGTTTTGATCCATGAAATTCTTATTTTGAATCTTTAAATCACTGCTTCTCCTAAAGAACAGGACCTTTGATAACTATACACTCCGTTTGAGACTCGATTATGACCTCTCATTGGCCTTTTTTAAAGTATTTACCTATCCAGTTTGCTCTAAATTGCTCGCTGTCATTAAATCTCACCTTCTGTGCACTAATACATATATGACGTTACCTACTGAACCCCTGTGTCACAATCGATGCTAGGCTAACTCGTTTTCATGTTTTCCTTTTTTTTTCTTAATCATCTTTTTTCCCTCTTTTTGAGCACGTCCGTGTTGTCCATTGCATCTCATCCTAGTCATTGCCATCTGCATTTATGTGTGAGCCACCTCAGTAGACCGCAGGACTGCAAACAGTCACAGCTGGGTAGTGGGTTGTTCTCACATCATTGTTGGTATTTGCCATTCGTTACGTTAGTTCCTTTTTTTGATAATTCAGCCACCCGCGGAGTTAGTGCCCTTACAAAGCTTCTCTAAGTCAGAGTTCGAGTTACTAAAATAGAAGTTACCAAAATCGTTTTTCAAGTCTTAACTGCATCCTCTTCTCCAAACCAGTTTCCCCCCCGCCGGTGGTTAACACTGAGTCCCCTACCTAGCATATTGACAAAAGCTTCTGCCGGCTCGGCGGCTTGTTTAGCTGAGGTCCATTAGATAGTCCACATTCCCTCCTTTACTTTCACTCAGACTAACTGAATGTCTGCCATGCCTTCCCTCATGCACTTCGTGTTTGAATGTGACCCATTGGGCCGCACAGCTGGTTGTTACAGCTCCCTTCTCTCTCTTCCTCTTTGCCCCTCTAGGTCTCTCGATGGTCGCCTTCAGGTGTCTCATCGAAAAGGATTGCCGCATGTCATCTACTGCCGCTTATGGCGCTGGCCGGATCTTCACAGCCACCACGAACTCAAAGCAATCGAAAACTGCGAATATGCTTTTCATCTTAAAAAGGATGAAGTGTGTGTGAACCCTTACCACTATCAAAGAGTTGAGACACCAGGTAGGGAAATTGTAGTTTAGGTTTAAGTATATCTTGAGTACTCTCATGATGTATAGAAATTTCACTATAAAATTCAAGGCAGCTTCAATTCAATTCAGTACATTAATTGGCGGTAATTAACAGCATATTTCTATTTAAATGAATTTTTAATAGAAAAACTTAGAAGATGTTTCTATTCATACTACTTATATAAGCAGGGAATACTGATGCTACAGATGTGTCATCTACTGGAGCTGAACTGAAAGCCCTCTGCTGCTCTCATGCTGGAGCGGTCTTTGTGCATCTGCCCTCTGAGTACCTTTAGAAACGCTTGAACGATGTCACTCACTGGTTTATGAGCACTTTAGTAGAGTGGACAGCAAGACTTAGTTTACTAAGCGGTTTTCTGGAACATGGTTTTCATGTTTATATACCTGGTTTTTACAAATTCAGGCAAGCCTTTCATTTCTTTAACTTTTCCCAAGGTGGACAGGCTTAGGGACTTTTATGGTAATATAATATTGGCAGGATTACGTTGTCCTGAAAAAAATCTGGAAGCATGTGCCCATCTCCTAGTACTAGCATAGTAGCACTAACAAGTAGATCCTAAAGGTAGTTGCTGCCCACTTGCTTCTGCCCCAGGTGACCCTGGTGAGTGGGGGTGGGGTGGGAGTGGCGCTTTGTTCAGAGAGATTGTCGGTGGTGGGTGTTTTGAAAGAAAGTGGGTGAACGCAAGTCTCCGACCTTTCACTTAGCTTGTTCACTGTTTGGGCCACCCAGGGACTCCAGAGAGACTGAGGTGTTAAAAATTAGCATTTTTGTTTTGTTTTTTCTTTCATTTTGATGGAAACTTCTCTTGCCCCTTTCCATGCCAATTAACTCTGATTTATTTTACTCTTTCAGTTCTGCCTCCAGTGTTGGTGCCACGGCACACTGAGATCTTAACAGAACTCCCGCCTCTGGACGACTACACCCACTCCATTCCAGAAAACACTAATTTCCCAGCAGGCATCGAGCCACAGAGTAATTACATCCCAGGTACTTGTTTGCCTTCTGAGCTTGGGGAGAGTGTTGTTCCTAAACTGCCACCTCGCAGTGAATTGAGGGTTTGCTCTTGTCAAAGGCGCTGGCTGGAGAAGAGAACAACCCGGCTGGTGGGTGCTGCTTTGTGGAAGGATTTGCATAGTGCCTTGACCGTTGTTTTGCCCTGGGGAGAGCTGTTTCATTTTCTTTTGCTGCGGCTTCAATCAAGCTGCTGGGAAGAGCAGAAAAGAAAATACCTAGAGAGTTTGTCTGAGGTGTCGATGCTGAGAGCCGTTCCGAGTGTAAGCCAAGTTCGCGGTACAGGAAAGGGTTGCTGAAGCACACGTCTCATCAGGTGGACCAGTGGCTGCCTCTCTCAGATGCTTTGATTCTGTTTCGGGGAAAAGTAGTGTTTCCGCAGGAGAATTGAATGCAGTCTTGTAGTTCTTTCTTTAGGTGAACCATTGCACTGAAGAGCAGGAAACCTCCTCTTCTGCTGTGTCTCATCTGGGCGCCAGTAATTCTGATGAGAAAAGCGATGATTTTGACTAGCTGGTTGTGAGACACCTCCGCAAACCCTGACGTTGTGTGATCCAGGAGTACTCCATGCTTCAGTAGCTGCCCATTTAGTTTGCACTGTTTTTACAAGAACCAACCAATATTTTCTGTCTCTGTGTGGCTCTCTTTTTGCGGTTTTTTTCCTAATAGAAACTAAGGGGATGAGAGTAGTAGGACGCAGATTCAAGTATAAATTGTATCTTTTGTTATTGTCCATATTTCCTCTCCCATTCTGATTTTTAAACTATATCAGAAAATATGTAAGAAACTTAAGATTTTTAAGTGCTTAAGAACTATTATTTCTTTTAATATGTTCCCTCATGGAAATAATGCTTTGCTTATAGAAGATGATTTTACAAACTGGAAAAGAGGATCTATATATTTTAATTTTTAAAGTAGCTAGTATGACAGATAATCCGCGGTTTCTGGTCGATTTGCTGTTCATTTCTCAGATGATAATCTTAGGCCCAAAGAGTGCCCTTTGAGAAGTTCCGAGGAAAGGGGCGGGGCGCAGGAAGCAGGACTGCAGACCAAGGAGAGCATTTCTGGCCTTCCCCCACTGAGTTACGTGTGTGTGCAGTGTGGGAGCGGGCACGTGGGCGTCTCTCAAGTGGGCGTTTTACTGTTGTCATTGGTTCTGAAGGTCATTCCGACTCTATGGCCGTATGCACAACAGTGAGATCCCGCCTGTTCCCGCACCGCCCGCACAGGTACTGTCCACGTGAACCCACGGTTGCAGCCACCGGTCAGTCCATCTCCTTGCGGGGCGCCCTCTTTTTTGCTGCCCTCCACTTTGATAAGACAACATGTGTAGGGTACATGAGACCAGGCCTCGCCATTGCCACGTCCAACGAGCAGTCTGGCTGTACTTCTTTCAAGAGAGGGTTGTTTGTTCTTTTGGCAGTCCATGGTACTTTCAATCTTTTCAGCAGCATAATAATTAAAACGCGGTCTCCCCTATTCAAAATCCAACTTTCACATGCATATGGAGCAATGAAAGTGCCACGGCTTGCGTGAGTCGGGTGCCACTGAAGCCTCAAAGTGACCTCCTTGCTCCTCAACACCCTAAAGAGGTCTTGTGCAGATTTACCACCGACAAGGTGGGAATTCATATTCACTATTCACATGTGACGGTCAGCGTACGGCATACTTACAGTGTAAGTGTGCACTACAGGCTTGCAAGGCATACCCAGTAATTATTTGGAAGGATGTTAGTCGAATGTTTAATGGTGTGTCCTTGTGCAGGATTTTTCTTTCTTTAATCCTTTATGCGTGTAGATTTGAGTATTTTATAAGATGAAACTTCAAAAATGGATTATAGCTATATGCTTTTCTTGACAATTTAGCTAACCACAATGATGGACAGAAGGTTTTGTCATATAATACATAATGCAGCTATCAAAGATTTCAACCAGTTTTTATGTAATAAAGTTCACAACCCATCAGAGCTAACAGGTTTCCCGTGAAACAGTTTATAATGTGTCAGCGTAGTTGTCCGCTCTGACTAGACAGCGAGACTTCAGGATCTGTCATCTTTCATTTCAAAAGAAATTTTAACGTTTTCCTCAAAATGTTAACAGTATTTTATAAATAAATAATAATAGAGAAAAGCTAAAGAAGGACATTAGGATAACCTGGCTCTATTTAATTGTATTAATATTAGCCTTAAAAATCGTGCTCGGTGATAAACATTACAATTCTTATTTCTGTGTTCTTTATTGTATAACTGTGTGAAGTAGTTGATTCACAGATTTTCACTATTGAAAGCTTTAGTGTTTAAAATGGTACAGCCACTGTGGCATTCCCAGTAGACAAACTGGAAGCAGCGCAGTGGGACTTAGCTAGATAGAGAAATTACACACTATACCCGCCAGAACATGTGTGAACTTTGAAAACAGGTTGAGTGAAATAAGTCCCTTTTTTAATGCTGTGCTCTCTAGAGCAGCAGAACCAGTGACATGTGTATACAATGAGAGAGAACTTTAGAAAGTCATCGTAAAATATAACTAGGAGATGCCGGGCTAAGCAGTCCTTAACCATCTCGCCTTCCTTTACCTCATAAGCACATGTAGGGTGTTGCATGTGCCATTCTCCTCACCCGAAACTGCCTCTGTGTGTGTGTGTGTGTGTGTGTGTGTGTGTGTGTGTGTGTGTGTTAGAACCCATCGCGAAGTCCATTAGTTTTAAAAAGCATTGTAGGTCTTAATGCTTTGAAGTATACTGCTTCAGAACTGAGGCATCTTTGAAGTTATACTCTGGCTCTTTCCCCAGGAAATGTGCATCTGGGTCAACAATTGCTAGGAAGATACGCTTAGAGTTTGATTGTATTGTAAGGAGGTCTTAAGGATTGGCCTGTAAGATGTAGATTGGACCACCAGAATCTGAAGCTCTTAAGTGTACAAGACTTTAAAAAACATATAATGTCCTTATTTTTTATTGGGATGTTTAGATGATTCTGTCTTTGATGACTGCGAGAAAAATGGTGAGATTTATTCTACTCTTTCTGTTGTAAACTTTATAGAAACACCACCTCCTGGGTACATTAGTGAAGATGGAGAAACAAGTGATCAGCAATTGAACCAAAGTATGGATACAGGTAAGATATTCTGACTCCTTAGTAATGAGACATGTCTTCCTTACCATTCCAGCTAATTGTAGAGAAGCAGTCAGACACAGAAACCACAAGACCTTCATCTTTGTCTTCATCTCTTATCTCCCAGCCACTCATCCACAAAGCCCGTTAGCCACTGCGAGGCCTGCATATTCTCATCGGAGACAACAGCAAATGCTGTTCTGTGGGGTAATGCTGAGAGCTTTCTCTTTAGAGTAAATAAAGAATGACTTCATTTCTATTTAAGTATATTTCAATTTGAGGTCTTAGTTATTCTAGTAATAGATATTTCCTTTGGCTCAAAGACCATAATTAGCCCAGACAGGTTTTTGTAATAGTTTTAACTAAGGGATGCGCATCAGCTTTTCACTGCTCCTTTAACTTGTTGATGAGTTCTCAATTACAGATGTCTTTCATAAATATCTTTCACCATTTGTTGGCACAGTTGTCCTTTCTCCAGTAAAATGCCTTTGCTCCTTTATTGAGAACAAAGTACATATGTAGGCGTAACTTTTGGTTTGTTGTCAAGTCCCTTTTAATGAGTTCTTCATTTCAGGTTTTTCTGTATTTCTGTTTATTTTTTAAAGTCTTTACTTGCTAATTCTGGTGCCTGGTTCATATGTACATCTGCTTCCACTGATTATTTGCTCTCTTAATGGTGAGTCAGTGTTCCTACTTTGTAATTGGACACTGATTGTTGTGTGTGAAATAAAGGAGAGGGTGATCTTTTCCCTGAGAAGGACTCTGGCTGCCAAGTTGAGGAACAATCTGAGATCATTAGGAGTGGACCTGAGCGGATGGGTGGTGACTCGTGCTGGAGTTCTCTCAGATCACTTCATCTTTCTGCAAGGTATAGCTATGAGTCTTGTGAGACAACAGCAAGGCACCTTGCCACTCTCTAGACCTGCCCCAAACTTAAAATGCTGCCATGCGTGCACCTACAGACCTGTAGGTCAGAGTTGGCTTCTGAAGCTTTCTGATGGGGGCTTTTCAGAGCCTCATTACCACTGCCCCCCAGCCCCCACCATGTCAGTTTTTCCTGTGGCAACCCTTGTCCTTAGCTTGTATGTGCCCTGGCTTGGCACACTGAGCCCCTGGTGGTACAGCGTGTTAACCATCGGGCCGTGGACCACAAGGTCAGCGGTTTGAGCCCACCACACTTTGCTCAGGAGAAAGACGAGTCTGTCTGCTCCTGTAAGGATTCGCAGTCTTGGAAATTCTGTGGAGCAGGCTCCCCTGACCTATAGGGGCAGAATCAACCTAATGGCCATAAATTTGGTGTTTGAGTGGCACATGCCCCAGTGAGACCAGTCTCATTCTCTGCTGACCCAGAGGGCATTCTTCTGGGTAAGTTCGTAATGATTTGTACCCACAGCTCTCGGATAAACTTTTTCCAAACATTACATTGGTTGTTGCGGTTTTATTTTGTATTGCAATAGTAAGGGCTTCACCAGTCTATTTTCTAACCATAAATTAAGAGTTCTGTTTTGAAAAACAAGAAAAGAAGCTCTTCTTTCTCATGTAGAACAAAATTCGTGCTCACAGAAAATTTGGAAACATAAATAAGAAAAACGATCATAAATCGTATGTTTCAATTGCCATACATGCATCTTCTCACTCTTTTTGCAGATTCCTTTATAGACATGTTGCATGTAATGTTACATCCTATTTTCTCATGTTGCATGTAATGTTATATCCTAATTCTAAGCCAAATTGAGTATTGTAAAAAAATTTTTTGAGTATCAAAAAAATTGAGTATTGTACAGGTAAAATTTTGAAGCACACAAGAAATGGATGTTCATTGTAAGAATTAGAAGAGTTGCGTGAAGGAAAAAAAAATGTAAGCATTACATGTAATTATATCCCTTAGTAGTAATTATCATTTTGCTTTGAGAGAGTTGCCCATTTGTCTAACAAAACCTTGCAATGCAGTTTGTGTCACAGAAAAATAACTAAAAAAACGACAGAAGGATTCACGCCTAGTGTCGGGCTCTGCATAGCATTTCTTGTTACTGTTCTAGATGGCTCCTGGCTGCTCTTGGGTGGCAGTTAGAAATGGAGGTTGGGTTGATGATTGGATAGGGTTGAGACTGAAGGCAGAACCCAGCCCGATTCTCAGTTTTCTGGAAGGGTTGTGAAAACGATTGATCTGTACATGAGGTATTATAAAGCATATTGTTAAAGCCATTTTGGGTGTAAAAACAAGACCAGTACTTTGAGTTCTTCTGGAGGATTGCTAGGTAGTGAAAGCAAAGGAGATGGTTGTTGTGTATGATTTCAGTCTTTAACCCTTTATGTACTTTTTCAAAGTTATTCTTATTTTTAATTTGAATTGTATTTTCTTGATGGGTTAGTGTGCTAGAACGTAGAGGGCAGTATGTATTTCTTTACTATTAATTTGCTTAGTAAGCTTTTAACTCTCACCTCAAGTCATGGCATAAATCTTCAACACACGTCACTCATCTCCATTTGAAGCACACACTTAATGTGAAACCCTACAACATCTAAGGGTTTATTTTAGCAAGAAATATGTAAAGCAAAACGATTGGAGAAAAGACCGATACATTTTAATAAATAATATTTTAAATGTCACCTGAAAAGATAGACCCCAATGGACCAAGAAGCCATGAGAGACACTTGCCCACGATTGGCCTGTTGCTGATTTCTGTCTTTGAAAGCTCTCCCGGTAAATCCAGAGGAAGAAGACACTAGTGGCCAGTAAGAAGATGGAGACAGCAATAGGAACGCACTGTTTACACACCACGGTCACAAACGTCAGCCACCTTGATAATGTGCGCAGTGAGGGTGCGGGGGGGCACTACCTTGCAGGTTGTGGAGGGGACGGAACACTTTTGGAAGGCACGTTGGCACTTAAAAGAATTTCACACATTCCTTTTGCTGTAACATTTCTTCGTTTGGAAATGTGTCCTATGAATGTAAATGAGCCTGTGTCCACAGATATGAAGGATCCATACATTCTCCATGTTTAGCTGCTAGTAACAGAAACTGCCGACCCAAACAGGAATTAAGAGCGAGGATATTATTACGTCTCATAACTGGAAGTCTCATGGCTGCCAGAATTCAATAGCACCATTTATGTATGAATAATTAATAGATTATACATTTCTTGGCCTCTGGCTTAAAGAAAATGTTTTCTAAAAGCTTTTGTTACCTGATAGTTTAATTATTTTATGTATGATTATAATGAACTTTTATTTTTAAAATAATCTATAGTTTAATTTTTTACCATAGTCAACCAATTTTTGACAACTAGGATACCCCCCACCCCCACTGACTTTCTGCTCATTTCTGATAAGTATTTAATAGACAACTCAACTGTTGTAAAAGATGAATAGCCGGTGAAAAGACAGGAGTAGTTGGACAGCTGCCGCCACTCTGGATAGTGGCTTTGTCTAGTTTATGTCTGCTTCAGGAAACAGAGTTTTAGTTCATTGTTCTAAATATATTCTGACCTTTCTTAATTGTGCCTATTGTGACTTGCCAACAGATTTGTCAAACTTAGGAGCAAAAATAAGTAAGCGCCATAAAGAACTTAACCGTACAGTGAAAGGCTGGTGTGCCTTCTAAAAGAGTAATTCTCGCCTGTTCTCTTGCTGATTTATCTGGGTTTTTTTGGTCACTGCCATTCGACCTTGGTTGCTTTTTATTTTATGTCATGGTCATAATGAAGCATGTCTTCGTGGTCAGGTTGTTTCCTCTTTTGCCTTGGTTTACTTGTTGGTGCTATCTGCTCCCTGTTTTCTTGATTGGACTAGCCTATTTATCCCAAACTGGACAGAATAGGTCACTTCTTAAGAAAATATAATTTTTCAGAAACTGACCTTCAAAAGCTCGAGCTGTCTAAACAGTCAACGTGCATCATGTAGAAGGGTTTTTTAAATGGTACACGATTGGAATTATGACTAAGCAGTCTTAAGACAGATGACCAAAGGTTCACAACTGTCCCAGGAAAGGGCTAGTAAACCTAGTATGTATGAAGGGTCTTCTGCAAAGGAGCAGACAAGTCAGAGATGCTTTGCTCTTTAAGTCGATGCTAGCTCACGGTGATCCTGTCGGACCTTGTCAAACTCCTCCCTAATGTTTCCATAGTTACTCCTCTCTATGAGAGCAGAGAGCTGCAGCTCTCTCCCTCGGAGAAGCTGCTGCATTTGCACTTGGTCGTTTGCGTCCCATCCCTTCATTAACCTGCTGCTTCAGATCATTAACACCCCGTTCGTTAAGCGATCCTGATTTCACCTGCATACAACAATGCCGTGAGCATCCCTGTACCGCCCACGTTCCCGAGGGAGTGTAAGCTGGTACAGCCCTTGTGGGTGACTCGCAACGTCCATCAAGATTGCAGGTGCACCAACCTTTTGATCTGGCAAGTCCTCTTTTAGTAGTTTATCCTGCGCCCATGCTTGAAAGCTGGTGAGACTGGCAAAGTGTGTCGGTCCAGGATGGTGTCTCAGCGGAAGATTGCAAGGGTCCTGATTCCCGCCAGTGTGGAGTCCAGACTGTCCCACGCTGCGGTTGCAAAGTAAGCAAGAAACATACAAAACGCACAAGGTGCCGAAGGGGTGCAGAAGGCCGGGCTCTCTAGGCCCTGCCACACCTTTCACTGGCTGAATTCAGCCTCCAACATTCCAATACACTGGGAGTCTCTGGATTTTAGATGGTCTGTGTTCTACCGTGTCAACTAAGGATCATCAGTTATAACGAAGCACTGCCAATTCTATTATGTGGTCAGGCGTTCTGGAGCCACGGCAACCTTGATTATGAAATTTAACCCTTTCTTTCAGGCTCTCCAGCGGAACTGTCTCCCTCGGCTCTGTCCCCCGTCAATCATAGCTTGGGTAAGTTGCGCACACGCGCTGTTTCTCTGACTGCTTGTACCACTGCAGCCTCTACGTCATGAAAGTTCCCTCCTGTCAATTATTTTCAAACACGCAAGAGGAGACTTTCAATGAATAATGAGATGATGGCTCACATGGCTTAAATTAGTGTTTTCCCCAAAGATGCTAACAGTGTCGGTGCTTCTGGCGTGTAAGAGAGCAAGAAGCTAGGGGATTTTTCCCTACGCTTTTGAAAATCGCATTCTTTATCAGTGGAAGATGTTTGTCCTGTTTTGCTCTATATTAATACAGGTGTGTTCATTTTATGATACATTTTTGTAACAAACCTTAATGTAAGAAGTATATGTATAACTAGATGTAGATATGCAAACATAAAGATACAGCACACAGCAGATGTTTATATTAAGGGAACTATGCATTGATTATTTTGTATGCATTTCTGTGTGCCTGTGTTCATTTTTGTACTTTATTCTTGTCCCTCATTTTACTTTATTTATTTCACAAGTCCTTTGAGATAGGAATGTTTGGAATTTCTTTTACAAGCTTGTCGATTTTCATTCCTATGACATTCTCTTAAGATGTACTTTATTCTGTAATTGCCGAAATTACATAAACGTCGTCATAGTTTTCCCATGATGTATGTAAACTGCTCCCATTTTTCATTTACACCTGCAAAGACTCCCTGTTGTGCTGTTTTCTGATTCTTAAGTATGTGAGGGCTTTCTGTTTTTGGAATTGGGGTAACTCACCTAGAATCTCCTGTTAAAGTAGACAAATGTTAGAAATGTGTCATATTTTGTAGCCTTTTATTCTAATAATAGCATTTCTTATTCTTGTGTTTTTTGACTCATTTCTCTCACTCTGTTCTTTGTCCCAGAAGGATCCCACTTTATTCTGTCCCAAATAGCTGTATCCTGCGATTTAGAAATTCATAAAGTTAGGCAAAGTAGCCCATTGGTTCATGTTGCCTATGGTGGTTTGATGTTTGGACAGGATCTGGACTACCTACAGGCGAGCAAGTGGTCTGTGGAACAGTCTAGGAAAGATGATTGGTGACTGGATGGCAGGATGAGGTGGGGAAATTTGGCACTGGGTCCGTGAGGCAGACGTTGAGTGCGCCTCCTGTGCTGTTGTCCTTCAGGTGGCACAGAGCACGTGAAAATAGTTTCTCTGTCCTTGGCTTGAGTTGCTCACACACTTTTTTCCCTTTTTTTAATGCTTTTCTGTCTTATTTTCAGATTTGCAACCAGTTACTTACTCAGAGCCTGCGTTTTGGTGTTCGATAGCGTACTATGAGTTAAACCAGAGGGTTGGAGAGACCTTCCATGCCTCACAGCCCTCGCTCACTGTAGATGGCTTTACAGACCCTTCCAATTCTGAGAGGTTCTGCTTAGGGTTGCTCTCCAACGTCAACCGGAATGCTACCGTAGAGATGACAAGAAGGCACATAGGTACGTTCCTTTCGCCCGTGTGAGTCAGACGCTGGTGGGCTGCTCTGCGTTGCCCCAGATTAGCCTGTCTGCACCTTGAGCCCAGTGCCGGGCTCTCAGATGGGTGTTATGCTGGCAGTCAGCCTGTCGAGGGAATTCTCGCGATAAGTGCCCAGGCTTCACTACTCTTAGTAGGTCCTGGTGCCACTTCAGTGCTTAAATCTGTACCTTCAACCCATCCTTCAGCGTGGAAGGTCCTTCACTAGTTACAGAATTGCTTTGCGCCAATTTGGGAGTAGAAATACGAACAAAGTAAGGAAATTTTTTTTTGCTTTGTTTTCTGTCACCTGGGTTGTTACTGATCACTCCCACCCCCTCTTTGCTTAACTCACCCTTGTCAATCAAATCTAACTAAATCTCAGGTAAGTTGCCTAACAGAGAAGAATTACTATATAACGTCATTTACAAGATCATCAAAGTGATCTCAAATCAAATGATGGGGTCGGCGGGGGCTGCTCTGGGAGGCCTCCGAACGATACCAGGGTGTGTGCGTTTGTGCATCTTTTCACTGGGACTTTCTTGAGTGGAGAGTGGAGTTTTTCTTGAGACCACCTGACAGGGTTTTGCAAGAGACTGCATGGAGAAGCTGACACAGAGAACCCAGCTCTCCACCATGAAGCCAGACAGACAGTGATTGAAGAAATTTCCAAAAGTAGAAAATATTATCTTCCTTCTCACAGTTTTACCTATTTATATTTGCATGTGGAAAATAGATGTGTTTTTCATAAGTACACTGTTTATGTCAGCATACGATGGGCTTATTTTGATTTTGAAGTGAATTTTTAAAAAGTGGAGTTTTTTGATATCTAATGTGATAAATTCTCATAGGAAACATCCAGATCCGCTTTCTTCAGACCTCGCAGTAGCTTTTTAACAGAAGTGTGCTTTTGTTCCTTTTAATTAGCCGACACCACACATGAGAAATGCTGCTGATGGTGCTTCGAAGCGGCTTTTATGCTGAGGTGGGAGTTTGCTGGGCCTGGCGATGAGGAGTAGTGCGACCCTGCAGAATGCCAGGGAGCGGGCCAGCGCCCTCGGCTGCAGAATGCCAGGAAGCCCCTCCCATCTCGCTTGATGTGTACGATTTGGAAAGCCCAGTGGAGTGACCCAGAGTCTTCGCAGGCAGTGGCAGCCTTGAGCCAGCCCTCCCTTCCCTCCTCTGTGCTTTAACTCGGGGCTCTGTCTACAATGTGGGGGGCCGGGAGTTTCTTTTTGCTGTCCTCTTCTCCCTATGAAACCTGGATCCCTGTGTTTTTACTTAGGACTTCCAGTTTGTAGACTTGATGCCCAGTACCTGATTAACGTTTTGTAAATCTTCCCCAGTCTTATAACACCTGTGGCTGAGCATGGTCAGCAGAGCTCCAGATCCTGCATTTCTTGTCGGTGTTTAGTTAGGTGACTTCCCTCTCTGACTGGTGTAACAAGGCCCCAAACCGCCCAGCCCTAGTCTCTCGCAGTCTGCCCGCGGGTGGGAGCGCAGGCTTGGGCTGCCAGGCTCTTTCTTCAGACTCTCTCCCAAGGATGAAATCCAAGTGCCCCCTCTGGAACACAGGGACTCCTCCAAGCTCATGTGGTGTGACAGAAAATCCACTTCCTTGTGGTTGTGTAGAGCCAAGTTCCTCATTTCCTGATTGGCTTTCAGAGGCACAAGTGCCCCTCCATCTTCAAGGCTAGCACCCGAGACGCTCTCCGGCCTTGAATCCTCGCACTCTTGCCTTGACTCGCATCCACAAGTATCTGCCCGCCCCTTTTGGGTGCGTCTCCTGACTCAGTGGGCGCTTTAAAGAGAATCCCCCTTTCCTGACTGAGGTCGCCTGATGCGGGACCTTGATGCCTCAGCAGTGGTGTTGGAATGCGGATCAGGGGGCATGTGCACATTCCAGGAAGCGGGAGGACCACACACATCTTTTTGGACTGCCGCTTGCAGTTGGTTTCTTAAAAGTCATCTCCCACTCTTGTCTGTGCATACCCCCCGCCCCCTTTTTAATATGCTTCATCTGTCAGAATCTCAAAGCATATTAAAATCTTCCACACACAGGCTCTTCTTGTCTAAGCGTTTGTTTGCCATCATGATAAGCTTTCAAAAGGGGCAATGATTTTAGCCTCCTAGTGTCTTAGCATCTTTTTTTACTGTAGCGAGGAGCCTAGTGGCACAGTGGTTGCGTGTTAGGTGGCTTGCTTACTGGAAGGTCAGGAGTTCAAAGACCACCAGCCGCTCTGGGAGAAAGAAGAGACTTTCTACTCTTGTCAAGAGTGACAGGCTCGCAAACCCACAGGAGCGGTTCTACTCTGTCCCAGGAGGTTGTCGGGAGCCGGAGCCAGCTTGGAGGCAGTGAGAGTTTTTGTGTCTTTATGGAAATAATATCTGTTGTAATGGAGGTACAGTCATCTGAACTATAATCCTTTTAAGTTTGACTTGGTTTCTTTGACTTAAACGTAATTTTTAATATGTGAAATTCTATTACCTCTTTAGATCTAAATGAATATGTAGTCAGGTGGGTATGAAATACATTTATGACAGGTGTGTCTGGGTGGGGGATTTCTGGATTTTGAAAAATTGTACTACCTTCATCCTTTGCTGTATTGTTTAAGTACTTAGGCTACGCACCTGTGTTTACAAATTAAATATATATCGGTATGTATATCTTAAAGGTACTTGGCAACATGTGGAAGGAAACATGTTGAGGACGTATGTGGCTGTAGAATTTTGGAAACAGCATCTATGGTTTTAGTTCCCCCAGAGGCTCTTGCTGCACGGGCATGGTAGAAAGACTAACCGTGTCTTTTCTTCCAGGGAGAGGAGTGCGCCTCTACTACATCGGTGGGGAGGTTTTTGCTGAGTGCCTCAGTGATAGCGCAATCTTTGTGCAGAGCCCCAATTGCAATCAGAGATACAGCTGGCACCCTGCCACCGTGTGTAAAATCCCACCAGGTACGGACACGTCAGTGCTCATGACTTACCTGTTGCGCCAACTTGCTCACCTTCTGTAGGTGCTGATCATTTTAGGGATCATCGGGTGACTTGTGGGCTCTTACTCTAATGTCTGCTGCCTGTTGTAAATTGTTGTACAATGGCAGGGGCTTTAAGTTTCTTTTCCTTTACTCACTTCATAGGCTGCAATCTCAAGATCTTCAACAACCAGGAGTTTGCTGCCCTTCTGGCTCAGTCTGTGAATCAGGGCTTTGAAGCGGTGTACCAGCTCACCAGGATGTGCACCATCAGAATGAGCTTTGTGAAAGGCTGGGGCGCGGAGTACCGGTAAGACGGGCGTCCGCACCTGCTGAGACCTGGCTTCCAAGACGTGGCCACTGTCTCGGCATTGATCATCCTGCCAGCTCCGCTTGCCACACTTCAGGGAAGCTGAGAAGAGTAAGGCTTGCCAAAGAAACGGCGTGCCAGCTGAAGAGGTGGAACTTGAGTCAGCGGTACATGTTGTGTGCCAGCAGGCACGGTGCTGTTCCAAGTGTTCTCAGGCCTTCCAGTAAGGCTCGGAGCCATGGTGACGGTGTTGGTACCCTTGCTTTCTAAGGTTAAAGCAGAAGAAATTGCCGTCGTTCAAAGCCTGTTTCCAAACCACGCTGAAACATGTTCAGAGACAGGCTTTGACAAGTTGACTAGAAGTTGCCCAAGGTGGTCCTATAGGTGGGAGAGAAGACGGGACTGGAAGACATCTTCAAGTCTTCACCTCCTTTGGTGATCAAACCCACTGTCATCAAGTTGGTTCCAACTCATAACAACCTAATACAGGGTTTCCAAGGCTATAAATCACACACACACACACACACACACACACACACACACACACACACACACAGAGTTTTATTGGCATATAATCCACATGTCATGCAATTCAATTGTCCGATCAGATCAAGAATAATTGTACAATCTTTGTCACCATCAATTTTAGAATTTACCCCCCCCCCCTTCCCCCCAAGGATGAAAACACCTTTAAGATGAGTTGGGTAATTTTATTCAGTTCTGTGCTCCCTCCGGCTTCCAACTTCAGTGTTGACTCCTGAAATTCCCTCCCTCTCATCTCCAAAAGCCCTCGTGTCAGTTTTTATCTGTGCATCCACTCCTTTGTTTCACGAGCTGATCAAAAATGAAATACAGTGGAAAGGATAAAACAATAGTAATGTAAAGTTAAAAATGCTAACAATGAATAAGACAGAAAAACAAACACCATCAATATTTGAAAATCCAGGGAAGACGTTTTTGTCATGGTATAAGCTTGCACCTGGAGCAGATTCCGGTTGGGTCCAGAAGGAGGACAACTGACCAAACAGCAAGTTTGATCCAGCGTAGTCTGGCTTACCTTGATCTATGTTTGACAGTGAGTCTGTTGCAGACCTGTGCTTGTGGCTAGAGAGGATCTGCCAGTGGCTTAGTCTGACGAGCTACTCTGCAGATGGGTTTTGGACACCCACTGTCCTCCATAGCCTTCCACACATTGGGTATTCACAATTTCAGCTCTGACACTTAGCCCTTCATCATATTTGACTTTTGTTCTTGTCATGTTTGGATCAAACCAGTTGATGTGTTTTTTCCACGTGGACTTAGTTGACTCCTTGCTTAGATGGCTGCTTGTTTGAATACAATCAAGGCTTTCAGTGTTGTTGATTTTGGTCTTTTTTTCTTTCCTGGATCAAGATTTTTATTAGGGTTTGAAAAATTGTGCTTCTCTAATTTTTTTTAAATCATTTTATTGGGGGCTCAGACAGCTCTTTATCACAATCCATCCAACCATGTGTCAAGAGCAATTGTACATCTGTTTCCCTCATCCTCAAAACATTTGCTTTCTATTTGAGCCCTTGGTATCAGCTCCTCATTCCCTGACACCCCCCCCCCATGAACCCTTTATAAGTTATAAATTATTATTGCTTTGTCATGTCTTACACTGTCTGACCTCTCCCTTTACCACTGTTCAGTTGTCCATCCCCCAGGGAGGGGGTTATATGTGGACCCTTGTGATTGGATCCCCCCTTTTCCCTCACCTTCCCCTTATCACTGATATCACCACTCACCACTGATCCTGAGGGGCTCATCTGTCCTGGATTCCCCGTCTTTCCAGTTCCTATCTGCACCCATGGACCTGCTCTGGTCTAAGGGCTATCAGGCTTTCTGAGAGCAGACAGCCCTGCCTTCCTCGTGCACAGTGGCTGTAGGTTGAAACCACCACCACCACCACCACCACTGCTTGTTCCAATAGCAGATTGGGCCTCTGGATCAGGCCTGGCTGTTTCAAAATTAGACCACAGATAGGATTCCCCAGTAAAGAAAGGAAAGGCTTCTTCAGCTTACTGAAAAGTACAACTATGAAACACTTACTCCGGCTGATTATACCCTGAATAGCTGTTTGAGGAAATGCTTGTGTCACACTGTCTCATCCCACAGTTTGGGTTTGATTCCCTATCTTTAGAAGGTTCTCGGAGGCATGTGACTTTCGAGGCAGTGAGGTACGCGTTCTGTTTGAATACTTGGATAAAAATGTGTTTTATTACCGCATCATGATGATTTGGCCCAATTTTTTCCCAAGTAATATAGGGAGATGAGCTTATTTTATGAGCCTGCTGTAGCGCTCTTTTGTTTCAATCATTTCCCTTTTAAGATGAGTGCTAAAAGCTGTTTTCCTTTGGACTTTTCATTGACCTGAATTGATAGTAAAAAATTAGTCAGACGGTAGTATCTGATAAACAGGATTTTAGGCCCACTTTTTTGTTGTTGTTGTTCAGAAAGTTCCAAACTCAAACTGCCATCGAGTTGATTCTGCCTCAGAAGAGACCCTATAGACCAGGGTAGAACTGCCCCTGTGGGTTTCCAAGAGCCTAACTCTTTATAGGAGTGGAAAGCCTCATGTTTCTCCTTTGCCGTAAACAGCTTAGTTTGTTGCAGATCTGGTAGGAATGCACAGGACTGGAGGAATGTCGGATGTAACTGACTTCACATAGTGGGGACCCCACTACCCCCTGCCCCGGAGCGCAGTCTGAAATCATGAGAGCAGCAATACACAGTACTGTTCTGTATGAATGTTTGTAGCCAGGTTATGTTTGACTCTCAAGTTTACTAATTTTACACTCCTAAATCAAAACGTCTGACAGCAGGGTATCGCTGAAGGATGCACAGAGAGCGATCATAAACTTGTCATGAATGGCATCCAGCACAGGCCAGCTCCTGAAACCTCGCCACTGCCTGTGAAGCCATTCCGGTGCCAGCCTGACAAGCCGGGAAAGTAAAACAATATTGCTACAAAGTCATAGAAATCTTCATGAAACAAAACAAATCAAGAGGTGGAGGTATTGTCTCAAGATGACTCTCTGTAGGTCTCCACACTTCTGAGGATGACGCTCCCCTGTCCGTTACCCTCCCCCAAGGAGTTCTGGGCTCGCCCAGTGTGCAGCTTTGACACCAGTGAGGAACAGAAGTTAGGCTCCTCTGAAGTGTTCTTTGAGTTGAGGGTGGGGGGAGGAAGACTTCCCGGCGAGATTCTTGTGGGACGCCAGTTATTTCCCTCAAGGAAAGTACAGGTCCATTATCAGGGGGAGAAGAGATAACACTGGTCAGTGTGTAGAGCGTGCTAAGTGCAGCTTTACGGCATGTAGACACAACAGTATCTGCGGGGAGCAGAGCTCCGAGTCTACGGTCCCGTCCCTCTAGCACTGTTCTATGAAGTCCCATGCAGCGGGTGTCTGAAGAGTAGCCTCTGTCAGGCGATGCAGGAAAGAAACACTGGTGAGCAAGGGGGAAGGAAGGCAGGCAGGGAAGGCAGCCAATACCGTTACTGAGCCGCCCACCACTGTGGGTGGTCGTAGGAGCATGCTCCCTCAGGGAAACCTTGGCCAGTGGTATAAGCCCACAGAATTATCCTGCCCGGGCAGGGTGTGCTGTGGAATGCCAAGTCACAGGTCACTGGTTGAGGACGACTCTTGGTGTGTGGGCTGGTTAGAGATTTCAGGTCCCTTCGATTGGCCATTGGACAGAGCCACAGAGGAATGTGAAGCGGCTAAGTGGGGCACCGACACCATCTGCTGGGGAAAACCACATCCTCGGAGACGCAGCGTGCGACATGCGAGGCACGTGCTGTCAGGAGCAGTTAGCCGTGGCGTTCTCTTGGTGGTGTCGGACATGGTGTCACCTTGAAGAAGCACACCGACTTCCTGATTGGTCCTGCTTTGCAAAGAAGACGTCTGAAACCAGTGCAGGCAAGGGACAGGAAGTCCCTGCGCAGTCGTGAGCTCCTAGGGACTAGCCCACGTTGCTCACGGACTAGAGGGGTGGATTCAGAGCCGGAAGGATGAGCCTGACAGGGAGGTTATTCATAGGCTCTGTGGGAGAAGGTTGAAAGCTGTCTGTTCGGTGTTTCGTAGTCTTTGTTAAGCTTGTTTGGTATTTGAGTATTAAGCCAGGTGATCACAGGCCCTGGGGGCCTGAGGGCATCCTGGTGTGCACCTCTTGTTCTGGCCTAATTGTTCATAGTACCTGCTTTCTCTCCGAAGTGTCGCATGTTTGGTAGCAAAGCGTAGTCACCCCACCCACAAATCAGCTTGTAGGGTTGTAGTGGTGGTCTCATGGTGGAATTCTCAACTTTCACGTGGACGCTTCAGGTTCGGTTACACACACACACACACACACACACACACACACACACACGCCAGCATCTTCATGCCAGGTGGCCATGTTGCTGTGGTGCTGAGTAGGTTTCAGCTGTGCTTTCAGGCGGAGACCAAGAAAGAAAGGTCTGGCAATCTCTCTCTTGAAAACCAACCAGCAAAAACCGCCCTAGCGGTCCACTCCTGTTGGCCACAGAGGCCGTGCGCACTCACCAACAGTTTGATTCTAGAGGGAAAGGCGTGTAGAAAGCTTTCTTAAAAGACTTAAACAAGTTTGTTGTAATTTAAGAAAGACACCCCCCAAATTCCGGCCACCCCCTCAAATAATAACACACAAATGGAATGCTTTGTAAATGAATTTAGGTGTAGGATCTTCTAATTTTAGGATCTTCTAATTTTTCTGAGTTCAAGCCGTGGTGGTGCTTTGGGCTCAGTGTTGGCCCCGTACTTGCTAGGTCAGCGGTTCAAACCCATCAGCTTCTCCTTTGAGGGAGGAAGATGCGGGTGTCTGCTCCTTCACGGATGTTCAGTTCTCAGCCCTAGCAGGGTCTCGAGGAGTTGGGATTGACTTGTCGGCAGTAAGGGTGTTTTTTGTTTGTTCGTTTAATGCATGTACCTAGACATAGTTACGAGTTGTGAATTTTCTTGTGTTCTTTCCAACAGAAGGCAGACGGTCACGAGCACACCTTGCTGGATTGAGCTCCATCTGAACGGGCCTCTGCAGTGGTTGGACAAAGTCTTAACGCAGATGGGCTCCCCGTCAGTGCGCTGCTCAAGCATGTCATGAAGCCTCATCACCAGCCAAGCCCTCAAAGACCTCCTGTCAGAGGATCTGTGTGTGGTCCCCGTGGACTGTTTGCGATCCAAAAATCCAAGAGAGAAAACAGCACTTGAGGTCTCATCAGTGGAAGCACCTTGTGGAATCCGTTTCCTAGATTCGGGTATTAGATGGAAGATTGATGTCTAGAAATACCCTCCCCGACCAGGAGGAAGAGCTGATTTTAAAGACTTGCTGGTGTCTTCTTGGGCATAGAACTTGAGTGTCCCAAAGGTTTATTATTAACAGTAGTAGCTATGTGTACAGGGGATGTATCATGATCAGTATCACAGTATTGTGCCGTTTCTATACATTTTTAGTTTGCATATGTTTAGGGGTGTGTGCGCGTGTGCGCGTGCTGTGTGTGCGTGCTGCTTCTTGTTCTAGGCAAACCTTTGTAATGTTACAGTACCTAATCTGTTACTCCCATGTCTCCGTTATTTTTGTGTCTTTTTTAATATATAATATATATCAAGATTTTCAAATGATCATTTAGGAGCAGGTTTTCCTTGTAGAAAAACTAAAATTTTCTGCCTTTTACCAAAAATAAACGAGTGGGGGAAGAAAAGCAGATTAACTTTGAAATCCTTGACCTTAAATGTGTTCACTGGGGCTTAACCATTGCTTCTTTTTGTCTGTTGACGGCTAAACCCTAGTTGTGGAGACTGTTGAAGATCCTCCCAGACCTCTTTTCCACGCCCACGGAGGCCCCAGCCAGCGAGCCTGCCCTGCCCAGGCTCAGTCGCACCCGGGTCGCTCCTGGGCTGCAGTAAATACCCAGAGAGTCGCTTTCTGTCCCTTTGAGCACATTCTGACTGGCTAATAGCTGACCTGTGGAAACCATAGCGGCCTATTGCCTCTCATCCTTCACACCCAGGAAAAATGCAGGTGGCAGGATCCTTACGTTCAGGGATATACCCAAATTATCTCCACATAGAAAGCCCATCGAAAAATTCCAATTCTCCTTTTACAGCACCTCTTTTAAAATATTCCAGCTGCAGACCCTCTGCTCTGATTTGAGTAGTTTCATTCAAATTCCGTTTTCATCTCCCAGGTTGCATTAGGAAGCGGGCATTAGGTAAATGGCATTGCTTCTGCACAGTGCCTAGAGAAGTATGACAGGACCGTGATCAGCAGATAAAGGGCCATCTGTCTTCGGAACGTGATGTACTTGGTGATTTACACAGTGCATGTTAGGTTGCTCAGTTACAGACTTAGAAGGAAAACGTCGGAAGAGAAGCAGTTGAGCAAGTTTGTCAGCTTGTAATTATCTGCAGTCTGGTCTCCAAACCACCACGGAGCTGACAGTTGCCGCCAGCAGCGCACTGACTGCTCCCCTGAAAGGGCGCTTCAGAAACCGTTGCCCGCTGGGTTGTGCGGCACACGGAAGGCGAATGCGGTGCCGTCTACCTTGGAGGGAGATCTCTGACTCTCTTGTTCTTTGAAACCAGACACTGGTCTGTATAGGTTGTCATCTGCAGTATTTTGAGCATTTGATAATTTCCTGTTGGATGCTGCCCGTGTTCCTGTACTTGTATGTTTAAGTATTCATAAAGATTTCACAAGATTATTTTTTCCTTTTCATTCAAAAAATGTTGTGTGCCTACTTGTGCCAGGCACTTCTTTAGTCATTAGGAAAGGATGAACGAGACGCATGGGGCCTTGGCCTCAGCAGAGTTTGCAGTCCCTGTCGCCCTTCACCACCTTCCTTGTCTGTTCAGCAGACACAAGGGGGCCTGTGGGTGAGCTTTACGGGGGGTGGTGGTGGTGGTGGTGTGTGTGCACAAGGCCTCCTCGAGGGGGAGTGAGGGGGCCAGAACTGGGAGAGGGGGGGAGGCAGGAATAGCACCAGGTTCCTTGTTCATGCAGATAACTTCACGGATCCAACTGCAAGGAGCAGACTGGTGCTGTCATTAACAAGAGGTGGCCTTACTTTCCAACAGATTGCTTCGTAGCTCACTCCTTTTTCTTCCTTACTCCCTCGTCGGGCACATCTGTCCCATGCACCAGGTCGGTCAATACCACTTGATTTGTCAACCCCTCTTTAAGTCAGCCACAGCGACTTCTACCGCCACTCATGGTTAGTCTGCGGACACGTGCCTCCACCCTTGGACCCCCCTAGAGGGAGTCAGCACGGCCCCTGCCTCCTGTGGCAGTCTTTCTGTCCTTGGAACAGTGGGAGGGAGCAAGGGACAGCTCAGGATGTGGCCCATGGTCCTGCAGTTGCCCGCATCCCCCACCCCTGTTGGTCACCTTCAGCCAAGCAGTGTCAGGTCTTAAGCCTCCAATACGGGGCACATCCCTACAGGCCTGATGGGGAGGTTCTGTCCACTGTGAGACCAGGACTCAAGCCTTTAGAAACACGTATGGAGCTGTCGCCTCCTGGCGGTGGTAGTTCTGTGTGTGCATGTGTTTGTTTTTTAATGAGGTACTAGTATTGCACCTGATTTTCTCTACCATGGCCTAATTTGCATTACTTTTTATTTTTACACCCCCCCCCCCCATCACTCTTTATGAGGGTTTCGTTTTTGCTCTTCCAATCGAGTCTCCCCTCCGTTAAATGTTGTCTGCGTTTAACTTCGCAATGTTATTTTGGATTCATGCTGGACCGTGCTGGGATTTCCTCCCGTTCCTGACAGGAGATCGGAAGGGCTATGCATGCTGTCACCGCGGAGTGCCCGTGCTGGTTTTCAGAGTAAGCATGCCTCACCTTGATGGCGGTGGTGTGGCCTGAGGGAGGCTGGAGCCCTCACAGACGTGGTCTAACCAGTGACGGCTTCATTTTCATTCAGCCCTAGAGTGTCCGCTAAGAGATTTTTAGTGGGGGAAAAAAGAAGTCAACATTGTTATATTGAAAGACTTTGAAAAGTCTTGCATGTGGAGTTAAAACGAGGAACTAGAACTGGATTTGGGCCAACTTTCTTGAATACCACTAATTGTGGTCGATATTTCGGAGTGTTTTTTTCCCTGGCTAGGTTTGAATTAGACCGATAGGACATTATGATGCATACATTAATTCAGGAAACACTCAACGATGCTTTTTCTCTAGCCAGCCACCATGGTGGATGTTGAGTAATAAAAGATGGGTTGGAAAGCTTGCTGCCCTCCCGCTGTGCTCCGTCTGGCTTGTCTAACTTCCTCTAGCCCTCAGGACCTACTTGCCAGGAGCTCATCAGCCTCATTTTACCTAAGAGCTACAAGTACTTATTCTGTACCCTTACTTTGTATTCCAAATACATATTTGCAAATTGCTGGATTTTCTAGCTTTTGCTCACTGTTTTGTTTAACCGTAAGCCCTAGTTGGTTGTGCTTCGTTTGTCTCTTTATAAAAGATACTGTCAAGTGGTTCTTTGTTAAAAGACATTTTCCTCTCCCTTGACTTGTGCCTTTATTGCCATGTCCATCGAGGTCCACTTGGCAGGTGAGGGTCCAGCTGTCCCCTCCGGGAGCTCAGTCTCGTGAACAGAGGCCACACAGGAGGCTCAACACGTTGGCAGAGAAGCGGAGTGGACACATCGGCCCTCCCCGAGAAGTTTGTGAAGCCCTCTCCTGGACACGCAGTCGATGTCGCTACCAGTGCCAGACTCCCTCCAAAACACCTCTCAGTCTTTCTGCCCTAACTTTAAAATCACCCAGATCCGAGCATTTACTCGGTTCTAGGGATCCACCCTTCTGGTGTGAGGAGAAGATGGGTGGTGGTGGGGCATGAACGGACACACGCAGTTCATGTAGTCTGGCCAACCCCCTCATGGCCATGGGCCTCCCAGGATCCGTGACCCGCTTTCCTGACGTGCTTTCCTCTGCCCCCTTCATCTTCCTCGACTCCTTTTCTTCCTCCTTCCCTTCTGACAAGTGTCCCACGTCACCCTCTCTCCTGCCCGCAGGGGTTGCCTGAGAGGAAGGTGCACCTCGCGGGCAGACTCCCATGCTCAGGAGTTGTTGCTGCTCAGCTAGGTCTCCGCGGTCCGTCAGGTTTTATTTAAATGGTGGTTTGCATTATGAACAGTTCTGGCGGTAACCAGCGATGGCCTCTGTCCCTAGCCCTCTTTCCACCCCGGGGCTTATTGTGTGTTGTATTCAGTGTGGCGAGAGTAACGATGGCCTTGGGGATGTCCCCGAGGGCGTCGGTCCGCAGCCTGCTGCAGCGTTTCTGCTGTGTCCTGGCAAGTTGTCAGGCTCGGGGTCACTGTTTTTGTGGGGGCGTGAGTGGAATTCAGTCTTAGGAGGAGCGTGTCCCGACCAAGAAATGTGAGCCACACTACACAACCCCCACAGCAGTTTGGATGCTAAGCATTTGTCTAGTGTGTTCTTGTAGTGTCTTGAACAGGCGCTGCTGTGTCATGGAGTTCGTAGCTGGCTTTATAGATGGTGCAGCACTGCCTCAAGTCTTTGGTAGGGAGTCAAGTAGACGTGTATCTGAATCATATACAGAAAGCCTGGGTGGTGGTGGTGTAGCATGTTCAGCTGGTAACCTGAAGGTTAGCAGTTCAAATCCACTAGCTACTCCATGGGAGAAAGATGAGGCCTACTCCCATAAAGTGTTACAGTCTCAGAAACGCACAGGGGTCCTTTCTGACCTGTGCCCTAGGGTCACTGGGTGTCAGTATTGACTCAGTAGCAGAGTTTGAATGCTCATTGCAGACGAGCTAACAGGAAAGGGTGTGTGTGTGTGTGTGATATTTTGGAAATTTTGGGTAAATCTTTGGCCCCAGTGAAAAATTAGGAAACTTGACAACTGAGAAGCATCAGGAGAATTTGTTAACATCAAGTAAAACCCTTCCACGGAGCCTACCACTGTATGTATGTACACACCCCATGCTCCCCGGGAGGGCCTTCCCTAGGATGCATTTTTGTGGGGGGATGTCAGATTTCCCTTGCTGGGTTTTGCACTCGGGTGGAGGACCACCATGTAAGATAGTCTAGAATGGCTCCCACCACGTCAAGTCACAGTGCGCACTGAAGAACTCTCTGCAGGTGGTCAGTCCTCACTGGACTGGCTTGGACAGCAAAAGGGGATCTTCCCATGTTCCTTGGGCCAAACTCCTGGGAGATCTGACCGGAGTACCCTAGCCAGAGTTACCTTCATGGCCATTGGTTTGCTGCCTTCAGCTCCATGATGGATTTTCCAATTCCACCGTTGTTGAGACGGAAAGGCTCCCTGGAAGACCGCAGATGGGAGGGAAATGGCGTTTTAACTACACCGAGGACTTTGCATTTTTTCCAAAATCATGAGCAAACAAACATCACCCACCCCTAAATGTCCTTCGTTTTCTCAGGTGTTTTGAGGTGGGGGTTGGCCTCTGGTGGGCTTTGCATTTTAAGTTGGCAGAGATGATGATTTACTGACCAAACAGTGAAAGGTCACCATACTGATTTAAGGACAGAAATGGAATTTTAGAAATACAAGAATACGTTCACTCCATGATTTCTAATTTGCACCCAACTTCTCCCCTCTCCTTGTGGCTTCATGGTTTGGGGCTATTACCGTGCACGGCTCTCGCTGTATGGTAAGCTTGACCTTTACTGTGCTGTCGCGTGACTTCTAGACAGAAGTTTTACTGAAAGCCTCTCCTCCCAGAGAGCCTGTCTCTGCGAGTCTCCAAGAAAAGATTCTCTGCTGCCCCCCTCCCCCCATCCTTCACCGTCTTGAGGAGCTGGAAACAATCTGTGTACCTGCCGTGAGAGTGCACCCCTGTGTTCATGTCGCTGGGAGAAATTGGGAGAAATACTATCACATGTTCAGCAAGTCAGGTCATGTGGAGACTGTACTTTAACAACCCTGTTGGTTGGCAAAATCCAGACGGGACATTTCTTAGACCAACTTTATCTCAGGCTGTGTTTGTGTTCTTTTGTCCCCAGCCCTCAGGCCTGACTGTCAGTCTCTTCATGAGAAGCAGCGACATTGGACCTTGTTTTATAAAGAGGGCAAGACAAGAAAACCCGGGAGTGCGCAAAGTAGCCCTACCATGGTTGAACAAGATCACAGTATTATAGGCAAGTCCCAAAATGGCTTTCTCTAAATAACTCTTTGCTGCCCTCTTTTCCCGAGGCAAGAATTTCTGGTGCAGCGCAGCTCCGCCTACCTTGATTCTCGGCCTTGGTAATCCAAGGGCAGAGTCTCTAGGCCACCTTCCCCTCTGTGTGGGCATCTGGGGGTGGGAAGTGGTTGATAGGAGTTTTTCACCTAGACTTTGAAGAGAAGACAAAGCCTCAACGGGAGACATACAAAGTAGAAGCAGGGAATCTTTGGCTGAATTACCAGAACCCCTCCCCTGGGGTCTGCCTGAAAATGGCTTCAGGGCAGGCTCTGGAATGGTCTCTGCTCTGCTGAAATAGCTCTTTCCGAGATCGTGCCCCTTTCTGCAGAAAGAGGAACTAGCCATTAAAGCATGTCCTTGAGTATTTGGGGACGGGGCCCTTGAAAGTAGCCTTCGGTTCCTGAAACTTCTAGTTCTCCACCATGCTGTGAGCAGAGTGAGGGTGTCCTTAGGGTGCCCGCTGTCCTGAGGACTTGGGACTGAGGGGTCCTCTAGGTGCAGGGCTGGGACCACTAAATGTAGGAGCTCTGGGAGCCCTGTGTTTTTCTCTCCTTTCCTGGGTGCTTTCCCTGGTTCCCTCGGTCCATGGCCACCCCGTGGCACTGGGCATTCCTGATAGTACTGGGACATATGTCCCTTCCGATACGTCCAGTGGTGTGGGTAGAACCTGGGTGTCTGACCCAGGATGAGCCCAGGGCAAGAGGCTGGTGGCGAGGTAGACATCTAGAGATCAGGTACAGAGGCAAGACTTCCTGGAGCGGGCAAGAAGGCCGCAAGATTGGCAGGTGCTCTCGAGCTTGTGTGGGCATGTAACTGCAGCCCATGTGCCCTTCTGGGAGTACGTAGCCCTGAAATTTAAACCATACCCAGGAAAAGACAGCTTTAAAGTGGTGTCTTCCCTCTGGAGGGGACACCTGACCTCTCACACCGGAGCCTCTACTCATTTCCCAGACGCCCTTGTTCAAGGAGCCAGACCGGTACTCTGACTTCCTCGGATGAATGTTGTGTTGGAACTGTGATGTGGACCATCCACCAGCAGGTGGGAGAACATTCCCTGAAGGGGGGGGGGGCGGTGGCTCTCCGTATTTCCCTAGTCTCCCACCCCTCAGGTGCTTAACCAGCTGGACCGCGAGTGTCTGTTCTCCCGGCGTCCTCTGTGCTCTGTGATGTCGCTGTGTCCTCAGTCAGCGTGAAGCCTCTGGTTGTCGAAAAGTACGGTGTAGTTACTGTGTTTTCCTCTCCTTTTGTCCTTGCTCTTTAAACTCAGCGAGCTAAGCCTTTACTGCAGCTGGGTTTCACGTTAAAATAGTGTGAAATACTAATCGATTTCCCTCCCTGCCCCACTACCCCAGCCCACCCACACCAAATATTTCAGTCCATTTTAAGTTAAAAAAAAAAAAGTTCTGCTTAAGAAAACATTGCTTAACATGTCCTGTGATTTCTGGTCGACTTTTTTATCTGTGTGTGCGTGTATGTGCGTTCGTTTTTTATCTTGTTCACTTCCTTCCCGTGTTACAACAGTGCTTTCACCATTGGAAGGTGGGCTTTTTTTCTTAGCATTAAAAAAAAAAATGCCATTTGAATTGTTCAGCCCCTTATTCTGAGACTAGTTTTCAACAGTTGTAAGCAGTTGGGATTTAAACGGGCCGTCTTTCTCTTAGCGGGCAGGGTCAGTGGCCGTGCCCTGAGCGACAGCAATGAAGCAAAAAGTAGCATCCATTGGGTCTCTCTCATCTATAGAAAGATCTCAAGAGCACACCTTTTGATGCTTTTAATTTCATGTCGGAGGGAAAACTGATCCCACGCATCTGGCAGGACACCCACACTGATGAATTACACCCCTCACCCACCCACTCACCTCACAAGTTCTTTATCGTTGAATCCAGTCCACTTCAGGGCTTGATTACGCCCAATAAGTGATCTAACACAAAAGGTTTATGCTTCCAGTGGAAACAAGCCAGCAGGTGAAAAAGGTCGTGCTTGCTCTTCAGAGGCACACTAATCTCCGAAGAAAAATCATAGGCCAGACATCGTTCCATCTCCATCATGAGAAGATTGAGAAACTGGAAACCAGCCAGATGTGGGTGGGTCTTTCTTGTCCTGGTTAGTAGCTGGCTTTCTTCACACCTGTAAACAGACGTGCTGTCGGATGCACAAAAGGGCCTCAGGCTCAAGTCACCTGCCCTTGGCATTGAACCAGTCAAGGTCGAGCGTGTTTTCAGAAGCACATTTTCACTGGGGTGGGGAGTCGGACAGGGATTGAAGCAAAGCAAACTCCACTGTTGTCAAGCGGATGATGAGTCGGTGACAATGTGGGACAGAACTGCCTGGTAGGGTTTCCAAGCTATATAGCTTTACAGTGTCAGGCTGCCTCGTCTGTCATACTGAGTGACTTGTGGCCAGGCACATAACCTTAACCTTTCCACCACCAGCACTCCTTTCCTGAAGGAGCCGATCACCCTGAAGTTGCCGTCCATACATGATTGCATACAGGACCTAAAAGGAGCGTCCCCGTGCTGTGCTTCAATCTCAGCGGGTGACTGAAGGCACTCCTAGTGTGTCGCCTCCCCCTGGCAGTGCCTCCACCGACTGGCCTGCTACAGGGACACTGGTTACCTCCCCTGGCCTTGCATCCAGAATTCCATGTGTTCACCAGGTGGGTGGAGGGTAGGGAAGAAGTGCTTGGCCATTGTTGAGAATTTCTGCCCAACTGGCATGCTCTTTTAACTTCTTTGCAAATGGATGGAAAACCCCGCAGTCTGGAAGCAGGCAGGTGGACACAGCCCTCGGCTGCCCTCCGTGCGGTCCTCTGGTGCTACGCGGGAATGTATCTGCACTGGGTTCTTGACTTGCCCTTCTCACACACACACAGGAGCGCGGCAGGAAACCCAGAAGGGTCACAGATGCAGGAACCCAAAAGGGACCATGCCCTTTCCAAGAACGAGCTCGGTCACTGCTACCCAGAAAGAGGTGCCGAAACACGTGGAGATCAGTTTAACCAGTGATGGGTTTTCACGAAGGCCAGTGGCATGTATTTGCCGCATTGACACGAATGGCCAACATGTTGAATGCACTTTTGCTCCCTTCCACCTGGAAATGTCCTAGGGAGCCAGGAATCCCTGAGATGCAGGTAAAATCTTGTACACAGGCAGAGTACCAACATGAGAGGCTTTTAACAGCTGACCTCCCAAATGTAAAGAACCTGACCTAACAAAGACTCCCTATTGAGACCCCGTCTTTAGGAATTAAAATAGAAAATTTGCTCAGAATTTAAAACTTCTTTTCCATGAAAGAATGCCAATGTTCTCTTGCTGAACGCCAGCCCGTTAATGGCAATCACACTCCTAAATGCCCTGGAGAGACAGGACTTTTACTTCCATAAAGAGTTACAGTCCTGGAAACTCAGAGGCAGTTCTGCCCTGGCCTACGCAGTCTATGAGCATCTCTGTGATGACAGTGAATTGAACTTAAAAAACATACACAAGCATCTCTCTGTGTGGATCCTCACAAACTATGCAAACATGGAGAAGAATGGGAATTCCAGAAAACTTCCTTGTGCTCAGCCAGAATCCTGAAAATGAATCAAAAGGCAATCATTGGAGCAGAACGGGAGGGAACACTGCATGGTTGAAAATCAGGAAAGATGTGGGTCAGGCTCAGATCCTCGCCATACTCAGTTTGTCAGCAGAGCCTAACCAGAGACTGGGTCATATGAAGAATGGTCTCAGGATCGGAGGGGGTCCTTTACAACCTTAGACATGCAAATGACCCCACCATCCGCCTGAAGAGGAGGGCCTGAAGAAGCACTTGCTGATAGAGATCAAGGATTGCGACTTTCCATATTGATTGCAATTCAATGGAAAGAAAATCAATCCTCACCGCTGGACAATGGGTAACAAGCAGCATGATGATCGAAGGCTTCCTTGGATCCACAACAAAAGCTTGTGGATGCTTTGGGTAAACTTGCTGCCGAGAGCTCTTTGAAGTATGGAAGAGCAGAGATGTCACTGTGAGGACTCAGGTGTGCCTGGCCCAAGCCGCGGTATATGCAATTGCTTATGAAAGTTGGACATTGAATAAGGAAGACCAAAGAAGAATGAGTGCATTTGAAGATTGGTGCGGGTGAGGAAAAGTAAGAGTACCAGGAACTGCCAAGAGAACAAACCCACCTGTCTCCAGGTTCAGCCACAATGCTTAGAATGAGGTCTCCCTCCCTCACGAACCCTTGATTTCTAAATTATTTTTCATGTCTTACGCCGACTGCTGTCTCCCAACGAGGAGCTGATACTAAGTGCACGAGTAGAACATGTTTTGAAAATGATGATGGCAACATATGTACAGGTGTGATAAGAGCTGTGTGAGGCCTGGCACTTGTTATCAGAAGAGACCAGCTCCTGGAGAAGGGCGTCATGCGTCATAAAGCAGAGGGGCTGTGACCGAGGGGAAGGCCCTCCACAGACAGGCTGACCCCATGGCTGCAAAGAATGGACTCAAACCTGGGAACGACTGTGGAGATGTACACAGGGTTTTAGGACAGATAATCGCTTTTAAATGATGGTTTGCAGTTTGGGCTGCACTGGGAAAATGAGTCCAGCAAGCCTAGCTAACATCTGGAAGAAAAGTCTGGTGGGAATGCCTAGTTCGCCATGTTATATTGAAAAAACAGATGCATGTCTGTGTTTGTTGTACCCAAGACCCACAAACTAGTTTGTTCCAACTTTTAAATCAAGATCTTGAGTAATAGCATCGCCACGTTTTTAAAATGTACTCAGCCGATCACAAACATTTTCTCAGGAATTGAATTTTATGGAGATTTTTGAATGGGTTCCTCTGTAACAGAATTAGTGGCCCGCAGACCACTGTCTTGGCTTGCTAGGCGCTGAGGTTGTCAGAGGGTGAATTTTTGGCTGAAGTTCACAAACAGTGAAGAAAAAGGAAATTCAGAGGGTCTTAAAACTAATTCTAAAAAACGTTAGGCAGTGAATATTTAAGGAATTTTCAACGGAAACATTCATTTCCTGTCCTTGGTCGCTCCAGTGTCGAGGTGCTTACCTCAGGGATGCGAGTTGAGAAACATCAAGCTGTAGTTAGTAATCCAAGTGTCTAGGTCCACAGTCTCTCGCAGTGTGCCCTGCTGTGCCGTTTTGACTAGCCAAAGCATCGCCTCGCCACAGACCCTCGCCCACGCCACCCCTGCAGTCAACCCCTTAGAAAACCTGAGACTTCATTGATTCGTTTCTGTAGCTTTTAAAGAACTTGACTTGTTCTTGTCTCTCAAAGCTACCTTTGGAAATGGGTCTACTCTTCATGTGTTACTCATTGCCCAATTTATGTTTTACACTTGATCTTAGCCAAAAGGCCGAGAAGCGATGCCCAATTTATGTTTTAATCTTTAAGAGAGAGTGCATTCTGTCTGATCAGTAAAGCCACCAAGAAACAACTAATGTTCACGTGTACTGCATTAGTGCTGGCTGGAGAGAGAGAGAGAGCTGGGGCACAGGCAGTCCATGATTTGCTGTCTGTGGTTGTCTGGTGATTTCTCAACAGGCATCAGCAATATCTTAAAGGCCATTTAACCCACACAAATCATAAAGATGTAATGCTTAAAGAATATTGCCCTGGAATGGTCAAGTACTTCCACGATCTTGGAAGATTGATTTGGAAACAGACAGACCTCCGTTGCTTTCTCTGGACATGTAACTGGTTATAAGCCCTGCTCATCATGTGTGATGTAATGGCAGTGCAACTTGGCTTGAACGTGAGCCCTCGTTCTGCTGACAGGTCGGGCCTTCCACTCAGAATGAGCATGTTACGTTTCACGTTTTGGAGATGAGGTGAGCACCCTGGGGAGAGCCCTTAGCACCGAGTAATTGCTGAGTATAGGATGCATGGATAGACCTGGTCTATGAACTGTCGAGAGATGATGATAGCAAAGGCCCTTTCCACCAAGTCTGCTCGCTGTCAGAAGAGCTTCGAGGTTTCCAATACCAAATGCATCCAGATCTGTTGTGGCGAGATCTGGTGCATCCCAACCACAACCCCCAAGTGTGCACCAGTCAATGCTCCATTCGCTTCCTGAGCTGACAGGCTGGCATTTCTGAACAGGGCTATTGACTGGCTCATACATATCTGGAGGTCAGCCTCAACGGGGGGCATGTCTCACCTTTCATTAGGCTAGCCCATGCATGTATCCCCAGGGGGGCACAGGGCAACTCAGCCCAAGGTCACCAGTTTAAGTTCGAGCGGGCCCCAGGCTCAGCCCCAAGCAGAAAGGTACCGGGAAGGACTGCGACCATGCATGCCGTCAGCACCCCACTACTAAGAGGTGATTGCATTTGTTTACCAGAAAAGATTCGCTAACGGAGCGCTTCACACCCGGCTACATCTTCATGGAGGGACCTGTTTGGTTCAAAGGGTTTTTACTTTAAAGAACAGTGAATGGAGGCCTAGCCAATGTGCAGGTGAGTTGAAACCAAAAGGAACGTGTCGCGTCTCCTCTGTAGTAGCATCCCTGCTGCGGCATCCTCCTGCTACCACGTGACCAGCAACGAACCCCCTTCACACCTGCCTGAGCCCGTCTTGTCCAGAACAAGAGTCTACTTGGCAAATGAGGTAGAAGGGGCCATTGAGTGCAGAGAAACTGTTTAATGGCTGCCTGTGAGCATCACCGATGCCGCTTCCCAAGCCTTGCTGGAGGACCGACCGCCTGGCGCAAAGATGTCCTGTGCTGGCCGGGCTTCCTGTCGGCTCCTGGGAGAAGCGGGAAGCTGCAGGGAACTTGCGCTGGTTCCATGATGTCAAACTCTGCTGCAGAAATTTTAGACCTATATCCCGATCCCGTGTCACGAGTCTCAAGTTGGGGTGTCGAAGGGCCTGCTCCTGAGGAATTGTGAAGTGAGCTGCTCTTTCTGTGCTTGGGGGAGGTCGGGTGGGCATCAACCGTCAACTTCTGAGCCCAGCATCACCCAGTTTTTCAGAGAAAATTCATTTCTCTGTGAATTGACACTTACACGACCTTTCCCTCCCCACTAATGGTCACACTGCAGTGTAATCACAGTGTCAGTACAGAAAATATCTGTGGTCCATTACTGCCAGCCCAGTGTATCCTAAACCACACTCATGGCCATCTAGTCCATTCTGACTCACAGCGACACCAGAGGACAGGGCAGCGCTGCCCCTGTGGGCTTCTGAGACTAGTTCTTGGTGGGAGTCAAAAGCCTCATCCTGTCCCTTGGGTTGACTGGTAGTTTCAAACTGCTGACCTTGAGTTATCAGCCCAATTTATAATCGGGGGGCGGGGAGGAAGGCCAGCCCCCATAATTAATTGTGGGTTTGATAGGAGTAATTGTACAGTTAAATATATATGTGTATATATATAAAGATTATAATAAAGTCATAGCATGGGAGATAAAAGAGATGGAAATAATGGAGTCAGACACATTTCAGGGTAGCATGCTTACCTCAAGTCCACTTGGTGGACCACGTGGAGAGAGGGGGAGGGGAAGGAAGACGAACTGAAAGGGAACGGGGGAGCAAGGACTGGGGAGTGGAAGGGGAAGCCAACCAGAAGCCAAGGGGATCTTTATTGCTAACCAAGGCTTATATATCTTTGAAGGGCGTGGAAACCCCTAATTACAGGTAAAGATATGTCAGAGGAAGGGATTGCACTATAGGTTATTCAGCAATGAGAGGGGGACAATCTAGGGATATACACACAATAGGAAAGGGAGGGATTGGGGGTACACATGTGACAAGATGTGTGAATCCTAGATTCAGGATGGCAGCCTAACTTTGGATGTCACTGAGAAGGTTTGACCTGTTCTCTGGCTCCCTATAGAAACCATTATCAGTAGGGTGTAAACCCCACCTACAGGGAGGGACCAAGCCACCACCGGTCACAAGGCTCTAGGAAGAAGTAGCCCATTGTCCTTAACAGAAGGAAGTGGTCCCTATCTGGTGGGCCCAGACAGTAGTCTGACAACTGCCTGCCTTCAGGGAGGATGTCTCTAAGCATCTGACCTCCCACCACAGGCTGCCAAAAAGCTTCTAATGTTTGGCGTGTCTTTGGGGGCGACAAAGCTGGGGAAAAATCTATCATCCCGCAGTAATCTACTACACCACCAGGGGACCTCTGCTCAGCGCATAGGACTGACTAAACAAAAGTCATCTTTGTTGTTCCAGGTTTCGTATTTAATAAACCCATTCTTTCGCAAATACAAAGACACCAATTAAAAAAAACAAACCACCAATTAAAAAAAAACAAACCACTCCTAGTCTAACACCCAGAGAGAACCCTTCCCTCACCTCCATTCTGTGAACAGAGATGTGTGTTCAACAGGAAATGCTTGAAGCTCCTGTCAGGGTGCATTCAGCTGGGAAAAGCTGCTCCGAGACATATGGGGAAGGTCTCAGATGGAGTAGACCGATCAGCTGGCCAAAAAAGAAATGCAATTCTTTAAACTGTCCTGGAGAGCCACCAGAGGCCAGCGCTGGGCTTGGAGATTCCGTACGGAAAGGGTGGGGATGCTCTTCATGTGTGGCCTTCCTTTCATGTCGTCAATGGAGTATATTCTGATGAGCATTTGGAATCAAACATTTCTTTGTCTTGTGACGAGGATTCCAAAATGACAGTGTGCCCTGCAGCCACAGGATGGCTTGATCGCTGGCATTCAGGATCTAGGTAGAGTGAGCCTAGAAATTAGATTGAATAAGGCAGTATTTCACACAATCAGCAAATCGGTATTATCACTTCCAAAGATTTAGGCTTCGATGACTTCCTTGTTACTGTTTTGATAAGTTGTTCAGGCAGTTAGTAGGTCAAGAGCTATCATTTTTCCAACTTGAGGTATCCAAAAGTATCAGCTGCAAGTTAGTTGTCTGCATTTTTGAAGCTACACAATTATGAAAGGGTTCTGGACGATACAGAACCCACTGCCGTTGAGTCGGATTCAGACCCCTAGTGATCCCTATCTAGAGTTTCTAAGATGCTAAATCCTTCCTGGAGCAGGCAGCCTCATAGTTCTCACTTGGAGTGGCTGGTGGAGTTGAACTGCCAACTTTGCAGCTAGCCGCTCAATGCTAACCCACAGTACTACTAGGGCCCCTTGAACCAAAACTCCAAACCAAACACTGCCGTGAGTTGATTCTGAATCACAGTGACCCTGTGAAGCAGGGTGGAAGATCCTGTGGGTTTCAGAGACCGTAAATCTTGATGGGAATAGAAAGCCTCATTTTTCTCTCACAAGGGGCTAGTGGTTTTGAACGGCTGATCTTGTGGTTAGAAGCCCAATATATCCCACTACTCCACCGAGGTTGCTGAACTATTAAGAAAAATCAAAGCAAAGCAAACTGACTGCCATTGAGTCAATACGGTGACAGTTTAGGACAGAGTAGAACTGCCCCCCGAGTTTCCCAAGTTTCCAAGACTGTCTTCAAAGGAGTAGAGCGACTGGTGGTTTAGAACTGCTAACCTTGTGGGTGGAAGCGCAATGCGGAACCACTATGCCATCAGAGCTCCCTGAACAGCTAAGAGATGGTTGACAAAGAAAAGTTCTACCCCACTCCACGTCCACGGCCTCTCTCCTGGCACTGTCTGCTAACTGTTGGATTATTAACCGCAAGATCAAAGGTTCAACCCCCCCATCTGCCACTTCCTGGGAGAAAGAGGAGGCTCTGATTTCATAAAGACGAGCCTTGGAAAGCCTACATAGCAGGGTTGGGAATGTCAAGCCCTTTGAGCATTTAAGGTCCAAGAAATCAATACCAGCCAACAACCTCACCCGCCTCGCCAAAGAGAAGCCATTCCAGACAGCACTTTAGGGGTGAGTTAATAAAATGTTTGACCCTGGAACGATGTTACAAGTTTCCCAAAAGTCCATGGCATGAAAAAGGTTCCCCACCCCTATACGGAAGGCGACAATGAGTCACAATCGACTCAGTGGCAATGGGTTTGGGTTTTCCCTCAAGAATGTCCTTTGGTCTTTTTGTCTTTACTGAATGTGAAGTGGGTGGTGCTACCAGTGTTTTGAAGGAAATGAGTCTTATCTCAAGGAGCCCTGGTGCAATAGTGGTTACACCGAGGGCTGCAAACCTCAAGGCCAGCAGTTCAAAACCACCAGCCACGGGAGAAAATGGAGACTTTCCACTCCTGGAAAGATTTAGTCTCGGAAACCCGCAAGGGCAGTTTCGCCTGTGCTCTAGGGCCCGTGAGTTGGCAGTGAGAGAAAGAAGGAATCCGAAGGCTATGTGGTGAGGTGTGTCTCACCGTGACCCTCAGCCATCCTCACAGTGACCCTCCAAAGCCTTTGTTCTCACAACTCTCCCCTCACCATCACCCCTGCCCCCAACACACACACACACACACACACACACACACACACACACACACACACGAGGCTTGATCCCAAGAGGGAAGGCAGGTACAGCCATGGGTACTTGTCTCACGTCTTCTCTGAATCTGTCCCGTACTGTCCCCTTACTCCCTAAGGACGGACGCTGTGGCAGCACAGGCTGGGACCTTCTGGCTTACAGCTCAGAGCCAAACGCCATGCCCTGGGTCCGAGCATGACCTCCAGTGTGGCCACGGGACATTAAGAATTTAGAATTCCCTTTTCATTCTCCCAAACAGCCCGGCTTTCAAGGCTACTGGCCGTCCTCATACGAATGCTGAGGGTCATGAATTCCGAGGGTCCCGGCTGAGCCAGGGCTCTGCTCTTCCTGGGGTCTCCGCACCCTCCTTTCCAAGCATCCTTGCCTCGTGGCCGAGCTTGACTGGACCAAGTCGGGGAGAGCCTGTAAGAGGGCAGCGAAATCCTCAGTGTTGTCACGCTTGCCCCCTGGCTTCTGTGCACTGCTAGCTCTGGCGCCTCTGCCTGTTCCGGGCCCAGAGCCTTTACTCTTGCCCTTCTGGACAGCTTGATGCAAGCAAATCGGAGCTCGCCTCCCCCAGCACCTCTCACCACTGTCTCCATCGCCCTTCCCCGGACTCGCTGTGCAGTCTGCGCCTGTGTGAGCATGCTCATCTTGCTGGGCTCGTCGACACCTATTGCTACAAAAGCAGAGAGACTTTGATGAAGCAAAAGCATTGAAATATAAAGCTATAGCTTCTCTGCCTGGGTTGCCCACTTCTGCAGGTGGGGTTTTTGTCTCTTTAACTCCCCCCTGAACAAGTCTGCGTTCTTTGATGGACACCGTGTTAAAGGGCAATTTGGACATCAGGCTTTGTTCTCTTGGAGTGTTCTTTGAGTTTTGAGAACTAGAAGGGGTCAGATCAGGGTTGTAGCCTGGGTGGAGGAAGATTTCTCATAGGACCTAGGTACCCCCAAAGAGTGAGTTGGGAGCACGGCCACGGTGGGATACGATTTCTTCGTCATAGCTTCCCTGGCCCCTTCCTCACCAAAGCCTTTCTCAGCTTCCTTGAAAGTTCTTCATCATCAGCCTCCATGGTTGTCCAGCGGCCTTTGAGAAAATCTATCAGGAGTCACCCTTTGGAGTCGCCAATACGTCACCTGACCACTTCGTGGCCTTGAATTCGCTTGGCACAGCAGATCCCTTCAGCAGCCACTGTGGAGGTTGGACCTGCGTGTTAAGGCAAGGACACGGCCGATTGAACGTGTCTGCTGCTGTTCGCCGATGACAGAGACTTGTCTAGACGTGTCTTGGTTGGAATAAACTTCCGTGTGTCTGAACTGGAACCCCCAGGAGCAATATTGTCTGACGTATCTTCGTATAATAATTTGGCCCATGCGCACCCATCTTCCCAGCTAAATCATGAGCCCCCATTGCCTTAGCGGGGTGTCTAGCCACTTACTCTGGTACTGGAGGTGGATATTCATGAGGTCCATGAACGAGGACTCATTTTTTGAGGGGGGGACCTTCAAAAGACGGCAATGCAATGCCCATGAAAGAAGTCTGGTGATGGTCGCTTCGGTGTGGTGGGCCCACAAGGAGGAGTGCCTTGGGTTTGATTAGCCCCACTTTGCTCCTCAGCCCCTGGAGGTCAGAGGGGAACTTAGGTTTTAGTGCACACACATCTGTCTTATTTATCCATGTCTGCGTTTCCAGCAAAGCCATAGACAGAGTAGGCCAGCAGGAAAGGATTCTCGGTGGACTGGCAGGTGCTCAGAAGACCTGACGTGATGGATCCGCTCATGCTGCCTTCTTTTCCTGGGAGCTCATTAAATATTAAATGGTTCTGCCTGGAATGCCCAGTATGCATCCTGGTCGCTCCCCACCTTGTGTTTTTCTCCCCTTCTAAGGGGTCTCATCTTCAGCTACTGTCATTGACTGTTTGGTGACCATAGGCATTGTTTGACCAGCCTTGAGAGAGGCTGGAGGCGCCCTGGGAAGTTGTACTGGGGATGCACTCCATTGGTTCATAGGAGGGACATAGCCCCTCAAGAGTGTTGGAGCCCTGCTGTGGATTTCAGAGGCAACTGCTTTTCAAACCAACAGTTGACTTTCTCACTGGGATACCCAGTGCTCTGTAGGTCTCACCTGGTTCCTGGGAGCCACATGAGCAGTAACTAGCTCTTCCCTTTCCTGCACATGCAGGGCTGGGACTCAGGGGTAGGCTGATCTGAGGTCCTCATAAACCATCCCATGACGGTCTGCTCCTCAGAGGTGGTGCTGTGCTTTCCAACAGGGGAAAATGCATTTAGCTAATCCGCCCACATATGCAAGCTCCCTGCATAGCTCTTTGATAAGAGAACCCCTGTAAGTTCATGGAGACTGCCTTTAGAGGAGAGTGGGGTTTGGCTCGTTTTTCTAGGGCGTGGGTTCTCTTTTGCACGATGATATGATTTGCGTCCCCCAAGTGTGAGGAACACGATGCTGTCTCCAGCAGACGTTTCAAGGGTCTGGGCCTCGAGCCGTGAGTCACGCTGCCCTGCTGATGTGCGGGGCACTGTTATTCACAGTCCTGAATCAGATAAGTTGGGTGACCAAGCAAGTCTTTGCAAGCATGGACGCTGGGCCTGGCACCGAGGGCCCTGTGAGAGCAAGGCGCCTCTGTTCCGAAGGAGCTTGTCAGTGCCGTCGTGGCAATCCAAAGTGGGCGACAGAGCCGTGTGGATTCAGCACATCCGAAGTCCACTCTACGGCACACAGACCCTGGCCCCACCAGGTACCAGTAGGGAGAGGGTAGGGTGAACCAAGGTGGGCAGCATGAGGGTGGGTCCGTGGTAGGATTCTTGCTTTTCCTGAGAGAGACCCATGCTCAGGTCTCAGTCCGTGCGTCTCACATGCAGTCAGTGGGGGCTTGCGTGCTGTCTTCATTGCGTTTGCAGATGGTCCTGGCCTAGGAAGCAGGGACTGGCCATCAGTCGACCTCTGATAGTGAGTAAACGTCCTACAGATCACAGTGGTCTGATCTGCCCCTGATCGTGGTGACGGTGGGGGCAGGATTGGACAGCAGCGCATGCCGTTGTGCATGGAGTTGCTACAGGTTGAGGGCCAACCCAGTGGCCGCTAACCACTACCAGGTGGGTACAGAGTATAGAGAACAGCGAGGCTTGAGAACATAGCCTGATTAGATGCAGAGTGAGTCTGTGAGGTTGGGGTCTCTAGAGATGCAGAACCAGTATGTCTACAGAGAGAGACTTCGATCAAGAAATGACTTACAGAGTTGTAGAAGGACGTAAGTCCAGTCTGGTTCAAGTCTGTAAGTCAGATGTAAACGGGAGACTTCTCTTGACTCGTGTAGCCGTGGTTGAGGAACAGCAAGTGAGATGCTGAAACTGGAGGGCCACAGGCTGGTGGATACCGAGGTCGATGAATCCAAGGTCATCTGAATGAATCCAAGGTTGGCAGTCAGCTTGGCAGATCCTGGGACCAGCAGGCAACACAGCAGGAGATCTACAAATCACACACACACACACACACACACACACACACACACACACACACACACACACACACCCCAGTCCAACAGAAGGTGAAGTGGCGAGAGAGAGCTCATCTCTGCTCAGGGTCTCGCTCTCTTAGGCAAAAGTCTACCCTCCTGAGGAGATGTCATCAGGCTGCAACCCGGGGGAGAAGTTGGGCCCCACCCCTTCTGTCCCCTAGGTCTAGTTGCCCTAAGTTCTGACCACCACAATGAAGATGGTGATGCTGGCGAGGAAGGACTGGACAAGGAGGGTCTGGAACAGGGAAATGACATGGTTGATGGCCACTTCATTTGTTCGCCGGTTCCTCTAGTTTGGTATTTGCTTGAGCAAGTGAGCTTGCTCCTGGCATGAGCAGCCACTTCACCGACTGTTTCCATGGGGCATGAGGGAGGGGTGGATGCGGCTTGCCTCTGTCTCCGCCGTGATGGTGTGCAGATCAAGCAGTCTGGACAGCCAGGGGGCGGAAGCCCTCTGACTTCATGTCTGACAGGGCACGTGTTTCAACTACATAATCACAAGCAGTTAGCAGACGTTAGCAGCCCCCTTTAGGATGGCTTTGCCAACGGGGATAGAAATGCACATTCTGTCATCAAATGATACGCAACTAGCCTCCTGAAGAGGGCTTTCTGCAGCAAGGGCAGCCGTGCCATACCCAAGGATGCCTCAAGTGTGAGTCAAAAAGAAGCGGGCGTTTGTTCTTTTGTTGTTGTTGTTGTTGGAGAATTCAAAAAGAAACCTCCACCCAAATAACAGCTACATGATGGGAAAGAATGAATGCTTACGCAGCAAGCAAGGCGAGGGGCTGGGCGGGACTCTGCGGAGCCCTGGAAGATTTAAAGAGTTTCAGACAGACAAGGCTGAACACTGGAAGCCATCCAACAAAGCTCTTAAGAGATTGGAGTCACTGCCCCGGTCTTGAGCTCTGACCTGAAGTCAGCTTGAAGCAGGACGGGGAACAAGAGTCCAGAGGTCTGGCTCAGACTAGAGAGTGCTTAATTGTCTTCCTGGTTCTGGTTCTCTTGGTCCTTTGGGAGGGATGCGGGTGGGCCCTGCTTCATCAACGCACACATCTAGACTGGCCAGTCTACTTTACAATCCCCCTGAAGATTTCCTTCACCTCTACCTGGTTCCATTTCCAGCTTGAAAGGATATGCAAGGGGGCTTTAAAAGGTTCGTGTAAAAATTCCATTCTTTTTCAGTTCCATTTTTTCACTAACTTTTGGAAGCCCCTTCACAGAATCCCCTAGGCCACATGGATCACACACACACACACACACACACACACACACACACACACACACAGCTTCAAACATTAAAACAAGTAGAGGAGACCCAGCTGCAGTGATGATCAGTTCCTGAACGAGCTGATTTTATGATTTCGTTTAGACTCCTATCCACTTGGCCCCTCCTAATTTGTTCTCATGCACATTTCAGATGGATCATTTGGTTCCAGAGACGAGTTTAAGAACCGGCCAACACAAGGTGATGGTATGCGAATCGGAACGTGAGGAGAAAAGAGACACCCATGATGTCTCCCCACTTCTTGGTAAGCAATGAGGGAGACGGAGGCACCATTTATTGAGATGGGGGAAGACTGTGGGTGGAGTGACTTTCAGAGGGAAGTGATCAGGGATGTTTTTTGTTCATGCGCCCTTTGAGATGACCGTCAGTCCTTCCAGAAGCAGTTGCACATGCACGTCTGGGGAGGCTAGAAATCTTGGAGCTGTAGACATACATTTAGAAGTTGTTGGGTTTTAGATAATTTCCACAATACAAAGATTGAGCCTCTAGTCTCTGGTGATAGTGTATCCAATGAGCTCTTCAGCTAAGAACAATGATGATTTGGGGGACGTAGGAGAATTCCCCAAAGCAGACGAAAGCGGGAGGCGCTGCAGTCCTTGAGAGAAGAGAAGCACCCAGGGGGAGGGCCACCTTTATATAGCTGTCCCCTTGAGGTCACCGCTGGTCCACGCGCTATGGCGTCAGCAGAAGGTACAGTCTTATTGGACTAAGACTTGTCGGGCAATTGGACACGAAAGAGCATTCCTAAATGCCTTTGCAATCCTTGACTGACTCCTTCAGTATCCACCTGGAGGGCCAACTGCCACGTGCCCAGCACAAAGCAACAGGTGGGAAGTGGAAAGGCAAAAGAAAGAAGGTCGCTGTCCATGATGATGGTTCATGTCCTTCTGATTTCCCATTTCCATCTAATTCCAGAAGGTAGACAGCACCGCAGGGTCCAAGGGTCCACTCTAGGACTATGGACAATGCTGAACGATGGCCAGTCGCCATCCTAGGATCAAGACCTTCCATCTGTAAGTTACCGTGCTAGACCACATACCATATTCCTCAGAGGCAGTTAACAAAACCTAGAGTTTGAATCACAAGACTGACAAATATCATCCAAAGTCAGTCAACAGAAAGCGGATATACAGAAAACACAGATGCTGCAATTATGGAAATCCTAGAGTTAGGATAAAAAATATGATAAGTCCGGAAGCATTGTGAAGGGTCGTATAAACCTTTATTTAGCAAAAACATCAAAATGTGAAGCTCCAATGAGGCCTGTACACTTCTGAAGGTGATGTTTCTATCTCGTTAGCTCTCCCGACAAAGAATTCTACACTCTTCAGTTCACGCGAGGTCAAAGTAGCAGTTTTGCATCCTTCTCGGTTTCAGTGAAGTGCTCAGGACAGCCCTGGAAACGAATTCCTCAACGTCACTTTGCAACTTCCTTAAAACCTCTTCCTAATAAGCCCCCAGGATCGTTTGTCCTCTGAAAAATTTATCAAGCTGACCCCTGGGGAATCACACCCACAATGTCTGAGCTGACCACTGCTTTGAGAGGAACTGGCCCAGTAGATCCCCTCAGAAACTACTGTTTGCATTGGACTTTTTGTTTTGGGTTTTTTTTTTAAGGCACTTTAAGGAGTCCTGGTGGCATAAGGGGTTACTAGTGAGACTGTTAATCCCAAGGTCAGCAGTTCGAATCCATTTCTGCTCCAGAGAAAGATGTGGCTTTCTGCACCCCTAACCAGTTACAGTCTTGGAACTTCACTTTGCCCTGTTGGGTGATGAGGAGTCTTCATCAATTCAGTGGCAGTGGGTTTGCTTTGGTTTCTGGTGAAGGAGACTCAGACATGTGTATTGCTGGGAGAACTTGTCTGCAGCCATCACAGAAACAGGTTTGACCAGGTGGCGTTGGGAGCAAACCTGGGACCTTAGCAGCAAGCTTCTTAAAAAAAAACAAAAAAAACAACTTACCCTTGAATATGAAATTAAAAAATCTATTCTAGGTTTATGGTCCAAAGAACTCGAAGAATGGAGTTGCTATTAAGTGAAATGGGGAAGAGTTACAGGGAGACAGACTTTGGCGTGAGAAATCAAGAGCTTAATTCTGAACAGGTTCAGTTTGTTCCATTGACACGGCTGAGTAGGCAGTTGAGTTTACGAATCTGATGTTAGGGAGATAATAGACCTAGAAAGGAGTTCTGCTGACATGGTGGGTGTTGGATTGTTAGCCACCAGGTTAGAGCTTCAAACCCACCAGCTGCTCTGTGGGGATCTGATGAGGCTTTCTGCTCCTGTGAAGACGTACAGACTGAGAAACACCCAGGGAAATTCGACCTTGTTGTGGAGGGTCACTGTGAGTCGGAATTGACTGTATGGTGATGCTTTTTAATGGAACTAGAAGTGTGAATTTGGTGTCATTAGGATGTAGGGGGCACTGGTCAGGACATTTCCTCAGGAGCATCACCTACATAAGTGAATGCTGTGGGAAAACGTGCTTGCTTTTTTGCTGGGTCTGAGCCCTGCACCTGCCTCAGCTCTCTCTCTCTCTCTCTTTCTGTGGACTTGAACCAGCTGCCTGCCATATCGCCAGCCAATCACAGAAGCCATCGGCATCCTGCCATCAGGTCTGCGTATCTTGAATGCGTCTTCCTCCGCAGCTTCCAGCTCGTGGTGTTCCTGCCAATCTTGGGTTCACCAGTCCCCTCATCACCCCAAGCTTCCTGAGTGAAGAGAAGGCTCTGGCTTGGAGGGAGGTTTATTACCAACCTGTGATACACAGATGACACGCCCTTGCCTGCTGAAAGTGAGGAGGACTTGAAGCACTGTCTGATAAAGAGCGAGGATGGCAGCCTTCAGGATGGATCACAACTCAATGTCATGAAACCCCCAATCCTCCCAACTGGACCAGCAGTTAGCGCAACTGGCCAGCAGATAAACGGAGACAGCATGAACGGTGCTGAGGATTTTGTCTTGCTTGGATTCACACTCAATGCTCATGGAAGCAGCAGTCAAGAGCTCAGACAACTCACTTCCTGGGTCGACCTGCTGCACAAGGACCTATTTAAAGTGGTGAAGAGCAAGGACGCTATTTAGAGGCCTAGTGTGCCTGGACCAAGCCATGGTATTTTCCATTGTCTCCCCTGCGTGTGACAGTTGGACATTGAGTAAGGAAGACCGGAGAAGACCCCGTCATTTGAATTGTGGCGCTGGAGAAGAATATTGAAAGTTCCATGGCCTGTCAAGGGAACCCACAAATACGCCTCGGGAGACCTACAGCCAGAGTGCCCCTTAGAGGCAAGGACGTCCAGACTTGGACGTGTTGTCAGGAGACACCAGTCCCTGGAGAAGGACCTCATGCTCCGTCATGTCTTGGGGTAATGGAAAACAGGAAGACCCTCGACTAGATGGATTGATGCCGTGCCTGCCTCGGTGGGTTTGAACCCCAGAAAAATTCTCAGGATGGCACAGGACAGGCAACATTTTGTTCGGTTGTACCTACAGCCGCTGTGCTCAGTGCGAACCATGGCACGGAAGAACACCACTTCAACTAGCTTAACATTGGAAGCTCGGACTTGGAATCTGTTTGGACTCAGCCTGGACTTGCCCACTTCTACAACCACGTGAGTCATTTTCTTGACATGCAATGCCTCTCGTTATATATATTAATGCCACTGGATCAGCCTTTCTAGAGCCCCCAGCCTCTGACAGGTGAGGAATGGCAAGGCCCCATCTTGGGTTTCTAGGAGAGGGGATAGTGAATGGGCCCGGGCAATGTGGAGGAATAGCTGGGAAGCCGAAGAGTCCATTTGAGGTTAGTGGTTATGATGTAATGGAGACAGTCAGCCTGTTTGGTGGAGGGAAGTCTTTCTGGTGAAGTGGTGGAGTGGTTACATGTTGGGCTGTGAGCTGCATGGTTGGCAGTTCGAAACCACAAGCTGCCACTAGGGAGAAAGTGTTCTAACCTTGGAAACCCACAGGGGCTCACGACGAGTCAGCATTGACCCAACAGCGGTGGGTGTTTTCAAACGGACCTCCACAGGAGGTGGGGGGCAGTGTGTGTGTGTGCAGCCATGTTGCCTCCATTCCTCACTGCTCTCTGCTTGTCCCCTGGGCTGCTAGGGAGGGCTGTTTCTAACAGAGGAGAAAGTCCTGCATGGTCTGCCCAGGCCCTCCCAATCCAGGTCACTGGCTGGCTGTCCCCGCAGCAGACTGGGAATCTGGTCTAAATCCTACCTCTCAGAAGCTGGGTAGCTGGAACCACATCCGTGCAATACCAACCCCACCCGTTCCCTGTACCTGCTACAGGGCAGCGGGGTGAGGGCGGGGATGCCAGGCTCCCCATCCTCACCACCTCCCAGGCAGCCAGACCTAGCCCTGGCCCCTCCCTGACCTTTTCTGCCGCTTTGCCCAGCTGCACCTCAGGGGATGGCCGACCGGCTAGACTGCTGACCTGCCTACCCCTGCGGCCAGAGACACTGGATGAGAGTACCCAAGCTCATTCCCTACCGTGGTCCCCTGCTCGGGGCACTTGAGAGGCTCCAGGGAGGAGGTGGGAGGACCAGACAGGGCTTTTTTCCAAGATTGCTGAAAGTGACTCTCCCTGTGCCAGCCTGCCCCCTTCCCTTGGCCTCGGGTATCCTGAGCACAGCCCCATCGCAGGCAGGGACATGTAGGAGGTGACGCCAAGGACACAGGGGAGGAGATGGACACCCTAGTGATAAGATTCTTTCAAGCTTTGCTCAAGCCATCACCGCAGTAACTCCTTGAAGAATGGAGGGCAGAGGAATATTGTACCAGGGGAGAAACAGTGCTCTGGGCGCGGACCATGCTCTGAGGACATGGCTAGTGGGTGGCAAACCAGCCCGGGAGCCTGTGGACACCAAGCCCAGCTCTCTCAGGCCCACTCTACCTCGCTAGTCTGCTGAGTCCCAGACGGGCTTGCGCGGGGCTGCTGGGCTATCAGTGCTGGGCAGGGTCCTGGACAGAGGCTGCTATGGCGAGCAGCTGTGGGGGTGGGGTCAGGTGGGCAGCCCTGCCAGATTTCCCTGGGGGTTCTTGGGCCCTCCTGCAGGAGCTCTCCTGCCTTTTACAGAAGGCAAGTGCTTTCTTTATTCAAAGCAAGAAACCAACCTCACTGATAGCGATCGAGCTTGTTCTGACTCCTAGTGACCCCAAAGGACGGCATAGAAGAGTCCCTGTGGATTTCTGATGCTCTTTCGGGAATAGAGTTTCACCTCCATTTGTTCCATGACCCTGAATTTAGCCTCAAGCAAACCACACTCACCGCCATGAAGTTAATCTCAATGCGTGCCGTGCCAACCCTGTAGGCCAGGGTAGAACTGCCCCTGTGGGTCTCCAAGGCTGTCAAACATGATGGGGAGGAAGGGCTGGCCAGTGTGGTGAACCCACTACACCGCCCTGGTGTCCACGGACCCTCCAGACAAGCTCAGGACTCTATGTGAATCACTTGCCCCAGATTCTCCACGGGGACGTCGGAATTCAATAGCCCACCCCCAGTGGTTCTGAGGGGACAGGACACTTGCAGCTACTGGTCATGGTTTTGGAGTGGGGAGGGCTTTCTAGTGCATGCCCCCCCGCCCCCCATAAGCAATGGGGCTTCTGGCTGGGTGAGGGGTGCCAAAGTTAAGAGTCAGCAACAGCGCCTTCCCAAGCCCCCGACTCACTCCCTGGGACGCTGAGCAAGTCTGGCCGGCTTGCCTCAGTTTTCCCAGGTGTGAAATGGGTCCCAGGCCATTTGCTTCCGTGGGTGGCCATAGAGGCCTGTAATTATGGGAGGCGTGTGAAGCTCTGGGAGCCCGGGATGGGGCCACGGAAGGAAGCTGGGGGTGCAACATGGATTTTGACTGGTTGGGTGACTATCAAATGTCTTTGGAAGAAAGGACAGATTGCGAGTGTGGGTGGGGGTAGGGGTGGGGGTGGGGGGCTGGAAAAGGGAGAGGTCAAAAGGGTACCCTAAGCTAAGAAGGTGTCTGCCACCCTTGGAACGCCCTCTCAGCACCCCACCAAGGCCCTTTCGCAATTAAATCAGGTTGTTGCTTCTGTTCACACCAAAGGGGCCCTTTTAAAATACAATTATGCTCTGTTTTATTATGTGTGACAGACGAGGCCATTAACCATTCCGACTATTAAATCAGACTTCATTAAAAAAAAAATGGAAGTAACTGTAAATTGCCTTGGGTCACGAGCGATGAGAGCCGAGACATTTCAAAGAGCAGCATTAGGGATCCCAGGGCCCTGGTGAAGTCAATCAATTTGACATCTGGTGGGAGGGCGTATGCACCAGCCACCCCCCCACCCCACCCACCCCTCTCTCAAGAGCAGGGTGCCTCTGGGGGTAGGGGTTCTGTTTCTCCCCTCCAAATTACAGAGACAGGAAGACATCAGAAATAACTTGACAATTTTGAGGGTTCCGCCTGCCTGCCCCCCAGAGAGGTTTTTGTTGGTTTTGTGAAAAACTAAATATACCAAATGCGGGACCCAGTCATACGTAATACGCTTTCATGCTTTTGTTCCAATAAAGTGACTTCAGAGCTGTCAGGCATCTGTAAAGTATAAAGCTGGGGTGGGGGACTCCTCATTTTCAGACTTTCTGTCTGTCCTCTGTGGTTTTCCGGCATGTAATCCGGGGCCTGCTGTGTTGGGGTGAACCTGGGCCTCTCCTAGTGGAGGTGGGAGAGAGGGGCTCAGGGAGGGCACTATTAAAGAATGGACCAACACTTGGCAGGCAACCTCACCACTCCCCTTTCCCGCCCCAGGATAACTGTGCCCACAGGGGAGAGGGGGTTGGAGCCAAAGAGGGTCTTGGGGGCTGAGTTCTGTCTCAGCTTTGAAAGGACCACAGGGAGGTATAGAGCCCACTCAGGGTGGACCCGGGTGGGGAGTGATGAGGGAGCACCAGTGGACAATGGTGGCAGTGGCTGGAGGATTTAGACCTTGCTTCAGCAGGTGCTTCCTGGGTTAGGCTGTCAGCCAAAATCCATCCCAGGTGTGGTGAGGACCGGAGATGATGGAAGGATCAGTGGGCTGTTGGCCTTAGTCATCATCTTTAGACTTTGCCCGCTGTGGGCCCCAACCCTTTTGCTGTTCCCAACTGATGGCTATCAGGAGGCCCACCTTCATTGAGGTTTGGGGGCCCCAATGGCAAGCATCCCATGGCCCTCCGGAAGGTGCCTCCCTGCTCTGCTGGCGGTGCCTGTGAGCTGTCTCCACCTCTGCCTCATCCCTTCAGTCCCTCTCCACTCCATCACCACCCAAACCAACCTGCCTTGTCCCCCTCCACGATATGCACTTGATAGTTCCCTAGGCTGGGGGACTGACCCCTGCATGCCTTGCACAGCCAGGAGCCCCGTCAAGTAGGGTCCCCATCCATCTCCCTGGCCTGCCTCCTGCCCTGTGCTCCAAGGCCTCAGCCCTGAGCACCAGGGCCCCCCGGCCCCCAGGACTCCGCAGGTGCTGTGCCTTTTGCTGGACCCCTTTTCCCTCTCCTCTCCTCTCCTCTCCTCTCCCTCTCAGGGGACCCTGCTTGTGTTGGGAGACTCAGCCCCAGGGCAGCATCACCAGGGGCCCATCTCAAGTCTACCAGCGTTGGGAAGTCACAGCTCGTCTCCTTCCCCCACCCCAATCCTTTCTCTCCTTCCTTCTCCCAGCAGGCATTCATGGGCTCCGCTTCAGTTGCCAAGCACTGCGATTGGGACGGACAATGCTGCAGGACCAGACACGGGGGCCTGTGGTCATGGAGCCTGCATTCTGGGTGAGCTGAGAGATGCAGCCCTTGACTGTGCCAACCACAAGGTGGGCAGTGTGCATGCGCCGGCTTCTCCAAGGGAGAAAGCTAGAAGCCTGCAGAGGGCAGGAGGCAGGTTTCAGCCTAGATGACCGATGGGGGCCAGGTCTTCTCTGTCACATGGTGTTGCCCAGAGTCGGAATTGACTTGGGAAAGGCCTCTAACAACTGCCCCTCATGGGAATTATTCTAGAGGAAAAAGAGTCCCCAAACTCAAAAATAATCTATGGACACATTTTTATTAAGTCTTACCGAGGGCAAAGCTAAAAGCAAGGACCCAGACGAGGGAGACCGCTAGCACGAGGCCACATGGTATCCAGGGACACGTAGCCACATGATCAAGTTACAAGCTTGGACCACAAAGGGGTTCATCCCAGAATCATGACTGGTGGCGGATCGATGCATCACAGGCCCAGGCGGGACTGCAGAACCAGGCTCTGGAAAGACACACGACGGGGGGGTTAGAGAAGCTCACAAGATGGCCTCAGCACCGTTTGACCACCTCGGATGGTGTATGACGCATAACCATGGGACACCCGCCCCTGTCCCCCAATTTTCACCCAAGGCACACTCAGGCAAGTTCCTGAGGGCGCGGCCTTCCCTGCCCGGCCCGGCCTGGGAGTCACAGCAATGCTTTCTGCCTGAAGGCCTAGCTTTCCAAGTGACCAGCATGGTCAGAAAGAACTCACCAGAGGCTGAGTCTGTGTGGAGGCTCGGAATGGACGCGGGGCTCCTACGGGGCACTGAAGCTCTAACAGAGTGTAGGCTCCCTGAGGGCCGAGGACATCCCCACCGGTCACTGCGGTCTTCCCGTCCTCACAACGGCACAGGCTCTCAAGAAATAGGGAGGGCCTTCCTTCAAAGACTTCACAGACAAATCTTGTTCTAACTTCGCCTCCATCTTTCCACGAGCTTCTGGAAAACCTTTCATGCGCGTTGACGTCACGGGTGCTGAACGACTCAGTATGGTTTCCCCAAACGCCATCTGGTCTCGGAGGAGGGAGATGAGCCCGCCATGGACGGTAGTCACCGGACACCTTGATGGTGGGGGGGGCCATATTCCCTTGTCTCTAAGTTTCCTGTCTCACCTGGGAATTGCCTCGCAGTGAGGACTATGTGAAGTAGGTAAAAGGGAGCCGTTTCTTCCATGTGGCAGTAGTTGGCAACCTCTCAGGCCCCTGGTGCAGTGTCTGTCCCCAGGTGTCCATTCCAGCCTTCTTATGCAGGCATCGCTGGACAGAGGTCTCCCGCTGGGAACAGCTCACCAGGGAGCTCCATGGTCATTGCCATGTGGTCATTCCTAACAGCGCCGACCTCCTGAGGGAAATGTGTGCCTATATCCAGGCTTTGAACTGGCTCAAGTCTGTTCAGACAATGTGTGTTCGTCTGGGTGGACTAGAGAAACAGACTCATCGACACTCATGTGCAAAAGAAAGAGCATTATATAAACGGGTAATTGTACATTAAGAAAACATCCCTACCAAGTCCAGATCAAGTCCATAAATCTGATATTAGCTCATATGTCCACTACCAGTCTATAAATTCCTCTTCAGACTCGCGTGATACATGCAATGACGCCAAATGCAGGGAGATCACAGGCAGTGGGTGGGAAGTCTTGTAGATCCAGTGGCAATGGAGGCATCTCAGCGTTGGCATGAGTCTTCATGTGGCTTCTCCAGCTCAGGGCACTAGTGTAGCTCCATGGATCTTGTCATCAGGAAAACCCAGCAGAGAGTGTATGTGTCCTGCCTCCAGCGGGCTATTGATCTCCTTCAGGCCTCCAAATGAGGTCATCAAGCTGCCACCTGATTGACAGGCTAAACTCTACTCCTTCGCTCTGAATCCTCTCAAAAATGGCAACATTATATAACGACCACACGACAGAGCAGAACCGTCTCCACCGCGCCTGCGTGGCTGCCGTCTTCACAGAGGGGAACGGCCGGATGCAGACGTCGCTTTAAAACCCCCGTGCCCTCAGGGCCCCTCCCCCCTCTGTGTGCGTCCCCTTATTCTCCCATGTGCCCTGCCACCCCATGAGACCCCCCCATCTCTCACACGGAGCCCTCCCTTCCTCAACACCCCAGGCTGGGGCGCTTCCTCCTACGGTGGCTTGTCTCCCCAGCTCTGCGATCCGATGGGAGCGTACCCCCTCCACCTCACTGTCCGTCCGGGGTGTGGCCCACCAGGCGCTCTCACACTCGGGGCGGACACTGGTACCATTGCCAGCGGGTGAGATTTTCCTTCTTGCTCTGTTGTTCCTTCCTGGAGACAGGCACCTTCCTGAGTGGTCCACACGGAGTTCCCCGCCCCTCCCGTGCTCCTGTGCCATTTCCTCCCTAGGCCGTCCTGGAGGGGGAGTGAGTCATGACAAGGAGCCCCTGCCCATCCCTAGGGGCTGGCTGTGAGGGGGTGGGGACCCCACTATTGTTTTGTTTGGCTCTTTGCTCAGGGCTTGATGAGAGCAACTGCTCTGTCCGGGGCCCAGAGCGTGTTGAAGGGATGGAGCCACACTTGGCAGCCCGGTCAGCTCAGCTCCGGCAGGAAAGGGATGTTTCACAGGTTTCTGCCCCGAGAGGGGCCATTGTCTTCCGAAGAGGGGCAGACTTCTGCCTCCCACCAAGCTGAGGCCTGTAGACAGCGCAGGACCCCGGGAGAGGAGGGCGCCCAAGGGCGGCCAAGGCCCGTGCCCTGGAGGGGAAGTTCATCCCGCGTGTCTCCTCACCACCACAGCCTTACCGCCCCATTCCAGGTTTCCCACCCTCGACCCCCAATCTTTGACTCCTGGAGCCTGGGAGCTGGGGAGTATGGGTTCTAGTGGAATCTCTCTGCTTTTAACAAGCTAAGGGTCTTTGTAAATCTCGACTGCTTCCTGACCCTCAGCGTCCTCACGTTAGAAACAAAACAAAACAAACCCCACTGCCAGCAAATGGGTTCCGACTCAAAGTGACCCTATAGGACAGGCTCAAACTGCCCAGTGGGTGTCTGAGACTGTAACCCTTTAGGGGAGCAGACAGCCTCCTCTCTCTGCCCGGCTTGTCTGTGCGGGTGGGGGGGGCATTCGAAAGGAACATGCCAAGCCCCCACCCTGCTTTGCAGTCCTCATAGGACCCAGGTTGGGTGATAAGCTCAGAGTGTCTGAGGCCCAGACGCTGTGCAGGGCTGTCATTCTAGGTTTCCATTCTCACGTTGTGCTTCGTGGGCAGCGCCAGCCTGGAGAAAGCCAGCCAATCAGAGGAGGTGTCCACCTTTGAACAGGGGAGGGAATTAAAAACCATGTAAGAGAGGAAATAATAATAACAATGTATAACTGACAAAGGATTCACTGAGGGTGGGAGGGTTATCAAGTAGACCAAGGGCTTACACCAAGGGCTTACACCAAGGGCTTACACCAAGGGCTCAAGCAGAAAATGTTTAGGAAACAATGAAGGCAACACGTGTACAAATATGCTTGATACCACGGAATGTTACAAGAGCCCCACCCCCAATAAGATGGTTATAAATAAATAAATAGATAAACATATTTAAATCAGGATTCATTTGTTTTAGGCAATTAAAAAAAGCTGGGATGCGTCCTTGCTGTGTGCCTCTGCCGAGTGGACTCCGACTCAGAGGCGCTGTGAGTGGATTCTGACTCATAGAAGCGCTGTAGGACTGATGGAGGGGAGCCACCCCAGGGGGCCTTGCAGAGCAGCAGCAACCAGGCCCAGTCCTGCGCCATCCCCACAGGGACACTTTGGCCTGAGACCCTGGATGCAGCCACCCTGGCCATCCACCAGGAGCCCTGGCGGGTTCTAACGGCTGGAGCTTTAACCACTGTATTTCGATAGATTAGTCTGAAAGTAAAGACTCATCTATACACACAGCCGCGATTCATGAGCATATGCAAAAGCAACTTGTAGCATTTTTAACTGTAACTTGCTGGGCCCTTTGAGTTTTTCTCTTTAGGAATCGAGTTTATTCCCACGGTCTTAAATGTCCTCCACAGGCCAATGACTCTGAGGTCTAAATGTTCAATCAAGACTTTTGGCTCCAGAATCTCACTTCTCACTGCCTGTTTGACATTTCCACGTGCTGGGCTAGATTTTACCTTCCCTAACAAGTCAGGATTTCCCGCTCAACCTCTCCGCATGTCGGGGCCACACCCAGATGCCTCATCGAAATCCCGCGCCTTGCCAGGCCACCCACATACCCACTTGCACCCTCCCCTGTTCACCACGTGCTGTGAACTATTCTTCCAAAAGACCCTTACCAGGAGATCCACCGAGGAAGCAGGCCTCTGGTGATTTCCCTCTCTCCAGAATGGAGGGATGGGGATTAACTGGTTACCGAACGGAATGTGTTGGGGCGCTGACTATAGGAGATCAAAATGACAAACCCCACTTGACCGGTTAAAACCTTGTCAGTGGGTCCCTTCCTCCCCTACGTGTTGGGTCTGATATGGTTTTCAATATTTTATGTGGGTTTTTTTCCTTTTTGGGGGTGGGTGGGGACGCAGACTTCAGTATAATTGATAAATCTCAGCAAGAAGAAGAAGACGATTGTGAAGTATGGCTTGTTTTAAACTGTTGTTGTCCTCTTTGCTGGAGCGGGCCTGCCCCAGTAGCAGAGGTTGTTGTCAGGCGTCGTGAAATTGATGTATGACATCTATCTCAGGTGAATCTTGGAGACACAGGTATGGCTTGGTTATGGAATCACAGCGCTTACTAAGCCCCACACACCCATTTTCCCCCTCTTCTCTTGTAATATCATTCCTGATTTTTTTTAAGCCGGTCCCGTGGCTGCCCACCATGAAGGCTGTCTATGCCAGTCTCCCTGGCTGCGTGGAGACGTTCCAGCCAATGGACTGTAAACCCAACGGACAAAGCATTTTTTAAAGCCAAGAGCCGTTCCTCTCTCTCCTTGGTTCCTTGTCGCTGCTCCCAGGAGAGCAGACATGATGGCCGGCATTGGAGCTGCCATCTGGGGCCCTCAATTCACACCGGATGGACCATCAAGGTCAAGGGAACCTCTTCGCTGACTCATGGGGTGTTGGGCCAGCCCTGGTCCACTCACCCCAGGATTCGGGTGTGAGCTGGGAATATGGTTCCATTTGGTTGGTGCCAAAGCCATTTCCAAAAGCCATTGTTAATTGGGTTTCCGGAACCTAATCCTGAACAGCTTTTAGCCGCTGGCCCCTCCCCTACCCAATTTTCTTACAATTCTTCTGATTACTTCTTGGTGCCGTGGACCAAAAACACCACGTACACGTTGCTCAGTCCCCCGTTCTAGCAAAGTGGGCAGAGTTCACGGGGGAGCCTTGTGTAGTCAGCGGGATCCACAGATAGCTCATGGGCATTGTTTCTATGGCACGTAGTTTTGGGTAACCCCTTACTTAAGATCCTGCTTTTCCTGTTACGGTCGTCACGTGGGGGCCCTTTCCTGGTTGGATAATTGGCTTCAGCACAAACAACCGAGCCGATTTCAAAGCATCCCTGTGACTCCGAGTGCCGTTGTGTCTGGTGGAGACGGGGTAGCTGGCTGCAGAGGGACTCAGCATGGGAGCAGCATTCTCAATTGTGTGGCTGTGCAGAGAGCAATCTGGATCTTTCTCCACCCGACATTCTGCTGGTTCTTGTTTTTGATAATCTAAAGAACTCTCTCTTTTTTTTCTTCCTTTTTTAAAAAAAGATCAATGAATCATTTTATTGGGGGCTTTTACAGCTCCTATAACAATCCATACATCCATTGTATCAAACACGTTTATACATATGTTGCCGTCATCCTTTTCAAAACATTTTCTTTCTGCTTGAGCCCCTTGGTATCAGCTCCTCCTTTTTCCCGCCCTCCCCTACCCTCCCACCCTCATGGACCCCCGATAAATGATCTATGATTACTATGTTCATATCTTACACCACCCGCTGTCTCTTAGTGGGGCTTCCTCGTCCCTCCAGGCAATGACTCAGGAAAGATGCGGCGGTGTCAGCAGTGCAGCTCAAGAGAGAGGCTCTGGAGCCACACTCCCTGCGTTCCAGTCCTGGCTCCTCCACCGACTGGCTGTGCCGCTGAGACCAGTCTGTCTCTGTGCTCAACGCGTCCTCTGTGATACGGAGTCGGCAAAGTGGTGGTGAAGATGACACGACAACTTGTGCATAGAGGGCTCATTGCACATCGTCTTCCGAACCCAGCTGGAATCTGATGCTTCCTGTTGGCACCCCGGTGGCACAGTGGTTAAGCATTGGGCTGCGGTCCACGAAGGCAGCAGTTCAAAACCACAAGGCCTCTCCGAGGGAGAAAGAAAGGGGCGTTCTACTCCGTGAACAGTCTCTCAGGGGACAGCTCTACCCTGCCCTTTAGGCTCACTCTGCGTTGGCGCCGACTCGATGGCAGTGCGTTTGGTTTGCGGTTTGCATCATTGTCTTGCCCAGAGACTCCTTCCCCGTGGCAACTCCTTCAATGAGCCTGATGGAGAAATGCCGACCATGCGCTTTCCTTGTGGTTGGCTCGCTCCAGGCCTGCGCGCATGTCATCTGAACACGTTGTCTTCTCGAGCCTCCTTTGAAATCTCCTCCTCCGCTCTCTCTGGATGGATAGGCGGGTCTAGGAGTGTGTGTAATCTATGGCTATGTAATGTACCGATTTGAGGGTTCTTCCAAAAGTTCATGGGAAATGGAATGACAAGGCAATGGATTTTTTACCCCCATGAACTTTCGGAAGAACATACACATAAAATGTATGCACCCACATATGTACACGCATGTATGTACACACACATATATATACAAAGGTATTCAAAAATGTTTGTGGGGAAATACAATTAAAAGTGTGTCTTTATGTGTGCGTCTATCTATCTATCTATCTATCTATCTATCTATCTATCTATCTATCTATCTATCTATCTATCTATCTATCTATCATCTATCGATATCTATCTAATCTATCTCTGAACAAAAAGATCCGCAGTGAAAGTTCAGGCGCTCCGCGCGTGGGCTCCCGTGTTTCTCAGGAAGGTTTTCAGGTGTGCACCCCCCACCGTGTCTCCAGGGCTTGGCGGGAGACGACAGACATGCGCAGTAGCAGCAGTTGGGTTTTTACCCGCTTCTCTTACTCAAGCCGACGTCTGCCTCCTGTTCTTTTTTTAGAATTTGAAACCGGCATCCTGGAATCTGTGTCCTCACCATGGGCAAGCTGGAGTAGCCAGAAAACTGGTTTTTATGAAGGAAAATCCAGCTAAGCACTGGGGGCTGGTCCTGTTCGCTTCGTAAAACACAGGGTTTGCAGGAAACAGAGAGCGTATTACGACCGGAGTGGAAGGGGTGGGGCTGGAGTGGGAGAGGTGCACCTAGATAGGGTCTCGGCTCGCTAAGTGCAGGCATTGGAATACAATGTAATGGGCCCACCCAGCTCGGCATGGGGATGACTTGAGGTTGTGTTTCTCTCCAAAGCACAGGAAGCAGAGGAGACCTGAAGCGGGTATGGGCCCTGGAACCTTGTAGAACTCGTTTTCCATCCTCATCCCACTTCCGAGGGCTGTGCACCCTTAGGCGCATGACCAAAGCCTGCCCAGACTCAGCTTTGACATCTGCACAAGGACTCTGCCCTGGAACAAATCCTCCAGAGACACACAGGTCTCTGCCCTGCTCTTCTCTCTCTCTCTCTCTCTCTCTCTCTCTCTCTCTCTCTCTCTCTCTCTCTCTCTCTCTCTCTCTCTCTCCCACCCTCCCTCCCTCCCTCCCTCCCTCCCTCCCTCCCTCCCTCCGTCCCTTCCTCCTTCCCTCTCTCCTCTCTCTCTCTGTAGCTGAAGTTTTCCAACGATCAAATCCAGGATGACAAACCATCCCCAGACTGAATGGAATAAGATATCAAGACATGAATTTAGCTCAGTGTGACTCATTCCACTGCCTGCTGGTCTTCAAGCCAATACATAATCCTTCCCCTTGAACCTGGGCTGGACCTACTGACTTTCTTCTGTGGAAGAGAATACGGCGCTGGGGATGCGTGGCCCCATCTGCAATTAATTGATCAAAGAGTGAGTTCTGCCTCCCTGTTTTGCCACCTTGGCTGGCATGAAACGTGTTGGGAGGCCCAGTGACAGCCCTCAAGGAGCTGAATTCTGCCCTCACCCCTGATGTGCAGTAGGCTGCGATTCTCCTTGGAGAAAGGAGCATTGGTGATTGATTTCTAAAGAAGTCCAGGCGTGGGCTCATTGACAACCAATCAGCCTACAATCTGTGCGGACGACACAGCTCCCCCTCACAAACAGGCCAATCTCAGAATTTCCTTTTTTGGCTCCAGGGGAGAACAGTCTAACCGGCTCTCACACCAGAGCCCTAGTGGCACAGTGGTCATGCGTTGGTGAGACCACCAGTAAAGAGTAACAGTGTGTGGCAGTTACATAATCTCCTGTCAACTTGTGAGGGGGCGGAGTCTAGCCTGTCAATCAGGTTGCAGCTTGATGACCTCATTTGGAGGCACTATGGAGATAAATAGCTCACTGCAGGCCAGATATATACACACGCTTTCTGCTTCATCTTCCTGCTGACAAGACCCATGGAGCTACACTAGAGTCCTGGAGCTGGAGGAGCCATGTGGAGACCCCTGCCAGCACAGAGATGCTTCCACCACCACTGGATCCACAGGACTTTCCACCCACTGACCTGTGGTCTTCCTGCATTCGGCATCATTGCATGCTTTTTTGTGAATCTGAAGAGGAATTTATAATTGGTATTGGACATATGGGCTAATATTGGACTTAGGGACTTGATCTGGACTGGGCGGGGGTGTTTTCTTCATGTACATTTGCTCTTTGATATAAAGGTCTTTCGTATATGCATCGGAGTGACTCTAGATTTGCTTCTCTAGTCAACCCAGACCAGCAGAAGCTCACTGGGGCAGTTCTCCTCTGTCCTATTGGGTATGAGTTAGCATTGACTTGATGGCAGTGAGTTTGGTTTGGATTTTTCACCTGGAGAAGCATGGGTCTGAGTCTCATGGTGGGAGCGGAAGTGCCGGGGCCTGTTTATTATCTGATCACAGAGAGTGATGGTGCGGTGACTGAGACCGGGGCAGGGGTTACAGACTGAGTGGGAACACATCCCGGGGGACCCATGATACCTTCTAGGAGCCCAAGGCTGCTCAAAGGTGTGACAATCTTGAGTGTAGGCATCAAGTCATTACTTTTTCTTGGCTAGAGGGTCAGTTGTTTACAACAGATTCTGAAAGGGGCCTGTGGCCTCCCCCAGGTTAAGGGGGCGAGGCTGGATTAGGGCCCCTTTATCCTTGGGGCATCTGCACTTTTGAAATAGCGAGTTATCTCCTCTGCTGGAGGAACCCAGGGTGGAGACACAGGTGGTGGCTGAGTCCTTGGGGCCACCTGGTGGTGCTGGGCTGCATAGCAGGGGTCTGGCAATAGCCAGACTCTTGGATCCTCTTCTTGTCCAGAGAAGCCGTAGGAAGGGGTCTGGAAGAACGTCTGCCAAGAGGCCCCGGCTCTCCTTACAGCGTCTTGAATTCAGGTGCCTTCTGTCACATCGGAGTGAGGATGGTTTGGGACAAAGGTGGCAAAGGGAAGGGCTGGCTGGTAGGATGCTCTGTTCTGCTCCCACTGTGCCCCTGGCTCTCCTTAAGTTCCCTGGGAGGCTAGTGGGCAGGCCCAAGTGAGCCTGGGTCTCGCCTAAGTGGAGCGTGTGCCAGTGTGGCCTTTAAGGGGGAAGGAGGAGATCCAACAAGGCTAGAAAGTCTGAGGAAAGCTGATCAGACATGACCATACAGGTAGTCCGTAGATAGCTGTCATTGAATCAACTCCTTCTCTCGAGCTCCCTCATGAGAAGCAGGCACCAGTGATGCCCAATCCATAGATGAGGAAACTGAGTCAGAGTGAGGGCCCGTCTTGCTTAAGGCCACCTAGCTAGATGGTTTCAGAACCAGTCTCCTGACTTGTAGACCCTCTGTGGATGAGGTTCTGCACCTCCCTAGGCTCCCTGCCTCTTCTTTTTGCTGACTGGGACCAGGAGCCCGACTGGCTAGGGCATGCTTCTGTTGCATGAGGTCCATGCTCTGCTATGAAGACAGGACCCCAGGTTTGGTCCCCTCCCTTTCCCTTGTCGTGAAGTGGACTGGTCGGCTCAGACCCTCAGCTGAGTGCCTGGGGCAGAGCGAGCAGGGGCAGAGCCTCTGTCCGTCTCTGCCGGCTCCTCCCTGAGCCATCATCCTCGGACAAGACCTAGCAGAGAGCTTCCAAAGGGAAGTCTGTTCGCTTTTATTTGCTCCTCTGTTCGCGGAATGTCTTGTTGCTCCAGCTGCTTTTAGGGTTTGCTCTCCTGCCTGCGTTGAGGAATTGGTGACAGTGAGCCTGGTTGTGGTTTCCTTCACGTTTCTGGGGCTACAGTGTTGTGGATACCTTGCCCTGCATGGGTCTCCTCTTCACCAGATTGCAAACATTTGGGCCATACACGTACAGTGTGGTCCTGTCTCCCTTCCTTCTTGGGGGACTTCAGTTGTGGGGATATGAGGCTGCTTGGAGTCACCTCACATCTCACTGTTCTCCAATTATTGCTTTGTATTCCCACCCCATGCCCCTCTGCCCTGAAACTCTCCTCCTTCCCCCAGTGGGTTTCATTTCGATTGGTGTCTGTGGCAGTTACATCATCTCCTGTCAACTTGCGAAGGGGTGGAGTCTAGCCTGTCAATCAGGTCACAGCTTGATGACCTCAGTTGGAGGCGCCACAGAGATAAATAGACCTCAGAGGCCAGACACACAGTCTCTCCCTGGGAGACATTCCTGTTGACAAGTCACATGGAGCTACACTGATGCAGCCAGAGCCCTGGAGCTGGAGGAGCCATGTGGAGACCCACGCCAGCGCTGAGATGCTTCCACCACCACTGGACCCACAAGACCGTCCACCCACTGGCCCATGATCTTCCTGCACTCAGCGCCATTGCATATATTGCATGAATATGAAGAGGAATTTACAGACTGGTATCGCACATAGAGGCTAATATCAGACTTAGAAACTTGATCTGGACTGGGCTGGGATTTTGTTAATATACAATTGCTCTTGTATATAAAACTCTTTCTTATACACATATGAGTGTCCCTGGATTTGTTTTTCTAGTCAACCCAGACTAACAGTGTCAATGGCTATATGCTCACATACATTCATCTTTTCTTCTGCAATGTCTAACCTGACAGGAATCCTGGTCAGTGGATTCTTCATAGTAGACGCTGTCATTTTAGTCTTTGGAAGTTTGATTTGGGCCTACTTTATATCGTCCGCAGCTCTACTTAGCTATTTGAGACACGTCGTTGTTGCGGGTACCATTGAGTCAGCCCTGGCCCACAGCAACCTTACACACCATAGAATGAGCCACTGCCCAGTCCTGCACCATCCTCACAACTGTGCCTCTGCCTGGGCCCATTGTCACAGCCAGGTGTCCATCCACCTCCTTGAGGGCCCTCCTCTTTTCCTCGGCCCCTCCACGTCACCAAGCTTTATGTCCTTCTCCAGGGACGGGCGTTTCCGGACAACAAGTCCAAAGTAGGTAAGAGGGAGTCTTGGCATCCTTGCTGTTAAGGAGCACGCTGGCCGTACTCCTTCCAAGACAGATGGGTTTGTCCTGTTAGCAGGACCAAGGTTCACATGCGCACGCTCTTCTTGGGTCCTCCTTATCCCGTGTCCAACTTCCACATGCATGTGAGGCCACTGGAAATAGCACGGCTGGAGGCAGACGCACCTCCATCCTCAAAGCAGCGTCCTTGCTTTTCAGCACTGGCAGGACGTTGGTGCCCCAGGTAGACCGAACGAGACTTAGAACACAGTTAGAGCAAGGGTTCGGGTGCATTTGTTTGTTAGAGACTGGCTCTAACATCGGTGTTTGGCTGCCTCATACCATTCTGTCCTTTACATGTTTATATCCTCTTTCTCTCTCAGTGACGCATGATGATTTTTTTCTTTCTTTCACTTTTCTTTCCTGGGAGGCTCCAATGGCTTATGATCAACCATTAAATTAATTGTTGAATAGTATCATTCCTCTTGAATGATAGCATGAATATCACATGCAAGTAAATTTTGGCTGAAGATCATTAAAAAACGCTGAAGCAAGCTGTACATAGCCAGGGAACCGCCAGAACTCCAAGCTCGTTCAGAGGAGGCCGTGGCTGGGACAAGGGCGGCCAGAGCTGATGCGTAATGGGGTGTGAAAATACAGGAAGAACCTTACCTCTGTGTTACAGATTAGGCAACTCTGTGGACCTGTGTTAGGCTGGGTGGGCTAGAGAAACAAATTCACAGAGACACTCATGTATGTATAAGAAAGAGTTTTATATCCAAGAGCAATTGAATTTTGGAAAACATCCCAGCCCAGTCCAGATCAAGTCCTGAAGTCCGATAGTAGCCCATGTGTCCGATAGTAGTCTACAAATTCCTCTTCAGACTCACATAGCACATGCAATGAAGCTGAATGCAGGAAGATCACAGGCCAGTGGGTGGACAGGCTTGTGAATCCAGTGGTGGCGTGGGTCTCCACGTGGCTCCTCCAGCTCCAGGTGTCTTGTCATCAGGAATACCAAGCAGAGAGTGTGTGTGTCTGACCTCCAGCGAGCTATTGATCTCCATGCACCCTCAAATGAGGTCATCAGACTGCAACCTGGTGGACAGACCAGACTCCACCCCTTCCTCAAGTTGACAGAATATGTAACGGCCACAGGATCATAGCAAATTATGACTCACTGCCATCGAGTCAATGCTGACTCCTAGTCACTAAACTGCCCCTGTGAGTTTCTGAGACTGTAACTCTTTATGGAAGTAGAAAGCCGATTCTCCCTTGGAGTGGCTGGTGGTTTCAAACGGCTGACCCTGAGGTTAGCAACCTGATGCATAAACGTGAGGCCACCAGGGCTCCTTCACAACTCTTCTGCAGGCTTATATGGCATTTGTTCACAGAGCAAGGGGCAGATGTTCGCAGAGAACACGGGGAGACCGAGTGCTTTACAATCAGGAGAGGTGTGCATCAGGGTGGCATCCTTCCCCGTACTTCTTCAATGTGCATGTTGAGCAAATCCTCCGAGAAACGAGCTACACAAAGCAGAACAGGCCTTGGTGGAAGGGTCATGAGCCACCTGCCTGTGCAGCTGACACAGCTTTGAAGCACAACTGATGAAGATCAAAGGCGACAGCCTTCAGGATGGACGACGCCTCAGAGTAAAGAAAATACAAAACCTTCCCAACTGGACCAAGATAAACAGAGGAAAGATGAATGTTGGCAAAAGATTTAGTTTTATCTGGATCCAAAATCAATGCTCATAGAAACAGCAATAAAAAACCCAATCAATTGATGCATTTTGTTGCGTTGGGCAAATCTGCTGTCAAGGCTGTCTGTGGGTCTCTGTGGAGGAAAGGGGCCAGCCCCCACCACTACTGACGTGTTCGGTAGGCACAACTGTATGGTTGAGACATATAAAGATTATAATAAAGTCATAGAGAGCATGAGAGATAGAAATAATGAAGTCAGACACATTTCATGGTAGCATGCTCACCTCGGCATCACTTGGTGGTCCACGTGGAGAGAGGGGGAGGGGAAGGGGAATGAGTCCAAGGGGAAAGGGAACAGGGGATCAAGGACTGTGGGAGGAGAGGGGGAACCAGAGAGACCAAGGGGGGAGCCCGAGAGAGAGCTCTCTTTTGCTAACCCAGGCCTATATATCTTTGGGGGGGAGTGCAAGCCCACTAATTACAGGTAAACACATGCGTCACCGGAAGGGTTTGTCTTATAGGTAATACAGCAATGAGAGGGGGAAAATCTGGTGACATACATGCAATAGGAAGAGGAGGGATTGGGGTATACATGTGACAAGAAGGGCGGATCCTAGCTTCAGGATGGCAGCCTAACTTTAGATGTCACTGAGCCAGTTTGATCTGTTCTCTAGATTGACATAGAAACCATTACCAGTAGGGTGTAAACTCGACCTACAGGCACTTAATCGATGACTGTAAGCCTTTAAGGAGAAGTAACCCATTGCCTTGGGTCCCACCAGTCCAGACAGTTGTTTGGCAAGTGACTGCCTTCAGGGAGGTAAGGTGACCATTAGCTGCAAGCAGGTTTCTAAGTCTAACATATTTGGGGGAGACGGTGGGAGAAATCTTTCTTTTTCCCACAGGTCTCCATGTGGCTCCAGGGCTCTGGTTCCATCAGCAGCGCTCCATGTGGCCTGTCAGCAGGAAGACAAAGCAGAGGTGTACCTGTCCTCCAGTGAGCGATTTATCTCCTTTGCACCTCCAAATGAGGCCATCAAGCTGCAACCTGATTGACAGGCTAGACCCACCCCTTCGAAAGTTGACAGAAGGTTATGTAACTGCCACATAAAAGATCCACCCCAAGTAATTCAACTGTGCCAGGATGGGGAGGATGGCGCAGGACAGAGCAGGGTCTCATCCTGTCAGGCACAGGGTGACTAGGGGTTGAATAAACTTGAGGCTCCGAACAATAACTAACCTACAGGCTGGTTGCCCCACTCCATGCAGTGGTGGTGAGGTAGAAAGGCCTGGCCATCTGCCAGCATCAAGGTTCCAGCCAGGAAATCCCTGGGGAGCAGTTTGACTTTGTACACAGGAGTCAGTGACCTTTGTACGCTGCATGGCACGAGGGCTCCATTCGTTTGTTTGTCTCCTTGTACCAGTCTTACTACCTTTGGCTTTGTGCCCACTTTGCAGATGAGGTCTCACGGATGGACTTGCTCAAGGTCACGGAGCACGTGTTGAAGATCAACGACGCCAACCTGAGGACTGAGGTGCGTCTTTGTCATCGCCTCCTGTTCACACGAAAGTCGGACGCTAAGCAAGGAAGACTGAAGAAGAGTTGACGCACTTGAATGCTGGAACTGGTGAAAAATATTGAAAGTCTGTAAGATCTCTCTCTCTGGCAAGAGTTACACCTCGGTCCTTGACTCCGCACGAGAAAGGATTCACGCCGAAGCCGGGCTCGTGAGCCAAGTGAGTGAGTTTAATGAGAGTTAAAAGAAGCTTCAGGTTTTACGCGGCACCCATAGGATTCCTTTGACCATGCGGCCTGGCAGAGACTACTCGGCGTCATGCAAAGATCTTTCTCCCAAGTTTTCCTCCGAAACAAGACCCCTTCTCCCTCTTGGTTCCTGCCTTTTCAATGATTCCAGGGGGAGGTGTGGTGAACGACCCCAGGTCGATCCCATTGGCTGAATTGCAATCACCTGGCCCAGGTGGGCTGCTCCAGGTTTAATACCCATCCATGCCTACCGGCGGGAAAACCTAGGCTTTTGTTCTATGCTTGGCTCTCCTGGGCATGCGTCATTGGACATCCCATCCCTGCCTATCTGCCTAACAGTACCATCGATTGACAGAAGAACCCACAAATCTGTCTTGGGAGACGTATTGTCAGAATGATCCCTGGAGGCAAGAGTGGCAAGACGTTGTCTCACGTGCTTTGGACATGTTGTTGGGAGAGACTGGTCCCTGGAGAAGGACATCCCGCTTGGTTAAGTAGAGCGGCAGCGAACAAGAGAAAGGCCCTGAACCAGAGACATGGGCACATAGCTACAATACTAAGCTCAAACCATGATGAGGATGGCAGAGGGCCAGGCAGTGCCTCGTTCTCTTGTACCCAAGGTCACTAGGAGTCCGAGCGGACTTGATAGCACCGAGTAGCAGGGTACCAGAGCTGGCCTTTGCTGCTGGACCCTCCTCAGTCCCTGCCCCTCCTTCGGACTGTCCTTCACAATCAGCATTCACAACTGGGTTCTCCTTCCTCTGAATTCTTGCAGCCCGTCGTGTGACCTCATGTCCTTATTTCCTTCATAAGGATAAATAAAATCATTGATCATCCTCCAGGCCCGGTGCTCTCTTCACAACATCCTTTTGAGAGAGAGAGAGAGAGAGAGAGAGAGAGAGAGAGAGCACGACATGGAAACAAGAGGCACTGAGGCTTCAAGGCTTTAAAGTATGGTCCAGGATCGAAGCCAGTAAGCGCCAGAATCGGGATTTGAACCTGGGATGGTTGGATTCAAGAGTGTGTGCTCCCAACCTTGCCTCCCTGCTGCTATTTTCTAACCACCCCTCCCTCCTTCCCCCACCTCCGTTGGGTTCTGTTCCCAACTGTAGGGCAGGCAGCTTCCATTGCAGGACAAACGCCTTAGGTTTTTGCTTTTTTGGTCTGTTTGTCATACTTCACCCACCCCTGATGGCCTCACGTGATGCTTCCCACATGGCTGACGCTCAATCCAACCTGTGCTGACGCTGAGGTGCCACCGGGGGCTGCTCGGCCACAGGCTGCCGCTAGGTGGTGCTCCATTCCGTGGAGTGGACGGCTACTGGCCCTTGGGTTTGCAGGCAGCTTCTCTCAAATCCGGTCTGTTCAGAGGCCTGGATGGAGGTGGAGGGCTTGAAGGTGGGGGTGGGATGAGGGAGACAAGAGAGAATAGGTCACCTTGGCTGGTGCCACATGCCACTCTCCCTGGGAAGCGTGGCCTGGCGGGCAGCAAAAGGGGTGTCCTATGTGGAGCAGTCAGAGATGCGGGCTGTCGGGAAGGCAGTCTCCTGGGCAGGCACCACTGGGTGCCAGTGACCAAAACCAGGTGCTAGTTTCAGCCCCATTGAGATGTGTGGCTTCCCCACCGCCGGGCTAATGAGTGGGTGTCAGGCGCCGGGAGACAGCTGGGCAGTGGCTCTTTCCAGACCCTTGTACCCTGTCCACCACGCTCCCACAACCCCGCCCCCACCCCCACCCCCCAGCACACTCTCCTGCCTGCCGGGCCTGGCCACGTGTGGGAGCTGGGCGCCCTGTACAGGATTGTGTGAGCAGGCTTGGCAGTGGGCAGAGAGCAAGTTCAGGAGTGGCTGGTTCCTGTCCGGCCAGAAGAGGCTTCCTGGGGGAGGCAGGCGGGGCCTCATCTATGACCCGAAGGCACTGGCACTTGGTGGCTTTCGAGTTGGCCAGAGCAGCATGGACCCTCAGGAACCTCGGGCGGGTCACAGACGAGCCGAGGGCTAGGACTGCCTCGCAGCCTGGCTTTCCTCTGCTGGGTTTACTGTCCACACTGAGACAGCCCTGTGAGAGTAAGAGGGGTACTACCCTGTTTTCCCGAAAATAAGGCAGTGTCTTATATTAATTTTTGCTCCCAAAGATGCGCTAGGTCTTATTTTCAGGGGATGTCTTATTTTTCTACGAAGAAGGATACGGTACACATTTATTGTTGAACAACAAAAAAAGGAATTTATTACCTGTGTACGGTACGGTAGTAGTTGTCATCACAAACCAGCATAACCAGACAAACAGAATCCTACAGTGTCAAGAATTTCTTGTTACTGCCATTGTTTCCATGTACAACAATCTATGGTACATTTACTCACACTTCCTGTCTGCGCCGGCTGCTCTGCGGTCAGCAGTGAGCTGCATGGCAGCGCCCGCCGTTACGGTCCAGAGTCCAGCATTACGGCAGCTTCGGGGGGCCTTATTATCAGGGAGGCCTTATGTTCGGGGAGGTCTTATTTTCTGGGGATGCCTTATATTTCAGTGAGACGCAAAACTGTAAGTAGGTCTTATTTTTGGGGGAGGCCTTACTTTCGGGGAAACATGGTATTCACAATGACCCTAGAGCAAGCGGTGCCTGGGTGCATCAGGATGTACGGGCACTTACCTCATTTGTAAAATGAGATCTGATGTCTGTGGGGTTAGACTGTGAGGGCACCAAGGGCCAGAGCCACGGGAACCCGATCAGAATGCCCTGCTTCTACCAGATGTCCCGCAACATGCTGGGGTGCCCAGGAGCTTTGGGCTGGGCTCACTCAGGGGTCCTGGATACAACACCCCCACCTGTAGGAAACACCCAGGAGCCAGGCCCTGGCAACAGTCCCACAGGCAAATCCTGTCCTCTGGGAGACTGAGTATGGTGGGGTCTGGCCTCTCCCTGTCCTCTGGTTCTCGCCTGGCTCTGCTCGTTCCGGGGCTCACTTGTGCAGTGGTTGGGCCCTCCCTGCCCCCTGGTTCTGTCCCTAGGAGCCTGGGTTCCCCCCCCCCCATCTCTCTGGGGACTCCTGGCATTTTGAGTGGACCTCCTCAGGGGGAGTTCCCAGGATGTCTGTCTGTCCCACCTTGCCCCCTTCCTCATCCCCCTTAAATGTATCTATTCTAACACCCCCAGGACACATTGTCCTCGGCACTGGGTGCCATCGGCAGTGGCATAAAATCCCGAGGGATATCTCATTAACCCAAGCCCGGCCCCTCCTCCTGGCCCCCCCCTCCCCTATCTCAGGAGAAGGGCCTTGAGCTTTTCTTCAGAGGAGGGCAGCAGAGCTGGGAGCAGGGCGCTCAGAGGCCGCACGGACCCCAGGGGACTGGGCCACAGGAGAAGCTCGGGGTCAGAGGACAGTGGTTTGGACGGGCAGAGGGGCAGGGGCAGGGGCAGGCGGGTTGTGGGAGTCCATCCAGAGGTGCCTGGGTGGAAAGACCTGGAAACTGCTTCAGCCAAGTCATCCCTTGGGAACACACAGCCGCAGTTCTTCTCTCACCCCCAGGGGGCTTACCGAGTCCACAGGGAGCCTTGAGTTTCACCCCAAGGGGTCGACCCTCAGAGTGCGTCCCTTCAGGGCTCAGGGCCTGGGAGAGCCTTTCCAGAAGTCTCTGTGGAGACTCTGTCTGGGGCAGGGGAGGAGGACAGTCCCCCAATAGCCCCCCAAGAGCTAGCATCTCCCCTAACATAGTGATTGGCAGCAGGTGCTGGGTGTGGAAGAAGGGACATCCGTAGACTGGGGTGACCTTGGCCTGACCTGGTGGCAGGGACTCCAGTTTCCTCTGTCTTGTGTTGGCATCTCTGAGGCAGAGGCTGGAAGGAGCTTCCGGAGCCCTGGTCAGAGATGCAAGAAAGGACACTGGGTGTGGGGACAATGACAGGAGGGGCCCGGGGGGACCGCCCTTTCAGAGGGACATGAAGAATTCATCGGTCCTTTGTCCCCGTCTGCCCGTGACCCCCGGGCAGGGACAATGCTGGACTAGGGATCTTTGTCTCCCTCCCCAGTGAGGTAGTGTCAAATGTTGGGGCCCAGGGGAGAGCTGGCCTCCCTGGGGAGGTGGGGGCAGCCCTGTAACTTGATGAGAGGCACCAAATCTGGTACTAATTATCTGGGAATGAAATCTTTCACTTGGCCGGGCCAGAAAAGACTAGATGGGTTGGCGGAGGGGTGGGGGTTGAAGTCAGGGGAGCCCTTGGGAAGACGGGTGGCATATACTGGGCATGCATGCCCTCGTCACCCTCACATTGTGGGGTTGCCAGGATGTTCCCCCTCCATTTCTCTCAGGTTCCCCTGCCTGTGACTCACAGTCAGAAGACCATCCATCCATCCATCCATCCAACAACAACACGCGCTGCTCTCCTACGTCCCCCTCTGCTTTTCTGATGGTGCTTCGAAGGCATCCCCAGGGAGGGAGAGAGCCAGTCACTGGCATTACGAGAAGACCCAAAGCTCTGACACAGGACATGCAGAAAGGCCCACCTCTCCACGCCACACACGATCTCCGCTTTATACGGTGTCTCTGGGTGCTGTAAGTGGTCGGACACCTGGTTGTTACTGACAAGACTGGAGGTTCAGTCCACCTAGAGGTGTCCTGGAAGAAAGGCCTGGCGATCACGCTCCAAAGCCCACAGCCTCCAGGAAGCCCACGGTGCGCAGCCCTCCTAGATCAGGACGCACACAGGATCAGAGTCAGAATGGACACCACACAGCTGGCAGCTGGTCCACGCGCACAGTCCTGCCCGAGCTGTGCCCAGTTCGCCCCTCAGCATCCTTTCTCTGCAGCAGCAGCACATGTAACCACTGGTCCTCCATGGAACACGCGGTGAAGGCCTGCTCGGCTCCCTTTCACGGGCGGACACTGAGGGTGTCGAAGCGGTCGAGAGTGAGCAGGCCTGCTTTTCTAGCACCTTGGTTCAGTGAGGGCAGATGAAATTAAAGAGATGGACAATGAAATGTCAGGTGAAGAATTTCTGTGAGCAGAACAACCACGGGTCAGCGGTTGGGGCGTGTGTCTTAGATCGGGGGCCTTTCTGAGAGGGCCCTCTGAGCAGTGCTGTCAAAGCTGGATGGAGTTAGCCAGGCCAGGCGTGTCTCCGGCCAGAGGCGCTGAGCTGACACTGTGCGTGGCGGCTACAGCCATCAAGTAGGACCAGCACGGCTGGAGGAAGATGGGGGCCAGGGAGTGGAAGGACTGTGAATGAGGTCGCATGGTGGAGGTTTTGCGCAGAGAGGAACCTCGATCCGCTTTGGCTTCTAAGTGGGGGTGGCATGGGTGAGGGTATGGGTGGAAGCAGGTGGGCAGGGCGGCGGTCGACTGCCATGGTCCAGGTGAGCGTCGGTGCTCGCAGGCGCCCCTGGAGAACTCCCGGCCTGTGTGTGTGTGGTGTGTGATGTGTGTATAGTGTGAGTGTGCATTGTGTGTGTGGTATAGTGCATGTGGTGTCGGGTGCGTTGTGGGTTTGTGGTGTGGTGTGTAGTATGATGCGGGTGTGTAGTGTGATGTGTGTGTCAGTGCATGTGGTGTATGTGTGTGTGATGTGAGTACGCATTGTGTGTGTGTATGTGTGCGGTGGATGTGTGAACAGAACACTCATGGGTGAGAAGATGGTGTGGTGTGGGGTGTGAGAGGGTGTGTGATGTCCCCTCTCATCTTAAGCCCTCAGTAATCCTCTAGTGGAATTCTGGCCACGCCACCCCCTGCTGTGGAGTCATTCTAACGGACTCATGGTGGCGCTGTGGGACAGAATAGAACTGCTCCATGGGAGGGGGCATGCTTCACAGAGGGGAGATGTAACCTGAGCCTGAAGGACAAGTACAAGGTCACTGGGGAGACAGAGGAGAAGGGGTCAGTCAGAGCACAGCAGGGCCACGGAGGGGCAAAAATGACAACTCGCGAAGAGGAATCATGTTGGGATTGGAACTTTAGAGCCGGACGAGACTTTGGCGATCGATCATGCGATCCAGTTGCTTTCACAAATGATTCAAACATAACACGTGGAATCCCTTATATGTGGGTTGGGCTGCTAACCAACCTCAAGACCCGCGGTTCGAAACCCTCAGCTGGCCTGTGGGAGGAAGACGAGGCTTCCCGCCGGGAAAGGGTTGCATCTCAGAAGCTTGCAGGGGGGCAGCTCTGAGGGGGAGCCGACGCAATGGCAGTGAACTTGGAGTCTGGCACTGTGTGCCGAGGAGCCCGGGGGCCTGATGGGTTTTGAGTTGGCCGGCTAAAGGCCAGGTCAGCAGTTCGAATGCACCACCTGCTCAGAGGGAGAAAGAGGACACTTTCTACTCGCGGAATGATTTTCAGCCTCCACTCGCCGTGGTTTGAGTCTGGGGTCCGGGAGGACCCCTGGTTTCGGACGCTGGTCTCTGGGTCGGGCTGGTCAAGGTGACGTTGGCTCCGCGGAAGGGGGCGGAGACACGGCTCTGGGAGCTCTGGACGCCAGGGGGCGCGCGCGCCGGGTTGGCCGCGTGGGAGGCGGCGGAGGCAGCGCGCGTGGGCCCCGCCAGGGGGCGGCAGAGCGCCGGGTTGGCCGCGTGGGAGGCGGCGGAGGCAGCGCGCGTGGGCCCCGCCAGGGGGCGGCAGAGCGCCGGGTTGGCCGCGTGGGAGGCGGCGGAGGCAGCGGCACGCGGGGACCGCCAGGGGGCGGCAGAGCGCGGGGCCGCGGGCGTGCGGTGCGGGCCGGGCGGCGGCAGCTGCGTTCCGGGCTCTGAGCTCCGTTCTCTGTTAGGAGGGTAATTTAGAGCAATTACACCGATTATTATTGCTTTTCTAATTAGTGCTTTTCCTACAGAATTAGCCAGTGTTTATTAGGAGCTGCTTGTTGCCAGCAGCTTAACTGCTTCGCTGCCAGGCGCTGGGGGCGCGGGGAGCGGCGAGGGGCCGCGCCGGCCCGCGCGGGGCTGCTTGGTTATGTGGTTTCGCATAAAAGCACGGATTAAATATTCATTCTGCTTTGTTACATATAGCATTAAAGTTTTATCAGCTGTATGTTTTCCTTGAAGTTCTCCCTGCGTGCTGACACGCAGCGGGCTGCAGAGGAAAGCGCATGGCCTCGGGGGTCCGGGGACCCCCGGGCGCGGGGTGCTGGGTCCCCGGTGCGCAGGGGAGGAGGGCGGCTCTCGGATCCCCATCTAACGCACGCAGGTGCGCACTGGAGGAACCGTGCACCCGTCTCAGGGATGAGAAACCGGGGACCCTTGACCTCAGACCAGATTGTGGCCCCCAAACCCTTTTCCGGCAGCCCTCCGTCACCGTGGGGGGCCTCTTCACAGGCTCTCTGCTCCGCGAAGGAGGGTCAGCTCAGAAACCCACAGGGCAGCTCTACGCTGCCCTGCAGGCTCGTGAAGGGTGGCATCCATGTGACAGCAGGGCACTTGGTTTAGGGTCGCCCAGCCCCCAGGACACACTGGCAAAGACACCCCCTGCCCCCCAACTAGGCTCCCCCTCCTACAGCACAGCTGCCTGCAAGCTCGATCCGTGCGAACCCCCCGGCTGGGCTCCTGGGGCGAGGACCCTTGTCCAGGTTAGAGGTGGCTTCTGTGGTGGGCTGAGGGGCGGCCTGGGGCTTCCCCAGCGCCCTGTTGGGGAGGTGCTGGGACCCCGCCTCGGGGAGAGGATGTGTCCTCTGAGCTTCATCCCTTCCGGGGAGCGCCCTCGGGAGAAAAGCCGGGTCCATGTTTGCACCCACACCGACCCGAGGTGGCGCGTGGGCACCGCGGGGCCTCACGGTGCCACAGGTTCTTGGAAACCCACGCCCCTTGTGCGTCCAAGGGTTTGTTTCCAGCTCATTAACTCCTTGATGGAAAGGCTGGGGTGTGGGCGCGGCAGGAAAATATTGACAGAAGATCAATCCGAAATGAAGATTAACGATCTCCAAAATGTCCCGTGCGCCAACGGGGAGCTGAGACCGGAGTTCCGTCAGCAGAGCCGGCGAGGTTAACGTGGGCATCTCCCGTGTGTCCAGACTCGGCGTGAAGGCCTCTCCTGCAGCGCGGCACCAAGTGGGACACGGAAGCAGGCCTACTGCCGTCGTGGGGTTGAAGGCCGGGACGGAGGAAGCGACCCTTGAGGTCAGCGAAGAACTGTCCCAGGGGGGTGCCCGGGCTGTACTGGAAGCAGCCTCACAGGCCGTCCTGCCAGGGAGCACCAGCGAGTGGACCTTTCAACTAGCAGCCGAGCACTTTCATGACCAGGGCTGCCTATTCCCTGCATTTACAGGGAACTTGAAAAAATAAAGAGAATCAGCTCTTAATAGCATCCAGTTAATCCACAGGGATCCTAGGGGCTCTGAAGCTGGAAATCTTCATGGGAGCAGACGGCCTCACATTTCTCCTGGGGCAAGGCTGTGAGGTCCACAGTCTAACGCTGACTCCCCAAGGCCACCCGGACGTCTTGGATTCATAGAGCCAACCCCCCCAAAGCAAACTCACTGCCCTCAGGCTGATTCTGAGTCTTCACAGCGCTGTAGGACAGAGGAGAACTTCCTCCGCGGGTTTCCGAAACCCTAACCCTTCACCGGAGTAGAGAGTCTCATCTTTCTCCCTAGGAGCCACTGGTGGGTTCGAACTGCAGACCCACCTGGTTAGCAGCCCAACCTGGTGCTAGTTCTTGGCTGTGGAAGGTGTTTAGCAGTGTTCCTGGCCTCACCTCCTTGATGCTGTCACCTGCCATGACTACCAAGATCACCCAGACTGGGAATCACTTTTCTTATAAGAAGTTTCCTTAATAAATGCACAGACGGGTACCTGGGAATGGGATGTGATAGATGTAACGTAATTGAAGGCAAACTAATTGAGTAGCCTTGGGCTGAGACTCTCAAGACAGCCACACCCGGATCACAACCAGACGCCCTAACCCAAGCCACTGCCATCAAATCAATTCCGACTCATAGCGATCTCGTAGGACAGAGTAACCTGCCCCGGTGGGTTTCTGGGCTGTCAATCTTCATGGGAGCAGACAGCCTCCTCTTTCTCTCTTGGAGGGGCTGTATAACTGAACGGAACCCACCCCAGTCCTGCCCCATACGCACAACCAGTGAGCACCCCGGAGCCCAATGTTTTAGCCATTGTGTCAATCGCTTTCATTGAAGGTTAAAAAAATTTTTTTTTAAAAATGAACCCTGGCTTTACCAAGCAGGATGTCCATCCTGATACTGTGGCCAAAGTACGTGAGTCAGAGTCTCACTCTTCTGTTTTTAAGGATCCACTGATGAAGAATTAGCTAAGGATCGTGGAAATTAAAATGTTGTTAGCTGCAATAGAAACTACCTCACTTTGCTGAATTGCAAAATGAGCAAAGGTGCAGAGAGAATAATTGCTGAAAGATCCCGGAAAGGAGAGGCATGTAGTGCGAAAGGCAAGCCCGTGGAAAGTGTAAACAAAAAGCCAATCAACATGGAGGACGTAGCGAGAGGCAACACCAAGAGGAGAGAATAGAAATGATGGAGGAGAGAATTCCCAGGACAGACTTTGCCAGACCCAAAGACAGACATATGGAAGTCCTCAGCATCGAGGGGCCTCTTTATGGCTGGCAAAACCAAAACCAAGCCCACAAACATAGACACAGAATCATGAGGTTTTAGGACTCCAAGGGTAAACGGGGGAATCTTAAAGACCTCCAGGGGGTGTGGAGGGTTGGTGGGGGTGGGGCCCCCAAGAACTACCAGAGAACAAAAAAAGAAGAAGAACTGGATGGATAGGCCCCTCATTAGCAAAGTGGGGTACAAGAAAATAATGGAGCAACACGTGCCAAGCTCTGAGGAGAGATCGCTTTGAACATAATTATCATTCAAGTGTGAGGGCAGAATGCAGCCGTAGCAGACACAGAAGGACTGAGGACATTTACAAGGCTTGCTCTTGCTTGGGAACATAATTGTATCTGGCTAGTCAATAAGGCGTCTCCTTTATTGTCATCACCTCGAAACCAACACCATGAGAGTAGCCCCCAACTGTCGGGCATGCATCTATCTCAGCACATTTGACTTCGATTATTTAGCAAACGAATATATACATATGCCCCCAAATACCACTAGGCATAGAAACTAAAAAGAGAGCGCGCCGCTCCCTAAATCCTGCTGCCCTGAATTCTCACTCCCCGAAGCAACCGCTTCCAACTATTTAAACTATTTCTTCAAAGTTTTTAAATTTCTTGCATATGTAGCTATTTCCTGAGTTTCCCAAATTATCTATTAACTTTCCACTCTGGAGAAGGGGGTCTTGGCTCTTACACGTCCATTTCCTTCCCAACACACACACACACACACACACACACACACACACACACACACACAATTCTTGCATATGTAGCTATTTCCCAAGTTTTCCATTTTCCGAATTATCGATTGACTTTCCACTCTGGAGAAGAGGGTCTTGGATCTTACACATCCATTTCCTTCCCAACACATGCACACGCACACACACACACACACACACACACACACACACACCCTCGCACGCTCCCATATCACAATCCCATGCCATCAGGTGTAGTTACACCACTTGTGTGGATGTGAGCAGGACCAGAGAGCCACAGCTAAGCCGTGCAATGCGAGTGATTCTAGTGTTTTCTTTTTTACCCTCCCCCCACCTGGAGTTCACGCTTGCCTTTGTTTTTATTTGCTGAGTGTGTGCACCTGCCAGTGAATGGGTCCATTCCACGTGCTCCTCGGGAATTGAGGCACTCAGCGTGGTCCAAGATACTAATTGCTCCATCAGCCCTTTTCCTGGGACCTCCTCTGTTCCTTTTTGTGGGCTGGGCTCCTGGTTCCTGGAGCCCATGCCTCTGCTGCCGCTGTACCAGGAGCGCCACAAGGGGTGTTTTCTAAGAGAATAGAATCGAGCTTTGTCTTCTCACGGTTCTGTGGTTGTGGTTAGATGCCGTGAGTTCTGACCCAGTGCCTTTATGGACAGCAGAGCGAAACGCTGCCCTGTCGGCACCATCCTCGCAATTGTTCTGATGTTTCAGCCCCTTGTTGTCACGGTGTCCGTCCATCTCGTTGAGGCCTTCCTCTTTTTGGCTCCTCTCCAAGTTCCCAAGCATGGTGTCTTTCTCCAGGGACTGGTCTCACCAGACCACCTGTCCAAAGTACGTGTGACAAGGTCTCACCATCCTTGCCTCTGAGGCGCATTCTGGTCATACGTCTTGGCCGTCCATGGAGGAGACCAGAGTCTGAATTCAGGGTGCAGACAACTCTAGGGAAGGCCTTCTCTGTGAGCTCCGGAGGACGGTCCTTGCCTCTTCTGAGCTCTGGCCTCCTGAGATCCTCACGATCTTCACATCCATCTCTCGTCCCATCTCTTCTCTGCTCACTTGTTTACTCGCTTTCACACCTCAAATGAGACAAATTCAAGAGACGCCCGACACTAATGCTGCTTCATTTACATAGCAAAGACAATCTGTTCCCAACCGGGATTATAACCACATATTTTGGGAGAACATAATTTGCCCTTCCTTCAAATCCATCCCCTTGCCATTTTCAAAATCCCACCGCATCCTCTCAAAAGTCTTACATCAACTTCAAGTTCAAAAGTTTACCTTCTGACTCATCGCAATCAATACGGGCTAGACTTCTAGGCATGTTCCATCCTGGGGCACAATTCCTCTTCCTCTGGGAAACCGTGGAACTTAGACTACAAAGGGTCTCTCTCTAAAGTACGATGGTGGCGCCGACCCAAGGTGGACATTTCCATCGCGACCGAGGGACCTTGGAGGGGAAGAAGGAATCAAGGGAACCAGGCAAGTCCCAAACCCAGCAGAACAGTTTACATTCTCTCTCAAGGCTTGCAAAGAATCCTCTGCTCTTGGAGACTCTGGGCAATAGCCCTGCCCTCCAGACTCTGGGCATTGGCCATGTTCTCTGGATGTTGGGTGCAGGCCCCTTGGGCCTGGGCATCAGCTTGCCTCTCAGGCCCTCTGGGGTGGTGACGCTGCTCTCTCAGCTTTGGGCAGCTCCACTCTCCTGGTCCCTCTGAGTGGCTCCGCCTCCCCTTTGGCTCTGGCAGGGTCTGTCCTTCTAGCTTCTTGGATCGCTGTAGACAGTCTGACTCGGCAGCATTGGAATGTGACCTTTTATTTATTTATTTTAAAATCATTTTATTGGGGGGGGTCGTACAATTCTTATCACAATCCACACATACATCCATTGTGTCAAGCACATATGTACATTTGTTGCCATCATCATTCTCAAAACACTTGCCTTCTACTTGAGCCCTTAATATCTGCTGCTCATTTCCCCCCCCTCCCCCTTCCCTCATGAACTCTTCATAATTCATAAATTATTATTATTTTGTCATATGTTACACTGTGACCTTTTACTTTTAACAGGAGATCTTTCCCTAACCTCTGGAAGTCTCTAGAATCGTCTATTGAGTTCTGCTACTCTGGAATTGAGGTGCCCCAATGTGAGCGCCTATCAGCCCAGTTGAAGACATATTCTTTTTCTTCTTTGAGGTTCGGCATGGCTTATCAACCTTTGTGAATGGCTGTGTTCTGAGAAGTCTGCTCCCACCGATGCGGTGCCCTTCTCCTTGCGCCCTTCTTACTGCTTCCCGTGGATGTGCTGGCTGGGGGCCAGCAGCTTAAAGAACACCTTCCTCTGCGTGGTCCTGGGGTTACGGTGCCCAATGAACTGGAAATGATGCCTCATTACAGGGAATCCAAGAATGCAATGTATTAAAACAAGTGGAATCTGGGTGTTCAGAGGGGACTTGCGAGCCCGAGATCTGTGGATTAGAAAACACCTGTCTGAAGGTAAATAAGCAGAGGTCGCACCTCCAGAAATTAGGTGAGGCGAAAGAATCACCATGAGGATAAGTGATGCAGCGAATGGAATTGAAAACAAAAAGTCGAGGTCATTCATCAGAACCAAAGCGGCTCGTTAGTATTACAGACCGCTGCAATCGACAGGACCTTTTGCCAACACGGAGGAAAACCAACTTGTATTGACAGAAGTCGACCATCCAAACCAAACCAAGCTCATTGCCAGTGAGTCGATGCCAACTCAGAGTGGCCCTCTGGGACAGGGTCAGACAGCCCTGGGTGTTTCTGACACGGACTCTTTACAGGCGTTCTCTTTCTCCCTTGGAGTGGCTGATGGCTTTGAACTTGGCCTTACAACTAGCAGCCCAACACATAACCACTGGGCCCCCAGGGCTCCTCCGGTGACCCCAGGAAGGGCCCAAATGGCTCTTGTGACAACGGAAGTGGGGAACTAAATGATGACCTGGGAACCGAGCACCTTCTGGCAATGTGGCTCCTTTACGAGGAAACGGGGAGGGTCTCTTTTCACGCTTCTCACGGTGTGACCCCACCCTGGCACACGCAGGAAGTGGGATCTGGCGATCTGCTTCCGGAAGGTCCCACCTTTGGAAAGCCCTGGGCAGCAGCGCTGCTCTGATGCTCGCGTGTGGGTGTCATGAGGGATGGGATGGACTCACCGCCGACCATTGCTGTGTCCTTGGCTGGGTCGAGGGAGTTGTGGACAGAGGCGTACCTCACAGTCCCCATTCCTCTTCCTTTAAGCGCCCCTCACCTTGCCGTGGCTTCAGCTCTTGTGTGACTGTCACAGTCCCTTCAGTCTCTTACATTGGGGACAGGTCCAACCTTCACATGCGGATGAGGCAATTGAAAATAGCATGGCTGGATCAGGGAGAGGGACATGTCTGATCAGAGCACACGGCAGCAAATGAAGGGGGAGGAAGAGAGAGTGGAGCACATCCTGGCCCACCAAGCCTTGAGGAAGATATCCCCACTTTGAGCAGCCAATCCAGAGAAGACCATATGGCAGGCCGCAATATCCCTCACTGACCCATACCCCTGTGGGGGACAACACTGGAGACACAGTGTGGGAATTCCACCCGATCTGACCCCACCACACTGAAGCAAAAGACTAAGGGCATGCAACAGAACAGCAAGGGCAGCAGAGCAAGGAAGTCCCGAGGGAGTACCAAAAATAGACTTTGGGACCATGGTGTGGCACCCCATCAGACTTGACCAGAAAACACTCCTAAAGACCAGAAAACAGTCCTTGAACTATTTACAGGCTTTTCTTTTTTTGTCATTTTTTTGTTGTGTTGTTGTCTTTTGTTGCTTTGTTTTGTTCTGTCTTGTTTCTGTGCATGTTATTATTTCTACGGGTCTATCTAGATAAGATAGCCTTGGTAAATAATCTGGAGGAGAAAACAATGGGACTGATGGTTCTGGTGAGACATGAGAGACGGGGACGTGGGAGAAAGGATGTGGTGTTAACAAACCCAGGGACAGGGAACAACAAGTGATCCAAAATCGGTGGTGAGGAGGGTGTAGGAGGCCTGGTAGGGATTGATCAAGGGTAATGTAACCGAGAGGAATTACTGAAACCCAAATGAAGGCTGAGCATGATAGTGGGACAAGAAGAAAGTAAAAGGAAATAGAGGAAAGAATTAGGAGGCAAAGGGCATTTATAGACGTCCAAATAAAGGCATGTACATATATAGATATATTTATATATGAGGATGGGAAAATAGATTTATGTGCATATATTTATAGGTTTAGTATTAAGGTAGCAGATGGACATTGGGTCTCTACTCAAGTACTCCCTCAATGCAAGAACACTTTGCTCTATTAAACTGTCTGTGTTAGTCTGGGTACTTTAGAGAAACAAATCCACAGCAACTCATGTATGAGAGAGTTTAATATAAAGGCTAAGTGTGCATCAAGAAAATATCCCAACCCAGTGCTGCCCAAGCCCACAAGTCCAACATTAACCCATTAACCCATATATCCAACACCAGTCCACAAAGTCCTCCTCCATCTCTCAAAACAGATGCAATGACGCTGACTGCAGGAAGAAAGCCAAGTCAGTGAATGTGTAAGCATCTCAATGCTGACAGGGGTCTCCACAAAGCTGCTCCAGCACTCAGGGCTGCATTGGGGTAGCTCTATGTGGCTTGTCCTCAGGAATGTCTTGCAGGAAGTGAGCCTTGCCAGCTAAAGCAGGGAACTGGCTAAGGCAGCTGCACCCTGGTCTGACCATCGGAAAGCAAGAGACCCGAGAACTAGAAAGGCAAGGCTCACCGAGCCATTAATCACTCCGCCCTTCAATTAACCTCACATGTGTTTATTGGCCAGATTGGGACAATAAACTAACTATCTCACTGGCATTCCATGATGCTCACCTTCCCGACAGATCGCTGAAGACAAAGCAGGTGCATAAGCAAATGTGGTGAAGAAAGCTACAGTGCCCAGCTATCAAAAGATATAGCATCTGGGGTCTTAAAGGCATGAAGGTAAACAAGTGGCCATCTAGCTGAGAAGCAACAAAGCCCACATGGAAGAACACACCAGCCTGTGTGACCACGAGGTGTTGAAGGGATCAGGTATCAGGCATCAAAGAGCAAAAAAATCAAATTATTGTGAATGAGGGTCTCAGGGAAGAGACAAGCAAGTCAGGGCACAGTTTAGCAATGATGAAACATACAACTTTTCTCTAGTTTATAAATGCTTCCCCCATCTCCCCTATCATGATCCCAATTCTACCTTACAAATATGACTAGACCAGAGGATGTACACTGATACAGACAGGAACTGGAAACACAGGGAATCCAGGACAGATGATCCCTTCAGGACCAGTGATGAGAGTGACAATACTGGGAGGGTGGAGGGAAGGTGGGGTAGGAAGAGGGAACCGATTACAAGGATCTACATATCACCTCCTCCCTGGGGTACGGACAACAGAAAAGTGGGTGAAGGGAGACATAGGACAGTGCAAGACACGACAAAATAATAATAATTTATAAATTATCAAGGGTTCATGAGGGAGGGGGCAAGGGGAGAGAGGAAAAAATAGCTGATACCAAGGAATCAAATAGAAAACAAATGTTTTGAGAATGATGATGGCAACAAATGTACAAATGTGCTTGACACAATGGATGGATGGATGGATGGATTATGATAAGAGTCATATGAGCCCCTAATAAAATGATTAATAAAAAAGAAAGAAAATATCATGGTTGCTTGACACGATGCATATAATTCTGGGCTGGAATAAGAGGCGCAAGAGCCCCCAATAAAATGATTTAAAAGAAAAGGAAATACCATGGTCGGTCTGCCACACCTTAGTCTGACCTTGTTCTTCAAGGACGTTTAAAGAGGTCGTGTGCGGTAGATATACCTGAGATAAAACACCTTTGGTTCTCTTGACTGCTACTTCCATGAGCACTGATTGTAGATCAAAGCAAGATGAAATTCATGACAGCTTCAATATTTTCTGTTTATCATGATGTTATTACATGAATTTCAATATTAACTAGGTTTCCTTGCACATGGACAGATATTATCTTATTACAGACAGTACTATACTTCAAAGCAGGTCTTATAGTGTCCTTTTTGATGAAAAATGAGATGCCATTCCTCTGGAATCTGCCATTCCCAGCATAGTAAACCACATGAGTTTTTGATTCCAAATGGCCAATTCCAGTCCATTTCAGTTCACACTCCTAGACTATCGATTGTCATGCGGTCCCCCCTGTTCTTTTTGGCAATTTCCAATTTTCCTAGAGTCATTCTTTGTACCTTTCAAGTTCCGATTATAAGTCGACATTTGCATTGAATCGACATTCTTCTCATTTTGAGTCATGTCCCATCAGCAAATGTACGGCCAGAATGCCCCTTAACGGCAAGGATGGCAAGACTCTGTCTCGCTAACTTTAGACATGCAATCAGGAGTCCCTGGAGAAGGACACCATGCTTGGCAAAGTGGAGAGGCAGGGACAAAGAGGAAGGCCCCGGACAAGATGGACTGGCCCCGTGGCTGCAACACTGGACTCCGACATAGGGACAATTGGAAGGAGGGCGCAGGACTGGGCAGGGCTTCATCCTGCTGTGCACAGAGTCCTTCTGAGTCAGCACTGACCCCACAGCCCCTAACGACATCCCTTTGTCTCTTTCTATTGCTGTCTGTCTCTCTGTGCGTCTCTTCCCCTTGGTTGGTCTGTGTCTGTCCCCGTGTTTCTGTTTCTCTCTGCGTTCCTGTTTCTCTCTTCCAGTCAGCTCCTCCCCCCAACCCCCAGCTTCCCCATCCTCCAAGTCCCCTCATCATGCCAGCTCGAGGTGGATGTGAGTCGACTCCACCTTCTCCCTCTCCGGCTCATCTCTAGTTCAAACCCCAAGAGAAGGGAGCCCTCACTTCTTCACTGTGGATCTGATTGGGTCACAGTCTCTGCTGGGCCTTGGCTGCCATGGGCAGGAGCAAGCCAAGCTCCCTGGCACAGGACGCAGGGCATGGACATCGGGTACCCTACGCTGGTCTTTTTCCCCTGGGAGGGACAGGCAGGTGGCCAGCTGCGATGCCACCTCTGGCCTGGGCCAACACAGTCACCCAAGAGTGCGACCACCGTCTCCCCTGGCAGGTCGTTTGAAAGGTCCCTACCTTGGCGTCTCTAGCTTTATTCTGTGGCTTCCAATGTCTCACATGTTACTTACACGACTCTCCTTTCCCAGCCTCAGTTGGTACCTGTATGGCCAGGGCTCTGTGCTCTGGGTCTCAGAACAGGAGCAACAGGACTCCGGGCTGGGACCAGCCAGACTCCCTCTGTGGAACAGTCTTGGGCAAAGTCCCCGTGGTCAGGACCTAGCTTCTGGTGTTGTTACAGGTTCCCCCCCCCTCCTCCACTGGCACGAATGAAGGCCCGAATTCTGCTTGCGTGCTCGTTGGGTGCACTGCCGGCCTCCAGAAGTGACTCCCGGCCTCCCCTGGTGGCGGTCCAGGCCCGGGCTATTCTGATCCCAGCATTTGGGGTCGGCAGTGGGCCTGGTGGGTTCGGTGGTAGCATTCTCGTCTTCCCTGCCAGAGACCTGGGTTCCTTCCGTTCCCACTGGATGCACTTCTCGGGTAGCCATTGGTGGGAAACTTACCCATGGCTGTGATGCTGAGCAGATGGCGGCAGAGCTTCCAGGGACTGGGATGGACTAGCAAGAAAGGTCCGGTGATTGAAATGGGCCCACTGCACCTGGCCCCCGGTCGGCGCAGGACGGGGCAGCGTGCCCCTTTGCGGAGCGTGAGGTGGTGGTGTGTTGCAGCAGCAAAAAACAAGCAAAAAAAGCCCAACTTGCGTGGTGTTTGTTCTGCAGCCCTGGGCTCGTTAGTCCTTGACCTTGAATCGTCCAGTCTAATGGCATTGGTGAGGCTTCCACTACCAGTGTGCTGGGGGCAAAGCGAGACGGCGGGGGGTGGGGCAGGAGCAGGACAGTGGAGGGCGGCTGATGTGGAGTGAGCGCTATTCACACAGTGGACCCAGACTGCGCCAATGAACTTGCTAATCCAGCCATCCCACAGAGATCTCGGAAGCCAAGAAGCCGCAGGGTGTGGGCCTGTGGCCCCACTGCCGGGCATCAGAGCTGCCACGCTCACCCCGCCGTACCTGTCAGGCGCTCCTTCTCACCCTCTTCCTCCTGCTGGTGCAGACCCGTCCTCTGCCCTCCCCCTCCGTGGGTTCCAAGGACTCCCCCACCACGCTCACCCCACCCCTGCTGCACATGGACGGCCACGGGCAAAGCGGCCGGCCTCGGATACGGAGAAGCAGACGGCGGACATCAATGATATTCCAGAACACAGATGCAGGATCTCTAGGAAATCCCACTCACCCTTCGACGCTGAGACCGAGATGGAAAGTCTGAGGGAAATACTGTGTAAATGGCATGCGGGGCTAAATTATTAACGTTAAGAACCTCTTTCTTAGGCAGCCGGACACAAAGGAATTTTATTTCAGACCCTCTGACACATGACAAATGGCTGCTTCGGACGAGGAGGAAACTCCATCCTCTGGCCAGCGGAACCAGGGCTGATCAGCTGCGGGAAGAAAATCCAATTTGCTTCTAAATGCCATTTACAGATGGTTCCTGTTGTCCTATGAAGTTGGAGATGTAGAAGTTTACACATTAAGACAACTTTACTCAGACCCTGGATGGGGAAGGAGGCCCCGTCCCTTCAAACCCAGGCTGGGTCCGGGTGGGGGCCGGGGTGCTGCAAAGACAGCCCCCATCATTCTGGCCCCTCCTTTTTCTCTGATATGCCAGGGGTGTGTGGAAGAAACTATTTTGCCAGTGAACGGAACATAATATCCACCGAATTACACCCTACTTAGGAGTTTCCAAAAGGCGGATTTGAAACAGATTCCAGAGGATAAGTAGGCTCGGCAGTAGTGTAGCTAATATGTGTACACCCACATCGCGGACAAAGCCTGGCTTCTAACTGTTTAAAGAGCCGGCGATGGGGAGAGAAATGGAATTCAGAGTCAATAGCCCGTGGGCCCGCCATCTCTCCTGAGCCCTGCAGCTCCCTGAGCTGAGGTGGATGTGGTCTAGTTGCCAGTGAACGGGCTAGGTGGCAGAGAGGTGCCATGTTGGATGGTGGGCTGTGTGGGGTACAGACTGGATGGGAATCGGGGCGGGTGCAGTGGGGGCACCATGGGGAGCAGAGCTGGAAGGGAAGAGGGACCAGCACCTGGAGGTGGAGGTGGACAAGGCACAGTCTGCGGAGCTCAGAAGCCAAGGGGTGCTGATGGGGGCCAGCGACCATGGAGCGATGAGGGGTCACAGGGCTTGGAGCGAGTGATGTGGGAGTGGTGGGGGCAGTGAGGATGACAATGGTAGGATGGTGGAGGTGGGATGGTGAGGTGATGGGGATGGTAGGGATGGTGGAGATGATGGAGATAGTGGGATGGTGGGGTGATGGGGGTAGTAGGGATGGTAGGATGGTGGTGAGGGTGGGATGGTAGGATAGTTGGATGGTGGGAATGGTGGGGGTGATGAGGGTGGTGGTGGTGGGGGATGGGGATGTTGGGGATGGTGGATGGTGGGGACGTTGAGTGTAGGATGGTGGGGATGGTGGATGGTGGGGACAGTGAGTGTAGGATGGTGGGATGGTGGGATTATGGGGATGGTGGATGGTGGGGACGGTGAGTGTAGGATGGTGGGATGGTGGCAGGGTGGGATTGTGGAAAGGTGGTGAGGGTGGTGGGGACCACGGGGTAGGACGTGACGATAGGAGGCTGGGTGGTGGTTACAGTGATGGTCCTCGTGGGAAAGCTGTGATGGTGGTGGAGGATGGTGGGGGACAGCTGATGGAGATGGAAGGAAGGGAGAGGTGAGTAGCTGAAAGATTTAAGGACAGTGTTTTTTGGTTGTTTTTTTTGCAGGACACATGGTAAAAACTCACAGAAGCAGACCCCAACAAAACAACAGCCCCAGACCACGGATGACGCACAGATTCTTGAAGTCGCAAAGGTGCTCAAAAGCCAGGGAGGTCACTCCAACCAGTGGGGTCAGGAGCGCGAGAGCATCAAAGTCCTCCCTGAGTCGTGAGTCCAGCAGGGGTCATGATGAGGACCAGTCAGCCTGGGCCCTGCAAATGGACGCAGGTTTATGGAAATCAAGCTCCCACCTCACGAACGGTCACTGGGGTTGTGACCAGGGCAGGTCGTGATGCGGGGCTGGGAATGGTGAACCTCCGCTACATGCCAGGCAAGACTCTCAGTGACACAGGGACATGCTGCCTGGTCACACGGAGCTAGCATTCCAGGGGAGGAGCCAGCAAGGACGTGCCACGGGGCCATGCTGGGACAGGACAGCCAGGAAGGGGAGGATGGACCCAGGTCCGGCCAGATCAGCGTGTGGTTCAAATCCTGGATCCTGACTAACCTTGAGAGAATGACTCCCTGAGGCCCTTAGACTAAAACATAGTCCCTATCCCTCTCACGGAGACAGGTTGCTTCTAAAAGGTGCTTCACACCTCATCTGCTTATTTACTGTCTCCCCCTCCCCTTCAAAGCCCCTGGAGGGCGTGCCCATCCCAGCATTCTTTGCCTCAGTGATGCTTCAAAGCTGTCTTCTAGTTTTGCAGGGAGGCTGCGATCGGTGGGATAGGTGGCCGAGAGAGCCATGGGTCTCCAGTTCTGCTCTCTTGTCAGATGCCTCTGTTCTGCATGTGAACACGGAATGCCTGCAGGGTTCCAGCACCGTGTCCGCCCTTTCCTACAGTTCTCTGCCTGCCTGCCCTCCCTCCCGTGACCTGTGCATGTCTCCATCCAAACATAGCTGTCGCCTTAGACATAGACTTGCCCTTGGCTGACCCTTGTACACACAGGCACCTCCGGATGGCATCACAGCCCTGCTCAAGGGCTAGAAATACAACGACACGGTCCGGCACACAACTGCCACATGGAGAGCCCACGCGTAGTGAGGGACAGGAAGGGGTGGGCACAGGGAAGTGGCAGGGGGCGGTGTTGGGAGCTGGGCCATGGAAGGGGAATCGAGAAGCATGAGAGGTGCTAGGACAGGGTATATCTGCCTGTAAGTTTCTGAGACCGTACCTCTTTATGGGAGTAGAAAGCCTCATCTTTCTCCCAAGAAGTGGCTGGTGGTTTCGAACTGCTGACCTTGTGGATCGTGGGCACTGTGCCACCATGGCTGCTTCCCTGCTTTGTGCTACATGGTGCGCCACTCAGCATCACAGACTTCAGTCCCTAGTTGGGTTCAGGAAACCTTGGGACTCTCAGCTGGAGGAAGGAGCCCCTGGGCAGGGGTAATGGCTCATGTTCTTGCCTACTGCCTCAGGGATTGAGGTTCAGCTCCCCCAGAGGGACCTTGAGAGAAATGCCTGGCTCTCCACTTCTAAACACAGTGCTACTCTGGCCCTCAGGGGACGTCCAGGGTCAGAGTCCACTGGACGACAACTCTTTTTCATGTTCAGTTTGGCATCAACACCTGGGAGGGTACCGAGACCAGGGATGAAGAAGACACGGGGGCTTCCCGTGACCACCATCTCTCTCGGGTCCTGAGCAGGGTGGTTTTATTTTTTTTTTGAACTGCTGATGTGTGCTGACAAGGAGGTGCTCTGGGGAAATGTACCCTAGAGTCTCAGGGCCAACTGGGCAGCTTTGGGCAGTCATCACCTGTCCTTCTGCAGGGTCTTGTTCTGAGGTTGTTGGGACCTAGACTTGTTGGCTCTTGTCCTTTGTGATACTGGGGACACCTACCTTCCACACAGGGGACCACACGCCTCAGGGAACCTGTCCTGACTCACAAACAAACAAACAAACTAACTAACTGCCATTGAATTGATTCTGACTCAGCACCCCAATAGGACAGGGCAAAACTGCCCCTGTGGGTTTCTGAGACTGTAACTCTTTACAGGGGTCAAAAGCCTTGCCTTTCTCCTGAGGAACGGTTGGTAGTTTTGAACTGCTGACCTTGCAGTTAGTTGCCCAAGAAGAATCAATGGTTGATGTGCTTCATGTCCCAGTGGCCCCAACACCTCCTCCTCCAGGCAGCCAGCCCTGCTTATAGGAACACCTTGCTTTCAAGACTACCCAGCATTCCCTTTGCATTCTATTAATGAAGTGCCTGCTCAAGATGATGTCTGGTCCCTCTCAAGTGCCTCTGAGCTAGTTAGATGGTTACTGCTGAACACCATGCTTAAAAAATATATCTGAAAAAACCCTTCCTGATTTTTCTCAATCACTCCCAAAATGAAGAATAATTATACAAAACCCCAAACCAAACTCACTGCTATTGAGTTGATTCTGACTCAGCACCCGGATAGGACAGGGCAAAACTGCCCCTGTGGGTTTCCAAGACTGTCACTCTTTTTAATTTTCCCTCCATTTTATTGGGAGCACGTACAGATATTGTAACAATCCACAGTTCCGTTAGATGAAGCATAATTGTACAATTGCTGTCACCATCATTTTCAAAACATTTTCTTTCAGAGGGGACGGCGAAAAATTTTTTCTTTCTTCTTGAACTCCTTGATATGAGCTCCCCTTTCCCCTCCCTCCACAACCCTAACTCCCAGGATCCCTTATATTATATATTAGTATTAGCTGTATCTTACACCTTCCAGTGTATTTGTTCCCCTTCAATTCTGTTACTTGTTCCCCTCGAGTGGACTTAGACAGTCATCCATGCTTTGGCTCTCCCTCTTCTCTCCTCCCCCCTCCTCTTCCCAAACCCTCAGGGAATCATTACTCCCATTTCTGTTTCCGAAGGATTGATCTAGTTTGGATTTCATGCACCACACGACCTTAATTATACAAATGAACATACACAGGTCTCGCAAGATTAAAGAGGTAAAACTAAGACCATACTGTTAAGGGGAGGAGATACTAAAGAACCAGAGGAGAGTGATGTGTTTCATCAGTTGTATACTGCACTCTGCATCTATCATCCCTTCCCTGTGGCCCTCCTGTGAGGGATTGCCTAATTATCTTACATGTGGACTTTGGGTCTCCACTTTGTCTGCACTCATTCACGTCAATTTGATTGTTTATTTTTGAACGTCTGATACCTGATCCCATCGACACTGCATGATCACACAGGCTGGTGTGCTTCTTCCACGTGGGCTTTGTTGCTTCCTTTCTACATGGCCGCTTATTTTAACTTCAAGCCTTTAAGACCCAGGCACTATATCTTTTAATAGCCAGGCACCATCAGTTTTCTACACCATATTTGCTTATGCACCCATTTTGTTTTCGTCAATCATGACAGGAAGGTGGTATCATACAGTGCCACATCATTAGAACAAACCGTTCTGGTGCTGAGGTAAGAATTAAGTAGTGGCCCAAAGTCCATCTGCTTCCTTGTTGTATTTACACCCCACCCCCACCTTACTTATCTTTATATCTTTACCTATCTATATTTATACCTATATAGAGATGATTTTTACTTTCTTGTGCTTTTTCCTTTCCTCCTGCCCCACTATCATGTTTAACACATCAGTCACCTCTCAGTAATTCCTCTTGGATACATTTCAATTGATCAAACATGACCAGGAACGCTACACCATCCTCACTTCATTTTAGATTCCTTGCTGTTCCCCTGTCCCTGTCGTTATTTACTCATCGCCCACCCCCTGCCTCCTCCTCTCCCATACACCTCCCCCACCCATGCACAAACTATTGGTCTCATTGCTGTCTCCTTGGGATTGCTTATCCTGCCTATCTTATATAGATAGACACCGAGGGAGAAAAAAAGAGAGAGACCATACAAATACTTCGAAGTCTGCTGTCCTGACCAGAGTGGAGGAGTATCCCTGTTAACTAGCGAGCAGGCTCTGTCATCATCCACTGGCCCAATCCCCTTTTCTTTTGGGCATCCACCTCCAGGGCCCGCTTGCTAACAGCACTTACACCCCTTTAGTCCTCAGCGTTCCCGTCCAAGGGGCACACCTTCTACAAGACCCCAAGACTTTCCCTGCAGTCAAGTCTGGAGCGGTCTAGTGTCTCACCCCTCCACCCCGTTGCACCTTTAGACGTTCAGTGTGGCCCCCTTGTGAATATCCCCCAACAAGTTCAGATGAGGTTCCAAGTGCTGCCCCCTAAGTCAGAAGTCTACAATCGAGATTCCTCAGGGACTTGGTAGCTTGTCTATTACACTCCCCTCTTGGTTTGCCCCAAGTAATTATAACAGTCCATAATTCAGTTAGATCAAGCATAATTCTGCAATTGTTACCACCATCAGCTTCAAAGCAATTTTTCCTCTTAAATCTCACCCCCCATCATTTTATGGTGGGGGGGGAGTCCAGACTGTAACTCTTTACGGGAGTCAAAAGCCTCGCTTTTCTCCAGAGTGGTTGTTGGTGGTCTTGAACTGCCAACCTTGTGTTTAGTGCAGTTCTGCAAGCTTCAGCTTCTATCTAATCAGGAGGGCAGTTCAGTCTTCCTCGAGGGCCTCAACTTGTGCTCCTTTGAAGTGTTCTTTGAGTTTGAGGAGCAAGAGGAGGTCTGGCTGGGTCAGATCAGAGCTGCAGGGTGGGCGGGGTTCTGTTTCCCAATGAGGGGAGCCCTGGGTGCCCTCAAAGGAGGAGCAGGTGCCTTGTCGTGGTGGCAAACGTTTCTCTGCATCACATGCTCCGCCCTTTTTGCCCCAGTGCACTTTTCAGTTTCCTTAAGCCTTCTCCCGAATCAGCCTGGTGCTTTTTCTGTGCCCTTCGAGAAAATCTGTCAAGAAGACCCCTTTGGAATCTCCCCCAAACAGTCACCCCAACACTCTGAGCCGACTTCTTGGCCTTGGATTGAACAGGCCCAGGAGCTCCCCTCAGAAGCCACTGTCCTGATTGGACTTTTTTCCAAAGGCGACTTCCTGAGACTAAACACGTGTGTGGCTGCGGGAACTGGTCCGCAGCGCCCACTGAGGGCAAGCTGCCTTAACGCGCTCTCTGCTGGAGGAAACCATGCTCGATGAACTGGAAACCACGTCGCCATACTTCCTGGACTCACCCCTGTGGTTTAAAAAAAAACAAAACAATTTATTAGGGGCTCATACAACTCTTATCACAGGCCATACATATACATACATCAATTGTATAAAGCACATCTGTACATTCTTTGCCCTAATCATTTTCTTTTTTTCTCCTCTTTTCTTTTTTTTACATTTTATTAGGGACTCATACAACTCTTCACAATCCATACATATACATACATCAATTGTATAAAGCACATCCATACATTTCCTGCCCCAATCATTCTCAAAGCATTTGCTCTCCACTTAAGCCTTTTGCATCAGGTCATCTTTTTTTTCCCCCTCCCTCCCCACTCCCCCCTCCCTCATGTGCCCTTGTCACCCCTGTGTTATAATTATCCAACTGCCTTTGTTATCCTGAAGGACTTGGAAGGGAACATGAAAAATCCAGTGTTCCCGCCTGCCACGCCACCATGGCTAAGGAAGCCGATCGTTGTGATCTTACTAGGCTGCCCTCCCGTCCTCTTCACGGTGACCTTTGGTGGCCACGATTGCTGTGGAAACCAGCTTTTACATTCTTCTTTTGAAGTTCTGAAAGGCGCTTTAAACCGTGGGTCAGAGGCACTTCCCCAGCCTGTCTTCTGTGAGTCCTCTTTCCTTCCCCTTGCCCTCTATGCCCAGTGCCCTCGCTAGCCCAGCCCTGGGCCTGCGTGAGGGAGTTGGGGGGTTAGGGGTGGGCAGGAGCTGGAGCTGTGGACACAGAAGTTACTCAGTGCACTCCGGGGAGATGCAGGTCCAGGGGCTGCGGGGGCCCACCGGCCCCCGGTCACTCCCTCCCCGTCTCTGCGGTCTAGTGACACACGTTTCTGCTTGCACTGGCCCTTCCGGCGTGAGGGATAACTACAGCACCGACTACGGAGCAGATGCTGAAATCCAGCATTACCTCGTCCTTAGGAGTTTTCGAAGGCGGCTTTGAGCGAGATTCCCAGGGATCAGCGAGATCAGCAATACACCGGTAATGTTTGTGCGCGCACAGTGAGCAAAGCCGGGCTGATGCCTTCCTGGGCGGTGTAGGCGGTGGTGGAATTACGCTGGCCACACTGGTGAGGGGGTAGGGTGGGGGTGTGTGCAGCGGAGAAGCCACGCTGAGACAGAGCCGGCTCCTGGGCCTTCTTCAGGGGGTAGGTGCTGGGTGGAACTATTTCTTCGATTCCGTGGAATGTTCTTGGAAAATGCGCTGTCTGGGGTGCTGTGTGGTATCCTGGTGGCTAAGCATTGGGGCTGCTAACCACAAGGTTGTCAGTCAAATCCACCAGCCACTCCTTGGGAGAAAGATGAAGCTATCTGCTCCCATAAAGAATTACATCCTCAGATCCTACCTCCCCATGTAGGATCACTGTGAGTTGGAATTAACTCGATCGCAGTGGGTTTGGTGTTAGTAGGTTTGGGGTGCTGAGCGAGCTCGGGTGCATGAGCTAGAGGTTTAAGAGTGTCTGGCCAGGCTGGAGAAGCTCTGGGCCTGTATTCCTCATCTGCCCACTGGGAATAATAATCCCTATCCTTCTGTCCTTAGGTGACTACCACAAGCAGTCCTTGTGGCGTTGTCCCCGAGGTCCTGCTGGGAAAGGGTCTAAGAGTCTCTGAGGGACAGGAGTGATGGGTGCCTGGGTGTTGTCCACCTGTCACCACGGCCACTGTGCACTGGACCTCCGCTCCTCTGGATACACAGGCCAGGTTCTCATTGTTTATCTTGCCCCCCCTGGAAGCGGCTGGATCCACCCCAGTGTCCTTCCTGCCATGTCTCCCAGGCTCTGATGATGTGTAAATGCAAACGCATGCACCCCACCCCATCTAAAGGCACCTCGGGGACCGCCATTATGATGAGAATTATTGCCCCGTCATGTCTCTGTGAAGCTGGAATTTTCTGCTTAGCAAGTGACTTTAAAATGAAGACCGTATATTCTGGCAAAACACACCAGAGGCCGAGTGGGTGACTCTTCTTGCCACCCGGGGGAGAGCGCTGTGGGCACAGGCAACCAGCCGGGTCTCACTGCAGGGCTGGAAGGGGCCTGATACAGGGCATGTGGGGTGGTGGGGCCCCACAGAGGAGCTCGGCCTCTCCCGCGCCCGGGTGTGGGCAGATTCTCCAGGCTCAGAACCATAGGCTGCTACCCTGAGCCCGGCTCGAATGCCCTCACCTGTGTGCTCCGAACGGTTTTCAGCATCCGATTGTTCAGATGCAAGCCACCAGGCCTTTCTTGCGAGGTGCCTTTGGGGGACGGGAACCCCCAAGCTTTGGTTAGCTGTGGAAGGTTAGCTGTATGCTCATTGCAGGGACTCCTGACCGGCTGTGGGGCCTTATTTCATGTGGGTCCGAGCAAAAGTGCTCTCCAGAGGGATTCTGATGCCGGATATCCCCAGGCCTTTCTCCCAACAAACCTCTGGCTGGATGACCCGATCAGCAAGGTAAGCACGGGTCCCCTTCTGCTTACTTCTTCATCTGTGGTGAGCAACTTCACACGGGTTTTTCACTACAGGTTCGTGGGCCAAGCTCAAACTCACTGTCGTCCGCTCTGCTCGGACTCACACTAAGCCCGGAGGACAGGGTGCAGCTGTCCCTGTGGATTTCCTTCACTGTAACTCGTTCAAACGCAAACCCACCGCCACCGAATTCATGCCCACTCATGGTGACTCTATAGGTCAGGGCACAGCTGCCCCTGTGAGTTTCTGAGAGCGTCACTTTAAAGGAACAAAAAATGCCCTCTTCCTCCCCTGCGGCGGCTTGTGGTTTTGAACGGCTGACCTTGTGGATCCCAGCCCAGTGCTTACCACCACACCACCAGGGCACAGTGAGTGCAGTAAGCAGCGTAAGCTCAGGAATGTGCAGTAAGGTTGGGACGGAGACAGAGGCCAGCCAGACCTAGGAGCAGAGCCTTTGATGTGGTGGTGGCGAAATGTGAGATTGCTCCTGACAGCTTGGTCAGTAAGCACAACACACTCGTGCTTACCTGGTTTTCTGAATAATCTGACAGCAAGACTAGAATTTCCACAGGTGAACCCAGGGTCTCCTCCTCCTCAGCCTCACCTGTGAAGTGGAGGTTAGGGGGGTTCTGTCTTAGTCTGCAGACACGGGGACAGTTCAGGCTTGGAGGCACCTCGGCCCTCTCCCCCTTTCCCTGACAGATGACTCGGGGAGTGATTGGCTGGTTCTGCCCCTGCTCCTGCCTATGAACTTGCCCAGGGGCTGGCTTCATCCTCCCTGAAGCTGGGGCTGCCGTGAGAACATCCAGCCTTCTCAGAGCCTCTCCTGGGCCGAGGGCAAAGCAGTCACCAAGGGCCTCACTTCTAGAAAGTTCCCTCTGAGTAATCTCACTGACTCCCCAACGAACCCTTGGCCTTTTCCTTAGGGGGGGGACGTGTAGGTGAGGTTGAGGGGTGTCTTGGTCACAGCTTCTCTTAAATTAAAAAAAATATATATTGTGGTTAAAATATATCTAATATATAGCTATGTATATCATAATTGAAATGCATTGATTTTTCTCTAGTGTTCCTTATTTGGCGTCCAACTTTCACACACATGTGAGGAGATTGGGTCAAGTGCACACTTGGGTCAAGTGCACAGTGGCTGCAACCGTGGATCAAACTTGACAATGGTGAAGCAGGCTCAGGACCCGGTCATGTTTCCTTCTGCTGTGCATGAGGATGCTGTGGGTCAGAACCGACTGGAAGGGTCCCCAACAACAATGTGCCTTTCCCACCGTTTCATGTGGGCAGCTATCGATTTCTCAGCCTTTCACCCCTTTACTTAATCCCGGTCCCCCAAGAAATGGTTCCCTGGCTCCCCTCACTCAGGCCCCTGGTCACCTTGAGTACACTTTGGATGCTGGACATTTACCTCTTCTTTTTAATCCTTCTTCTCCCTGCCTTCTTTCCTTCTGCCCTCCAGCTATTGTCTTTCCCTTCTTTCGCTCCACTCCCCCACCTCCTACCTCCTCCTCCCGCCTCACACCCTCCTCCTCCACGATCCTGCTTAAGTCACCCCTGCCCCACTCGGCACCCCCACGGTCCGGGTACCCGGCTACTGTCCCCCGAGCTCCATGCATGTAATTATCTGAGGTCCTGCCCCACTTTGTCCCTCTCCTGTGGTCAGGATTTGCAGCCAGGTTCAGGGACCCGGGGGGCACAGAGATTTGTGTGTAAGCTCCCTGCCCCAGGAAACAGCCTCTTTCCTGCCCAAGTGACAAACACAAGAGAAAGCAAGAAGCAGAGGCCGGTCCAGAGGCTCCCCAGCCCGACCAAGCCTTCACCCCGGCCCGGCACCAGTTACAGCCGAGCTGCACTAATTAGAGGGGCCGTGTGGTCCCCGTGGTAATTTGCTTAAATGGAAGAAGTTGATTTTCTCTCCTTTTTCTGTTCTCAGGAATTCCAGTTTTAGGCTTCGGCAGTCTCTAACCACCACTCCCTTCTGCCCCCTGGGAAGTGTTTGCTATGGAAATATGCAATTAATATTGCAGTGATCATAATTGCTAATTATTAAAACAATGCTACCCCCTTTCCCTGGCCTAGTTTCATGTTTAAAACCATTTAAATAACAGGCAGGAAGGAAAAAAAAAAGTTAAACACCAGAGCTGAACTTGTGCTGGAGCCGAGCGAGATGGAGGGACTTGGGACAGGTGGGATTTGGCCTGGTGTTTGGAAGGACAAACCCCTCTCCCCACTGCATAGGTTCCCCCAGAGCCCTGGGCCAGGTCAAAGAGCCTGGTGGGCAAAGAGCCCTTTGGTCACTGGAATCCCATCATCAGTGTCATGAGCTACCTCCTCTTCACTCTGGGAATCTCCCAGACCATTAGGACTTGGGGTGCTATCTCCCTTTCTGCTCTTCTCAGCGTCTTCCTCAGGGCCGGTAGGAACAGCGCTGCCCACAAACAGCCCAGTGTGCTTGGTGCTGAGGAAAGATGGAGGAGCGGGTCTGTAGCACGGGAGCAGCAGCCACCTCTGTTTGCTCTTTCAGCAGCCAGACTTTCGAGCGTGAGCAAGACTGCCACTTGGCTGACAGCTCACAGCTCGTTGCCCGACCCCAACACAGTTTGGGGTCCTGCTCTCTGAACCCAGCCGGCCAGGTTGAGGTCTCACCTTTGGCTCGGTGTCAGAAAGCTCCATGACTCAGTCTCAGGCCATTGATGATCCAGGCTCAGTCTATGTGCCCAGCCTCGGCTGTCACTCTCCCCAGCCCCAACATGCTGGCCCTTCTCAAAATTTCCCCGGTGTTTCCTTGCTTGTCTGGAAGAGCCTTCTCAACCCTGCTCCCCCAAATTAAGCCCATCCTTGAAGATCCATCTCAGATCTCCCTCCATCCCCAGACATAACCCTGTCCTTAGGAGGAATTCCCCATCCTCTATTGGGCTGTTTTACCGCATGGTCAGGAGTTTGAAACCACTAGCCAGTCCATGGGGGAAAGATGAGGCTTTGACTGCCTTATAAAGAGTTAGTCTTAGAAACCAATCAGGGCAGTTCTACCCTGTCCTCTTGGGTTGCTAGGAAACAGAATCCGCTCAGCGGCAGCGAGTGAGTGAGTGAGTGAGTGAGTGAATAAGTGAATGAGTAAGTGAGTGAATGAGTGATTGAGGGAGTGAGTGGGTAAGTGAGTGAATGAGTGAGTGAATGAGTGAGTGAATGAGTGAGTGAGGGAGTGAGTGGGTAAGTGAGTGAATGAGTGAGTGAATGAGTGAGTGAGTGAATGAGTGAGTGAGTGAATGAGTGAGTGAGTGAATGAGTGAGTGAATGAGTGAGTGAGTGGGTGAGTGAGTGAGTGAGTGAGTGAGTGAGCGAGCGAGCGAGCGAGTGAGTGAGTGTGAGTGAGTATCCACACTACCTTGGTCTTGATCCATTTCTGTATCTGTTTTCTCCTGACTAAATTCTAAACCTTTGGAGGACATTGATTGTGCCGACTGAGCTTGGACATCTTTAGCACCATCCTTATAGGCTCTAGCCCCATTCTCTGCACACCGAGAACTTTGAGCCCTGCCGGCTGCCCGCTTGGCCTTGGAGTTGCTATGGAGCTGGAAACCATGCCACTCATGGTGGCCCTGTTTCTGTGGCAAGAAGGAAGCCACCAATGCAAACCTCTCCGCTCGCGGACGGCCACCATCATGCAGACCACAGAGGGCCAGGCCATGTTTGCTTCTGTGGCACACAGCTCCCGGGAGCTGGAGCCTGCAGCGTGATGATGGCCATGAACACTGACCACCATGCCTCAGGCACTGTGTTCCATTGATTCTGGGCCTAAAAGGAGGAGGGACATGAACGGGACCCTTCCTACCAGGGTCCAGGCCACAGGACAGTGGGCTTCAGTCATCACACAACTCTCAATGGTGGTGGTGCTTACAAGGGCGAGGCATAGGGTGCTAGAAGAGTCTGTGAAAGGGGGGCCCTGCCTATTCTGGGGACCACAGAAGGCTCCCACAGAGATGTATGATGGAGCTGAGATCTAAAGGGTGGCAGGTAAGGTCTCGGCCAGGTCCCTCCCACTTGGTCTCTTGGGTGGAGCAGAGGGTTGATGGATTGTGTGGAGGCTGGAGTGGGAGGGGCAGGGTGGAGCAAGCAGGCCCTGTGGGCTGTGCCAAGATTGTGGGCTCATCTTGACAACTTTGGGACCCATCCCCCAAATATTTTTAGCAGGCCAAGGATGGGTTCCATTTGCCCTCAGCAACTCACTCCGCCTGCTGGAGAGTGAGTGCCTTGTTCTCTCTTGCGTCCTGGAGCCGGACCCAGAGCCCTCGGGGCCGCTGCCCTTGATCCGGGTCCAGGTCTACACTTATCCTTGTCCCCTTTCCCTGAAACGCTTCAGCCACAGTGTTTATTTTCGGAGCCTGGAGCAGACGAGCCCAGAGCTCCCTTTTTACCCTGGATGGAAACATGATGCTTTCCTCTGGGAAAGCCACTTGCTTGGCCCAGGCTGAAGCTTCGGGAAGTTCCGACACGGAGCACAAGGGCCAGTGGGCACCAGCCACCTGCTCAGACCCAACCGGGTGATCAGGGGGGTTGATACACGGTCCTATCCTCTCCACCCTGCCCCTGCCCCACTTCAGGGGACACAGCCACAGACACTGGAGTTCAAGTCTCCCCAAGGTCACTTTGTGCCTGTGGGGGCTTGGACTGGGATCTGGGAGTGCAGAAGACTAGTGTGAGCTACAGTTTCCGGAAACACACACACACACACACATACACACACACACACAGCACACAGAGAAAATGGCTTCACTGATGCCCACGTGTGGAGGCCTAACTGGTGCTGAGAGTCAGCCAAGGCTGACCCAGACCAGCTACAGAGGCTAGCCCTGGAGAGCTACCAGTAGGCATGGAAGTGTGGGTGGAGGAGCAAGCTCATGAGGAGGGCAGGCTCGGCTGGATGCTGTCTCTCTTTTGCAGGAGCCAGGCCGGCAGCTTTGCTTGAGGTTTATGTTGTAGAGAAGCAGGGTAGACTCTGGGCCTTGGAAGATGGCCCAGAGGCTCAGCCCCTCTGTGCTGTGCTGGAGAGGAGCAGGAACTAGCTGTGATGCCTGCCACTCCTGGCTCCTAGGGCTTCAGGGTCCTTGAAAGCCTGTGCAGCGCATGAATGCAGCCTTGGGAGCCATATGGGGCCACCGCCCTGCACACGGCTCTGTGGTTGGGCTCAGTGCTCCTACTGGGAGCGATGAGGGGGTGGGGAATCCAGGAGAACACTGGGAATGATTTGCTAATGGGCTCTGTGTGGGGCTGCTAACCACAAGGTTGGTGGTTCAAACCCACCAGTTGCTCTGTGGGAGGAAGATGAGGCTCTCTGCTCCCGTAAAGAGGCACAGCCTTAGAAACCCACAAAGGCAGTTCTACTCTGTCCTATAGGGTCTCTGTGAATTGGAATCAACTCAACGGCAGTGAGTGTAACTTTGGAGGTTGGAGCCGAGATATTAGGAAACAAAAACACCAACCCCCAAATCCAATTTCTGCTGAGTGGTTTCCAATGCCTGGCGACCCCATGTGGGCCAGAGCAGCACTGCACTCCGTAGGCTTGTCAAGGACTGGTAGTTAAGATTTCCAGGCCTTGTTTCCAAGGTGAACGTGAACTGCCAACCATTCAGTACTACCCTCCAACTAGCCGAGACCTGGGGAAAATAAATCTTAGTCTCAGGGGGTAACCCGGGGTGTTCTGGGGGTGCTGTTGGCTTTGAGGTGTTTGTATGCACAACCCCAGGCTTCAGCAGTCTCACCATCTGTCTTCACAGGGTCTGACCCTGTGTGTGCCCAGTCTTCCTGTGACCCCTGTCACCTGTGCCTTCCCGGAACCCGCATCCACAAGCCCCAGGCAGGGCCCTTCTTCCCAACCTGCGCCCACGCCCCTCCCACGCCTGACACGTCCACGTGTGTCTGTGGACAGCCCCTCCTCACACACAGGGTCCATTTCTCCCCACAGAAAGGGACATGAACTTGGCAAAAGCTCTAAGGAAACATGAAAGGCTTAGGTGTAAGCCGGCTGGCCTCGCTTTGAATGGCATCCCGAGGTCTCAGCTGGTTGGAAGCGTATCCATTACATGTCCAGCAATTAGAAACAGGTCTCTATTAACTGACCGACTTTGTTCACAACCACCAGCGAAGCGGACCACGTTCTCCGAGGCACCCGCCATCCCCCAGCCCCTGCCCATCCCGGAACCGATGACAGGTCTTCAGGGGATGCACATCTCACGTCTGGGTGCTGAAGGTGCACACGGTTCAGATCTCCCTTGGACCAGCGGTCTCACCCACCCGTCCATTCACTTCTGCACCCAGTCCCCCATGCGTGCACCCAGCAAATACCACATGTACACGGGTGTGCAGGAGCGGTCGTTAAGAAATACGAGGAGGAAGAAGAGGAGATTCCCCTGTGTGGTTTTGATGAGCATCACGGGAGTCGGAGCCCTAGGCTCCTGGGAGGAGGTGGGAGGAGGTGATGTCTGAGCTGAGCACTGGAAGATGGGCAGAGATGGCGTAAGATGTGCTGGGCAGGGAATGGGCTTAAAAGGCTGGACCAGCCCAGGGGCCAGTGAGAAGTGGGTCTGGTGGGGAAGTGAGTGGGGAAAGGGTGACGGGGTGGATGGGACGTGGCGAAACGTTTCAGTCTTGCCCTATTTGAACATGGCCCACATGACAGACACGTGGGTGGGTGGCCCGATCTCCTGAAGATTAGGGAGCGCTACACGAATCTGTCTGATCAGCTCCTGTCAGTTCTTTTCTCCGGCGATGGCACTTGCCACGTTGACCGTGGACTCAACACTGCGACCAGAGGAACAGCCCTGATTTCCCTGCACTCTTGTAGACGGGACACGTCCAGGTGCTTGGGTGCCCGGGCAGGTGAAGGCCTGGCCTTTCGGAAGGTGAGAACAGGGTGACCACAAACGGCCCCACAAGCTGTCTAGTGTCCAACTGCATGGAGCATGGCGGCCCTTGAGCCCGCAGGGTGAGGTCCCATCTTTATAGATGGCAACCTGGTCCAGGAAGGGAAGGCCGAGCTGGGTCAGAAGGACGTGTGTTTATCAGCTGCCCAGACACAACCACCTCCCTCCTCGGGTTCTTCTAGTTGGCATTTGCCATCTGGTGGGCCATCACCTGCCTGCTTCCACTTTCTTTCTTTTTTTTTTTAGAAGACCTGTGGCCTTGATCTGGGATTACCTTTGGGGACAACCAGGTGAAGTAGCCACCCGGCCAGGGGAAGAGGCGCTGCCAGGGTTGTGGGGAGAACAGCAGATGGCCCAGCAAGCTAGACCGTTAATCCAACCAAATTATGGCAACAGATGTTCGAAGATGTTTGCATTCAAATCAAACTGTTAGGTCTCCTGGAAGAGCCCACCAGAACGGGGAAGTTCGGTCTCTCTCTTAATTAAAGCAAAACTCGTCCTGGAAATACTCATCCTGAAAATTCCAGCCCTGGGACCAAGTTTGTAGGGACTCGCCCACCAACAGGGCTGGTGACCGGGCTGCCAGGCGGCAGGTGGGGTGGGGGTGGGGGCCCCACAGCACCACACTCAGGAGAGGGGCTCCGGGCGGGAGGCAGAGGTTGGCAGGGAGGTGGCCAGCCTCCCCAGCAGGTGGGGTGAAGGATTGGAGGGTGGTAATGATATGTGCTGGCATGCCCGCTGGCAATGGCCGGCACGCAGTGTCGTGCCGTGTGGGGGAGGCGCCGCATCTCCAAGAGGGAGTGTTATTGATGCTCTCGCCTCGGGGAGGGCGGGTGGTAATGGATGCCGGCCGGTGGGTGAGTTCTGTCATCCAGCAAGGAGCCTGAAAGATGGGGTGCTGGAATGCTATCAGTCATGCCTTGATCAAGATGTAAGACTCCCACGGCCTTCTCTCCTGTCTTCCTCTGCTCCTGACCCTCCCCGTCCCCCCACGCATCTCCTCCTCCCCTTCCTCCCCTCTCAGTCCATCTTCCTTTGTCCTTCTCTCTTTAGTCTTCTTCCCCCCTCCCTTCTGCTTCCCCCCTCCCTCCTCCCTCTGTTTTCTCCCTCCCTCCCTTCCCCTGTGCTTTTCCTCTGTCTGTACCCCTTCTTCCGTTCTCTGAGCCCCCTCCATGCTCCCTCACCTTGAGTTTTTCTCCTTCTTGCTTTTCTGGTCCCTCCAGGCCCAAGTCCCATGCGGGTCAGATTTTCATTTCAAACACACTACACAGCACACTGTGGTTCCGGCAGCCCCGCCCCGTCCCGTCCCTCCTGCCCCCGGCAAATGCTACTTGGAATGAAGATGTGGGTATAAGGGACTCAGGCTGACCGCAGAGACATCTCCCTTTCTTCTGGCAGCTTTTGGACTTCAGGCCGCGGGGAACCATCTGCCTCCGGGCCACAGTGCTGTTGACCTTGGGCTCCCTCTACCTGGGGTGGTGGGGGCTCCCTCTTTACTGCCCCAGGCTGACCAAACCCGGAGCTCCTGCCACCTGCTCTTCTCTGGAGAGAGGCTTGTCTGAGCAAAACTAGGACACTACCACCCTGGTTGAGGGCCCTGTCTCCCTGTTCTCTGCACACTGTCCCCTCTGTATGAGTGGTCAGCGAGCCTGGGTGGCCTCAGCTGAGTCCCCGAGAGGCCTACTCATCCAGGTTTTCATGTGTGATAAGGGTCTTGTGTCAGAATGACGCTGCAGTGTTGGCTTCTGGACATGGCTGAGCAGAAAGGAAAGGCCATCTTTGGGACAACAGATTAGATTAGTGTGTCCTTTAAACCACCAAGTAGAGATGACTCTGTATATAGGCAGCCCCTATCTTTCATTGTTTACTAATTACACAGTTACCACCACCTTCCACGCTCAACGCTTGTTGGGCCAGGGGCTCTGTGGGTGCCAGAAAGAAGGTCACCCCCGGGGAGCCCAGGGTCCCTGCCAGCACTGCCTCAGAGAGTCGGCAGATAGCAGCTTATTATGGGGTCTCACACAGCCCATCCATCACTGTGTCCTGCCGCGGTGGCTGGCGTGTCACTGTCTCGCTGGAAGCTGTGCCGCTGGTGTTTCAGGGACACCAGCAGGGTCACACACGGTGGAATAGATTTCAGGACGGAGATTAACTAGGATGAGATGCCTGGAGTAGCCAGTGACAGACAACCCTGCAGACCACACCAGACGATTGCCGAGCTCGTTGGCTTTGAACATGTCACCCCAAATTCACTGCCATCAAGTCAATTCTGAGTCATGGGCCACCGTATAGGACAAGGTAGACTGGCCCCGTGGGATTCAGAGACTGCAAATCTTTACAGGAGTAGAAAGCATATTTACAGGAGTAGAAAGCCACGCTTTCCCCCCCTCTCCCCCCCAATGGAGGGGCTGGTGGTTTCAAACCACCGACTTTGTGGTTAGCGGGTCCATGGGTAACCACTCCGCTGCCAGGGCTCCTGAACACATCATTGGGGGGATCAATTGCTAGGCCAATCTCTGGAGGGGGACATTTTGCTTGGTGACGTGGAGGGCCAGCAAGGGTATTGGGGACTTGTTGGATGACAGGTGGCCTGGCCATCATGGACATGACCATGCTGGCCCTTGTGAGGACTGCCTCACAACACAGCTGATGCAGGCAGGACCAGGAAAGGGCTGTCCCGCCAGGTCATCATCCGTCCAAGTTGGCTCTGCAGCAGCCGGCAATGACATGAGTCCCATTCCTCGGCGATTCGGTGACATTTACCGGGTACTTACCTGGAGCTGACTAAAGGATCCCTGGTGTGGGAGCTCTGGTGGTGTCGTGGTTATGCATTCAGCTTCTAACTGCAAAGTCAGCAGTTCAAAGTCACCAGCCATACCCTGGGAGAAAGCTGGGCCTTTCTACACTCATAAAGATTTACAGTCTCAGAAGCACACAGAAGCAGTTCCACCCTGTCCTAGAGGGTCACTTCTGAGTCAGTGTCAACTTGAGGGCAGTGAGTTTGGAGTTTTGTTTTTGGGTCTTGAGATGGTTAAACTTTATTGTGCCAACCTGGCTGATAAACACATGTGGGGTTAATTGAGGGGTGGAGAGATAAATGGCTCAGTGAGCCTCGCCTTTCTAGTTCTTGGGCTCTTGCTTTCTGATGGTTGGATCAGGGTGCAGCTGTCTTAGCCAGTTCCCTGCTTTAGCTGGTAAGGCTCACTTCCTGCAAGCCATCCATCCCTGAGGAGAAGCCACATGGACCTACAACGATGCAGCCCTGGGTGCTGGAGCAGCCGTGTGGAGACCCCTGCCAGCGCTGAGATGCTTACACATTCACTGGCTCAGCTTTCCTCCTGCAGTCGGCATCATTGAGACTGTTTTGTGAGCTGGAGGAGGACTTTGTGGATTGGTGTCGGACATATGGGCTAATGTTGGACTTGTGGGCTTGGGCAGCACTGGGTTGGGATGTTTTCTTGATGTGCACTTACCCTTTATATAAACCTCTCTCTTACATATGAGTCTCCGTGGGTCTGTTTCTCTAAGGCACCCAGACTCACACAGATCTCCGTGTAGCTTAGGTGTTGTTGGGCTGCTATAACCCCAGGCTGGTGGCTCAAAGCCCGCCGGTCATTCCGCAGGACAGAGACGGGGCCGTCTGCTCCCATAAGGATTTGGCCATTGCGGAAACCCTGCATTGGGTGAGTCTCTGAGTCAGAGTCAACCTGCTGGCCTTGGGTTTGGGCTACTACGTGCCAGACACTGCACTAAGAGACTGATATGCAGGACCTCACACGAGACCCAGGCTTCCTTGATAGTTATATCAACCTTATTTATTGCTAAGGAACCCCGGGACCAGCGGGTTATGCAGCTTGCCCAAATTCAGTCTACCTTATTCAGTGACTGAGCTGGGACTCCACGCTGCATCAGACTGACTGGGAGTCTATTCCCATCACATGTCCCCCCCCTTTTACAGATGTGGGTGGCCCTCTGTGGGGAGAGTCCTGCCAGACTGAGGATGCTTGGGGCTGGAGCTTACTTCCACACCACTCTGGTCAGCGGAAGCTGGGCTGCCTCTCATACCCCGGAGGGTCTCTCCCCGACTCTGGGCTTGGCCCACTGGTGACTTGAGGCTGGCCAGTGTGAGGGTATGCACCCCACAGAAGTGGCCCCCGCTATGCCCCAGGCCTTTCCTCAGGGAGCTGTTTATTTGCAACCCCCGCCCTTCCCCGCCCCACCCCCCCCAACCCGGCTTCTGAGCAGCCTCTTCCCGGTGGGTAAGATGGGGCAGCTGCCGGGACAGGTGTCCTCACCTTTGCAAGGTGGGGTGCAGGAGAGCTGGAATGGGCCATCCGTTCAGAAATTCATTCCTTGGCAGGGCAGCAGGATCTGGTGGGGGTGGGTGGGGTGCAGTGGGAGAAGGGAGGGGAGGACCAGGGAGGACTGGCTTCCAGAAAGAACAGGTGCATTAACACTCCCCATGGAGCCACAGCGCTGGCTAATGCCTGGACCTCCTGCCGGATGGAGCAGCCACCCAGGCCTCCTGGCCCCGCTGACGTCGGTGGGAGGCGAAGGAGCCAGGGGTATTGGTGATTGCAAAATCAATGGGAATGGGAGGGGAAGGGGGTGAAGATTTAGCCAGGGGGAGCTGAGGGAGGAGCCTGGCTGGCCCCTTGCCCACTACCTCTCTTTCTTCATCCGTCCAGACCTACCCAGGCTGCGAGCAGGCAGGTAAGTGGTGTGCCTGCCTGATACCCTGGGTCGTGGAACGAGTCCAGGTCCTCCCCTCCAAATGTGCACACTCCTGGACGGTTGGGGGCCAGCCCAGGGGCTGTCCACCAGGAGTAGCCGGTATCATTGGGGAGCTTCCCTCGCTGTCCTCTCCTGCTGTGAAATCCTCCCAGAAGCCCCTTCCCCTCTCCCAGCACTGCGCACATTGTCATTGTCCCTCACGGCGGCATCTCCTGACCTGGATGCAGGGCTCTCAGCTCTGATCCCCCATCCCTGGGCTCTGCCCCTGGGTGTGTACTTTTCAATGAAATTAGCCAGTGGGGAGGAGGAGCGACCTGAGGGAAGATAAGAAGGTGGGGAGGCCCAGAGAGCCTGGTGACAGGTATGGGGGTGTTGGTGGCTGGGAGGGACAGGGCCTGTGGGGCAACCAAGTCAGGGCTGGACTTCTTCCCTGGAACCCAACCACTCCCCTTCCCAGGCTGAGGTCATGAGGGAGGAGATGGTGTGACTTGCTGGGGATGGAGGAGATGTGGGTGGTGGAGGATGGGGCAGGCGGGGCAGGAGCTCGCCCAGAGAACTGAGTGACAGCCCCTGGTAAAAGGGGATAGCTGTGGGTCAGCCTCTGTCATGACTGAATCTAGGGACCTGGGTCCCTTCTCAGCTTCTGCCAGAACACATGACCCCAAGCACTTCAGTGGTGGGCAGATAACATCCCCCCAAAATATATGCGTCCTGATGCTCAGAACCTGTGAATACCTGTATGTTATCTGACATGGCAGAACATTAAGGTTCGTGAGATGGGAAGGGACTGTGGATTGTCTAGGTGGGCCCAATGCCATCCAAAGGAATTGTTGAGAGGGAGGCAGGCAGGCATATGCAGGTAGGCAGAGGCGGAAGAGGGCCAGGCGACTGTGGAAGCAGAGATGGGAGGGATGCAGACAGGAGCCAAGGTCTGCAGGCAGCCTCTAAGGGCTGGAAGAGGCCAGGAAACAGATTCTCTCCTGCAGTGTCCAGAAGGAGCTGGACACCTGGTGAAGACACCTGGTGGCCCTGGTGAAAACACCTTATTCGGACCTCTAAGACCCATTCCAGACTTTTAGTCTCCAGTCCTGAAAGAGAGCACATTGTGTTATTCTAAGGCAGGAAGCAGGGACTGTTTGCTACAGCAGCAGCAGCCGCAGCAGCCGCAGCAGCAGCAGCAGGAGACCGACACAGGCACAGATACCAGGCCAGGACAACCCCGAGCTGCTGGGCTAGAAACAGAGCTTCCAGGGACTGTGACTCTATCTGCCCTCTTGCTATCAGTGCCAGCCGCTGGGGACTCTTAGACTCTCGGGCACCCTCATGCCCATCTCGGGACTTGCCACTGCTGCTCCACGTGGATGGTCCCGCAACCTTCATGCCAGGCTCCTTCTCATCCCGTGCCTGGTCTCAGGGTCACTTCCATCGGCGTGACATCCCCGTGATTCCTCCTCATCTGCCTCCCAGACAGACAAAACACACAACTATTTCCTTTGCTCATTTCCTGTCATTGATTGGCTCACAAACCCCCTGAAGGCAGGGTGCCCACCTCACTCTGCCCCCTGAAGGCAGGGCGCTCACGGACGAGTTCCTTCCCGGCTCCTAGAAGGTCTGCTTCATCAGACTGTGTTTGACTGTGTCCCTTTTGTGGTATTGCCTGGGCAGGGCAGGTGGTGGCCATGAGTCACTGAACCAATGAATGAGTGAATGAATGAACTGGTGCTCTCAGAAAACGTCCCAAGGCCAGCCGGTGACACTTGGGTTTGCATGTGAAGGTCTGGGCTCTCTCTCTGGGTCAGTGTCAGTGCCCTGATCTCCATCCCACCCCGAGAAAGGCGGTCTGGTACGGCATCAACTCTGTTTCTCAGGAGGAGGAGCTGGAACTGCAGGGACACCGACCCGAGACTTGCTCACGGTCAGTCACTGACTTTCAGACCAGTTTCTGCACCAGGCCTAGAGCCCCAGGGGGTCCGAGAGCTGGGCCATTGGAAAGGGATTTTAAATATTCTTGGGAAGGGGTGACGGGTGCTCTAGGGCATGGGTATATGGGGGGCTCCAAAGCCAGGGCCTGTAACGGATCCACCACCCAGCCCGATTTGACTGGGTCCCTCCCACTGACCACAAAGGGCTAGCGAACCCACAGAGGCTCCTTCCGGCACCTTGGTCAGTTGGCCTTGGCATCTGAAGGTTTGACGAGCCATAAAACATCCTCAGTGCAGTCTGCTTTTATTGACTCATCAAATTGTCTGTTGGGTCTGAGGGCGTCGTAAAATCCCGGCCTTATTACTTCTGCGAGAGAGGTGGGTGTGGGCTGGAGAAGAGGAGGCAGCAAGCCCCCCCAGCACCCACACCACCAACAACCCGATGGTTGTTGGCACTTGGAGCTGTTGGCATCTCACTGGATCAGCTGCTGGACCCCCACAGACCCCCAGACCAAACCTGCTGCCATCCGGTCCATCCTGACTCTTCCATCGCGGCTCTATGGAACCGAGTGGGAGAGTCCCATGGGGTGTCCAAGGCTGTCCATCTTTAAGGAAGCAGAACTTTACAGCCTTTCCTCTTGGAGTGGCCGGTGGATTTGAACCGCTGACCTGTTGGTTAGCAGTCTGTGTAATAATTTCACCACAGGTATCGCCCCTGGCCCCCAGGATTCACCGGATTCCTTCTTAAGAGTCATTGCACGCTGGGCTACAGGGGGTTAGATGGAGCTTTTTGCTCAGGGACACAATGAAGAGATTCCACAAGGCCACAGAGAAGAAATGGCGAAGGCAAGACAAGATCCCACGCTTCTTGACACCAAGCGCTTTTTCTACAAACAGTCAAGCAGATGGTCAAGGCTTGGCAAATAGTAGATGCTCACTACACGTCTGAGGAATGGCAGGCAGCAGGGCAAGGACATCATCTGATTCCTGCTGTCTGTCCCACACTCAGCCTGGGCAGCAATCAAGGGGACCTGGAGTTTGGACCAAGGCCAAGGGTTAGGGTTAGTGTTAGGGGTAAAAGTAGAGGGAAGGCTAGCGGCAAGGCCAATGTCAGGGTTAACGGGGTCTAGATGAGAGGAGGGATATGGGCTAGTGTTAGGGTTATGGTTAGAGTTCAAACTCCAAATTCACTGTCATCGAGTCAATCCTGACTCACCATGACTCTAAGAAAGCAGAACTGACCCTGTGGGTTTCTGAGACTGTATGTCTTTACATGAGGAGAGAGCCTCATCTTCCTCCTGGAGGGTGGGCGGTGGTTTCCAACTGATGCCTTGTGCTTAGTAGCCCACTGTATAGTCCACTGAGCCACCAGGGCTCCTAGGCTAGGGCTAGGGCTTGGGCTTGGGCTTGGGCTTGGAATCAGGCTAGTTTTAGGATTCAGGATGCAGTTTATATTCAAGGTTCGGTTTAATGTTATGTTTTGGGTTTAATGCTTTCTGTTTATGCTTTGGGCTTAGGTTCGTTTTAGTTCCAGGGCCAAGTCGACGTCTATGGTCGCTGTTCAGGCCTCAGTTTCCCCATCTGTGGAACGGGTGCTCACAGATCTGGTGTCAGTTGACGAAGGCCGCGTGGCCCAGCCTGCACGGGCTCTGAGACTTGTCCACGGGCGTGGGTCCTGACGGGCATCCTGGGGAGCTCACTCGCTCTCACAGGGTCTACAGGCTGGTCTTCAACCAAGTGTCTGGGACATGGAATTTAGGCGGCCCCTCCCCTCTGGTGCCCCCTTCCTCTCCCGCCCCGCCCACCAGTTCTTCTGACATGCCCTCCCTGCCCCCTACATTGACCCTCAAAGGTCGGGAGCCCTAACGAAGGATGTTGTCTGTTTGCAGTAAAGCCTTTTACTGTGATCAGTTCTCAGGTTTAGATGACTGATGACTTCTCGGGTTATTTGCAATCGGAGGAGAACAGAGTGGACCCTGAATGAGTGGAACGGCAGCTCTGAGGGCCCTGCTGGCTTCCTGGGGTCTGGCCGCATCGCTGTGACAATGATCCAGGGATCCCCGAGGGTACCTACGGGCATGTCCCTGTGTCTGGGAGTCTAAACTCCAGGGTAGGCCCCACTCCACCTGGCACTCAGTGGGCTACAGAGTGCAGGCCCTGCCCTGTGGGGACTGGGAGGGCCGGGAGAAGAGAGCTTCTGGTCTCTGTATCCTCCCTCCCCGCTCTCCCCGGGCTCTCTAACCTCCCCTTTGGGAAGGACCTCTGACCTCATCTGCCTCAGTCCCCTGCTGCTGGTGACCAGGCACCAGAAGCTGGTCTTCTCTCTGGTCTGTTTCCTCCTCTCATCCCCCACCCACCCATCACTTCCCTCACCTTCCTCCTGACCTGCTTGGAGTGGGGCCTCTGATGATGTCCCTTCTTAGGCTGCAGGTGGCCCATGAAAAGGACTCCTTCCAGATCCGAGAGCTGTCTTTTCTCAGGGTTCTCCCCTCCCCCATCTCAGGCCTGCCAAGGGCGGTCAAACAATGCCGTGAGCCTGCTGCTGGCACCAGGTTGAGCGCCAACCTGAGGTTGAGGTTGGATGCTCCCTCGTCAGGTGGCAGCCCTGCAGGGGTGGCGCTGCCACGTGTCCCTGCAGCTGTCACTGGGGTTCTTTGTGCTGTCATTTCTAGTGGACGATGGGGCCTTGGTCACTGACACACTCATTCACTCTCTGCCGTCGAGTCAATGCCAACTCACAGCCACCCACCTTATAGCACTGCGTGCACCCGCTCCCGAGGGTTACCAAGACTAGAAATCTCTACAGGAGAAGAAGGCCTCATCTTCCTCCTGCAGTGCAGCTGGTGGTTTTGAACTGGTGACCGGGTCCCACTCTCCTGTATTCACACCTACCGCTTCCTGTGCGTTGGCTGCCTAACCTCATATCGGCTTTCATGAAGCCCAAACACCTTCGGCTCTACCCCAGAAGCTGGCAGCCACTGACTCTTCAAGTCTAGGAGAGGGAGCAGAGGGCTCCGGGTTCTGGCTGCACGGAGCTGGTCCCCCATGCCCGCCTACCAGCCTTGCATCTGCAGGTGCTCCTCGTGTCTGGTCTACAGCTTAGAGTGGTGACCCGTTGGGCTGCTAACCACAAGGTCAGTAGTTTGAAACCACCAGTGGGTCCTTGGGAGAAAGACGGGGCTTTCTATTCCTGTCAAGAGTTCGTCTCAGGAGCAGTTCTACCCTGTCCTCTAGGGGCGCTGTGAGTCAGAATTGAGTCGATGGCAGTGAGGTTGTTTTTGTTTTTTGGTGGGCCCTTAGGGACTGACCAAAGGAGTGTAAGCAGCCTGAGGGGAGGACTTTATCTAATGTCCCTGGGTAGCCCCACCCCACCTGCCACTCATCTCCCCTCAGGGCCCTCCTGATGGAGGGTGCTGACCCCTCTACCCCCTCCCTGAGGGCCCGAGATAGCCCACGCCTCTGAGTGCATCATCCTACCGCCAATGGAGGACAGTCCAGGAGGGGAGGGACCTGAAAGGACACCCCTCCCTGTCTGTTCTTGGGAGTCGCTGAGAATGAACAGCACTCCCACCCTCCACTGCTGACTCCCCAGAGACTCTGAAGTGCTCGGGGCCGTCATTCGTTCCCTTTCCACTGTGCAAGGGTGTCCTGAGGTGGCCCCAGGATGAAGCCCTTGATTACTAGCTGAAGGGATGGCGGTTCGAGGCCACCCAGAGGCACAGTAAAAGAGGGGCCTGGCCATCTGCTTCTGGGAGCTTACGGGCTGGAAACGCTGGGACGCAGTTGTACTTGCACGGGGCTCCCTGAGGCAGAACCGACCAACGGCAACTGATGGCCACATGGGGGCGCTGCACTGGGGCCTGGGAGGCCAGGAGACTCACCACCTGCACCTGGGGGCCACGCCCAGCTTCCATCACACCCTACCTCTTCCTGCCTGGTGAGTGCAGCCCAGTTCTCATTTCCTGGGTCCCCTGACAGGCTGTCAATGACAACAGTGGGTGCTCTTCCTCTGCTTCGGTGGGGGGGAGGGTCCCCATGGCCCTGGCACCACTCCTCAGACATTGCCTCACAGTGGGCTCGTCAGGTGTACACACCAGGTTCTGTCCTATGATCTGCCACCTGGTCTGAAGAGTTACTGGAGCCGAGGGATGGCCAAAGCCTTCTTGCCCCATTCTGCAAGCTCGTTGTCAGGCGGGCAGGGGTTGGGGGGTTAACCCCAGGGCTGCAGGAAACACAGGGTGGAGCTGAATATTTAGGGTCTCCTGGCCCTCAGTGCCCACCTGCTCTGCTCTTTAGAGGGCTTGTCTGGGTCAGAAGCCCTTTTTCATTTCACCGAAGCTGGGTCATTACTGTAAAAGCCCCCGAGAAGGAGTTGGGGGACTTTCAGAACAGCCAAGGAGAAGCCTGGAGCCAGCTCCATGCCCCTGCCCCATGCTGGGCTCAGCACAGCTGTGAGTGGGTGCCCGTGTTGGGGGCTCCCTTCTGGCTGTGACCTAGACCTTGACTGGTCCCGGTCCCTCTGAGCCCCAAGGGCAGGAGCCATTGCTCCAAGGGAAGTTTCGAGCATGTTTGACAAGTGATCGTCCCATTGGGCAGATCAGGGAATGCTCCTGGAGGAAGAGGTTGCAGTCTGCTCTCATAAAGATTTGCTGCCTTGGAAGCGTGACGGGACAGCTCTATTCTACTCTGTCTGAGAGGGTCGCTGTGAGTTGGACTGGGCTCGGTGGCCATGGGTTTGGGGTCCTTCCTAAGGTGCACTGTCCGAAATGGATTTCACTACACTGCTCCTCTAGGACTTTGGCTTATTAGCTGCAGGAAACCGCTTTGCTGCTGTTCGCCCGGCAGTGCTTTACAGTGAAACACCAGCTGCAAAGCCTCCATCTCCCTTCCAGAGGTCCCTCTCTGAGGGCCTGCGAGGAGGCCCCGGAGAGACGTGCATCACAGGGGGTCTGTGGGTCTCTGTGCACTTGTGCGGAGGTCTGGGATTTCTACTCCACATGCAAAGGCTTTCGGTGGTCAACCATGGGCGAGCTGGGAAATGAACATCTCAAGCCGAGGCAGGCCCCCATCATGCAGTGGGCACTGCTGCTCCCCAGGAACCTCAGTTCCTTCCATGTGGGAGATGCCACCGAGACAGGACTAGGGCCCGGCCAGACTACCCAATGAGCAAGGTAAGCACAGGCTGACGAATCCGTATCGAACCATTTCACACGGGCTTCATCACATGTTTGCCTCTGTAAGAGAACCACCTGGCATCTTGTTAAATGATAGATTCTGATTCAGGGTATCTGGTGGTGGGGAGGCAAGTTCTTAGTGGGGGTCCACCCACAATGCTCTGGTTTGGGCAGAGGTGGGACTTGAAGGATGGGAGGGGACCGTGCTGGATGGATTGTATCCCACACGGATACATGTTGAAGTTCTAATCCCTGTGCCCGGGCTTGGAACAGGGTTTCCTGAGTTATGTGGTTAGAGCGTACTCAGGGAGAGGGGGTTCAGAGCCGAATTATTCCTCTGCCATACATGGATCAGCACAGACACAGAGACACACACCCAGGGCAAGACAGATGCTGTGGAAAAAGCATCCACAAGCCCAGGGGTGCCAGACACCAAAGACCCCTAAATGGGGACTGGGCATGACCAAGACCTTGAACCTCCCAATGTCGGGAAAACTACATTGCGCTTCTTTAAAGTCACCTCCTTGTGGCATTTCTGTCCGAACAGCAGAAGTCCAGACAGGAAGCCAGCTCTCTGGAGCCAGGCCGGAGGAGAGGATGCCGAAGGGAGGTTTCTGCAGAATCTATGGCCACTGATGGTCTGTCTGGGGCTACAAGAGGCCCCGCAGCTTCCCTCCCCTGGTCAGTGCGTAGAGCAGGCTGCAGGTGGTGGTGGTGGAGACGGCAGCCAGGCCCTGGAGCCCTCTGGCTTCACTCATTGTCTTTGCTTGTTTAACTGACCCCACTGGCTCCCCCCTGGCCTTCTTCCCCTCCCTGCGTCCTGCTCCCTGCTGCCCTGGCGCATTAAAAGGATTGTAGAATGCCGAATGATTATTGATATACTAATGAGTCTGTCCAACGGCCATTAGCCTGCAGACGACTTGGATATTTTTAAACTGCTCACATCAAATCTTACACCATCCATTATACCCAGAATGGTACATTTCGGCCTAGGCCCCAACGTGCATCAACGCAACTGAGCCTGCATTATCAAACATTTAAGCCCTTAAACATTGCCCAACCTCGAAAATCTCCTCTTAGGACCCCGTACCGGCATTGCCAGGGAAGACACTAATCTCCCCATTAAGACCTCTCCACCTCGTCCCTGCTTGGGGCCCGGGGTCTGCTTTAGACCTGAGCACAGCTTTCAGGCGCATTAAAGGATCAGGCCCGAGCTAAGACGATCTTCTTCTTCTCTCTTCCCAGGGAGGCGGCCTGAGTGGCGAAGCCAACCAATAGCCTTTGAGGACAGAGGCCTATTGAAAAGAATTCAGAGGATGACTGTGTGTTTGTGTTTTTTTTGGAGGGGGTCATATTCCAGAACGTTGACCCCAATGGCCAGGTGATCCCTTTGATGGTTAGGCTCCAATGGCCAGGTGATCCCTTTGATGGTTAGGCTCCAATGGCCAGGTGATCCCTTTGAGGGTTAGGCTCCAATGGCCAGGTGATCCCTTTGAGGGTTAGGCTCCAATGGCCGGGTGGTCCCTTTGATGGTTAGGCTCCAATGGCCAGGTGATCCCTTTGAGGGTTAGGCTCCAATGGCCAGGTGGTCCCTTTGATGGTTAGGCTCCAATGGCCGGGTGGTGCCTCTGTGATCCCTGGAGGAGTTGAGAGGTGCTCGTGGAGAGCCAGTGTCCTTGGAGAGCAGGCACATTGTGAAATTTAACCCCAGTGCCACCAATGCCCGCCTCCTTTCTTACTCTCCACGCTTTAGGGGGAACCATTCCAGAGAACCCCACTTGGCCCTTAGAAGTTGAGTACTCGCCATTTTGGAAGGATTGGGGAGAGTGACATCCACGGATAGAGAGACTCCTGTGTCCCGGAGCCACTGCTCCCACCACCTTTGTTGGCGTCTGTCTACCTCCTCATCCACGTGGCAAATGTACGGAAGCAGGTCCTGCATGTCCTTGTGAGGCCAGAGGGTGACTATCCGCATGACTTGTCACAGAGTTGGCCCCAACTCATGTGCATCTTTTGAATCACTGAACAAAAGGATGCCCAGTTCCGAGTCTTCTTCATAACCACTGGTATTCTGGAATCTGTTATTGTAGCAAATATGTCCGTCCACCTCTGGAGGGCTGCCTCGTTCTCACTGGGCATCGACAGCACCAAACATACTGCCTGAGTCCAGCAGGTACTTATTCCTGACGCTGTGTCTGAGAATGGAATGGTGCCTGTTACATACACATTAGGAAGCTGACGGTGGAAGCCATATTTTGCAAACCATTTTACCAAAAGGACTTTCTTTTGGATTCCCTCTGGCTGGCTCTTTTGTTTATTTCGTTGTTGGTCTAGAAATTGGGGGGAAGAGAAGGGTGTTTCTTTCTTTCTTTTCTTCAGTGCTATTGGCACTTCATCCACATATCATGCAATTCAATAGTTTCATCATAACAAGATGAGATGTGTGAATGGCAGGACTTTCCCCTCTTGTACTCATGGTGATTCGTGTGATTTTTTTCAATGTTGGCAAATGTATACACGACAAAGCCTTCTCCAATTCAACCACGTCTACCTGTATAATTCAGTGCCATTGATCATACTCTTCATGTAGTACAACATTATTGGTATCTCCCTCCAAATTGTCCCACCACCATGAAAATGAACTCAACAGCCTCTAAGCAAAAACTCCTGCTTCACCTGTGGTAACTGTAGGTCAAGTTTGGGTTCTTCTTCTTGGTCGTTTTATTGATAAAATATTCACATCTCGCATACTTCCGCAGTCCAATCTCTTTTAAAAAGGATTGTATCTGCATCATCCCAAGAGAAGGGCGAATCTTATTGCCTCCTTGACCATCCCACCTCTTCTAGAGTCGAATACCCTCCCACTGCCTGCTAAATGCCCACCCAGTCTTCCCCTGTGAGCATTTCTCAGTGTCATCCATCGTTTAGAAAATATTGTTCAAATATAAATATAAACACACTTGCCACTTTAATAGTTTAAGTGTACAATTCAGTGACATCAATTACATCCACCCTACTATGAAATCACTAAGAATCATTAATATTATCCATTTCCAAAAGCTGTTCATCACCCCTCTAGAAACTTAACCCCCTTTGAGTTGTAATCCCCCCACCTCCCATCCCTAACCACCATGAGTGGCTCATAAACTTTTGTTTCTGTGCATTTGCCTTGCTAGATATTTTATAGGAGTGGAGTTATATAAGGTGTCCATTTACGCTTGGCTCGATTTCGCTCAATGCGTTTTCCAGGTTCTTCCAGTTGTAGCATGCATCGTAATTGCTCTTCGTGGCTGAATAATATTCCAATATATGTGCCACATCCTGCACATCCATTCATCAGTTGATGGCCACTTGGGCTAGCTCAACTTCTTAGCTGTTGTGCATCGTGCCTTACACACGCCCAAACTCCCACCTGCATCGACCCCTTCCCCTGGACCCGAAGCTCAAAACTAAACTGCAGAAGTGATTCCCTGTGCAGGCCTGTACTGGATGGTGGGTGAGGAGAAGCAAGAAGCACCAGACACTGCCCCGACTCTCTGGCAACTCTGTCTAGTTGGGGAGAGGGACAGAGGCGCAAGGCAGCTCGAGCAGTCACTTATGTCACTCCATATTTGCTAAGAGTGGCAGTTAGATTTCATGTCAGCTTGCATCTGTAGAGGGGTGGAGCCTAACCATCAGTCAGCTCACAGCAGGAAGACGCCTCCTGGTAGGTGTGGCCTTTTTATAAGAGAGACTCTGGGAGCTGCTCTCTCTGCCCTTCACCTTCTTGCTTGCTGGGACTCTGTCCCTGCCTCTGAGCGTGGCCACATGTCGGCCGTCTGACCCTGAGAGCTGCTGGTGCCTTGTCATGTTTCCACTGACCTTGGACCCACAGGATTCTGCCCCATGGAGCTGTGGTCGCCCTGAGTCCCTCGTCACCACTCTGCACCTTCAACCCGCAGCTGTGTCGGTCTGAAGAGGGCTCCGTCAAGCACCGAACCCATGGCCTGAAGTTGGACTGGGCCGGGATGTCTTCTTGATACATGCTTACTTCTGGATCGAAAGCTCTTTCTTGTACATCTGAGCGTACCCCTGGTTTTGCTTCTCTAGACAACCCGGCCTAATACACTAAGCCTTCCCCGGCTCGCCGAAGACTCAGTAGGACTATGTACCACAGGATGCCCGCAGCAGCTGGGCCGGGGAGCAGGCCCCAGGGGGTTTCAGCGGCTCTGCCTTCACCCCTCTGCATAAGCCATGAGCACGTGGTTGCGTGATCAGAGCCCCGTTCATGTGTCCTGTTAGAAGGATGGCAAGGATGACACGCACACAGTGTGGCTGTCAGTTGATGGCAAGGATGACGCGCACACAGTGTGGCTGTCAGTTGCTCTTGAGTCTGCTCTGCCCTTGTAAATAACGTGATGGAACAGTGTTCGGTCCTGTGGCACCTTTGTGACCATTGAGATGTCTGTTCACATAGTGGAAGCTCCATAAATGCTCCTTCCACCCCTTCCTTGTCGTTTCTATCTGTGGGACCCTCAGTTTTCCGCCCTGAAATTGGCAACAGGGATTGAGTGCAATGCAAGAGCAGAGTTGTGAACGTCTCTCTACAGATGAGGTCAGTTAATGGCCCAAGACCCTGGGGCCTCCAGAGCTGGAGCTGGGGCCTGGTTCCAGACCCCTGCCTGCAAAGCCCTGGGTGTTTCCTCTAGGCCACCTTTGTTTGGCTCTTTAGTCAGCGATGAGGTCAGAGACAGGACACTCTCGGGGAGCCTGGCCAGAGAATGCTTGGCTCTGGCCCCAGACTCCTGGCGGACGATCCTGACTTTCTCTGCCTCCTTTGGGATACTTCGTCTCCCCAAACACAGTCTCACCCTTGTTGCCTGACCTGTCAGAATTCATCTCTGTCTTTGCATCTCCAGACGGTCCACACAGGCTGTGCTTACTGCCATCCCTCTGACTCATTCCAGAAGTTGGGTGGCTCTTTTATCTTTCCTGCCGCCCAGTCTTGAGAACACTGAAGTTCGGCTTAGAACACTCGACCTCTCTTTATTGATCTATCAACCTCCCTGATCACCTGAATCACCATAGAAAGATGGAGACACCTTGGGTTGCCCTTTTAGAACTTGAAGTTCAGCCTCTTTTTTGGCCTACTGTTACCCACAGCAATGGGAGCCCTATGCTGTAGTGGTTTACACATTGGGCTGCTAATCACACAGTCAGCAGTTCGAAATCACCAGTGGCTTTGAAAGAGCAAGATGGGGCCTTTCTACTCTCCGAAAAAGTTACAATGGCAGAAACCTCACCGGGACAGTTCTACCCTGTCCTATCAGGCCAGTCTGGACTCCATGGCAGAGTATTGCCCATTTGCTGGGGGCGGGGAGGGGGGGGGAGGCGAGTAGCAGAGATGGGCAGGAAGCAGGCACACCACCCAGAAGTCCAGGAGTGCTCCATCTCTTGCACAGACACATTGGGACCATCTGGAGTATGGGTGACGGGCACAGTGAGGCACCTGCTGGTGGGGAGTGAGTGTTTGGGGGCTGGCTCCTCGCTTTCTGCGGCCCCTTCCCCTCTTGGTTGCTCCACTGCTGGCTTCTCTGGGCAGGGAGACCGGGCACTGTATGAAGGTTCCCTTCTGCTTCTGGCTCCTTAGCTATCCCATGCAAGGTCTCTAGGGTTTTCTCTCTAGGCTAGTGTTGAGTCGGGAGTGGGGACTATCTCGGGTGCAGGCTGGGGCAGACCAGAGAAGACAGAATCTGGGTTTGGTGGCCAACAACCCCTGTTTGACCTTGGGGGTGTGCGTGCACGCAGTTTCGGGGACGCTCTCTGTCCCAGCTTCTGCCAAGCTCCCCTCCCTCATTCAGGCCCCGAGCTGGAGTTAAGCCGGGGCTTATCCTATGCACTGCCTAGCAGTGTGACATCTGTGAATGGATTTCTAATTACACATATAAATCAGCATGATTGGAAATTCTTGAAATTTTATTGGGAAGGAAATTTATAGTGATTAAAACCAATTAATTTGGGCCTCCTATTAATCCAGGCGGAAAAGTTGGGGCTGCCATGCCATGGTGCCTCTGGAAAGCCACTGGGTGGGGACAGGCTCAATGTGGTGGGAAGCTGGGGCCGTGTGCTCATTTTTCAGGTTACAAATGTTCATCTCAGGTTTTAAATTACACCCCTGCCCCCGGCCACGTGTCTTGTTTTGTGTCTAAAAATAGAGTTCTGGGCTTTCACTAAAGATTCAGAAACACTAAAAGGAATCTTTTTAATCAAAATAAAGAACCCTTTTTAATTACTCAGCCTTCCTCACAGTTGGAGGTAATAATTGTCGTGTGCTCTTAAGTAGGGCTGTTATTAGATTTCCCTGGGGCTTCTCTATTTTCTAAAAGTTAGCAATGCTGGCTGGTGAACGCCAGAAAAGAAGGCGTCAACTCTCGTCTCCTTACGTCTTTCTGAGCCAGGGTATCGAGGGAGCTCACCCCAAGGAAGGCCAAGAAATGAGAGAGGAATAAGCTATGGATATCGCAGACTCACCTTGGGACGAGCCTCCTATAGTCCCCACTACAAGGTCAAGTTCAGATACTTGAATGTCTACCTACCTCTGTCTCATCTGACCCCATTTTCCCATGATGCCAACCAGAACCCCATCATGGCCCATCCAGGACTTTGAGCTTACTGGCTTCTACTCTGTCCAATTCATGCCCAATGCTGGGCAGATGAGAATGAGCCCTTAGTTGACAGAGGTACGAGGCTAGAGTACTGTCTTTGGTTCGAAGACCAGGGCTCTTGAGACCTTCAATGTCTGTCAGGGTCTCCTGACTCTGCAAGGTGTTAGATGTGGGTACTGCAGCCCCTATTCACCCCTTCAACTTGGCATCTCTGTCACTGGCAATTTTGCAGGGTGTGGCAAAGGGAGAAAAAGCTTGAATTCCTTCCCTCTGGGCTTGCATGGAATTATATCCCCCAGCTTCCTGGCAGGTTCTAGCCAATGGTGGGCAGGGAGGCGTGTGGGGACCCTGGCCTCTCTAATACCCTGGAGGTGGCCACTCAGGCCTGCAGGCTGGATGGGCATGATTTGGCAGAAGCCTAAGGAATGGCAACATCATTCGACAAAAGGCCTCTCTCTGGATCACTTCTTGGGGCAGAAACTCCATCTCCCCCCTTGCTACGGCCCTTGGTCCGTGATGAGCAAGAGAAAACCCTTATGAAGATAAATCACTGAGGGTTTGTTGTTGTGAGGTGCCGGCCCATAGTGTGCCTCTGCACAGCAGGAAGAAGCGCCACCCTGCCCTGCTGTGCAGGTTTTCAAGGAGCTGAGCCCTTCTCCAGTGTCTGTTCTTGGTCTGGAAGCCCTGTTGGAACCCGTTCACTTTGGGCGACCCCGCCGACCTTTGTAACACCCGTGATGTAGCTTCCAGCCTCAACACAACACACAGGCCTCCACAGTACGACCAGTGGACAGACAAGCGGTGGACTGAGATTGTAGGACTGTTTAACAAGGGATTATGCCCGGCTAGCACACATTGTCAGGGCGTTAGCATTCCCACTTTGCCCTGTAGATACCATGATCGAGTCTTCCATGCTTGGTTGAAAGCCAAAGCGAACGTTGAATACACCATTTATGACCTTAGGACCATGGACCTTGCTGGGTCAAAGAGTGCCCAGGATTAATTTCTCTTGAGTGGTACTGAGATTGAGTGGATTGGCCATCAAGGTGTCAACAGTTGCTCTGTGTTTGTTTATTCCTCCTTTGGGGGATGACTATCTTGTAGAGTGCCCCCCCCACCCAATACATTTTAATTACTAGTTTCCATTTCTCTCATCACATGAGGCTTCATCATATCCTCAACTGTTTGTATACCCTTAATTATGCGGTCTTTGTACTCTTTTGAAAAATCAATTAATTTTCTTTGTACTCTTAATGGGGCAGTCTACCCCTCCCCCCCACTTCCACCCCCACTCACCAGGATGCCCTCCTAGGGGCCTGCTCAGACCGGACCTGATGTCTCCTTAGCTATTGTTGACCCATCACCTGGAATGTTCTTTCAGGACAGTTCTGGATTGGATCCGCTGTTTCCACCTTTTCTCTTTCTTGGTTTAGTCCAACATTTTCTTGGAATTATTCACTGCCATCTAGTGGATTCTGACTCATTCAGATCACCTACAGAGCAGACTAGAACTGCCCCTGTGGGTGTCGGAGACGCAAATCTTTATAGGAGCAGCAGGTCTAATCCTTCCTCCACCGAGTGACTGCTGGGTTTGAACTGCTGACCTTGCAGTTAGCAGCCTAGTGCATAAACCTCTACCCCGTCAGGGCTGAAGTTACAGCACTTCTTTGATCTCCTAAGTTGCCTCATTAGGAAGAATGTTGAGGATGCAGAGTTTCTGGGTTTTCCTGCTGTGATTGAGCAGTGACTGGACACCGAGCTCTAGAGGTGGAATGGTTTCCCTGCGGAACTTTTTCTGGGCTGCCTTCTCCCCTCTCACAGTGGGGTCTTGAGCCTTTTTTTTAAAAACAATTTATTAGGGGCTCATACAACTCTTATCACAGTCCATACATATACATACATCAATTGTATAAAGCACATCTGCACATTCTTTGCCCTAATCATTTTTTTCTCCTCTTTTCTTTTTTTACATTTTATTAGGGACTCATACAACTCCCTTTTTTGTTTTTCTTGGTCAGTTTTTAGGATCTGTTCTTGTCCTTGGTGTTCTGAAATCCCACCAAGGTCAAACTAGGTGGGGCTGGGGGGTCTCTTTTTGTCCACTGTGCCTGTGGTCTGAATCCTGGTCTCCTGCTTCCAAAACCACTGCCATTGGGTCGATTCTGATTCCTCCTAGGTCGGGGTAGAACAGCCCCCCTGTGGGCTCCTGAGACAGTAACTCTTGACAGGAGTAGAAAGCCTCTTCTTCTTCCCAGTGCGCTGCTTACGCTTGGGAAATCGTCAGGTGTTACATCTCTGACAATTCTCTCTTCTCCATCATCTCTGTCTTTCTGGGGGTCTTTGTTTCCCAGGGCTGCCATCACCAAATGCCATACAACTCTGGGCTCAGGACACAGGCACGGATTTCCTCAGTTCTGGAGGCTCGGATCTGAAAGGAGAGCATCCACTAGGGGAGACTCCTCCGTGTCTTGCAGCATCGAGTAACCATCTACAACCTTGGTGCTGCTGGGCTTATCGATCCAGCTGCCTTCACCACCAATGGTGCTTCCCCTTGTGGGTTTGGGCTCTCTTGGCCTGTCTTCTCTTATAGATGGGGTTTTCTACTCTCGTTAAGACTTAGTCTCAGAAACCCACGGGGGCCGTTCTACCGGTCCAAAAGGTTGCTATGAGCTGGAATTGACTTGATAGCAGTGAGTTTGTTTTTCGATTTAGTCAAAAGAAATTAGGCTTAGAACCCACCTAATAATGGCATGGTCTCATCAACATCCCCACCCACCCCTTATTTCCAAACAGTCTCATATTTATAGGACATAAATGGGGGAATATGGGAGATGTACATTGTTCCACATGAAGACCTTCAATTAGGAGTTCATGATAACTTTTTGAGGGACACAATCTAACACTTAACCTTGAGATACCACCCAGCAAGACCTTGAACTTCTGGAACCATTTCTCAAAGCCGCTTAGCACTCAATTCTTGCTTTCTCTCTCTCGCTCTCTTTTTCATTTGTGTGTGTGTGTGTCTTACATGCTGAGAAATATTCCGAACTTTAAAAAAAGGTATGTTTCCTTGTATTTTCTTTTTAACTTCAGAAATGAGATCATCTACTTTTCTTAGAGGTTCTATTTTTCTTTATTTTGAACACCTGGTCCAGTTTCCTAGCAGCCTGTTCTCATGACGTGCGTATAATGCGCTCTCAAATCCCCTGCTACCTTTTCAACGGGAATCTTTTCAAGTTTTCCGAATCATCCTGGGTTTCTTCTTGTTTCCTCTTCCGGACTGCTGAACCTCTCCCAGGGTCTGGTGCTCCTGGGCGGTCCGTCAATCAGGAAGGACTGGCAGGGGTTCCCCCTGCTGGAGGGGGTTGACTTCTCCTCAACAGAGACTTTGGAGCTCTTTAGAGTGTCTGCTTGCCTGGCACATTTTAATTGAAAATGCATGAGCTGGGAGGTATCTATCAGATCACACCGGGCTACACACACACACACACACACACACACACACACACACACACACACACACACACAGAGAGAGAGAGAGAGAGAGAGAGAGAGACATACACACAATGTGAGTGAGAAAAAGAAAGAGGGAAACAGAAAGAAGTAGAGAGAGAGAAAGAAGGAGAGAAAAAGGGAGAGACATACATACAAGAGTAGAACAAGAATGGTCTCACTCGAAGGGTCTCACAGGCACACATACCTGCGCTATTGGCAATCTCCAGTCTATTTACTCGATGTCTATCAAAGATGCTGTTACATTTTTGTCACAAAGGTACCTGCTGACATCTAGTTCAGAAGCAGCAAAGCCCACATGGAAGAAGCACACCAGCCTGTGTGACCACAAGGTGTCGAAGGGATCAGGTACCAGGCATCAAAGAACAAAGAATCATATAATTGTAAATGAGGGGGAGTGCAGATTGGGTACCCAAGGACCATCTGTAGGCAACTGGACATCCCCTTACAGAAGGGTCACAGGAAGGAGATGAGCCAGTCAGGGTGCAGTGTAGCAAAGATGAAACATACAACTTTCCTCTCGTTCTTAAATGCTTCCTCTCCCCCCACTATCATGATCTCAATTCTACCTTACAAATCTGGCTAGACCAGAGGATGTACACTGGTACAGATAGCAACTGGAAACACAGGGAATCCAGGACGGATGATCTCTTCAGGACCAGTGCTGCTAGTGGTGATACTGGGAGGTAGAAGGGAAAGTGGGGTAGAAAGGGGAAACTGATTATAAAGATCTACATATAACCTCCTCCCTGGGGGACAGACAATAGGAAAGTGGGTGCAAGGAGACATTGAACAGTGTAAGATAGGACAAAATAATAATCATTTATGGATTATCAAGGATTCACGAGGGAGGGTCGAGTGGGGAGGGAGGGGGAAAATGAGGAACTGATACCAAGGGCTCACGTAGAAAGTAAATGCTTTGAGAATGATGAGGACAGCAAATTTACAGATATGCTTGACACAATGGATGGATGTATGGATTGTGATAAGAGTTGTATGAGCCCCCCAATACAATGATTTTTTAAAAGTACCTGCTGAGTAGATGAGTGGGGAATATGGGAAATAGATGTCATTCTACACGAAGACCTTCCATTTAGCTTCCTGTTTTTAAGCCCATGTCTCCTTCCTGCTACCCCTATTGGAGAGACACAGGAAGGTGAAGGGCTATGTTTTCTCTGGTCACCTAGAGTCTCTTCAGCGTCTTTGTGGTTGAGTAGCCTTTCAGTTTCTGTCTTCTAGAGCCCTGTTGAAGTTTCTCTCATTCCCCCATACTCTCCCCCCACCCTGATGACAGGTTTATGTAGTTTCCTTTGTCTGCACCCTCATTTCAATGAGGCTCCAGGAGGGCAGGGAGATGAAGACGGTGTGATCGGGCTTCCATTTGACCCAGAGGCAAACTGCAGTTCCTTCTCTCTCTGCCACCGCGTGGATTCTGACTCGCGAAGACCCTATAGGACAGGGTAGACCGCCCCTGTGGGTTTCCGAGACACTAGCTCTCTCTTTTTTTTAACCGTTTGATTGGCACCTCACCCACATCCCATACAATTTCATAGTTCACTCACATTAAGAAGAGCTGTATAATCATTCCGTGGCATTGTTTATACTCTTCATGTTGTACAATCATTATGAATATCTCTCTCCAAGTTGTTCCAGCACCCCTGAAATGAACTCAAGACCCTCTGCGCCAAACTCTTCCTCCTTCTCCGATGGTGACCCCTGGTCAGGTCCGGGTTCCTTTTAGTCAGTCTCTTGATGCAGGGTTCCCATAGCACCCACTTCCAGAGTGAAATCGCCTTTAAGAAGAGTTGTATGGACATCATCACAATCAGTTCTCATGCTTCCTGCCTCCCACCCCGAGAAACCACTGCATCAGCTAGTGTCTCGGTGAAGCCTCTCCTCTGTGCTTCCTAAACCAGGAACCCATAAGAAACAATAAAAACAAAAATTAAATTGAACAGGAAGAAGAATACAATAACAGTAACATAAAGATACAAGTAAGAATAAAGAGTAAGAAAGAAAAGACCACCAAAAGGTTTTTAAAAGCCAGAAAAGACATTTCTGTCACGGAGCAAGTGAGAAATAGTGGAGCTGGAGCAAATTCAGGTTGCGTAAAGAGGAGGTCAACTGACTAATGTATTACACCACAGCCCGATCCCCCATAATCAAGCTCACAACATTTCCTGTCTGATAGAAAAGCTGGTTCAGTCCTTTGCTGTGGCTACCGGGATCTGCTAGAGGCTTAATCTGACCGGACACTCGGCAGATGGATTTGGGTCTCCCACTGTTTTCTGTACCTTTCTACAATTGGGTGCTCACCATTTAGCTCTGGTACCTTTCCCTTCATCACACTTGGACTCTGTCATTGTCATCTTTGGATCACACAGGCTGGTGTGTTTCTTCAAGGCGGGCCCAATCGAAGTCTCACTTACATGGCTGCTTGCTTGAATACAAGTCTTAAGACCCCAGACACTAGTCCACTTGACGGCTGGGCACCATCTACTTTCTTCACCACACTTTGCTGTAGCGCCCTTATCCCCAGTGATCTCTTCATGAAGGCGAGTATTGAGCAGGGCCATGTTATCAGAACGGACTGTTATTGGGTTGGGGATAGAATTACATGGGAGCCCAGAGCCATCTGCTTGTCCCCTGGTTAAGGATGACTCTGGTCTACTTTGACGATCATATTATGACAATAACACAAATCACAGACCGACAAGAACAACAACCAAACCAAACCAAACACAAACGACCCCATCAAAAGGAAAACATGGTCAGTTATTCCTCTGGGGCATAAGGCGACTGCACTGATACAGCAATAATGTGCCCAATGGCCTAGAATTTAAGATGCTGTTGAGATGAAGAGCATATGCCAGTCTAGTCCAACTGTGAGCTGCAATCTGTGAGTTGTTGCTCTGTACAGATCGATGTCTTAGTTGCCTGAGCTCTGTTTACATTGACCATGGAGTTGGTGCATGGAGCAAATTTCCTGTACAGTGTCTTAGAAGGTCAGATCCTCGACTATCAGATCAATACCTGTAATATTAACGCAAGGGATGCATTGAGGTACTAAATATATGGTAGTTCTGGGCCTCTTTCATTGGACACCCACTAAACAAGGGGTCCTACCCAAGGTCCAATGACCACCATCCCCACAGTCTTGGGGTGACCATCCTAGGCTTCCTCCCCCATCAGAGTATTCCAGACTTAAATCCAAGGGTAAAGGTAGCTGTGAGGTAGGGCCCTGTTTGTTCAGTCGGGCTTCCATGTTGAGTCCTTCTGGTGTGACCCTTGGGGGATGCTACGTTTCCTGTAAGGCCAGCTTCTAAGGTCATCATAAGGCTTAGTGCATAGCGTGATTCACCAAGGGTTGGGTAGAAATATATTTGAAGTACCTTCCCAGGAACGTTGATCTGAGTTTATTCTCCTCATAGGTTCCCCACGATTATTGTTTGGCATCCCTTTCCCAAGTGAGGTGCTTCTCCCCATTTACCCACCATATCTACCCACGGAGATACCAGTCCCTCCTCTGAAATGTAGACGCTCCCCTCCCCTGGCCTTCTCTTAATTTTCAAGGAATAGTTTCCTCTCCTTCCTGTGGAGGGTCTTTTGATTTGTTGCAGTCTTGTCCCAGTGCTGTGTGGCACGAAGGGATGGTTCTCTTGCTTTCCCCCTTCTTGAAGGAGTGAGCCTAGCCACCGCGAGGTCTCCTTTTTCGAAGTGGTTCTTACGAAGTGCACATAAAAGGAGGAGCTGACACCAAGGCTCAATTAGAAAGTACATGTTTGGAAAATAATGATGGCAGGATATGGACAAATATGCTTGATTCAATTGCCGTATGGATTGTTATAAGAGCTGTAAGAGCCCCTAATAAAATGATCTTAAAAGAAGAAGAAGAAGGAGGAGAAGAAGAGGAAGAAGAAGAAGAAGAAGAAGAAGAAGAAGGAGACATAGGCAGACGGGTCATACCCTGTAGGCAGACATTCTACCCCTTAGTTTGGGGATTGGTCTGTAACATTTGTTAACTGGTGTTTCTCCTTATGGTTGGGGACTCATGCAGTATTTACCATTTTGTGATCGATTAACTTCACTCTGCACAATGGTTTCCAGTTCCCTCCATGTCATGTGATGTTACATGCTTTCATCACTGTTTTTTAGGGATGCATAGTATTCTACTGTGTGTGGATACAATAGTTTCTATATCCATTCTTCCACTTGTTGGGTATTTGGGCTGCTTCCAGTTTCTTGCTATCATGAACTGTGCTACTGTGACTACGGGATGACATACAACACTAACGTTGTGGCTCCTATTGCATTGAGGTACATTTCTAATAGTGGTAGTGCTGGATAGTACGGAATCTCAATTCCCAGTTGTTTTACGAATCTCCGTCTCATTTTCCATAGTGGTTGTATGTATTTAGAAGTCCACCAACAATGTATACAAGCTCCAGTCTCTCCTTGGTCTCTCCCACATTTGTTATCTTCATCTTCATCTTCTCCTCCTCCTCCTCCTTCTTCTTCTCCTTCTCCTCCTCTTCTTCCTCCTCCTCCTTCTAATTTGACTAGCGTTGTGGGTATAAGATGATATCTCATTGTGGTTTTAATTTGCATCTCCCAATGACTAGTGGTCCTGAGCATCTTTTCATGTGTTCATTGTCTATTTGTACTTCATTTCAGTGAATTGTCTTTTCGTGACATTAACTCTCTAAGGGAGTAGAAAGTCTCATCTTTCTCCCACGGAGTGGTTGGTGGTTTCGAACAGCTGAGCTCATAACCACTATGCTTAAGTGAGGCACGTAAGTGGGTCTTTTGTTTTTGCAACTGGAAGAGGCCAAGGGATGAACCAAACACCTTACCTTCACAGGTGAGAAAATGGAGCTCCAGGCGTGAGCTGGCTAGGACCAGTGTGCGAGGACCACACTTCTACTTTCCATCTGGAATCGGGGCCCCTGGGACACTCTTGCTGACACTGACAGCAAGTGGTGGATAGTCTGCCTAAGAGAAAAGTGGAATCTGAAAATAGGTCGGGAAAAATGCATTGTGTGTATGTTATAACCATACGCAAGTGCAGACCCTGCGTGCCCTGCCATACTGCAAGATCCCAACAGCCAGGATGATTGAGAATGCCCATCCTGCATTTGCTTTTGTAGACAAATGTAGTTGACCCGGTGCTTTAAGGTAACTAACTAGCTGTGTGAATTTCCATCCCAACTATCACGATTAAACAAATGTGACGCTTCCCAGGCAATCTTGCTCTGTAGGTCATTTTGAACCTAGGCTACTTTGTCTCTGTCCATCACAGACCTCCAGCGGGGGGTAGGCATATGCTGTTGTGGAGTATTTGCTAATTCCAAAGGCCAGCCAGGCGGGAGGAAACGGTCTCTAGGACAGGGATTGCCCATTCTAGACCTGGAAGGGGGGAAAAAAAAAAATCTGTAATCAGTGGGTGGTCTCCCTGCCCCTCATCTCCCCTTTTCATGCCTTTAGGAATCTCTTGTGTCCCATTTGCAGCCCTCCTTTTGACTGTTGATCTTTTAACTGGGATCAGGAGTGCTCCCTCCCCCTCCCGCATTAAGGGTGGCTCCCTTGGCTGCTAACCACCAGGCCAACGGTTCTAACCCACCGACCCCCCCCAGTGGGCGAAAGACGAGGCTGCCATTTCCATAAAGATGTACAATTTAGGAAGCTCAGGGGAGCATTTCCTCTCTGTTCATCACTGCGAGTCAGAATCGATGGGAGGGCCATGGGCTTGGCTGGGTGCATAAGACCGGGATGCGTTTCTATTTCCCCTGGGTCTTATGGCCCCGCCTAGGACTGGCTGCCTAGTGGTTGCCTATGGTACCACCAACCGAATGTCAGCAGCCTCTCCGAGAGAGAATGATGGGGTTTTCTACTCCCACAAAAAGCTATGGTCTCACAATGGATGGAGGTGCAGGTTGTGATAAGAACTGTATGAACCCCTGATACAATGATTAAAAAAAAGACGAGAAACAACAACTACCAGAAAAGGTAGCGTCACAACAACTACCAGAAAAGGTAGCGTCTCGGAGACTCGCAGGGACAGTTCTACCCTGTCTTATGGGGTCACTCTGAGTCAGCATCGGCTGGAGGGCAGTGAGTTTGGTTTGAGGTTAGGCGGCAGGCGAAGGGCGTACAAAGTTTGATTCACAGGAATAATGAACTAATCCTGGCTGGACTTCAGGCACCTGTGAGGGAGATGATGTGCCCCAAGGGGACTCGGCAACCCTAGTCAGCTGGTCTTGCCGACTGGCAAGGTGTGCAGGGGAAGCTGAAAGAGCTAGCACTTGCTGAAGCCTCCGGGGAGTCAAGCTTCATGTGGACGCTTGGTTTGGGTTATTTCCACCTCCCAACCCCACTGCTGGGAATCGATTCCAACTCACCGTCAGACGGGGAGAACTGTTCCTGGGGGTTTGGGAGACTGGACATGTTTATAAAATTTTCCTTCATTCTCCTGAGGGATGCCGTGTGCTTTCAAACTGCTGACCTGGCCTCATGCATAGCCCACCAGGCTCCGGGGGCTCAATGGAGGCACAGAGACATTTAAAATGTACCCACTAGTTCAAAGCACTAGTATTGAAGTGCTCTCTTCCCGACTTCAAAGACGGTGACGTCTCCAAGCTCCCTGGCACATAGTAGATTCTCAGAATACCCTTCACGTCCAAACAAATGTTGCCACGCTGTTTGTGAGTCAGGTTTTTATGTCGGAGGAGACCCTGATCGCCGGCAGAGACCCATGCCTCCATGCAGCTCCTTGGCGCCCGGCCCCTTTAAATCGCTGGTGATTGCCCCGGGCTTGCTGTGTGAGCAGAGCACGCCACAAAACAAACACAGGTTCCGTTTCGCATGCAAGCAAATACTCCCCCTAAGCGAGCAGCACCCAGGCAGCTAATAATTACCCCACGCATGACACTTTTAAAAGCTGACTATGCATAGTTATGGCAAAGGATTATGATCACAATATTAGGAGCTCATTATCCAACGCACGTGCACGCGCAGGCGCGCAAGCACACGTGAGAAATTCTGAAGCCTGTGCAACATTTGCACTGCACTAAAGGAGCCATCTGCTTCAAAAGCTGGTGGGCTGGATGCTTGAACACTCCACAGGTAGGGACGCCCTTGGAATGAGGGCTGGAAAGATACACTCTGGGCTTGGGGATCACTGCAAACAGCCCCGTGCTCCCCAGATACCACATACGTCCATCCCAGCAAGATTCCAAGGAAAAATATATTTACCCACTTCCGCTGAGTCAATTCCCACTTGTAACAACACTAGGACACAGGAGTAGCGCCTCTGTGGGTTTCTAAGGCTGCAGTGTTTTATGAGAGTTGGAAGCCTCATTTTTCTTCCACCGAGCGGCTGGTGAGTTTGAACTACTGATGTTGTGGTTAGCTGTCCAAGGAGGACAGGCTCAAACAGCGCTTGACTGCTAACCCAATGTTTCCCTAAGTGGGTGATACTGCCCCTGAAGGGCACAGGAGCAGTGGTAGGTGAGGGGGCCAGGGTGCTGCAGAGGCAGATACCTAGACTTTATCCTGCAGCATGGACATGAGCGCCAAAATGTTTACTGTCCAGGGAGCACTGAGTAATTTTATTTTTCCTGAAAAGGGAGTAGTAGGTCCAATCAGTTTGGGAACCTATATCCCTAAGGATTGGGGGTCTGAACCCACACAGAGGCTCTGTGGGCGACAGAGCTGGCAAGCTGCCTCTGTAAAGATTGCTGTTAGGGCCTGTCACGTTGTTCTCCACTCATAGGGACCTATGTGACAGAGTAAAACTGCTTCAGAGGACTTGCTTGTGTGTAATCTTAAAAAAAAAAAGTGATGTTGATCTAGAATTTGCATACCATAGAATGCAAGGTGTTGGTATACTAAAAAGAGTGTGCTTTCTCAGAAACAGGTTGTGGGCTCTGGTGTGGTCTTTCTCTCTCAGACTTCTTCCATTGGCAGCGGGCAAACATTCCGGGATCCTTCATTGCCAATTCCTCAGAGAGGTATCTAATGCCCTGAGAGGGATGGCTTCAGCTTTCCCTTCAGCCTCATCGCTCAGCGCTCTCTGCATCACGCTGGATGCTCCGGCTAGATGGAGTTTCTTCCAGTTCTTTGAACACACGTTACCATTGGGTTGTAATTGCTTTTAATTGTCCATCTCCTCTGGGAGAGTGTGAACGCCAGGGGAGGGCTGTGTTCATGTTATTCGCTGTGGTATCCTCAATTGCTAACAGGATGCTGAGACTGGGGCTGGTGTGTAATAAATATCTGTTGACTAAATTAGTAGAGGTATTGGTTTGTCCTTGCACAAGACGCTGTTTGGCATATCCAGTAACTCTTGGGGGGAAAATCTCATTCGTTCATTTGGTCGATAACTATTTATTCGACATGTGCCAGAACCCAGCACGGAAAAATATGGTCCTGGACTACTAGCAGCGGATCGTCGAATGGGAAAAAAAAATACATGGAGGGATCAATGCCAAGAAATGTGATGTGAGATAACTAAGAGTCTAACTTCAAAGCAAAATGAAACACACAAAGAAATTCACTGTGGTTGAGTGGATTCTGAAGCAGAATGACCCTGTAGCGTAGAGTGGAGCTGCCCTTGTGGATTTCTGAGATGGTAAATCTGGACTGGAGTAGAACATTTCATCTTTGTCTTGAGGAAGAGCTGGTGGTTTTGAACTGCAGACCACATAACCCACTCCGGCACTAGGGCTTATTGAGGCAGTATAGTATGCCATAGTGCAAAGTAAAGCAACACAGCACGGCACAATACAATATAGAACGATATAAAATCCTCTGCCACTGAGTCAAATCGGGCTTCCAGCGACCCTCCATGGGGTTTCTGAGGAACAGAGAGCCTCGTGTTCTCCCATGGAGTGCCTGGGGGGCTTAAACCATCGACCTCGAGGTGAGCAGCCAACACGCCTCCACAGCATAACCAGGACTTTACATCATAAGCGCATTGCCTTCATGCTGGTTCCAACTTCCAGTGGCCCCGTAGGACCGGGCAGAACTGCCCTTGGGTTTCTAAGAGTGTAGCTCTTTGCAGGACCAGGAAGCCTCCCTTTTCCCTTATATAATAGTGTAGCATAATGTAAATATTTCTGCGATGGTTTCAATATGCATGATGTATGATGGAAACATAACAACAGCAAAAAATATCCTCCTAAAATTTTCTGGCTGTTAGGAACGACTTCCCCGGGAGGCGACGTCTAGAATAGCCACAACCACAAACAGCCCTAACCATATTGCCAGTGAACACAGCCCTGTGGGGGTGGCACCGGGTGAACCACGTTATCGTCACCAGTTCATGGAATCCTGGAAACCAGGATCATCATCATCATAACGTATTAGTATTCTTGGTTGCAGATGGGGACCACGAGCCACGAAGGAGCAAAGTGTCTTTCTCAAGGTCACTCATCAAGTCACAAAATCAGGGCTATTTTGCCAGGCCGATAGGATGTTGTTGCTATGAGGTGATATCAACTCACTTCTGACTCCAAGCGACAATGCATCCAATGGAGTCCCGCTCTGCTTGGTCCTGTGCCAGCCGCACAACGGCTGTGATGTTCGGGTCACTGACGGCAGCCACTGTGTCAATTAATCTTGCTGAAGGTCTTCCGCTTTTTGTTGACCCTCTACTTTACCAAGCATGATGTCATTTTTCAGGGACTAGTCTCTCCTGACTCAGAGCTATTTGATAGGATGGAATAGGACAGCTTCTGTGGATTTCTGAGACTGCAAGTCTTTATGGGAATAGACAATCTCGTCTTTCTCCCGAGGAGTGGCTGGTGGTTTCTAACTGCTGACCTTGCCGTTAGCAGCCCAACATGTAACCACGATGCCGCCAGGGCTCCAGAATTGGCTAGATGGCGGTGAGTTTGGCTTTGAGAGTCTCTCCTGATACGGAGCTGATAGGTGTCAGACAGCTCACGAGGTTGGTGGTTCCAACTTCCCAGCTGCCGGGGTGGGGAGGGGGTGTGTGTGTGTGTGAGATGCAGCTGTCTGTTCCTGTAAAAATTTACAGCCGCAGAAACCCCATATTGGGTCACTTGGCTTCAGAATAGATGGAAAGGATTTAATCTCTCCTGGTAACATGTCCAAGTCTTGCCATCATCATATCTAGAGGACATTCTGGCTGTACTGCCTCCAAGACCGATTTGTCTGTTCTTCTGGCCGACCAGTGTACTTTCTGTCTTCTGGACTCACACCATCATGTAGCGGTCACAGCTCCCCTTGAGGCTCTCTTGCTCATTGGCCAGTTTTCACATACCTAGGAGCCATTGAAGACACAGGCAAGAGAGAAAACTCACAACACATGGAACCCAGGAACAGGAATGGGAATAGAGATACCAAAAGGGTAGGGGGAAGAGGGGAGGGGTGGGGAGGTAGGTGGTATTGATTGCAATGAATGTCACATTAACCCACCCACCCCCATCCAGGGGGAAGAACAATAGAAACCAGAGGGGAAGGGAGACAGAGGTCAGTGTGAGATTTGAAAATAACTAACAATCTATAATATATCAAGGGGCGATGAGGGTTGGGGGATGCGGATGAGGCATGAGGGAGGGAGGGTAAAACAAAAAAAGAGGAGTAGAGCCCAACAGCTCCATGGAAAGTAAATGTCTAGAAAAGAATGATGGAAGATATGTACGAATATGTCGGATACAATTGATGTGTGGATTGTAACCTGAGTTGTAAGAGCCCCCAATACAATGATCCAAAAAGAAAAAAGAAAATAGCATGGCTTCGGTCAGCTGCACCGCAGGCCTCAGAGACATCTTTGCTCCTTAACGCTGTGAAAACATCTTTTGCAGTAGATTTGCTCAATGCAGGGAGACATGTCATTGGAATCACATATGCGAGTTACCCAAAGAGCCACATATACGGAAGGTTTTGCGGGATACTCTTATTGATTTCACTTCTTGAGATGGCTGTGCAAATGTATATGGTATGTTTCTTTAAAAACAAACAAACAAACAAGCAAAATCCCTCCAGAATCTAAACAGTGGTCTGAGTGACCTAAAAGGAAGACAGCCTGTCATTTAATTTCTTGGCTGCCACTTCCTGTGTCCACGCGAAGGGAAATCCTTGACAACGTCAACCCTTTATCCATTTGTCACGATGTTGCTTATTGGTCCAGCTGGGAGGATGTGGTTTGCGCTGCATTTGTAAGCCATGCCGAAAGCTGCAGTCTTTGATCTTCATTGGCAAGTGCCTCCAGTCTTTTTCACGTTCCGTGAGCAAGGCTGTGTCATCCGCATATGTCGGGTGTTAATGAGACTCCCCCGATCCTGAAGTCACGTTCTTCTTCATATAGTCCACGGACTGGGCAGCGTTAACGTGTTCCCAGCACCCAGAAGTAGAAATGAGGCACCTGGGTTCTAGAGGGAGGGTTGGCAAACGAAATAAAGTTTCACTGGGGGGGAACCTTATTACTTATTCATGGCCATCGAGTCAATTCCAACTCATCAGGGTCCGACATGGGGTTTCCCAGACTATACATCTTTATGATGGGAGGCTGCCTCATCTTTCTCCCACACACTGCCTGCTGGGTTTGAACCACGGACCTTGAGATTCATATCCCAATACTTAACCCACTGCATTACCAAGGCTTTTTAAAAAAACTGTAGTAGTGAATGAGGCATGACCGCGCCCCTTTGCTCATGCATTATTTATGGCAGTTTTCAGAGGACAACTGCAGGATTGAAGAGAGATGCTTCAGAAAGATGTGCCACTCAAACTCTAACATGTTTACTTTCTGACCCCTTACACAAAAGGTTTGGCATCCCCTCACTAGAATGTATTTGTACCCAAAGTGTGAAACTTCTTGAGGAAGGCCCCCTTCCTATTGCCTTCCGATGGATATTCTTCTCCCTGGGGCGGTGAAGAATGGAGTAGCCAAGAGGATGAGGTCCTGCCCTATGAAGATTTGGCCAACACTGTACAAACGCGACATGAATTCAGGCATTGTGGATGAAAAAGCTTCTACCATAAGGCCAAACACCTCTGCTAGACAAAGCTCTGGTCACAATAACAGCTTCTGTTTCTTGAATTCCCATGGGGTCCCAGACTGTGGATCATTTCATCCTCTCAGCAACCTTATCAGGTAGATGCCAGTAGGATCCCCATTTTGCTGATGTGAAAACCAAGGTTCAGAGATGGTTAATGGCTTATCCAAGGGAACTCTGCTAATAAGTAGTGGATCTAGAATGCCAACGTAGGAGGGCCAACTCTAGGATCCTGCTTTTGTCATAGTGTTGCTTCCTGGAAGATGGAATCTTTGTCAACTGGTGTGGCCTTGACACCGATACCACAAGTAGGTGGCCTTTAAGACAGACACTTACTTTCTTGTCACTCTGGAGGTGAAGCGTCCAAAACAGAGTATCAGTCATGTTGATTCCTTCTGTGTAACTCCCTGCTAATTCTAGTGCCTGCCAGTTGTCCTTGGCACTCCTATGCTTATAGGTGAGTCTCACAGGCCATCTGGCTCCGTGTGTGTGTGTGTGTGTGTGCGTGTGCGTGTGTGTGTGTGTGTGTGTGTGTGTTTAGATTCTATTCTCTTTAGGACTCAGAAGTGATTAGGTTTAGTATCCACTCAACTTTGGCATCAGCTCAACTGATTGATTACATTGCATTAAGTTACATCACAGAAAGTAATCTGCTCTACCCAACTGATTTACTATTGTGTTAACTCCATGCTAGCAACTAGTCTGGTGCTGGGTCAAGCAGTTGAAAACCACATCCAGCCATGTTGACACTACAATGAACCATCAGGGACAGTCTTCAACGTGGAATGAACAACAGGCAGAGAAGGGCTGGAAGTTCTGACCTTCCAGTTGCTTTGGGAAACTCATTTCCAAGGCCAACCCAATAGGGTTTGTTAAAGTGATCAGACATTGAGAGGTAGTGGTAGAGGTAGACATGCAAGGATACCCATGGATCATTTAGCGAAGGAGTGACTTATCCCTTTCCAAGAATTTCTGCAACCTTTGACTTGATACCTCTGCTGTCAACTTAGAGAAGCTGCAGTTTTCATCTGGAAGAAAAACATTTGGATTCAGCATATAGGTTTTCTTCTGCTGAGTTTCTGAGATGGGAACTCTTTACGGGAGTAGAAAGTCTGGTCTTTCTTCCTTGGAGTGGCTGGTGGTTTCAAATTGCTGACCTTGAAGTTAGCAGCCCAATATGTAACCACTCTGCCAAGGAGCCCTGGTAGTAGTATGGTTACATGTTGGGCTGTGAACCACAAGGTCAGCAGTTTGAAACCACCAGCCACTCCTCAGGAGAAAAACCAGGCTTTCTACTCCCCTAAAGAGCTACACTCTTGGAATCCCACAGGGGCAGCTCTTCCCTATCCCATAGGGTCACTATGCGTTAGAATCGACTTCTGGGCATTGAGTTTTTATCCCTCCATAGAGTTAGGGAAAGAGTTCATTTTTCTTTCCAGACTTATTTTGCCTAGCTAACAATATCCAAGCAACAGCCCCCAACCCTTAGCGTTTTCATCACAGCACACACCAACGGGTGGGCTGAACGTCTAGGGTGCACGCCCGCTGTCAGAGGAAGCCTGGCTTGGTACATCAAACAGATGTCCAGGAGGTGTGAGGGGGGTTCAAAATGTTGGTGGAAAAATTCCATTATGGCTTCATTCTATTTTTCCACAAACTTCTGGGAAGCGCTCTGGTCAAAGGGATGAACCTGTTCCACTCTCCCAACTTGGCGGGGGCGGGGGGGCTTGTCTCTGAACCCCCTTCATCTGAACCACCCCTGATGTTCGGGTGGAGCCCGGCTGGGGCAACCCCTGCTGGTCACACTTCTCCCATGCCAGTGCTCCTAACCGGGGATGCTGGTGTGCTGAGGTGGGGTGGGGGTGGGGGCAGCGATGTGGTGTGCGCGCCTCTTTTGAAGGGCAGAGTCAATCTTACACAAATCTGATAATCGTCTCCCCAAGCCCCAGGCCCTGCCATTTACATTCCCCAACGCAGGCTCCAGTCTCCATCAAGGGCAGAAAGAACCGCTTGTGAGGACTTAACGGCTTAGCGATGGAAAACTTAAAACTGGTCGGATTCTGTCCAAATCCTATGAGATTTTCTTGCTTCTCATAAACCTTTAATCAGCATCAGTGTTCTCTCTCTGTCTCTGCTCCATTCCTTTCAATCAACTCTAACAGCAAAGCAGGGATGTTAGGGGCCCGTGCATACCAACAGGTGGCCTTCGCTCAGGGGGGGCTCTCCTATCGGCTGCTGCTCGGGTGTCTAAAAGCAAATGGTTCTGTACCCCTGCCAGGAGTCTGACTGTCTGCTCACTGCCCTTCCAGGCTACCCAAAGCCAGGGCCCAACGGGACTCTGCTTGGGCCCCAGAAGGTGGTGGTCCGCGTTCAGATGAACTCACCTTTTGCCTGGATAGTTGTGTTTCAGGATTTTCTCTGTTTCAATTGGTTATTCTTGTTGTTTTTGGTATGTTTTTCTGTACATGAAATCCAGCATAGGTAAATCTATAGAGACAGTAGCTGGGTTAATGGTTCCTTGGGGGTCTGGCAGGGGAGGTTGGGGAGAAATGGGGAGCTAATCACAATGAGCACAAGAAGGAACAAAATATTCTAAAAATTGATTGCAGCAGTGATTGTACAACTCTTCTTAATATAATTGAATTGTATGGTATATGAATGATAGGCCAACAAAACTGTTACAAAGACAGTATGTCATCATTTTTGGATGCCTGCTCTTTGCCAGGATTGGTCTGGGCAGTGGATGGTTGTGGGGCCCCTGGTGTGAAGTGAATGATAGGAGGGGAAATACAATCTACATGTAACTGTAGTTTCTTAAGGTCTCAGCATGTGAAATCAAGCACTCAAGTGTACACACACACACACACACACACACAAACACACTCACCACTGCCACCACCATATCAACATCATCAACCCCAAACACATCAAAGATAACATACATTTTCACGGAGTCTCTTTTATTTATTTATTTTTTAAACAATTTATTGGGGCTCATACAATTCTTATCACAGTTCATACATATACAGTCTCTTTTATTTTTAAAATAACGTGGAGGGGGATGGTTGGTTACCTCTTACACCACCAAATCCTCTTGTAACAATATGTTACATTATTAAAAATTTCCCTGAGGTTCAGTGTTCATTCGCCTCTCCCTAGCTTCCCTGAAGGCTTGTCCACTCTTTTCTCTCACCAAGCAAGGAAGACCTCTTTGGGCAAGTTGCCCCGCCCTTAGACTCTCACCCTCTTTAGGAAGCTTGGGGTAGAGGATTCGGGTCTGGAAGGGATGTGGCCCCAGTGGTTACTGGAAGGAAAGAACCACAGCAGGAATAGGCTCCGCCCCTCCAGGTTGCCTTCTGGCCTCTACAAGAGAGGTGGGGATCCCAGTTTCAGGTGGACCAGGTTGCCTGATGCATGACCCTTCAGTAGCTTCTCACTCACGGCTCTCAGGGTCAAGTTGAACGTCTTGGTTCTTTCAGAGCTGACTCTGCTCATTGTTCTAGTCTCTCTCCTCACTTCTCTCCTCCTCACCACCGCCACCGCCATCACTACCAACCCCCCACCAGCACCACCACCATCACCACCACCACGGGCACCCCCTCCACCCCCTGATATCCTAAGCTGCCATCATTCTCTCTTCTCCCCAGGCCTTTCACATTCCTAGTTCATCAGGATTGGCAATATACTCAACTTGTCTTGCAGATAGGGGTGACCAATTAGATGTGACTGGAAGACTCCAACCTATCCCTGACACCTCAAAAAAAAAAAAAGAACTCACAACGAACCACAACCATCTGGCCCAGCAAGTCACTCTATGTACATCCTCCAAAAGTTTGGAAACAGGGAATCCACAGTCCCAGTGTCCCAGTGTCCATAAGCAGCTGTGTCAGGTCAGGCTTATCTAGAGAAAGGAGTCCAGTGAGAGATAAGAAAGAAGTCTGTATCCAGATGTAATTATCTATCGGGAAGACCAACTCAATTCAAGCCCAGCCCAACTCAAGTCTGTCAGCATGACGTCAGTCTCTAAGTCCCTCTTCAGACTCATGTAGCCACATGCCGGTCGGTGGTACAGAAAGGTGCACCTGGAAGCAGGAAGATCACAAGCCAGTGTGTGCAGGGCCTGTGCAGCCAAGGTGGGAGGGAATATGTCAGGGTTCCGGAAGTTCTCAGGGTCAGGTGGTTCACATGGGGCCACCGCTTGAGGCAGGCAGAATTCCAGCAGGCAGGAAGGTGGAGGGGCAGAGAGAGAGAGAGGCAGTTCCCAGTGTCCCTCTCTCTTGTGCAAAAGGCCACACCCCCAAGGAGGTGTCCTCAAGCTACCACTTGATTGACAAGTTTGATTCCACCCCAAGCTAGGAGTGTCTCGTTTACATAAGATCATCCAAGCACCACAGCAATATTCTTCATGAATGCCAAGACTAGAAAACAATGTGTTCATCACCAGGTGACTGGGTAAACAAAGGGGGCATAGGATGCAAGTAACAGAGAGAATGACAATGACCTGATTGATGGATGGGTGCTACAACAGGATGGACCTTGAAAACATTAAGCCGAGTGAATCAAAAGAACAATTATTGGTCGATTCCCCTTACGGCAGTGGTTCTCAACCTTCCTAATGCCGCAACCCTTTCATACAGTTCCTCCTGTTATGGTGACTCCCAAGCATAAAATGATTTTTGTTGCTACTTTATAACTGTAATTTTGCAACTGTTATGAATCGTAATGTAAATATTTGATATGCAGGATGTATTTTCATTGTTACAAATGGAACATAATTAAAGCATAGCGATTAATCACAGAACAATATGTAATTATGTATTGCAAAATATTTATTTCTAATTACAAATAAATGAAATTTTGTCTTGAAGCATGGTGTAGCATGGGTAACAGTCTTACTATAACAACAGTAAACTACTTTGCTACATTTTGCGACAGTATGTGTGATAGACCAACATCGGTACAAAGGTTGAGACAGCTTCTTTCTCAGCAGATCAGACATTCTCGGGGCAGTCTTTGCAAGAGCACAACAAAGATCATGTTCCACAACAAGTCTACTGCTGTATTTATACTTGATAACCACCAAGCTGGAAAGCCCTGTTTCACAAAGATATGCTGCTGGAAATGGAAGAAGAAGGTGCAACACAGTCTCAGACAGAACAGGATATGACTGCAAACCCTTGATCCATAATTTTGTAACTGGCATTGTAGACAAGCCAGTTGTTGCTGCATCACTGTCAATAAGTTCAGTGAACTCTTCTTGTGCTGTCTCAGGAACATCTTCAACTTTGACTGTGAATGGGCTTCTGGCAAGTGCAAATGGGGTGTCAGGTAGATTTGGAAAGTACGATGAAATTTCATCTGCAAGCATGTGCAAGTGTTCTTTCACAGAAATCATCACCATAATCCTTTTGTCTAGTTCTATGCCATGTTCCTCAAAGAAAGCAGATAGTAGGCAACATGTAAATTTTATTTTCATTCAATTAATTTTTTTTTTTTTTTACCAAAGCTGAAGTTTCATTTGGAATGATTGGATCTTTTCAGACAAATCGAGGCATGTTGCATTTGGTCCTTGCAGTGATAAATTTAACTCATTCAAGATGGCAATGATGTCAATCAAGTAAGCTATATTCTGCAGCTCACTTTCGTCGTTGAAAAGTGTTTCGAACTGCAGTGTTGCTTTCTGCTTAAAAAACGTTTTGAGTTCATCACAAAACTCCATAAAAAACAAAACAAAAACAAAAGACCCTCAAAAACACGTTTTAAAACTTCTCTCGACAACCATCGCACTTCAGTGTGCAATAGCAGAGCATTATTCAGTGCCTCTAACTCGTTGCACAGTTGTGAAAAGTCGACTGTTTAAAGGGCTCACTTTTATAAGATTGGCAGAACTTATGACGCTTTTCATGACTTTCTGTCACTCTTGTGGCAGCGTCTTCGTTGCTAATGTTTGCTGAGGAATCGTATAGTGAGTTCCGCTGACTTTTGGTGACTCATTCAGTAGCAAACGTTGAAATCCAGATATACATCCTAGCATAGCTGGAGCACCATCTGTGTAAACACCACACACTTTCCCCCCAGAGATCTTATGCTCTTTCAGAAATGAACCAACTGTGTCAAATACATCACGTGCAGTAGTTGTTGTTTCAAGAGGTTTGAAAAAAAGGAACTCATCTTTAAAGTCACCATCATTAATATACCTCGTGTAAACCAGTAACTGTGAACAGTTTGCAACATCTGTAGATTCATCAAGCTGGATGCTGAATATTGGAAGTGGAACAGATTTAATTTACTGGATTATGTGATCAACTATATCAGCAGACATGTCATCTATTCTTCTGCGGACCGTGTCATTAGATAAGGAAATTGCACTCAAATTCATACCAAATTCATCTCTGATCATAACTCGAACAATGTCTTTGGGCCCCGGCAATAGTAAATCCTCAGCAATGGTGTGAGGTCTCATAGCTCTGGAGATTCTGAGTGCCACGAAATATGAAGCTTCAACGGCTGCTACGTTTTGTTTGTGGTACTTGCCACCAGTGTCAGGTCTGGTTTCTTGAGTCCATCAGATTTGCTTCTTAAATAGTTGGTATCCTTGCCAGCAAAGCTCGGATGCTTGCTCTCAAAATGACATTTTAGTTTGTTTGGCTCCATAGATTCGGCTGATAGAACTTCACAACAAACAACACATTGCGGTTTCTTAATTCCTGTTGTAATTATTGAGGTAAAACTATCCTGTAAAATATCCTCACTCTATTTTCCTTTCTTAACATTCTTTTTTATTTTCAAACCAACAGGCTTGCATTATTTATTGCTAAACTTGATGAGGAAGCAAAAAACCAAGGAATAAACCAGATTATTTGCCAATAGAAGTTCAATTCATCAGATGGGGACAAAAGTCTTAATGCAACACATGATTTGAGCCTGGGAAAATGTGGCCATGCATGCCATCCCTCAGGGGGCTCCTTACAGACCCAGCTTGATTCTTCTCCAATGTCTTCTCTTGGAGTTGTACCTGATCTTATTACCGGTTTTCATTCAAATCCATTGGACAATTCTGCTTCTGTTTCTTGGCCAGGAATCTCTTGATCCTGAAAGTTTTATGAGACGACACGGTGAAGTCAGAGCAACACCACACTCGGGATGGCAGAGAAACTGAGAGAGCGAGAAGAGCTTCTTAACATTCTTCTCTACACGATCCATTGTGATGGGATGGTTTGCTAATGAAAATAATATATAGCAACAGTTTTAATAATACAAAAGATGACACATGGCATGGTTCAGTCAATACAGTTCATTAAAGTTTCCTATGATTTACCATTCTGTGTTTTTTTTTTATTACATACCTGTTACAATCACAAGGGGCAGTATTCACATCAACCATGGCTGAATATAAAAAGAGCAATCAGCATCCAGATTAAGTTCCCATGGTATGTGTGTGTGTATATATATATATATGTATTTTTTTAGTAGTTGATTATTTTTTAGTACAGTAGTTGATGATTTTATAGTACATGAGTTTACATTTACCCAGTAATTATAATTCATGAAGTGTCATTTTACCTCCAATACTGCTGCTTTCAACAGTGTAGCTGCTTTTAAGAATAGCTGCTTTCAACACAGCAGCTGCTCTCTACAAAGTAGCTGCTCTCTACACATGTGTGACTGGTTCACATAAGTACATTATGGCTCCAACCCTGTCACATACACCTGTATTTGTATGGGGTGTATGTGAGGGGTTGGCGTAATGATGTCATCATGCCGGGTACTCATAGGTGGGCATATCTGCATGTGGGCAGATCCACCTGGAGACGGATAGAGGAGCTCTATCTCGGTTCCTAAGACCATCGGAAAGATGTGTTTTCCGATGGTCTTAGGCGACCCCTGTGAAAGGGTCATTCACCCCTAAAGAGGTTGTGACCCACAGGTTGAGAACCGCTGCCTTACACAAAGAATCTGGAATAAGCAAATTTCTAGAGATAGTAAATAGATCAGGTGTACCTAAAGGTATGGTGGCATAGTGGATTAGACACTGAGCTGCTCACCCAAAGGTCAGTGGATCAAAACCCACCAGCTGCTTCTTGGGGGAAAGATGAGGCTCTTTGCTCCGGCTCCAGAAGTCACTGCCACAGCCGCTGGGCTTAAGTGAATCTCGTTCCTCACAGCTAAATTATCCCCACAGAGAAGGTCAAACAAACATTAAAAAAATCATTTTATTGGGGGCTCATACAACTCTTATCACAATCCATCCATCCATCCATCCATCCATCCATCCATCCATCCATCCATCCATCCATCCATCCATCCATCGTGTTAAGCACATCTTTACATTTGTTGCCATCATCGTTCTCAAAACATTTGCTTTCTACTTGAGCCCTTGGTATCAGCTCCTCATTCCCCTCGCTCCCTTCCCGCCCACCTCCTTCATGAACCCTTAAAAATTTATAAATTACTATTTTGTCATGTCTTACACTGTCCGACATCTCCCTTCACCCACTTTTCTGTTGTTTGTTCCCCAGGGAGGGGGTTATATGTAGATCTTTGTGATCGGTTCTTCCCTTTTTATCCCACTCTCCCTCCACCCTCCCGGTATTGCCACTCTCACCACTGGTCCTGAGAGATTCATCTGACCTGGGTTCCCTGTGTTTCCAGTTCCTTTCTGTACCTCTGGTCTAGCCGGATTTGTGGGATCATGATAGTACGGGGGAAGGAAGCATTAAAGAACTAGAGGAAAATTGCATGTTTCATCATTGCTACACTGCACCCTGACTGGCTTGTCTCCTCCCCGTGACCCTTCTGTAAAGGGATGTCCAGCTTCCTACAGATGGGCTTTGGGTCCCCTGCACGCCCCCTCATTCATAATGATAGGAATTTTTGTTCTTTGATGCCTGATACCTGATCCTCTCGGCACCTCATGATCACACAGTCTGGTGTGCTTCTTCCATGTAGGCTTTGTTGCTTCTCAGCTAGATGGCCGCTTGTTTATCCAAACAAATATCTTATAGATCTAAATAAATCTGCATCTACCTAATGAATTCCAGGCACTAGGAAATACCAGACACCAGGAGAGATGATATTTTTGGAGGGGGGAGGTGTTGGCGGGGTGGAGGAGGGCCTTTTTATTGGGTTTTCAATATTGTTGCTAATGCTAAGGTCATTCCTGAGTAAATGATGCTTATTTTGGAGTATCCAAAATTCAGACAACAGAGCAGTAGCTCCTTTGGCTGGAGGGAAGGCTGTGTACCCTAGGATGGGGGTGAAGGGCCCCTGCCTCTTCCTGCCCCAGGAGCTCAGCATGGCAGTAATTCCAGGCCTGAGAGGAGCAGGAAGCTCTCTTCCCAGGAGCCCAGGCACAGCCCCTGGCTTTCCTGGGATCTTCCCCAGTTAAAATGCATTGGCTGTGAGTCAACATTTCCCTCACAGCAGGGGCTCTGCTCCCGAGTTCCTTGGCCTCATTTCCTTCCCAGGATCTGGATGACTGGCATGCGGCAGTGAATGACAAGCATGACTCCCACCCCCACCCCTCACCCCAATACAAAAAAAAAAGGCATGGGCCTAGCTGAGGGAAAACAGTCCTGGCTTGTCCACCAAGCTCTCTTCTCACTTGGGGCCATGCAGACAGCATCCCTCCGTATCTTGGAAGGGCAACAGGAAGGTGGATCTCTGGACCAGCTACAGGGACAATAGCGCGCCTAGTGTTGAGAGAGGGGCTCACCCTGGCAACAGCAAGAACCTCTGGTGATGTTCTGCATGACTCTGAAGCACGGCTTTGGAGAGCTCTAGGCTTGCTGGCCAAGAAGCTACTTTGCAGTCCCTTCTGGACTTCTGACCCCAGTCTGGGACTTCGAAGAACTGAGTCCCAGTTCTAAGTCTAGGCCAGTACTGACCTGCTTGCTGTGAGGCCCAGACATAGTGCTTTAATTCTCTAAGTCTTAGTGACCCTGTATAAAAATAGAGGGGCCAGACCTAGGAGCCCTCTTCCACCACTGTCTGGCATGTTGCTGGAGACCCTTTCTTTGTATATGTCTCTGACCAGCATTGTTTCTCTGTGACATCCAATAGGAGGGTAAGGCCAAAAGCAGAGGGGGGGAGGGCATGGTGTGCGTCCCAATTCTGATTGAGGACAAACCAACAAAACAAACACCCAGGGCCGTCGGGTGTGAATAGGAATATGATCTGAGTCCCTCAAAGATGCCCAAAGTGCCATTTTGATGAGTATTCATAGAAGAGAACAGACGTGTCAGGGCAGGGTCAGAGAGAGGGAGGCACGGCCGTCAGAAGTGTGTAGACCTAGATGGAGGGCTTGTCAAGAAATAATAGCTTCACAATAGCCCTAGTAATGTAGTGGTTACGCATTGGCCTGCAATCCACATGGTTGGCAGTTCAAATCATCAGCATCTCCCTGGGAGAAAGACTGGGCTTTCACAGTTACCCTTTCAGAAATCCACAGGGGGTCATTATGAGTCACCTTTTTTTTTAAGACGTCATGCTTTTGCATTAATACTTTTTGCCCCTCCTTTTCCTGTAAGGTAGGAACGAAGCCTGTCTCCCATTTGGTCACCAACCTTGCATGGAATGAGACACCTTCCCATTGGAAGGTGGTTTTAAATTCCAGCTCTCCTTCATGCCCTTTCATAGACAAACCCAATGCAAATGGGGCTCTAGTCACCAGGGTTCACCCAGGGCCTTTGGGCAGACTTTGCCACTCCTAGGTAACTGTAGCAGAGAAGCAAAAGTTACTACCCTCATGGGATTCTGTGGGATTCTTTTATTTAGTTATTTTTAAAAACAATTTATTGAGGGTTCTTACAGCTCTTATCACAATCCATCCATCCATCCATTGTGTCAAGCACATCTGTACATTTGTTGCCATCGTCATTCTCAAAACATTTTCTTTCTACTTGAGCCCTTGGTATCAGCTCTTTTTTCCCCTCCCTCCCCACCCTTTCACCCTCATGAACCTTTGATAAATTATAAATCTATTATTATTTTAATATCTTACACTGTCTGCTGTGTCCCTTCACCCACAGTTCTGTTGTTCATCCCCCGGGGGGAGGGGGGGAATGATCATTGTGATTGATTCTCCCTTTGTCTCCATGGTATCTCTACTCCTATTATTGGTCCTGAGGGGTTTGTCTGTCCTGGATTCCATGTGCCGAGAGCTCTTATCTGTACCTGTGTATATGCTCTGGAATAGCTGGATTTTTAAGAATTGGGATCGTGATAGTGGGGGAGAGGAACATTGAAGAATAATAACACAATATTATTAATGAAACAATAGGCTATATTTGGATTTCTCATGTCTTTCCACTAGGATCCAAACTAGGGCACTCGGCGGATTGCTAGTTGTCCTGTCCTCTTCATTTCCTTTGGTCTGTGACAGTTTCGATCTCTGCCCCCCCCTTCCCTGCCGATGACCTTGACATCTTTGGATAGTGCTGGTCAAGTATTTTGACAAATGGCCCTCAATTTGGATTGCTTTCTCCTGACTGGACCATGATCCTGGGCCTGGTAGAGGACACCCTTGAAATAAATACAGATGATGCTTATTGCGTGGTCAAGGGATGCGTGCTCTCAGGAGGATGTGCCGTCACTGAGGTCCGCCTTTGCCACATGGTTAAGGTGTGGCCCTCAGGATTCTCCACTTAAATGCCCCTTTCTGCTTGTGACAGGAAAATGTGCTTGACATCTTTAAATGCTGCGTCTTAGATTTGTGTGGGAGCCCCGTTTCCAAACCCAGAGCCTGGGGAACACATCCGCCTGCCCTCAGCAGTCAGTCTTGGAGGTGGAGATGCACTTGTGTGCAGAGGAAGCACCCATGGCTATAAGGAGGCGGCAGCGGTTGAAGGGGAACCCCTGGCTGAAGTCTGAGGAAGGCCAGAGTGGCCTGGGGACAGCACCAGGCAGCGAGGGAGAAGAAGGAAGGAAGAGCCAGCCGGAGGGTGATGTGAGTGATACAGTGATAGGGAGCATGCTGCCTAGCTAGGCTGGGGGAGCCAGCTGAGCAAGGAGTCGTGAGGAAGGAAGACTTAAAGGTTCACATCCAAACTCTCTCTCCCAAGCTTGTTCCATGAAGCACCCGCCTGGGTTGGCCTGTCAGGCTCTTAGACGATGGCTTTGACCTTGGGGTCAGCATCCTGACCCTACATGAGTGGGAACTTCCTTCAGGCACCCGTCAGATGGCCAGGGTTCTATTTGGGGGAATTGTACCTCTGGCCACCTGTACCTGGGGACTAAGAACATCCACACTTCCTCTGATCAGAAGGTGACCTCCTGTCCTGTTAGCGAGAGGCGTGGAGAGAGCAGATGAGTCACCTGTCTGTTGGGATGGGCTTGTAGGAGCGCTCATCTCCCTCAGCGATGTCCCACTTGGGCACTGGGCTACGCGCCCACAGATGGCATGCTTGAGCAAGCTTGGAAGAAAGACTTGGGGATCTACTTCTGAAAGAAGATGGGCATGAAGTCCCTTGGGGACCAGTTCTTCCCTACAGCACGTGGGGTCGTCTGGAGTCAGAATTTGCTCTCCTTCAGGACAACGGGCTTGGCTCCTGGAGGGCTCGTCACGGAGCGAGCGTTCAGAGGGGAAGGCGTTGGGTCACTTTGTTGCCTTCCTCAAGTCACCATGACTTCTAACGGGCAGCATCTGACAGCGCGGCAGCCCCTTGCAGCCCTGGGTGAAATTATGATAACAAGAGAAAAAAGCTATTACTGCCACCATGCTTTCATTATGCAAATGATATTAAGATAGGCTGTGTGGATCGCCCCTGGCTATGCTATAATCTCCATGCAGTGATTATAATGTGTCAAACTTAGTCATTTTGATTATGACATGTTAATTACATGCCATCCTCATGTAGACATGAATATTACTCCCAGTCAGACAAAACACAAATTGGGGCCATTGTTAGGTGGTTAGTTGTGTGTGTGTTTTAACTTTATTATTATTATTATTAAATGGATTAAAAGATTTCAAAGATATGTAATATTGCAGACTAATTAAATACTGGCCAGCTCCTCCGTGCGCCGCTGGGTGGAGAGGGGATGAGGAGCACGTGGACGGCTTGGGTTGTGTTTTTGTGTTCCGGCCGCTGTTGGCAAACGGTTTCCTGGGAAACAAGGAGTGTGGGTTGTTGGGATGGGTGGGAGGGAGTCTGTTGGGGGCTGAGGGGGTGCAGGGATGGGGATAACACAGGAAGGGTGGGTTGTTATGATGGAGCACTGGAAAGCTCCAAGCCCAGAATGGAGGGGGTGGGGGCGGTGACAGGAGGGTCGTGATAGGATGATTGGCAGCAGGTTCTGGAACTGGAGAGACTCCTTCTGACCTTCAAGTCTGCCCTTCCTTTCACAGACAGGGAGATACAGGACCCAGAGGTGAAGGAACCAGTCCAGGCTGACTCACTAGCCTAAAAGACACCCCCAAACTTACTGCCATGGACTTGGTTCTGACCCAAAGGGAGCCTGCAGGATGGGGTGGAAGCGCCATTGTGGGTGTGCAAGACTATAAATCTTTATAGGCGTAGAAAGCCTCATCTTTCTCCCTCAGGGCAGCTGGTGGCTTTGAACTGCTGACGCCGTGATTTAACAGCCCAATGCAGAACCCAATGTACCACCAGGGCTCCTCAGAGGTAGGAATAAGGTATTGACTGAGTTTGGCCATAGCTTAGCCTTGTAGAGTTGGGCTACTCTTAACGGGAAAGGCCACATCTCTTCCAAGGACCACAGAGAAGGGGCTCTCTGACCCACCTAGTCATGGTTTAGTGTCAACTCCAAACTCCTGGTCCATGGTTCTTCACCATCAGGCCACACTAGGAGATCCAGCGCCGGGTGGCGTTGAGTTGATCCCAGTGACCTCAAGTATGCTGTGAGTGGGCGGAGCCAACCATCAGGCTTTTCTGCTGAGCTGCCTCTGGGTGTGGAGCTTCCGGTCAATAGTTGAGCGTTTACCAGATGGCACTGGCCTGCCATGATTCGAGGTTTCTCTGTGAGTCTTTTGCTTCTAGAAAAAATATTTTCTCCCTCACTGTCCCCCGAACACATCCTGGCTCCTCCTTCCTTCCACAAACCTGACACAAGGCGAAGAGCTAGGATTTACTTAGCATGCTTTTATGGGCGTCGACCCACTGTGTCCCAGGCGCTGTTCTGAAAATGAAATGTGGGCAAGTTCATTCCTTTGTTCTCCGGCGACCTTGTCAGATGTGGTGGATGATTCTTCCCACAGCACAGGCCAGGAACCGGAGGCACGGAGAGGTCCATCCAGGGCCCATGCTGCGTAGAGCTAGGATATGCAGACTCGCCTCGTCCTTTCTTTCTTTTCTCCTTCAAATTCTGTGTTGTCTTTCAGGGCCCACCACCCATCGCCCCTTCCCAGGGAGGCTTGTCCCGTAGTAAGGGATTGTACAGCTGCCTAGGAATGTTCCATGTCCTTCCTTGTCCAGGAAGGGCTTCCCTGTCCCTTTGAGGGACTTATGCCCATGACCAAGCACTCAGCGACTGACCAACAGCCTGGTGACTGGAAGCCATTCGGAAGGCCCTTGGGAGGCAGGCGCTCTACTTCCAAGCAGCCATTGACAGCCTGTGGGGGCAGCTCTGCGCTGAAATGCATAGGGCTGCCCTGAGTCCACATCAGCTCTGCAGCCACAGACTTGGGTTTAGACCCCGTGGATGGCAGGCTTGACTACGTGGCTTGACTAGGGCAACATGAGAGGAAAGGACAAGGCCCACACCCAAGGGGAAGCTTGACAAGCCAGGCTCCTTTCCCCTGGACCAGGATGACCAGACGTGACCCAGGAAGTGACTGCCCCACCAGCCTTAAAAAGATGTGGAGCAGAGTAGCTGAGCCGGGAGACCATGCCAGAAATAAATCAGAGAGTCTCCCTTGCCGTCGGGGAGTGGGGGGCGCCTGTGACCGCAGCAGAACTTAGACGGTTCTGACTGATGCAGTCCCTGCCCTATCCTCAAGGTCTCTCCCCATCTCTGGCTGCCCTCCTCCAGCGCCTACTCTCTGACCTTCTGGTGGGCCTGACTCTCGTGGCCAGCTCACAAGGTGACACATCTCTCTTTCTCTGAGCGGTCTGTGCCACGGGGCAAAGCAGCTTGCTTCATACTGCCTGCTGTCTCTTACCCCCTTACCCACACCGGCCTCAGCACACGGGAGGTTCTCAGGATATGGACACTTTTTGAGGTTTCAATCATTGTCATGTGATCAACGAGGACATTCTACTCAGTTCCCATTTGGCCGGGCAGAGGCTCAAATGACCTTAACCCTCACCGCCCCACCCCCACCCTCTCAGACCTTTAAAGATCTAGCCTCCTCTCAAAGCTGCCATCTACGTGACTGCTTCCCTGTGTTTGACTGCTGGAGGCCCGAGACACGGTGGGGATTCTTGCTTCAGCATTTGTCTTCCCAGAGTTGGGAAACCCTTACAAGGCAAAAAGCTCAACCACCAACGCCACCCTGAAATCTCTTCCATGAGGCCCCCATTCAGGTTGACATCGGCCTTGTCACCTCTCGAGTCTTGGCTGTCTCACCTGCCAAAGTCAGGAGGTCCGACCAGGGCATCTTTCCAGGATCCCTCAGCTCTCAGATCCACGAGCCCAAGCTCTGGAGAACAGGGTGGTGGCACTGGGACCTTTGTCACACACGTCCCATGGTGTCTGTAGGGAACGATCTGTGTGTGTGAGGGCAGTCATTAAAATAAGGTGACCTCTCATGACAGTTCAGAGGAGCGGAAGCCACAGGCTCATCTGAGACCAGAAGGGTCAGCGTTTGTGGGGGTGGTGCTGGCCATGGGTCCCAAGTGCGCCCTGTCCTAGCAAGCCAGGCTCTTCTAGGGAGGGGCGCTGTGCACCCCTGCCAGCTGTCAGCGTCAATTCTGAAGCTAGCTGGGATGTTCACCAGCGGGTGTCGGAGGGAAACTCATCTTTGCGCGTAGCCGCCAGGGGTTACGCAAACAGAAAGCTCGTCGTCATTGGCACCAGCTTCACCAGGATGGCACAATGCTCTGCTCTGCTCTGCTCTGATGAAATGTGTCATTAAATATAGAAATAGATCAAATACCTCCCCACTGAGACGTGCTGGCACCGAGTATCTAGGTGAGGAGCTGAGGATCTGCAAGATCACGGAGTGTGAAGGGGTGGGCGGAAAGGCTCCCTCGCTAGGGAGAGAGACTTAACTAGACTTATAAATAGCCCCCATCACAGCTCGTTTGATTCATGTGGGGAGAAGGAGGGAAAGTGTTTTGCCAATTCATCAAGTTTCATGCTTCCAAAGCACTTGCTAATGTAAATATTAGCATCCAAAACGAACAAATTTTCTTTGGCCATTAAATGCCCTGATTTACAGGTTCCGTCAGCAGAGAACAGAGAGCGAATTTCTCCCCTGAAATGAACTCTTGCCCCATTTCTTCTTCCTCCCAGCTTGCCTTGACATCAGACATCAGAGGGTCTCTTTGGGATGGGGCTGGGAGGTCCTGGAGTGGACCCAGCAGTTTGTGCTCCTCTCCTCACCTAAAGAGTGTGGGTTCAAATCCACCCAGCGGCACCACAGAAGAAAGGCTTGGTGATGATTTGCTTAGACTGCCGAGAAGTTGATTCTGACATGCAGCGACCCTGCAGGACTTGCTTAGGGGCTTTCTGAGGCTGTAAATCTGTACACAGTCAGGCAGCTCCCTCTGACTTCATTGACGAGAGGGGTGGAACTATAGAACTTCTGGTTAGCTGCCCACCACTTAACCGGCTACACAAGGGGTCCTTTCTAGAAAGATTCCAGCCATGACCACACAGGAGCCTTCCTCTCTGTGGCACATGGACTCGCATAAGCAGAAGGCCAGCATTAGTCCCCCTGGAGTGCCTGCCCCTGAAATGGGTGTGAAAGGGCAGCCCAGCCTTGCCCAGGGGTCACCTTGCAGCCACTGGCGGCCACAAGCCCAGCAATGGAGTTAGGAGTTCCCTCCCTGGAATGAGGCTTTCTGCATTTCAGAAGCCGGGAAGTGAAGTCTTCATTTCTGAGAGTCTCAAAGTGCTGGAGTCGGGGCTGAGAATTCAGTTCTGCCTGGCCGATGTACCTGAGCCCAGGACCCTTTCCCTGAGGTCTTGCCTCACGCTGCAGCAAAACAGGGTGGGCAGACTCTGGGTTTCAGCAGCAGAATCCCAGGGCCCGAACCCAAGCTCTGTGGGTGTTGAGGGGCATCTATGATGATCACAATAAGGGCACATTCACCCCCAAATTCCCTAGAGGCAACAGGGGCTCTGGATGGCCACTTTTTAGGTTCCTGGGGCTGTCCGGCTGATCACTTTTGTCCATCTGCATCCCTTGATATAAATGGCTTGGACTAGGCCACACACACTGAAAGGTTGGTCGTTCAGAGGAAAAGCCTGGCCATCTGTACAGACAGAAGGCAGGGAAAGTCGCTGCATGTTGTTCTGCTCTGCACACACCTGGGCTCACAGGAGGCAGCAGCAACTCAGCAGCGCTGGCCTTGGCTTTGGTTTGGATGCAGGCATGGGGAACGTGGAGGTGGGTACGGACCCCACATGCTTTCTGGATGTTGGGCAGGCGGCATAATTATGCATATTTTAGGAACAGTCAGTGCTTGTGGGCAGGACACCTGACCCAGAGCTCGAGTCCCCTGACCCTTAAGGAAGGTAACAGTGTGGGCTGCCCGACTGATCCAAATGCTCAATTTGGAGCTTGCTGTCTAAAGAAGCTACAGACAATTTCACCCCCTGCGTCGTCCACATGAGGTATTTTAATCGCTTTAATGACTACAGGAAACAAACAAACAATCAATCAAAAAAGCCAGATTTGAAATAATATTTTAAATATATTCTTGAACCCAGGATGACCTTCTTGAACCTTGTTTCTGGGCGTCCTTTTCCGCCGAGCCTCAGGCCATCTCTGCGCTCGCCTAGTGGCTCCTCCTGTTAGCAGCCCGTTAGGATAACTTTGGAAGCACTTAAGATGGGCTATTTCAAAAGGTACCAATTCCCTGATCTTATAACTGAGCCATTTAACTAGATCATCCTGTAAAGAGAATATGCGTTAAAAATACCAGTTAATTACTTTTTTTTAATTCCCCAAGCACAAATAAGTCCTAGTTAACCGTCTTTGCACTTTTATATATTTAGACATCAGAGCGAGTCGATAGCAGTCATGGTGAGGCAGCCGGTCCATAAGTAACAGGGTCCCTGACTTTAAAGCCATGACCCTGGCTTCCTCAGTAATCCCTCAGGGACCATCCTATCGGATTGCTTTGCCTCACACATTGTATCTTCTGATGAAAGTCTCTGAAGAAAATCCTTGTACCAAGGTCGTGTGAGCAATCCCTTTCTTGAGGAGACTCATTTGTTGGGTAACATGGTACACCCCAATTATTGTTCTTATGGGCTGTGGAGTTGATTCCGACTCCTAGTGATCCCATAGGTTTTAAAGCAAAAGGTAATTTGAATATTTACTACTTTATTATTACTTTTATTTTAGTCTGGGTGGAAGTTTCACAGAGGAAATTAGTTTTCCATTCAACAGTGTATAAATGTGTGTGTGTGTGTGTGAGTGTGTGCGTATGTGTGTGTGAGTGTGTGCGTATGTGTGTGCGTGAGTGTGTATGTGTGTGCGTATGTGTGTGTGAGTGTGTATGTGTGTGTGTGTGTGTGTGTGTGTGTGTGTGTGTGTGTGTGAGACATTGCAATCCTGTCGATGTAACAGGGCTCTTCCCACTTCCTCTCTGGGTACCACATTTCCATCCATCCCTTCCTGCTCCCGTAGGGTCTGATGGATCATGACCTTTATAGAAGCAGACTGCCAAGCCATTCTCTTACGGCGCCTCACAAGGGATGGGTTAGAACCATCGCTTTTCAATGAACAGCCAAGCACTAAGCGTCGCACCATCTGGGACCCCGATGAGAAGTGTCAATCCTGAGAGATGTTAACTAAGCTCCAGCTCTGCCCTGAAATGCCAGAGAAGTGAAATCCCAAAGCACATTCAATGGACTCCATGTGGGAAATGGGCATCCAGGCATCTCCACGGCTGAACACTGGAATGAAGTCCTACCATCTTAGAGCTAAAAAAATTAGGATCTTCTCTTCTCCTGTCTTTGGGGTTCGGCACCGACAATATGCCAAGGGCCTGCACTGAAAGGGCCTCCTAAAAGGCGTTGGTGTTGTGTTGTGCTGTGTCGGTCAGCATGTGAAAACAGCCCGGCGTTTATTTGACTTACTGCGTGACAGTCACCTTTCTGAAAGCTAGTGGCCCCACCTGGTTGGAGCCAGCCATGGATTGACGGTCCTTGTTTATTACAGGTACAAAGTCTCTTCTCCAAAACCGAAAGCAGGCTCTAGGGCTCAGGCCTTGATTTGTAGCCCATGTGGTCGACTTGCTGGATAGTCTCTTTTATTCCTTTGGACATCGGCCTCCTCTGCTCACATTTCTAGGGCGCGCCCTTCAGCAAAATTTATTTCCTGAGAACTAGAGGTGCCCTGGGTGAAGAGCTGGATGGCTGCGATAGTTACATTATTTCATGTCAACTTGATAAATAGAGTGAAAGGGTGGAGTCTAGCTTGTCAATCGGGTCACAGCTTGATGGCTCCTCCTTGTGGGCGTAGCCTTCTCATAAGGAGGGTCCTGGGAAACTCCCCCAACCCTGCTCCCTCTCTCTGCTTCACCTTCGTGTTGATGAGTCACTTTGAGCCATGATGATGGCAGCCAGAGCCCTGGAGGTGCGTCCACAGACATTGGATTTCCAAGAGCCGCCATTGGATCTACAAGAGTTTTCACCCATGGGCCTCTGATCTTCCTGCGTTCTGAAGCATTGCGTGTGGCCGCATGAGTCTGAAGAGTGATTTGAGGACTGGTGGAGTCGCTTCGGATGTAAGGACTTGATCTCGACTGGGCTGGGATGTTTGCTTGATATATCATTGCTTCTTGATCGAAAGCTCTCTCTTACACATATATGAGTGTCCCTGGATTTGTTTCTCTAGTCAACCCAGTCTAACACAGTGGCTAACTGGAAGGTGAGAAGCTTGAACCCACTAGCCACTCCACGAAAGAAAGAAGAGGCTGACTTGCTTCTGTAAAGACTTACAGCTGCAGAAACTCTACAGAGTTTCTCTTCTTAAGAAAACTCTCCCAAAGGTTCCTTGATGTTTGCCTTCTTCAGTTCCTTCCTCCCATCTTCTTGGAGGAAGTCCAGCCAGAGTGCGCCATAGAAGCAAGGACGGTGAGACATTGTCTCACATACTTTGGACATATCAAGAGAAACTAGTCCCTTGAAAAGAACCTAATGTCTGATCAAGGAGAGGGACAGCAAAAACAAACAAACAAATCAATAAAAGAGGAAGCCACTTAAAGCGATGGATGGGCACGGCGGCTACACCAGTGGTCTCCAGCGTAAGACCGTACGAGCCGTGGTGAGGCTAGTGCAGGACCAGGCGGTGCGGCATGCCATTGTCCGTAGGGCCATTGTGAGCTGGAACGGACCCAATGGCACCTAACCACAGTGACGCTTTCATTTGCGCTCACCTCTTTGGCCTTTGCCCCTCTCTCTTTGCCCTTCGTATCCAGTCACAGATCTTTCTAGACCTGATGGCCAGCTTTCAGTCCTTTGAGCTCTCAGCGGCATGGAATGCTATTGATCAGTCTCACTCCTGGAAGTGTTTCCTTCTTCACTCGGCCTTCCAGACCTCTCACACACCTGACTTTCCTCCTGCTCTACCGGCTGCTCCTTTAAAGAGCCATTCCCTGGCTCAGAAATCCTACATCTGTTGGGTTACCAGGAGTCGGAATCTGCGCAGTGACAAGGGTGGTGCTTTCTGCTGCTTCTCGGTCTCCTCATCCCCTTGACCACTGAGATGGGCTTTCCACAGGTCAGGCCTCGAGCCTCTCCCATCTTCCCACTCATTGCCTCGGGGAGCTCATCCGGGCTCATCTACATGCTGGAGACTCCCCAAGTTTAACTTGCGTCTGAGCTGTTCTCCCAAGTTTCCCAAGATTTGCAGGCCTTCTGTCCATCTCGATTTTGAGGGCATTTCAAACTCATCAGGTCCCATAGTGAGGTGCTGATCTCCCCACACTGTCTTATTCCTCATCAGAGTACCCTTCTGATAACTTATTTTCTTTAAGATTTATAAGATTCTGTTGTTGAGACTATCCATAGCAAAATTGACACCAAGTCAACCTGTGCAACTCAACGTCCTTGATCCCATTAGAGTGCAACCATCCTCCCCCATTCGCCTAAGTCCACTGCCCCCTAAGGCTCCTAGCCAACGGACCAAGCTGTTACTCTCAAGTTGACCCCCTCTGACAGTTCATAGAAGAGCATCGTGCTCACGCGCAGCCCCTCTTTTCTAGTTAAGCTAAACTATTGCTCGGCTACAAGGAGGCTTCGGGGGATGGATTTGATGGCAGGTTTAACGATTAGGCCAAGGCCATTGTTTTAGGGGTTCATCACATTTCCATGGCTTCAGGAACCCAGCTCAAAAGCTCACTACCAGCAAGTCATTTCAGACTCACAGATACCTCGTAGGATGGAGGAGAACCACCCCTGTGGGTTTCCCAGACTGTCAATCTTCATAGGAGTGGAAAGGCTCCTCCTTCTCTCTGGGGACAGCTGCTGACTTGGCAGGTGGCAGCCCCCTATGTCACCAGGGCTCTTGAGGAAGTCTGGAGTGCGGCATTTCTGCTCTGCATTTTCCCTCCAGCCAAATGACGCTGGCAGCATCCTTCATCCTCCCCTTTCTCTGATACTCCACATTCAGTCATCAGCAACCGCATTTCCCTTGACCTGAACAATAGATCTAGACTACAATCGTTTCCCCTCCAATGCCACCACTCTAGCCCAAACCATCGTCAGTCTTGCCCAGGGTACTGCCCTAGCTTCCTCTTCATTGGTCTTCCTGCTTCTATCTTTGCCTGTCTTGGACCTATTCTTAACACTGCTGTTAACTGCCATGAGTCAGGTCCTGACTCATGGTCACTCTGTGCCCAAAGAGAGTGGACTATGGTCACTATCCAGAGAGTTTTCATTGCCTGGTTTTTGGAAGTAGATTGCTAGACTTTTCTTCCTACTCTTAGTCTGGAGGCTCTGCTAAAATCTATTGAGCATCTGACAATTAGGTGGTGGTTGCCCTGGAGGGGCATTGACTGGGAATAGAACCCGGGTCTCCTTCATAGGAGGCAAGAATTTGACCTTTGAACCACCAATGAGCCTGTTTTTAACAGAAGACAAAGGCAGTCAAATCATGTCACTCCCTTGCTCCACACACTCCCATTCTCATCCATGACTCCCATCCGAAAGCCCTTACAGTCCCTAAGTCCCCCATTGACTCTTTACCCTTATCTATTATCACTGACCCACCTCCTTCAACTTTTCCAGCCATTCGTGCTCTTCCTGGAAGGGTCAACCCGGGGCTGGTCTTGTTGACTCGCATTTCCTGTTCCTTCTATGTGGTGTACACTTCTCCTATCCAATCACGCGGCTCCCTCTCTGCTTTCCTTTAAGTAATTGCTCAATGGTCTTGACTTGAACCGGACTGAAGTTACTTGTTACTACAACTGTATAAGCCATTTCTTGACCTAGATCTCTTTCTCTACACTGATCTTGTTTCTCTAGAGAACCCCACCTGACGCTCCATTGGAAGACAGCCTAGGTTGTCTCCATGAGATGAGTGATGACTGGATTCTGCTGAGTTGTAACCACATGGATGCTGATCGTCAGACACACCCTAGCAATCACATGAGAGGAGAGAGGCTGTTATCTGCATCTGCATGCAAACCTGCACCATTGCCCCTTGCTCTTGGCCTCGACACTAGTATTGCTTTTGTGCAGCAGTAGCTGAATCGAACCCTCTCCGTGACATCTGCTACAAATTCTCCCGTCCCAAGTACAAGGACGCTTAGCTCAAGGCTCTTAGCTGATGCTGCTACCTCCACTTGCTCCCTAGTTCAGTTCAAGTGAGCTAGAACCCACCCCCATCTCCACTGTGCATGGATATCCTCTACGTCCCTTGGGGTCTGCTCTGTATGTCCCGCCCCTCAGGTTCTCCGAGGGAGATGGAATTGTGAGGATGTGAGTCACGGTCAGAGAAAACAGATTGGCGCTGATGCCCGGGGCTTAGGGAGTTTTCCTCTTTCCTCCCTGTGTCTGGTGCCTCCAGACTCACGAAACCAAAGTAGCCACTGGCAGAAGGGAATTGGTTAAACTTAAGGGTGGGCAGAATAAACGGAGGAGACCCTGGGCGGTGTAAGTAGTTAAGGCACTCACTTGCTGCCCCAAAGGCTAGAGGTTCTAGTCCATCCAGAAATCCCTCAGAAACAAAAGGCTTGGCAATCCACTCCTGGAAACCCGGTGTTGAAAGCCCCGTGGAGGCCAGCTCTGCTCTCCTACACACGGGGTCACTGAGAGTCGGGGTCCACACGAGACAACCTGAGCTGAAAACAGAAGGGGAAGGGAGAGGAACAACCAGAGTTTCTCATCTGTTTTCTCAGCTCATTGGGGACTCTCTGGGCTTCCTGGGCATTATTTGAATAGCTGTAGATCCGAAACACTTCCTACCACACCCCAAAGGAGCCCTCTCTGAGCCCCCATGCTTCTCCAGATGAGGGAGAAGGTGGATCGTGTGAGCTATTTTCCATCAGCCTGCCTTCTGCTGGCCTGACCCATTTTCTCCAACTACAGTGTGACTCAATAATCCCGGCTCTGCTCTTCCTCTTGCCTAGAGGCTACTAGAGTTCATTAGATTAAAAAAAAATCTATAAACTATTTTGAGCACCTTGGAGGTAAGTGCTCTATAAGTACAATGTAGTAATAATAATGCTACAATAATTACCTTGATTAATTTATGCATAAGACAGGAAGAAAAGATTCTTAATTAAGGAACATTCCAACAGAGTGAACACCAGGTTCCCTATATTGAAGAGCAACACCACCAGCAGGGATTCTAACTCTGGAGCAGCCTCCAAGGATAACGAGCCACCTCATTCCAAGTGTCCTGTGGACAGTTTGTGTTAGGGACGGAGGACTACGCTCCGTGCCTAACAGAATGGAGAGTTAGGAGAGAAAAGAGATGAAAGAGAAGGATTTTGTATCGGAATCCCATAGAGCAGACACCGTGTTAACGGGATGACAGTGCCAGCAATTGAAAACCAATGGTCAGCTAGTCGGTGACTTTAATACATGAAATCACTTAAGTTTATTTTTAGTTAAAATAATCTTCAAAACTAGGACTTATGGAGCCACCAGTAGGTAGGCATGGATCTTGACTGGAAGCAAATTGTGTGACCTGATCCCCCTGTCTACCATTTTGCTTCCAAGGAGCTAAATGTAGGGAGGTGGCAGGTCTGCTACAAGGATACCCCGGAATGTGAAATGTTACCCTCGGCCACAACGTTCTCCCATCATGTTCTAAGATGTAGAGGTACATCGTCCTTGTTGTTGTTCGGTGCCATTGAGTTGCCTCTGACTCGGTGGCTGACAGAAGGAAACACTGCCTGGTCTGCCCCATCCTCACAGGGGCGCTATGTTTGCGCCCATTGTTGCCGACGCTGTGCAGTTTGCGCGCTCTGCAACCTCGGTGCTCTTCTTTCGGCAAGCCTGTTCCCTGTGGGTGAGCAGCTGGTGCTCGTCACACTGGTGGCACAGCTTCCGACAGCCCAGCCACAAGCAAGTCACCACAGTACAACAGACCAGAAGATGAACGGGGTCATCTTTTTGCTAGAGAACGGAATAAGTAGTCCAGAATCACTCAGAGAAGCCCCAGTGCTCAGAAGCTCATCTTTTCTTTGTTCAGCCAACCTTCAATCTTCCCAACACGGTCTGATTTGCTCAGTGTGAAGCATACGGAGTGAAGTGTCTTTGCCTGGGCAAATGGGATGCCTGCTCTCTTAGAGCAGCCCGGTGCTTGGGCCCTTTGCATTTGCTTCAGGTTGTACACACTGGTCCAGGATCAGATCTGGTAGGGCTAGGTTGCCAGGCGAGGGGCTGACTTTGACATAGACCACCAATTGCTCATATGTAAGTTCCGTTTGAAGCTGAAGAAAATGAACCAAGTCCATGAGAGCTCAAATACCACTATGAGTCTACCCCACTGGAGTCCCAGAACAACTCAAGAACAGAATTGTCATTGAACACTAATGACAGAAGGCCTTGATGCGCCCTGGGAATGACATTGGAAACATCATTCAGGAAGAGAGCAAAAGGGCACTGAAAAGACAGAAAAGGAAGGAAAACCAACGTGAATGTCAGGGGAGACTTGGAAGCTTGCCTTTAACCATCGGGCAGCGAAGGCAAGCGGGAAAATGAAGAAGTCAGCGAGCTGCTCAGAACCTTTCCCAGGGCAGCTTGAGAAGACAAAGCAAAATATTACAATGAACTGTGCAGAGATCTGGATTCAGAAAACCATAAAGGAAGACCAAGCTCAGCATATCTTAAACGGAAAAATAAAAAAAGCCTAAAGGAAATATTCAAGATTTTAGTGGCGATATCGAAAGAATCTATGCGCAAAATATCGAGTAATGCAGAAGCATGAAAAGAAGATGGAAGGAATATTTACAAGTCACTGTCCCCGAAGAACTCGTTGGAATTCCACCCTTCCAGGAGGTAGCATATGAGCAAGAACCAATGGCACTGGAAGAAGAAAGTCAAGCTACGCCGAAAGCATTTGCCTAAAACAAGGCTCCTGGAATTGATGGAATGAATACCTGTCGAAATGCAAGATGATCGAGCACTTACTCGTCTATGGCAGGACCTTTGGAAGCCAGCTCCTTGGTCAATGGCTGGAAGAGATGCATCTATGTACCCATTTCCAAGAAAGGTGACCCAACAGAAAGCTCACAGTATGGAGCAATATCATTAACACCGTATGCTCGTGGCAGCAGTCCATTGATAGGCAGCGGTTCACACCAGACTCAGAAGAGGACTTGGCGCAAAGGATGTCGTTGCTGATGTCAGCTGGATCTTGGCTGAAAGCAGAGGATACCAGAATGATGTGTGCACGTGTTTTATTGACTAAGCAAAGGCATTGGACGGTGTGGACCCTAACAAGATTTCTGCTCCTGTGAAAACTCACAGTCTCAGAAAACAACGGAGCAGTTCTACTCTGTCCTGTAGGGTCACCACGACTTGGAGTGGACTCGGGGGACAGTGAGTTTGGTTTGATTTTTAGAACAGCCTCTTGTTTGCAGTTCCTGTGATGCTTCAATTCACCCCTTCCGTTTTAGGTCCACCCATAAGGGTAGTTTAAATTCTGGGTGACACGGCAGGTATGGAAACGCACCCGACTTCCCACATGGGTGTACAAGACACACGCACTTCCATGCTGTTGGCACAGTTCACACCCGTGGTAAGGGAGCCAAAATCATTCAACCACCCGTTTGCTGTCCTGATGGTCATCTTAAGTATATATATATATATATATATATATATATATATATAAAATGATATACTGAAAGGTAGTTTATTATCTCATACAGTTAATACTTAAATAAGAAAAATAAAAGAGGTACATAAAACTAGAGTATGTTCTAAGAAAACGTTTTAAAGTACTGAAAACTACCTGAGCGAAAATAATGACATTGTTATTTAAGATTGTTCCATATTGTTTCTTGATTCGAATCCTCACTTGGAATATTTTGTCCGAGCATCAGCGGCCGTGTGAGCTATCCTGAGCCACTGTCACTGTAGGAGCAGACCCCGTTCCTTTAGAGGTAGGCCAGGTGGACACAGTCACTGTGCTCGATGGACGAGAAACAGGCGATCTCTCTTCTCTGAATATACGATGTTCACCTTTGAAAACCTCCTTTCTGCTTCTGCCGAACTTACAGCCATTGTTCAGATAATACCCTTCGCCCTTTGAACACTCCCGGGAATCGCGTGATTCTCTAATCACTTATCTTGGGAATGTGGGGCCTAACTCAAATCGGAAACAAATGACAATCTCTCACCCTCTGGCTGTTTGGCACCTTTTCTCTTGATGCTGTATGTTTAGGGAAGTAAGAAGGAAGGGGATACAAATATTACATCTCCTCAAAAGTATAATGGGCTTCATGAATTGAATACTTATCCCAAGCACAGTTCTGTCTAATTTTCACACCTGTGGCTGGGATGAACATTACTCGGGCGACTGGAGTATGCTGTGGCAGAAAGGACTGTGTATTTGTGATGTCCGCACTGGGTGCTTGCCCAGTCGCCAACTTTAGAGAGAACTCAGATTACAAGTGCCCCTGGAATACCACTTCGCCAAGCCCAACTCAACACAAAATGAGGTGCTGGTTCTGCAGAACTGCTGTGGGCCCGCTGAATGTCGCCAGTGGAGCCAGGGAGCCTGGGCCCTGGGGTTCTCATGCCACCTCTGCCTTCCTAACTGAGTCCTCTCTGGGTCTCCGTGTCAGTATCTGCGGCATGAAAGGGCTCCTTGAATAAACAGGCTGCATCGACCAAGTTCTAGATTTTACTTCCCATTCGGACACCGCGGGGCTTTATGCATATGCATGCCCACAGAAGGACCTCTGGCCACACTGAGAAAAGCCACCCTGCCTGCCCCCATTTGCATAGAACCGAAATCAAAGCCATAAACCTTGGGATTTCCAGAGTTCTCTTTAGGAGAAGGGTAGAGGATGGTGGTGGAGGTGGGAGAGAGAGGTCCGCCAAGCACCCCAGGAGCCCCACCCTGAGGCGGGGGCTGCCTGTGTGAGGTGATGGCACCCCCATTTCAGGCTCCGGGTATAGAAACTTACAGAAATCTATGGGCTATCTATGTCGCTTTAGGGCCCCAAACCAATTTTAAATAAAATAAAGGAATCCCCCTAAATATTCTGTATGGGGTTTTGGCTTTTTTTAAAGGGACATTTCAAGACAAGTTTCACACAGGTTTAGCCGAAAGGGAAATTAAACTCTACATTTAAATGGAGATTACGCACAAAGGAATCCATTAGTTTCAATATTTCTCGGCAGGAGGGCTCAGAGTTATTTAAATAAGTTTAGATATTAAACCTAAAGTAGCCATTAAAGCAATGTGGATTTGTTTGCCTGTTTTTTTTTTTGTTTGTTTTCCCCCAGATTTTTTTTCCAGCTGACTGAAAAATTCCATTGCTTCACCAATGGAGGCTATTTTAATGTATTAAAAAAAAATCCAGGGACTTTTTAATATAGTACTTCCTCTGGATTGTTAAGTACCATATTACAGGGCATTCATTATAAGCATGCGCCCTCTCTTGGACACATTAAGCCCCCAGTGTGTTCCTCTTCCCCGCCCCCACCCCACGCTAGACCAGCACTAATATAAACAACGACATTAAACCGTATTGGCAATGGAAGAGTCTTTGATTGTCATTGAGATTATTTTAAGAGTTATTTAGGTCCCCCTCTTACAGCTCTGCAGACCACTGAGAATATGTGGTGCTGGGTTTCTCTTTGCAACATTTCTTTGGGGATTCATAAATATTGATTGTACCGTAAAAAATTGATGGAATCTTGAAACAGACTGCGATTGAGGCAGCTGGGGAATTTACTCAATTTTTCTCAATCGCTGCAGTCTATAAAAAGAGGAGATTTTTGCAAATTGTTTCTCACCTTGTCTTTTTAGTATTTAATAGCTCTCAATTCTATGGCCTTCTGAACCATGTGCTGGGCATGTTTTCCATCAAAACAGAATCAGGCCTATTCAATGGGAATTAGAAGGTGGGGGCCGGCCACAAACGGGTTAAACTCAGCATCTTTCTCCACCCTCTCCTGGCCTGCTCTCTTCCCACTGTCTCTCTGTCTGGAGTCCTGGTAGTTTGGGGCCCTGTGACCTTGCAGCTCTCTGAAAGACGACTCCTTCTACTCCCTTCTCAGGGCCATGAGAACGGTCTTCCCAGGTGCCATCAGTCTGACTCCTAGTGATCCCGTGATGGACAGAATGAAGCACTGTCTGGTCCCGAGTCATCCTCACACGTGTGCCTACGCGTGAGCCCATTGTTGCTAGCCTGTTAGCCGCTGGGCCCATCCACCTCGCTGAAGGCCTTCATGGCAAACGGAAGGTCGAAGAACTGGACCCCAATGGCTCCCTCTGTGGTTCCACCCAACACCAATCCCCCTGCGCCTTCTTGTTTACCCAGCAAAGTTCTTCCCATCCTTGCGCTCCAAGCCGCCCATGTCATTGACCTTGTTCTCCCAACTCCCCTCCTGGAGCCGTCGTTTCTTTCATCAGTCTTCTGCCTCTTCAAATCTACATCATGCGCTGCTTCTTCTGGACATTGGCTCCTTATTTTTCCATTGTCTCTAGAATAAGTCCCTTGTGTGGTGGACAGAATAATGTCCCCTCCAAGCCCCCGTTCTTGCAGCACCAATAGACCTACATTGTCTCTCCAGGAACCTGTGACCGCGCTTAGTCACATGCATAAAGGGAAAGCACTAAAGGGACTCATTAGCTGATTTTCTGGGATTGGGTGGACCCAAGGTCACGACGAAGGTCCTCATGGAAGGGGCAATTGGAAAAGAGAGGCACCGAGATGGTAATATGGGAAAGACTTGACCAACATTGCTGTCTTTGGAAAATAGGGTTGTGAGCTGAGGACAGAGGTGGTTTCTAGAAGCAGGAAAAGACAAGGAAAAATGGCGTCCCCCCCTAGAACCCCAGAACAAACATAGCCCTGCTCACATGTTTCCTTCAGCCCAGGAAGATGTGTCCTAGACTTCTGGCCGACAGCACGTGGAAGACAATGCCACAGGATGTTTTAAACCAGTGAATCGAGTCATTTCTCCCAATCCAACTCCAAGCCCACTGCCAGGTGGTTGGGAATTGCTGACCTTGTGGCTGTAGCAGCCCAGTACTTAACAACTACCCTCCCCGGGGCTGCTTCCTTGGTCTCCACAGCAACAGAAAATGGGTACACCTCATTCCCCGGGAAACCTTCCCTGACTAGGCAATGCCCCAGCAAGCTTTCCTTCCTCGAAGCTCCTTTAGCTCCCCAAGTCCTAGGTGGCTTTGTGGCGCGTCCTCCAGTGAATCTTTTCTCCATCAGGTAAGTCTTAGTTTTCCTAACAAGCTCTCCCAACAAACCCACTGCTCACGAGTCGATTCTGACTCAGTGATCCTATGGGACAGAGGAGAACTAACCCCACAGGGGTCCCAAGGCAGTTGATCTTTCTGGGAGCAGACTGCATCATCTTTCTTCAGAAGAGAGATTGGTGGGTTCAAAGCACCCCTTCTCTCCCCCACCCCCAACTTTTTTTCAGTTAGCAGCCAAACGCTTCACCCACTGTAGCACCTTATTTTGTTGTGACATGCTATCCGCTCTGTTCCAAGCCGTGGTGACGTCACATACAGCAGAACACAACCTGCCTGACCCCGCTCCATCCTCATCACCGTGCGGTTTGAGCCCATTTCTGCAGCCACTGGGTCAGCCCGTCTGGTTGAGCGTCTTCTTCTTTTACCAAGCATGACGTCTGTCTGTCTGTTTCCAGGGGTTGGTCTCTCCTGATAACCTCTCCACATGCGAGCAAATGCCCCACCCTCCTCGAGTCTAAGGAGCTTTCTGGTTGAACTTCTTCCAAGACAGACCTATCTGTTCTCCTGAAAGTTCACGTCCTTTGAATATTCTTCAACAACACTGTCATCCAAATGCATCAGTTCTTCTGTGGGCTTCCTTATGTGTAGTCCAACCTTCTGACTATGAGATGATGTGGGAAAATAATGAAATTTTCCCCAAACCTGTGACACTGGAAAACAGTGGAGGGAAACATTCTCATTCTTTGTGTTCACGAAAAACTGCCTTTCACATCTAACTTTGATCAGTCTCCTGGCTGTTCCTTTGTTTACCTACAAGGCCAGATGCAGACCCTCCAAATTCCCAGTCCTTGCTTCATAAATGAGTTTCTGCATCACGTGTTCCCACTGATCAATCAGAAACAAAATGCTTATTCATCAGACTTTGGTTAAGTAAGCTTCCTTCCTTCCCAAGGAGACAACTCCATTAGCTTCTGGGTCACAAGGAAACTAAGGCTAAAGATGGGACAAGCCTGGTGTCAATGAACTCTGAAGCCATTGGTGGGTCCACTGTTAGGATGTCTCTGTGGGGGCAAAGGTTATGACCTTGATCTTGTCCAGCCTTGAGTTAATTATTCATGCAACCAAGTATGGGATCTCTTCCCCCTTCCCCCCCCCCCACGTGACCACCTACAACGAATTCTCTTTCTCTTTTGCATTGACGTTTGGTGAGTGGCCCAGGATTAGAAATGGTTGAGCACCACCTGAGTGGGCTGAAAAGGAGCACATTCCTTGGAGGTTGTCCCAGGTGCTCTCCCTGATGGAAACCAATCCTGGATCCCAGGCTACACCCCCACCTCAGAGAGCACAGACTATTAAAAGAGCCATTGAATGGGTGATGTAGTTTTGGGTTAGATGGGTTCTCTGACCTTTCAAAAATTGAATGCTATGTGTTTGGGTATATGGAGAGGGTCGTTATTGTTCAAAGTTTTTTTTTTAATTGGGGTGAGAGGGCTTGTGTATTTCAGTGAATTCTTAAAAGTATCCACAACCCAGAGGTTAAGATCAAGGTCCAGGTCCTCTCTGAGGCTGATGTCAAAAACACCAACAAAAACAACCCCCCTTCCTTCTTCCCCAAAGAAACCTCTTGAATAGGCCATTTATAAAGCTACCCGAGAAAACGGACTTCAATCTTTCACCTTCTCATTCACCATTTACGTTCTATGAGCAAGTGGGTCGAACTAGAGAGGTGAGAAATAGGTTTGCCTTGACGTTGGGCACCAGGCACTTTGCCTTTTGAGAGTGCTGCGGTCTTCTGGTCTCCGCACGCAAGGTGTCGTACAGAGCCCTGGGCCGGCACTGGCCCCACTCTCTAGATTAGCGTCTGGTGAAGTAGCTGGGAGCTGCACAGAGAATTGCAGGGAACTTGTGACCGATGTCAAGTGGCCTCTGGGTGGAGAGGTAGTAGGGCCAGTGTGGGTGCAGATGGCCTCGCGGAGCAGTAGGACCAGTAGGAGAACCAATGGGGAGAAGAGGGATGGAGTATTGGGAAGGGCATCCCAGGTAGGGAGAGCAAAGAGAACACCCTTTGCTTGGGGAAAGGAACAGCCTTTGCTTGGGGACCACGAGGAGGTTTGTATAGAGAAGAAAGCTAAGCCTTCAGATTTGTGGTTTTCCTGAACCATAGTTGCCCAGGCTTGGAACAGGGTCGGCATTTTAGCACCTGCTCTTTCTCCTTGCTCCAAGCTCTGACCTTGACCCTCACTGTCCCATAAAGCCACAAGATCTATTGTCTGGAAGGTGCTCTAAGACCAATGCTGAGCTCGAGGACAGCAGCCAGGACAAAATGTAAGGATTTAGCCCCACTCTTACCTGAACTGCAGGTTCAGGCAGGGCCATAAGGACATTGTTGCAGGGATGAGGGATCCAAGGCATTGCCCCACTGTTCGCAGCAGGAGCTGTTTGGGTTTCCTAGTGCTGTGGCAGCAGAAGTATCACAAGGAGGTGACTTTAGAAAACAGAAATGTATTTTCTTTTTTCGGTTGTTTTATTTATTTATTTATTTTATTGGGGGGGGTGTGTTCGTACAACTCTTTCCACAATCCATCCATCCATCCATTGTGTCAAGCACATTTGTACATTTGTTGCCATCTTCAGTCTCAAAACATTTGCTTTCTACTTAGGCCCTTGGTATCAGCTCCTCATTTTTTCCCTCCCTCCCCACCCCCCTTCTCTCATGAACCCTTGATAATTTATAAATTATTATTATTTTGTCATGTCTTTCACTGTCTGATGTCTCCCTTCACCCACCTTTCTGTTGTCTATCCCCCAGGGAGGAGGGTTATATGTAGATCCTTGTAATCATTTCCCCATTTCTACCCCACCTCCCCTCCACCTTCCCGGTGTCACCACTCTCACCACTGGTCCTGGGAGGTTCATTTGTCCTGGATTCCCTGTGTTTCCAGTTCTTATCTGGACCAGTGTAAGTGGGATACTAACACTGAGGGAAACAGAACTGGGACTTATTCCCTGACTGGTCTGGAGGGAATCTGGAAGGCCAGTGTTCTATGGTAGGAAAACTGCCACTCTGGTGGTTGGAGATAAGTCCAAGTAGAGTCTATCTGCAGTAGTCTATCATTTCCACAGTTTCTCCCCTTAAAGCTGTGCTGTCTTAAAGTCAGCAAATGGTTGATTCTATCTCCCTATTGAAGCAGACGCTCCTATTGGCTCTATTGCTTCCTGCCACCAGCCCCTCTCATACTTTCCTCCAATAGCAGTTGGGCACAGGGGGACTTTATTCCCCGTGCCTGAATTCAAAATGTTTACCATAGCCTGGATTTTTGCTATATTAATTTGGTCATTAAATTTTGCCTTGACAACTTTCAATGTATAGAAAATAACCATGTCGCCCATGTGGCTCTTTTGAATTTCATATATAAAGCAAAAGGGGGTAACGTGGGATTATAAAGAGACTTTTCCCCAGCTTTGTCTCCCCCAAAGACATGCCAAACATTAGGGGCTATTTGTCAGCATATGGTGGGAGGTCAGATGCATTCAGCCTCCAGACTACTGGCCCACCACAGGTAGGGCCCTCTCTCTGCTGTTAAGGACAATGGGCTGCTTCTCTCTGAAGGTTTGCGGCCATTAGTTTGGTCCCTGTAGTGGGCTTTTCACCCTACTGATAAGGGTTTCCATGGAAAGCCAGAGACAAGGTCAAACCTGCTCAGTGATATCCAAAGTTAGGCTGCCATCCTGAATCTAGGATCCGCCCATCTGGTCACTTGTATACCCCCAATCCCTCTTCTTCCTATTGCGTGTATATCCCTAGATTATCCACCTATCATTACTGTATTACCTATAGAACAACCCTTTCCTGTGACGTATGTCTTTAGTGGGCGTGCACACCCCCCAAAGATATATAAGTCTTGGTTAGCAATAAAGATTCTTCTTGGCATCTCTCTCAGCTCTTCCCATCCTCTCTCCCCAAGTCCTCACTCCCCTGCTCCCTTTCCCCTTGTCCTCCTTCCCCTCCCCCTATCTCCTGCTCTTCGGTCTCCCATCTCCACGTGGACCACCAAGCGGGGCTGAGGTGAGCATGTTACCATGAACTGTGTCTGACTCCATTATTCCAACCTCTCTTCTATGTCTCATGCTCTCTATGACTTTACTATAATCTATATGCATCTATATTAACTGTACAATTGCAACTATTGAACCTGAGATTAGTTGTGGGGCTGACCTTTCCCCCACAAGTGTACATCCTCTGGTGCAGCCGGATTTATAAGGTAGAATTGGGATCATGATAGTGGGGTGGGGGGAGGAAGCATTTAAGACCCAGAGGAAAGTTGTATGTTTCATCGTTGCTCCACTGCAACTTGACTGGCATGTCTCCTCCTTGTGGCCCTTCTGTAAGAGGATGTCCATTTGCCTACAGATGGGCTTTGGGTTCCCACTCTGCACCCCCCCCCATCATTCACAATGATATAATTTTTTGTTCTTTGATGCCTGATACCTGATCCCTTCAGCACCTCGTGATCACACAGGCTGGTGTGCTTCTTCCATGTGGGCTTTGTTGCTTCTCAGCTAGATTGCTGCTTGTGTGTGTTCAAGTCTTTAAGACCCCAGGTGCTATATCTTTTGATAGCCGGGCACCATCCGTTTCCTTCACCACATTTGCTTATGCACCCATTTTGTCTTCAGCAATTGTGTTGGTTAGGTGAGCATCACAGAATTCCAGGTTATTAGAACAAAGTGTTCTTGCATTGAGGGAGTACTTGAGTTGAGGCCTAACATCCATCTGCTACCTTGATACTTAACATATAAATAGATGTACATAGATCTATTTCCCTGTCGTTATATGTAAATACATTTACACATGGACCTGCCTGTATTTAGATCTCTATAAATGCCCTTTGCCTCCCAGTTCTTTCCTCTATTGCCTTTTACTTTCCTCTGGCCCCTCTATCACGTTCGGCCTTCTCTCAGGTTTCGGTAATTACTTTTGGTTACATTGCCCTTGATGAAGCCCTACCAGGTCTCCTACACCCTTCTTACCACGGACTTTAGATCACCTGCTGTTGTTGCAACGGGCTTTGAAGACCTCAGTTGCTACTCACCAAAGCAGACCGCAGAATGCTGTCTTTGTGAACTATGCCATGTCAATGGACCCTGCTCCAACCCAGATTTTGGAGGGCACACTCTAGTCTATGGCAAAGGACCTGGGTGAGAAGAAAATGGGCCAGGAGCCTGGGAGCTCCCCTGTTTCTACGGAAAGCGCTGCGTGTTCCTCTGACCCTCATGGGCAGCCTTCCAGTGGCACAAAGCCTTGATCCCCAGGCTCCCGCTGACTGCAGACTTCAGCTCACCATCTCTCCAGGTTTCTTTCTCTTTCAGAATCTGAGCTCCTTCAGCTCAGCGGGTCTCCAGAGCCTTTGGATGGGTGACTTCTGCATGTTTTCTGGCCCTTGCGGTAGTCCTTGGCAGGAGTGCTGGCCTGCCTCTAGCAAGCATCCCACCAGGAAGCAAGAGAGCCCGGCTTTGCTTTTGAAGGATATTTTCCTTGTAGAATTTTATGCTGCTGGTTGTTTTCTTTCAGGACTTTAAATATATTATTCCCTGTCTTCCAGCTTCCATGATTTCTTCTGAGAAGTTGGCTATATATCTTACTGCCGCTCTTTGAAGGTAATATTTCTTTTTCTTCCTGCTGCTTTGAAGATTTCCTCTGCTCTGGCATTCCAGTTACAGAGAAGTTAATTTTGTCACCAGGTCCCAAATGGCCCCTACGGTCTCTGTATGTGACAATAAATTTTACGTGTCAACTTAGTAACTCAATAGAGCCCAGTGGCTGGGTCAAATGCTACGTGAAGCGATGGAGGTCTTTACAACCGATTCACCTTTTACTGTTGCTGTCGCTGGCTACTGTCAACTCAGTTCCAACTCACAGGGACCCTGGTGCAATGGCATGAACCACTGCCCGGTCCCACGCCCTCCTCACAACTGTTCTCATGTTTGAGCCCACTGTGGTAGCCACTGTGGCAGCCCATTGTGTTGAGGGCCTTCCTCTTTCTCACTGACCCTCCAAGGACCAGTCCAAGTACATGAGATGAAAGCTCACCATCCTTGTCTCTAAAGAGTCTTCTGGTTGTACAGATTGGTTGGTTCTTTTGGCAGTGCAGAGTGCTTTCAATGTTCTTCACCAGCACCCTAAGTCAAGTGCATCGATTCCTCTCCCGTCTTCCTTTTTCTATGTCCCCCATTCACATGCATGGGAGGCAATTGGGAACACTCTGGCTGGGGTCAGGCACACCTTAGTGCTCACAGTGACATCCTTGCTTTTCCGCACGTTAAAGAGGGCTTTAACTTAGCAGATGACCTTCTACAAGGTGGTGGGGGTGGGGGTGGGACCTTAACCAACCAGTTGTAGGCCTTAAGAATCTCAATGGAAGTTTTCATCCTAATGTCTATTCCTGCTGTCTTTTGATCCATAACCACCTCAGCTGGTCCAGAGTCTCAAGATTTCTCTACTAAGTCACCTTTACATAAGCCTTTTCTGCTTTAGGGGTCCCTGGGCAGAGCACACCGCAAGTGATGCCTAATAAAAGGTTGTCTGTTCAAATCTACTCAGAGCATCTCAGAAGAAAGCCCTGGTCATTGTTTTCTGAAAGGTCGAGGAGTCCGTGTTCACTCTGCAACACGTGGGGCAGCGGGGGGTGGGAGGGTGGGGGCGGGGGTCATGGGGGCTGGGGGGATGGGGGAAGCTGGACTCAACTGCAACTGTGATTTTGGTTTGCCCTGACCGCCCCCCCCCCGCCCCGCAGTCTTTCCCTCCACCTTCTAACTCAAATGCCGTTTCTTTTTACTTACAGTTGTTGTATGACTCATTTTCTTTTCTCTCTTTCTTTTTTGTTTAAAGATTATTTTATCGGGGGCTCTTACAACTCTTATAACAATCCATGCATAAATTGTGTCAAGCAGCGAGCGCTTTTTCTAACACCAAATCTGACATGCCGTGGCTCTGTTTAAAATATCAAGCGGATTCCCATTGTCTATAGCTTCATGACTTTCCCAGCTTCTTAGCTTGACATTTAGGAACCGTGATGTCATTTAGAGGAGCCCTGGTGAAGCCATGGATTATGAATTGGACTGCTGAATGAAAGGTCAGCAGTTTGAACCCACCCAAAGCTCTAAGGAAGAAAGATGAGGCTGTCTGCTCCCATTTGGAGCTTTGGAATCCCAAAGGGGCAGTTCTACTCTGTCCTAAAAGGTCATTATGAGTCAAAATTGACTGGATTTCAGTGAATTTGGAATTTAGCTTAAGCACTGGGTTGCTGAACGGAAGGTTCAACCCCATTAGCTGATCCCCGGGAGAAAGACAAGGCTGTGTGCTGGGGTCCAGGCCCCAGCGTGGATCTGGGGGCACCAAGGCAGTAGGAGCCAAGGGCCAAAGAGCATACCATTCTGGCTCGTTATTACAACAGAGACTTGGGAGACCCAACTGAACCCAGCTACCCACAGTGGGGCACAAGGAGGACTTAGGACATGGAAACAGGGGAGACTCAGTGCCACAAGGTCATCAGTGGTCCAGTAGCCACACTAACCTGTCGGAGGAGAGCAGCTGGCCTCTGTGGTTAACACAGTTCTGACTGAGGTTAGTCTTGCTTGAGGTTGAGTGTGTGTGAAAGGCAAGAGGGATGGTCTATTGAGGAAGGACTGACTGCCTAGCAGGGACAGTCACTCCACCAGGTCAAAGGGCAGCTGGCTGTGAACACAGATGAGAAGGCGGGAAAGAGAAAGGGTTCCACCCAATTCCAGAATCAGCCGTCAAGATGAGAGTGAGGTGGGGCCAGGGTAAATCCGGGAAGCGGGTGGTCTAGGGGAACCCATGGGCTGGATAGCAGGTGAATTGACACGAGTCAGCTTCCCGACAGCCAAGCCAGGCAGTGAAGTCCTTAGCAGGTCACTTGTTCACGGTGCCCGTAGGTAGACTGGACATCATGGGTCAAGGAGTCGTGCGTAGGGATTGGACATCAGAATGAGACTGGAAGGCCTGGGTGTGTGTGGGCAGGCTCCTTGGGAGTCCTAGATGCAACTGGGGAGCAGGCTGATGCTGTGTGGAAGATTCAGGTGAGCAGGTGGTCAGGAAGCTCACCAATGGTCAGGTACAGAGAAGACACAGAAATCAAACGGGCTAGAGAGAAGCTGACACACGGGCCTTCAGGCGCCAAGCTCTTGTTTGTTCCTTGAGACACCTTCGGTTTCACACCTAGAGCTCAGTTCGCCTCTGGAAGGGCAGAGAGCAGGTTCAGAGTGGCTTTTTTTAAGGTCCTTCTTCCAGATGGCAGCAGACAGTGTGGACAGATGGTATCTGGATGGTGAGAAGCAGCCGTGCTGGCAGACAGATCCTGTCTCCCATACAGAGCATGGAGCTGCCTCAGCCCAGCCTCCTTGCTGGGGATGCTACCTGGCCGGCTGGGCCCACAGGCTTCTCCAGCCCAGATAGGAAGAACTAGAGCGGCATGGGCCGTACCCCTCACTAGTGAAACATGGGGAGGGCGGCTTCTTGGTCGCCAATTAGTTGAAAGCCATCTTGCACATTTTGCCCGATTTGCTCATTCCTGGCCTCCCCTTCAGAAAGCTTCCCGCTCGTTTTCATGCTACGCTGTGCATTTCTGCCTTCTTAATGTGCTTTTCAAGTTGTATTAAATAAACAATGGGTATCACATCAAATTAATTATTGGACACTCCATGCTACTTAATTTTTAAGGCTCCCAATTTGCCAATATTTCTTCAGAGGATAAGAAAGTGCAGAGGGCCGGCCATCTGGCATGCTTCTCCTTGGGTGTTCCTGGAGAGGAGGAAGAGGAGGAAGAGGAGGAAGAGGAGGAAGAGGAGGGGATGGACCAGAGGAAAACCCCAAGGGGAACGCTGGGAGAGAGAATCTTGCTTTTAATTACGGGTAAGGCCCTTAGGTCCCATTTCATGGGATCCCACAGGCATCGGACAGCTACATGGGAGGAGGCCAGGCTGTGTAAGAAGAGAACCTGATGCGTGTGGGCTATTCTGTCACAAGAAGAGGGCAGTGGTGGTTGAGCGGCACAGTTCTTGCCTTCACGTGGGAGACACAGGTTCCATTCCCAATCAATGCACGTCTTCAGCTGTCGCCAGTTGTCTGTCACCGGAAGCTCGGGGGTGACAGGAGACCAGACAGGCTTCAGTAGAGCATCTAGATCAGTGGTTCTCAACCTGGGGGTCTCAACCCCTTTGGGGATCGAGTGGCCCTTTCACAGGGGTCACCCGGTTCATAGCAGTAGCAAAATGACAATGATGAAGTAGCAACGAAAACGATTCTATGGTTGGGGTGGGGTCACCACCACATGAGGAACTGTATGGAAGGGCCGCGGGTGGCCTGAGGAAGGTGGAGACCCGCTGGTCTAGAGGAAGACAGAATAGGAAGAAAGGGCTGGTGATGTACTTACAAAAACCAGCCCCTGGAAACCCTACACGTGACAGTGGTTGATCTGCCCCTGACCACGGGGTGACACAGGACCAGGCACGTGCCATTCTTTCATGTATGGGGTCACCGGGCGTCATGGCTCACTCCGCAGTAACGAACAAAACACCTCTCTCGAGTTCTTGGGCTGCGTCCACTAACATCCCTATTTGAACTGGTAAGACCTGAGCTCTTCTCACCTGTACCTTCTAACACGTGCCCATTTCTCAGGCGCACCCTTTGGTCTGTTCCATCTACTGAGCCCCTTCTCCGTGTCGGTGGTAAGTCTCATGGTAAACAAGGCACACCCACTGGCTGCCTTCTGTTTTACTGGATCAGGTCAGACCCCGGTCATTATTCCCATGTCAGGCCCTAGGCCCTCCTTTCCTCGCCTGGCTGTGAGTCTAGGCGTCTTGGTGTATTTAGTTGGCGTGTGCTCCACCTTCTGAGCCCCAGCTTCCATGAGAACGAAGGTCATTTCTATTTCTCTCATCACCTTGTTGTTAGCTTCTAGAACAAGGGCCTGGGAGGCTTGGGGGACTTAGGTGGCAGGTGGTCCCCACCTCACTTTTGAATATGGGGGCATATTTACCCTAGAGGCCCCGGGTGATGTAAATGTTAACTTGTTCTGCTGCTAAGTAAAGGGTTAGGGGTTCAAGTCTACCTAGAGGTGCCTTGGAAGAAAGCCCTGGTGATCTCCTCTCCAATAACCAGCCATTCAACACCCCTCCCCCGGAGCACTGTTCTGCCCTGACACATGGGGGTCAGGCACAAGGTGCAGGCAATTTGATGACAACTCTTGTATTAAATGATCATTATTATTATCGACTCCAGGCTCTGTTTTGCTTTTGGCCCACTAACAAGGACCTTGGAGGCCTAGCTGATGGTTTTGTTTGTTTGACCAGGGCATAGAGAGTACTGGGTGGCACTTACAAATACATAGAAACCATTGGCGCCTGCTGGTCTCATGGCTATGTAGGCAGCGAACGCGAGGCAGACAGTTCGAAACCACCAGCCACTCTGGCAGAAAGATGAGACTTTCCGTTCCCGTAAAGAGTTACAGTCTCAAGCCCACAGGGCAGGCAGTTCTATCCGATCCTGTAAGGTCCCCAGGAGAGGGAATGGACTGCATGGTGGCGATTTTATAGAAACCAAAGACCATTGGTGTTTCCAAGGGGTGGGAGGGAGGGGCAGAGGTTGTGGTTTGCTTAGGGGATGCTGAGGTCATGTTGAGGGTGGTGGAATGATGTGGAAAAGGGCCACGTGAATGGCTATTCGCTTGAAGAAGGCAAACGACATTCCTGAGCTGTCCGTGTGGAAATCATCGAGACGGGGTACAAGGGGGCTTTAAATTGTTGGGGGGCAATGTTTTCTAATTCCTTTTCCCATGAACTTTTTGAAGCCCTATGAGATGTTTTGCCATGTCTATTTTCACCATGCTAATTTTTTTTAATTAAAAAGAGAAAGACCATATCAGATAGACCATGTCAGATAGACATGTCAGAAAGACCATGTCAGAAGACACGGAACATGGCTGGAGAATGAAGCTGATGTGGGAACGGACACAGGGCTGTTTGAACATCAGCATGAACGACCCCTCAAGCAACCTGAACATCAACAGGAATCGAGTGAATTATAATTCATTGCATTACAAAGAATCTCGGGGCTCATGCTTACACTAAAAACAAGCAAACAAAAGTGGACTGGAGGGATGCAGAATCATTTTATAGGTGCGTCTGTAATGTTTTAACCCCCACAGACATGAACTCATTTGCTCTTCCACTTCCCACTTACCAGATGGAAAAGTTGAAACCCAGAACTTTCGAAGGTCGCTTAGTGGCCTCTCAGGAGCCCTGGTGGCATAGTAGGCTATGGTTGGGCTGCTAACCACAAGGTCAGCAGTTCGAAACCACCAGCCCCTCTGCAGGAGAAAGCGGGGGTTTCTACTCCTGTAGAACTTCAGTCTGGGAGGCCCACAGGGGGCAATCCTACCCTGTCCTATAAGGTTGCTGGAGTCGGCATTGACTCTATGGCGGTGAGCTTGGTTTGGGCAGTGTCCCTTTCCCAACCGTTCAGAGTTGACTGTGATTCAGAGTGACCCAAGTGTGTCGGAGGAGAACTGACCTCAGTAAGGTTGTCAGGGATGCTTTGGGACAGTAGACAACCCAGTCTTTCTTTTGAGGTGCCAACGGTGGACTTGCATCTACCACCTGTGGGTTAGCTGCTGAGTATGGCAGCTGTTGGGCCCACCTGGGAACTCTTGCTCAGTGGTCTAGTGACACAGCCAGAACTGAGTGACATTCACCTGGCCCAGGTGGGGAGGCCCGTGTTCTCTCCAGAAGGTGACCGTGTCCGGGATGTAATGCCCTTGCAGCCACCCTCAGAGGGCCCGGTCCCCATGCCCCCGCTGCCTGTCACCTCCACCTTAATAAATAAGAATCTCTTTTCAGCCTCTTTGTCTTCCTCACCTCAGGGTCCACCTCCGGTAACCACATTGTCAATTAAAGCGCCTGTCTAGCAAGGCGGCAGCTAATGAAAAGCAATAGAGAATTCACTGCCTTTTAATGAGGGAAACATAGCTTTTTACAGGGAACAATTTATTGGGCCAATTCCCCCCGTCCATCACCCGGGGGAGTTGCTTTCTTCAGCACCCTGGATTTGTTACTGTGTCAGGCACCGTGTAAAATTGCGGGCCGTGCAGCGAGGTGAGGTTCTGACTCAATTTACAGAGTGACATCTCCGATCTCCCTCCTTGCCTCTGTAAGTGATCCTGGCAATGATATGCATAGAAATTGATTACCCCACCCCACCAGCTCTCTGGCTACTGGCTTTGAGCATCCTCGCTGGCCAGGCTTGCTGGCTGTGGGCAGCTGACTTCGGTTGGCCCCTGGCTGTTTGTCTTGCGAGGGGAGTGGGAGGGCCAGAAGGACCCCACTCGCTGCTATGCACTGCTGAAGGTCAAGGGCGTCTACCAGTGCTATGACCATCGCTCACAGACAGAGTCGGGCAGGGGAGGTAGGCAGAGTACCCAAGGCAGAGTGACGTGGCGGTTCTGTCCCTGATCTCTCTGACCTTGGGCTTGACACCTCATCTCTAAAGGAAAGCGTCTTAACTGGGTGATTGCTCTGGGCTCCTGGGAAGATAGAGTGCTCCTCCCCCTGCACTGGCGCTTCTGGGTGGGGCTGACTCTTGAAGCTACTCTGTGCCATTGGATTGTCAGTGTCAGTTGGGTGACCTTGACCAACTCTGTTTACTTCTTATCGCCCCCAAAGAGCGGCAGGCTGGTGCTGTACCTTTTATAAAGATGGCCTTGGGAGTCCAATGGTGGGGGGGGGGGAACAGCTTGCACACATAAGATCATCTACTTAAATTCTGGGTCCAAGACTAGATCTTTGTGTGTGGGGGGGAGGGGGCGGGGGACACTAGAGAGGATGGTAATTTTCGGGGGCACTCACAAGACTTCCTGCCTTATGGTATTTGTCATATCAGGAATTCTATCATTAGAGAGACATCATGCATTAAGAATAAGCTAGCTTTTATGAAGCACTTGATTACTCTGTACCAAGCACCACACTGAGACACGCGGAGCTCATTATCATAGGTCATCACAGCGCATGCTCAGGGTCAATATTATTTTTGCCATTTTATGATAAAGACATTGATGCCACAAGGAATACTTTCACTGGCCCAGATCACTGGGTACACGATGAGGGCGGATTTCTGTTGCTTAACAGTGTTATTGACACTTCATCCACATATCATACAACTCACTGTACCATATTCATACTTCTATCAATCACATTCAACCGTATCAAGAGGAGTTGTAGAATCTTGACCACAATCAACGTCAGAACATTTTCTTTTTCCCTGTACTCATTTTTATTCATATAATTTTCTTTGTGTTTTTTGTGTTCTTCGTGTTTTTTATTCATATAATTTTCTTTGTGTTTTTCCAATTTGGAAAACAGATACACAGCCAAACAGTCACCGGTTCAACCACGTGTACATGTAGGACTCGGTGCCATGGATTAGACTCCGCGTTGTGCAGCCATCACTGTCACCCTGTTCCTACTGCTACCCCTCTCCAAGCTGCTCCATCGCCATTAGAATGAACGCGGTGCCCCTCAGCAAATCCTCTTCCTCCTTCGCCCATGGTCCCCAGAGGTCAGGTTTGTTTGTTTAATTTTTATCCCTGCCCTGCCCAATTCTATAGAACATATTTGTGATTTCTCACCGGTATTTATTTTCTTTTGAAAAAAGAGTAGTTTTCTTGGTATAATATTCACATATCATACACACCCATAGTTAAGCCGCTTCTAAAAAGAGTCACATATACTTCATCATAATCGGCGCTGATGCTCCCTCCCCCACGAGGTTTTTAAAATGCATACTATGATGACTTGGGTTTTCTTTTTTAATGTGATGAGTTTTGACAAATGTAACCCCATCACAACCCAGATAAGAAACACTTCCATAACCCCACAAGGTCCCTCTATCGTTTACCTAATCAATCTACTCTGTCCCCCGTGACCAATATTGGACTTTCTCTTAGAAAGTTGTTTACATGCCATCATGTTTTCTTTCCCAGAGTTTCCCACGGATGCAATGATACAGTCGCTGCCCTGTGAACGAAGAGCTTTGCTTTGCACTGTTTATCTGTGTTTCAGTGTGCGTTCACCGTGTTTCTCCTTGGTGTAGAGAGTTGGTCTCTTTTCACCTCCTGATAGCCATTTCGATTGCTTCTAGTTTGGGCAGTTATGACAAGAATGGCATGAACGTGTGTATTCATTTTCTGCTAGGACCCTTGTCGCCTTGGCACACACTTCTCAGGGTTAGCTACGTAGATGAGTAAGGAGCCCTGGTGGCGTAGTGGGTTCATGTTGGGCTGCTAATCACCTGCCACTCTGCAGAAGAAACATGAGACGTTCTACTCCCTTAAAGACTCACAGCGTGCAGCACCCACAGGGGTTGCTTTGAGTGACTCCATAGCAGCCTGGTTGGTCTTTGAATTTTAAGAAGATGGTCATGTTCTCTGCAAATAGACAAAAATGTATGTATCTGCATGCTTTGTATCCAGTATGCATGCCTTCTACTTTTTTCCTTTCTTATTGCTTTAGCTAAGACATCCAGTACATTGCTAACCACATAGGATGGGAAGGCGTTGTCATGTCATGACAAAGAGAATATCTTTGCCACGTTTCCGTATTACAGGAAAAGCAGCCATTCTTTCACCGTTGAGTATGATTGTTTTTTAAGTTTTTCACAGATAACCTTCACCATGTTAGGAAATTTCCCTTTTATTTCTACTAGTTTTGTGAGAATTAAAGAAGAAGAAGAAGAAGGAGGAGGAGGAGGAGGAGGAGGAGGAGAAGAGTGGGTCTTAAAGTTTGCCAAGTTCTTTTTTCTGCATCATTTGAGACAAACATGATGGTTCTTATTTATTCTGGTAATAAATGATGAATGACACTGACTGATTTATGGATATTAAACCAACTTCGCATTTCTAGCAAAATCCTCGCTTGTCACTGTGTCTCGCTGATTTTCCACGTAGCTGTATGAGGTCTGCTAACAGTTGGTTGAGGGTTTTGTGACTACATTCACGATGGAGAATGTCCAGTTTTCATGTAATGTCCTTGGTTTTGGCGGCAGGGCGATGCTGCCTCTCAGCATTATTTAGAAAGCTGTCTTTTCTCCTTATGTTCAGAAAGATCTTGTGGGGGATTGGGATTATTCCTCCCCACCCCCACCCCCAGTATTCTTGTGGTAAAATTTGAAATGACTGATTTTAAATTCTCTAATAGATATAGGAACTCCGGACTTTCTATTTCTTCTTCTGGCCATTTTGGCAAGTTGTGTTTCAAGAATAATTGGCTCATTCATCTAACCTCTTCATTTATTGGCACAAAGTTGCTCTTAACATTTGACTACTGTTCTATTAACATCTGTACTATTGGAGCTGGGATTTCAACACAATTCTATCTGACTCCCAAATCTGTGCCCTTTCTCCTAAGCAGTCCTGTTCCTACGTGGAAATACAGTCTGTCTGAGAGGGACCATTGAGTAAATCTTCAGGAAAAACCTCAGCAGTAATTGAAAGCTAAGTGAAGGCCAAGTTTTCCAGAAGGTTCTTATGTGTGTGCCTGAACCCAGGCAGCAGAGGCTAGGGCTTTGAGCTGAGAAGCCCCAGGTAAGCCAGGAGGAAGGGAGCAGTGGTCTTTTTCCATTCAACGATCCAAAGCATGACATTGGACAGCACAGGTCTTACATGAGGCCAAAGGTGTGTCTGTGGATATGTGTGGAGCCATGGAAGGGCAAGAAGCTGCTTTACCAAAATCACGCAAATTTTTTACTTAAAAAAATTAGGCTTGCCTATGGAGATGTATTTTAGGTGATGACTGAAGACCATGAATAGTACATCACCATTTACACAAGTTTAAAAGCCTGAAAATCTAGATCATATGCTGTTTGTAGGTTAGGTCCATATCATTAATAATCTAAAGGCTTAGATGGGAATTATACAACCAAATTCATGGTGATGGCTACTTTTCTGGGGGGAGGGAGGCAGAAAGGATTAGGGAGGGACACACGGGACTGCAAATGGATTTGCAATGCTTTAGTTCTGAAGCCACATGCTGGTGGCTCGGTGGCATCTGGGGGATCTCCACACCTTGCTGTATGCCTGAAGCATGTCACTAATACTTTTTTAAAAGGTGAGAGGCTGAGAAGCCAAGGAGCTTGGAGGGAGGGCGTCCCGAAGGCCTGACGGAATAAAGGGCAGTGGTGAAGCCCTGAGCCTGGGACTCTGGAGCCCTGTGTCTGGGTCCTAGCTCTCCAAGTTGCCACTGAGATGCGCGGGCCAGTCAATTAACCTCTCATTAACCTCATTTGCCCAGTTGCGAAATAAGAATAATGATTGTTACTTTTACCTGAGTGCGGTCAGTTCGGTAATTACATTAAATATTTCCAGGGCGTAGCAGGGAGCACGGCGCGTGTCCAGGGTGACTTCAGAGTCTGACGCACGTGGAGTCAATCTGCATCTATAGCTCCTGTCTTCATGGGACCCCTTTCCAACTCAAAAGTCACCTGATTTGGAGAGGACCTTTTGTTACCCAAATTACCAGATTGGGAGGTTGCTATTTTAAGTACTCAAATTACCCAGTTCAGGTTAGCTCTCCTTCGGGCTTTCAAGGTCTCAGGAACAGTACGCAGTAATACTTCTTCCCTTTCTGAACACTCTTCTCACACAGACCCTGCACCGCGGGTGGTTTAGACAGCATCGTCCCACACTCAGGATTCGAGTACCCAATATACTGGGGTATAGCTGGCTCTTGCTGAAATTCTATGAGCACTAGAATTAGAATAAGTTGGAAAGTTTAGAATTGTTAAGCTTAAAAATGAATGGTAAGGGAAAAAATCATTGAGGAAACACAGTGGTAGCTAACTTTTATTAAGCACTTACTATCATTTGAAAAGTTTTCACATGTATTAATTCACTTAATACTTAGAGGTGAAGGAACGGAGTCAAAGAGTTAGCGAGAATCACGAATCCAGGCCAACGGACCTCAGAATCGGCTGTCAATCACCGTGCTGTACTGCCAAAAGCTTGGAATGATCTAGTCGGATGGATTTTTTTAAGAAACATTAGTTGAAAATACAACCTGCAAATAAATGTTGTGCTTCATTCATGCCAAGGAAGGTGATTCAACAGACTGCAGAAGTCACCTAACTGTATCATTACTATCACATCACAAAATGTTACTCTGCTGACGATCCTCCCGAAGTTGTCGGAGCAGCACACTGACTGCGAGTTGCTAGACATTCAAGATGTTTCAGAAGAGGATGTGGAACGAGGAATATCATCGCTGATGTCCGATGGCTCTTGGCTGAAAGTGGAGAGTACGAGATAGATGTTTATCTGTGTTTTATGAACTATACACAGGCATTCCACTATTTGGATCATAGCAAATTATGGGTCACGTTGTGAAGAACAGGAATTCAAGAACACGTAATTGTGCTCAGGTAGACCCTGCACATGGACCAAGAGACAATTATTCAAATAGAGCAAAAGACACCACATGGTCGAAAACCAGGACAGGTGTGTGTGTCAGCATTGTCTTCTTTCAGGACAATCATTCGGTTGGTGTGCTGAGTATATAGTCCAAGAAACCAGACGATTTGAAGAAGAACGTGGCATCGCGAGTTAAGGAAGGCTCGGTAAGAAAGTATGAAATGCTTCTGATACAGCCTGGCTCGCTGAGAGCCAAGAAGACTCGAAGAACTTAAAGATGAGGACTATGGACTATAGGTCTCAGAATGCACCGCCTCTTGTGTTAGGCTGGTTATCTGGGGAAACACACCAGGGACACTCATCTGTGTATTAACTTCCAGAAGCAATTTCACATCAAGAAGGCATCCCAGTCCAGTCCAACTCAGGTCTGTAGGTCCAGTGCAAGCCAGGACTCTCTTCAGACTCATGCAGCTGCAGACCGATGATGCGGAAAGGTGACGTGGGAAGCAGGAAGATCACAGACCGGTGGGTGCGGAGTCACATGGATCCAAAGTCTGTGGAAACGTATCAGAGTGCTCATAACTCCCAAGGTCAGGCAGTCCATAAGGGGCCACCTCTGGTGGCAGGTAGGCTTCCAGCAAGCAGGAAGGTGAAGGGGCAGAGGCATAGATAGATGGATAGACAGACAGACAGACAGACAGACAGACAGACAGACAGACAGATAGATAGATAGATAGATAGATAGATAGATAGATAGATAGATAGATAGATAGTAGTCCCCAGTTTCTCTCTTATACAAGACTACCCCTTCCCGGAGGCATCATCAGGGAGGTTAGACTCCACCCCTCCATACAGACAAGTGACCTCAAATCAGCCAACTGCTACACACCTTAACATGAAGGAAACAAAACCTTCTTACCTGGGTCAATAGGCAACATCATGGTAAACCAAGAAAAGATTGAACTTGCCAAAGGATTTCATTTCACTTGGATACACGAACAGCATCATTAGAAGTAGCAGTCAGTAAATCAAAAGATGTATTTCATGGGGCAAAAGTACTGGAAAAGATCTCTTTTCTTAAAAGAAAAATCAAACCTCTTTATTGCAATTTGGGTAGAAGTTTCCAGAGCAAATTGATTTGCCTTCAACAATTCATACACGTTAGGCTTTACGACATCGACTGCAATCCCCACGGTGTAACGACACTCTTCCCACGTACTCCTTATGTCTACTACTTCCATTCCTCGTTTTGTATTTCTTCCTACCTGGTGAACGTATCCCTGGGGAAATGCTGCCCTTTCCGTTGAGTCTGGTTAATTGCTCTAAGGCGTGTGACCCTCCTTAGGAGTGGTGTTACTCTTCACCTTGTACCCTGTCTATGGCTTGCCTGAAAGTTGAGTCATGGGAGTGAGTTCAGGTCCAGACTTGTAGGGTGTCTAAGGGCCATAGTTTCAGGGGTGCCGCCGGTCTCTATTATTAAGTCTGGTCTTTGTCATTATTTTAATTTTGTTCCATGTTTTTATCCTACTCTATTCAAGACCTCGTATGGTGATCCCTTTCAGAGTGATCAGCAGTGGTCGCGGGGCACCATCTAGGTCTTCAGGTCTTGGGATTGTGGAGAGGTTTGGGCTGTCCATTAGTTCGTTGGAACAACTGTGTCCTTGGGTCTTTGCGTTCCTTTGCGTTGGATGGGGAGAGACCAATAGTTGTGTCTTAGCTGTTCACTAGCTTTGAAGACCCCACTTGCTACTCACCAAAGTAAGATGTACAACACTGTCTCTTTGGATGATATGAGGTCAATGGGCCTTGGTATTTCTCTGGACTTTGATCCTGAATCCTCGGGCTCAGTGGCTCCTTTCCTCAAGATGTTTTGTTGTGTTGAAGAAGTTTTCATTACTCTGTCACCCATATGCCGTACTATCGTGCGTCAGATTAATACATCTCCATGGGCGTAATCCATTCACTTGTAGATTGTTCTTATTAATGTTATTGTAGAATTGTACATGCAATGGGATTGGTCTTTGTTGCTTTAAATCTCGTGCCCCTCATTTTAGAGAGTTAAAAAGCAAAGCTGTCACTTCGAGGACCAGGGTGAGCCCGATCCCACCCATGGTGATTTCAGTCACCTCGTGTGCATGGACAAGCTGGTCGTTGATGAAGGAAGACCACAGGACAATGGATGCATTGGGGCGATGGTGTTGGTGAAGAAGATAGACTACACCATAGCTTACTCGCAGAACAAAGTTGTTTTGGAAGAAGTAAGCCAGAGTATTCTTTGGAAGTGAGGATGCTGAGACTTGATCTCACATACTCTGGACATGCTCTCAAGAGAAGCCAGTCCCCGGAGACAGACATCACGCTGGGTACAACAGAAGGTCAGCGGAAAAGAAGACTCTCAGCGAGATGGACTGGCACGCTGACTGCCGCAACCACACACTCAAACACAGCAGTGACTGTGGGGACAGCACAGACTGGGCAGTGTTTTGTCTTGTACACATTCAAATTAGGAGCTGGAACGGACTTGACCGCAGTGAACAAAACAAATACAGTAATTGAAAGTCCCATCCGATGGAAGAGGAAACGGAGCACAGAACATTGAAGTAACTTGTCCCAGTCACATCGGCAGCAAGTTTCAGGGCCAGAACTTGAACCCAGCAGTGAAGATTACGTTCTGAGTCATCAGGCTATTGTGAATACGTCTGCCTACCTCAGCTCCTCACGTCAACCCCCCGATCCATCTCCTTCCCTTCCGGAACTCGGGACAATCGGGACACAGATGCCATAAGCTTTGGGAGCCTCTGAGGGACCGTCTCCAGGGCAGTCTAGAATTCATTGCAAGGAAGCTCCGGGCTTCAGTTAAAGACTAAGGTAACCCAGTTGTGCCAGACCCAACCACTGGGATGGAGCTGCCTTAGATCACTTCTGTTGCTTCTCAGAAAACGGCATTGCGTGGACAGGACGGAGGGGCTGACAACTCGAAGATGGTGCTTCACGAGAGCCAAACGCTGGGGGAGAACCGGGGCCAGGGCAGCAAAGTGTCTCTGGCTACTTCCTTCCTTCCAGAGCGCCCGCTTGGGCGGTGTAACAATTACACGTTACAATCTTCTCCTCCCAGCAGATGCCTTGTCTGCACGGAATTCCGAAGCCCCCTGTCCACTGGAGCGTCGCATGTACATGATTCAATTAACCTTTCAGGTGGCTCGGGAAGTTTGTGCGGGAGGAGAACCTTGCCTTAATTGGCAGCCTGGCACAGACAATTAAGCCTGATCAGAGGAAGAGGGCATGGGGACGTCATTAGCATCCTCTACTGAAGACTACGTGGTGTGTAAAAGTTGTTTAATTTCTGCTGGAGAAGGAAGGGAAGGGGGAACCCGGATCACATTTCCTGCCTTCTCTCTCTCTTTTTCCTTATTAAATATTTCATTTCCCGACTGTAAGTGTGGAATGGGCCTGGCACGTGGCTGTATGTGCCACCCCCCAGCTAGCTTTTACTGCTCTGTGATCCACCACGTGATCATCTCTCGGTTATGAAAACTTTGCATTTTGCAAAGCAAAAAGCAAACACAAATAGAGACAGATGGAGCGATCCCTTCTCGGGAGTTTTAGATGGGCGGAACGGGGTAGGAGGGGCGGAGGGAGGACCGCTCGCCTGGAGGAAGATGGCTTTGGCATTGGGTGGAGATGTGCGCATTGGAAGCCCAGGGATGGGGACTCTGTCACTGTATGGGTCCTCTCTCATTGTTCTGAGGAGTTTGGAAATCTGACTCTCGCAGAAAGCCTTCCCCACCTGACAGGAAGAGAGAGCAGGGAACCAGTGTGTTACCCAGAGCCTTCTGTCAGCGAGGCCCATTTCAGGAGCCGCATAGCCAGCCCAGGAAGGGGAGTTATTTTTCCTGCTTTGATCGGTGAGAAGAGAAGGTCTGGTGGCACTGTAGCTAAAGCACTGCACGGCTACCTGAAAGGTCCAGAGTATGAACCAGCCGGCCGGGCTGTGGGGGAATGACCTTGCGTAAAGGTTCCCAGGCTTGAAAACTCGGTAGGTAGATCTCCTCTGTCGCACAGGGTCCCTGTGAGGTGGAGTGCCGTGGACTTCACAGGCTTGGTTCTATTCTGCTGTGGAGGAGAAGTCTGAGGCACAGCGGTTACAATTCTTTTTAAATTTATTTTTATTTTTTATTTTTCTTCCTAACCCTAACCCTAACCCTATTGCAGTTACAATTCTCGTTCAGGAAATTCGCCTGCAAGTGGCAGGGCTTGAATTCTGTTTCAATGTTTTCTCTCCCTGGGACCTCACCAGAAGGGGTGGGGATGGCCCCTGCAAATCCAACGGGACGCTGAAAGTCCATTTCTACTAAGTGGCTCACCTTCTCACTTCCCTATCAGGGACAGAAGTGCCCACCCATTTAATGTATGTGCTTCTTGTTGGGCTGGTTCTTGGGATTCCATGATTTGAGGGTCCGAGTAGAACTGTGCTCCCTGGAATTCTCAATGAACAAAATGGTCAGTCCTGTCTTCGGCGGCACCCCTGGGTAGACTTGAACCACCACCTTGCAGTTAGCAGCTGAGCGGGTTAACCATTTGCAGCACTCAGGGCCTCCAAATTACGTCCCGACCCAGAAACCCAAATCCACTGCCATCAAGCAGATACCAACTCACAACGACCTTACACAGGATCCCCCAGACTGTAAAGGCTTATGGGAGACGCAGCCCCATCTTTCTCCCAAGGTGGTTTTGAACCATCAATCTTTCAACAAGCATCCAGCAGTGATCAGACCGTGATGTCGGGGCTCCGTTTATGGAGTAGCTCATGCTTCCCTGAAACAAACTCGGTTACCAAGGAGTCAGTGCTGACCCACAGCAGCCCTCTGTGGGTTTCCGAGATTGTCATTATTTACGGGAGTAGAAAGCCCAGTCTTCCTCCTATGGAGCCTGCTGGTGGTTTTGAACTGCCGACCATGTGGATCGCAGCCCAATGCATAACCACTACACGCTCATTGCTGAAATCTCTCAAGTGCTAAAAACGAGCGATTTCTATTATGTATTTTTATGCATGCCCAAATCAAATAGAACTAGAGCAATGTAGAAATCACCTATCTGTTATAAGTTCTTTCGGAATTCAGAGATGGCCACCAGATGTAGAGCAGGCGTCCCATCTGAACAGGACATTCTGCTGCTGCTGTTAGAAGCCATGAAGCTATTTTAACTCGTAAAGACAGCATGTGACAGTGGAATTCCCACCTCTGGTATTCCTGGTTGCAGTCTCTGTGGACGATCTCCAGGCCTTTTAAAAATTTTCCCTCTGAATGGGTTCAAACTATCAACCTTTGGTCAGTTAGTAGCTGACCACCTCATCTCTGAGGGCCTTGAGGGAAAAGAGAGGAGAGAGAAAGCATGATCTGTGCTTTCCAGGAAGTGAGACAAGGCTGAAAACACACTGATGATCTATGTGTCATGCTCATACCCATTCATACACATGCAATCAACCTTAGACACACACTAACACGCATACATACCCACAGGGACACCCCACCCCCAAACGGGGGAACATAGCAAACCACATGGATATTGCACTAGGTTATAGAGTGTCCCTCTAGTTCTTTAATGCCCCCCTGCCACTATCATGATCCCAATTCTACCTTACAAATCTGGCTAGACCAGAGGATGTACAGTGGTACAAATAGCAACTGGAAACACAGGGAATCCAGGACAGACAAATACCTCAGGACCAGTGGTGAGAGTAGCGATACCAGGAGGGGAAGGTGGGGGGAGATAGGGAGAACCAATCACAATGATCTATATATAACCCCCTCCCTGAGGAACGGACAACAGAAAAGAGAGTAAAGGGAGATGTCAGACAGTATAAGACATGACAAAATAATAATTTATAAATGATCAAAGGTTCATGAGGGAGGGACCGGGAGGGAGGGGGAAAATGAAGAGCTGATACCAAGGGCTCAAGTAGAAAGCAAATGTCTTGAGAATGATGATGGCAACAAATGCACAAATGTGCTGGACACAAGGGATGGATGGACTATGATGAGACTTGTATGAGCCCCCAATAAAAAATGATTTAAGAAAGCGTCCCCTTCAAAATTCCTGTCCATCTGGACTCTCAGAATGGTACCTTATTTGGAGATAGTGCTTTGGGAGAGGCTATGAGTGAAAATGAGGTTAGGAAAAAAGTCTGGATTAGAAAAACAACAAGCCTGTCACCGTTGGGCCTCTCCTGAGCCTCGGCAACCCCAAACCCCAGGTGTGCAGCATTTTTCTGGTTTCTTGGTTGAACCTTTAACCATCTGACCATGCAGCGGCACCTACTGGATCACAATAGACCCCAAGCCCACTGACTTGTAAGAAGGCCCTGTAAAGACGGAGACACACACAGGGAGAACAAGGGTGAGAGTGGAGGCATAGCTGGGAAGTACGTGTCCACAAGCCAAGGACTGTTGGCCACCACCAGAAGTTAGGAGAACGGCCAGATGGAGGCAAGCTTGCCAACGCCTGGCTTTATGATGTCTGGTTTCCCAAACAGTGCAAGAATAACTTTCTGTTGTGGTAAACACCTCTGGGTAGAATTCCACAGTGATGGAAATTCATTACAGTAGCCCTAGGACGTTCATGGGGATGCCACGAGTGAGCAGGGGGAGGAAAGCATGCCAGGAGGGGCTTCTTGGAAAAGGAGGGACCCAAGGACTCCTTCAAGGTCCTGGTCCTACACAACCTGGGCTGTCGCCCAGTCTCTCCCCCTAAGCCTGCAGCACCAAGATTAGATGCTGTGCTAAGACCCCGCTCTTGTAACCCTGAGACTATGATGGCGTGTGACCGCATGTCACGGATGGATGCCACTGTCCCAAGAGGAGGAACAAAGCAAACTTCACGTGCATTCTTACAACAGGCTCCCTCCTAGGGCTCGCCCAGCTCTCATTTGACTTCAGAGCTGCCATCACCACACTCTGGGTCACCCCACTTCCTCAGAACTCCTTCAGTCCATGTCTTTGCTGCCCTCTGACCCTTGGGCTAAGAGAGGCTACCCTGGATCCTTGGCCATGTCAAGAATGGTGGGTTCTGTAGACACTGGTGGTGAAACCTAGCCATGGCTGGAATGGTGGGTATTTAAAGGTGCAGAAGGGGAAAGGCCATCGTACGGCAGGTGCTTGGTGGTTGTGGGGTGAGGGCTGGACTAGAAGGCAGAGGGAGACTTACCTCAAAATTGACCCTCGTGGCGGACCTCCTTCAGCCTCAGAGGAACTCCATGGCATCCTGGGAAAGATTGAAGGGTGATTTGACAGTTCACCCACGAGAGCGCTCTCCTCCCTCCTCCATGCATCTCTCTCCTCATCTCTTCATCGCCAGGCTCCATTCAAGCTGATTCTCCCCTGATTAAAAATGTAGCAATAGTTTGATGAAGCACTCACTCCGCAGAAATAATGATGATGGTGATGATGGTGATAATAACAGTGATAATCATGGAGGCGAGGATCATTTATAGAGCTTCTTATTTCCCTTTGTTATCTGTGTTCTGCCTCTGATGAACACCAGCTAATTGATACCTCTGGCATCTCTGTGAGGTAGGTAAGAATTAGAATTCCTTCTCAGGAAATACCCAGTTCATTAAAACCAAGGGAGCCAGTGATAAAGTGTGAAGTTGTCAGCTTCTCCCATCAAAAGTCACCACTGGTCCACCCCTCCAATGGTAACAGTGGAGCCTGGTCTCTGCTGATCCTGTTGGCTGAACCCGGGACATAGCAGGCACTTTGCAAGTTTGCTGAATTGGGTCGATGAAGGAAGGAGTGGTTGAAAGGGAGGTCTGAGGGCTTATCAGATGTGCTTAGCTCCCTTGGAGCCTGAGATGGATCATCTATTTTCTGGATGTTGCTAATTGGTCTGCTTCATTTTAGAGATACCCCCTTCCATCTTCATGAGCCCACTGCAGAGATGAAATCTCACAGTTGTTGTAAATCCTCACCTAAGCCCCAGTGGGAAGGGAGGACTCAGAAGTGGGAGATCAAGAACAACATAATGGCAGGGACAGATTGACAGAGGGGCAGCAATAATGAGATGCAACACAACAAGAGCGAGGATGGTCCATATATTCAGGTCTCTAGGAGACAGGACTGACTCGGAGGACCACAACAGCAACAATGAGAAGAATGTGTTCAACCTTGTATTCACCCGGTCCGTCTTCATTTCTCCCCTGTGCCCACTAGAACCAAAGGATTCTCCCACAGCGACCCTGGGAAAGCCAAATGGTCTCTCCGTCTCCATTTCCTCCCCCTACAATCTGCACACATACACCCTTGCTAAACCTAGGGGTCACCTCTCTGAAATTCAACTGTCTTTCAACTGTCTTCCTAGAACTCGCCCGTTCAACCAACCAATGAAAGACTTCTTGGGACCGTGTAGACTTGGATGTCAGAAGACCAGATTTTTTAAAATCAAAGATCAGCCCTTATTAGCCATGAGGCTCTGAGTATGTCCCTTAGTCTTCCTGGTATAGGTTTCCCCATCTGTGACATGGGAAGACTCCTATTCACGCATGCTACAGGAATGTATTCTTTGACTCAACTACAAAGGAGGAGTTGAGATTCTTACTTTTGTTTTTGACAAACCCATAAAAGAAAAATAATTAGGCCAGAGGGAAATTACGGGTGAACTATTAAATCCTCAGAAGTCTATAAAACAGCCAGACGGTCTGCCCTAACTCAGAGAATGCCCTACACCGGAGTCTCTCATCCCCTCGTGGCCCCCACTGAACTCCATGTGTGCAATGTCCTTTGGGAAGGGCTCTGCTTTCTAATACGACGAACTACACACCATGGCCAGAAACAGGCGCGTTGGAAACCAGAGCTTCGAAATCACCAAGGGCCCCCCAGGAGGAAGATGAGGCAGTCTGCTTCCTTAGAGATTAGAAGCCAACCTTAGAAACAGTTTGACTCTGTCCCCTAGGGTCACAGTGAGGTTAAAGTGACCTCGAAGGTAATGGGTTGGGTTGGGTGATGGCAATTGCTGTTGGTTCCTACTCAGAGCAACCCTGTGCACCACAGAAGGAGATGCTGCCTGGTCCTGAAGTCTCCCAGGGTCGGACGGGGTTCCCATGCTCTTTCTTCAGAAGGTTGTACACGACTGATTTCTCTGAAGTAGATAGCCTACCTCTTGTTGGTTTCATCAGAAGTTCTACTGTGACTGATTTCTCTGAAGTAGATCGCCTACCCCTTCTTCCTTGTTGGCTCTTCATCAGAAGTTCCAGTGAAACCAATTCCCTTTGAAATACCAGTGGCACAACCACCAGCCTCCCAGCCATACACACGCCATCACAGTGGGACAAACTGCGGGCGAAGGCTCTACTCAAGTAACCAGCTACTTGCTCAACTGTGACTTTCTATGTGATTAATGTTGTTGCTGTTCTTGGCTTTTGATTTTTACCTTTTGTACATTTCTACAACAGTAGATTTTTCTGCTCGCATGGGCTAGTTTTTCCACTTAAATTTAGTTTTACTTTGTATAATGTGAAGTTCACTCATTGTGTGAGGTTTTTGCTTTGTTTGTTTGTTTTAAGTGCCTAGATTCAGGTAACCATGACCACATTCAAGATACGAGACAGCTCCATCACCTCCAGACACTCCCTTGGAGACTGCTCCTCTTCCACACCCTGCTTACCCACTGTTGATGAGCTCTCTGTCTCTGTGGCTTTGTTCCTCCGTGTAAATGGGATGGTAGAAGAGGTAGCCTTTGAGTCTGGCTTCCTCAGCTTGCACAATGTGTTTCAGAATCATCCATGCTGATTTTTATATCAATAATAATAATAATTATTATTATTAGTGAGTAGCATCCATTGTATGTTTGCTTATTCACTAAAAAATTCACTTTGTTTCTATTTGGATACTGTAAATAAAGCCACCACAAGCAATCACATATAGGTTTTGTGTCTACAATCTTCATTTCTCTTGTATAAATAACTAAATGTGCAATTAATGGATCCTATAGTCTCTTGAAAAGGAGTCCTGCTGGTGTAGTGGGTTATGTGTCCAACTACTAACCATAAGGTCATTGGTTCAACTCCATGAGTGGCTCTGTGGGGGAAAGTTGAGGCTGTCTGCTCCTGTAAGGACTTATAGCCCCAGACACCCACAAGGGCAGTTCTATTCCACTCTCCAAGGTCAGTAGACTCAGAATGGACCCAGGGCAGTGAGTCTGTTTATGTTTGGATGGTACACCCCAAATCCCAATAATCCCGCTTTTAATTACTTGGCAAAAAGAAATGCAAACTTTAAAAGGCTCTGCATATCTTTCTATGGTTGATTTCTAGTTTAACTCTCTTATGGCCAGAGAGGACTTTATATGATTTCAATGAAGTCACTTGCACTAAGGTTTATTTCGTTATCCAAGACACGGTGCACTTGGGTGAATGATCCAAGCGCAATGGGAAAGAGTGTGCATTCTGGCTTTCCTGTTTTTTGTTTTTTTTTAATGAACAGTTTTATTCTTATACACGAGTCAGCAGGGATTGGAATTGATTTGATGGCAATTGGTCTTTTGTTCTTTGTCATTTTATAGGTAACTTGCCATGGTTAGTGGGTTACACACTGGGCTGCTAATCAGAAGTTCAGCAGTTCAAGCCCACCAGCAGCTCCACAGGAGAAAGATGAGGCTTGATGCCCCATAAAGAGTTGCAGGTTAGGAAACTCTCAGGGAGCGGTTCTACCTTACTCTGTGGGGTCTCTGTGAGTTGAAACCCACTTGCTGACAGTGAGTTTGTCTTATTTGGTGATAGGCAACTCATAGATTAAAAAAGAAAAAAAAAGTATCCATACAAATGCAATATGGAGGGCTGAAAACTTTGTTGTTCCTATTCTAAGAACACACATGTGGTCTCCTACAGGTCTGGGGCCTGTTGGATGAAATGCACCGCTCCGTGGCGGAATGGGGTTATGAGTTGGGCTGCCAACTGCAAGGTCCACAGTTCGAAACCACCAGCTGCTCTGCTGGCAAAAGATGAGGCTGTCTACTCCATAAAGAAAGAAACCCACAAGGGCAATTCTCCGTGGGGTTTACTCTGGGCAATCAGTGGGTGGGTGAGGGAGGGAGGGGGTGAAGGAAGGAGGGAGGGGGTGAGGGAAGAAGGGAGAGAGAGAAGGAGGGGTGAGTGAAGGAGGGAGGGGGTGAGTGAAGGAGGGAGGGAGGGACAGAGGGAGGGAAGGAGGAAGGGAGTGGGTGAGGGAGGGAGGGGAGTGATGGCAGAACGGAGGCGTAGCTCAACACAGAGGAAGTGTCGGTTACCATGACCTGCCACTGGTGACAAGAAAACCAGTAAAGCCAGTTGTCACCGAGTCCATGACAACTCCCGGGGACCTCATGTACCCGCATGTCAGAGCCGGACCGTGCTCCACATGGTTTTTAGCAGCTGTGACCTTTTGGAAGGAGTTGGTGGGTGGATCCCAACCCTCCACTTTTGCCTTTGCAGCGAAGTACTTAACCATTTGCGCTCCCCAGGAACTCAGTTAGACATGGGGTGGGGGAGGGGAGACACTGTGCTCGACCTGAAGGGCTGACTCTCGAGTTGGACAGGCCTTTCTTATTTGACCACTTCCGTGTGGGTGAGACAATGTGATTCAGAGACATCAGACACTAAGACATACCTCTCCATCAGTGGCGCCGTTTTCAATAATGGACATAATGATCCTGATTATTGTTTTATAATACCTTGCACGCTCCCCCCATTACCATTTCATTTTATGACGATGTTGATATACAGATGTTACATTAATCTGTTTTTTAATTTACCTCAGCTATCCCACATGTACATTTTCAAGTGATTCATTTATTTGGTGACACCTCATTTATTTTAAAAGTTTTTTTCTAAATCATTGTGAGAGTGCTAATGACATTTATGCATGTCTTCTCTGTCAGGTACATCAGCACATCCAATGCTGAAGAGGACTTGCCCTTCCTATCCTCAGGGTCAAGATCACGTACCTCTCTCTTGGGGTTGCCTTGACCACCACTGGGATGGCTAGGGATGATGTCAACCAGACCCTACCAGTTGGGTCACAGTCTGATGACACCTCTGAGGTGTCCTAAGCATTTTTGTATAAGAGACAGACTGAGCAGGGTCAAAACTTCTTTGATCTTTCTCCTTTTGCCAGAGGTGGAGCTTGTCTCTGGCTCCTTGATGTGTTATGTTGGCTGCCAATCCCAGGAACTGCCAGCAGGCTACCAAAGGTGATTCACTTGGCCAACTTTGGATTTCTGCATCCACCAGCCTGTGCCCCCTGCTGCCTCTGCTTCATCATTCTGCTTTCCTGGTAATCAGCAGCCACGAATCAGGAGAAGCCTGATTTTACCCAGACTGGACTTACCAGTTTCTACCTCCGTGTAAGCCATTTCTTGATATAAATTGCATTCTATATACTACACAGACAGGCGTGCCCCTGATTTTGCTTCTCTTGAGAACCCAACCGACCACAACCACCAGCCTGCATTAACCACTTAGTGAAATATGTTCTCCCTCGGACTCTTCTGCCAGTGCAGCGTGCGGACGCTCAGACCAAATTATGCTCGAGGTCAACTGAGACCCACATCCTTGGTCCCCATCAAACATCTTCTGAGGGAAAGGGAGTCCATCTTTGGTCCATTTCGTCTTTCATTTAATCACTGCTCCACAGCAGCAACGTCGGCACGCTAATGTTCGACCAAACAACGGGGCACCATCGCCTAGCCAAATCCACACATCAAGTTCACCAGCACACCCTCATGACTAGAGCCCAGGAGCATTCTGGGGGCTACTTTGCCAATGGTGTGACCCTCTCCTGAAAATGACCAGGCCTTGCTCTGGAACCTTGAGGACCCGCCTTATGATTCCCGTCAGGGTTTGCCTTAAACTCCACACCGTCTTTTACCACCACCAGTACCTCTCGCCACAAGATCCAACTGGGAGCTGGAAGACCCAGCTGGGGGGCTGCTCACACCACAGCCCGGCGGGCGAGTCCTTTCCTGCTGTGCGTCTCCCGTGGCCCTTGGCGGGCGAGCTGACACTGTGCCACGCGTGCAATGTGCTGATGCTGGAAGCAGATGAGAGCACTGTGCGTCTCACCGTGGTGGTGGCGTTGGGCGGTGGCACCACGTGCCCTTTCTCTGGAGGAGATTCACCGTGGGACCCTCCACCAGCCCCTGAGGTGGCAGAGCCCGGGAATCTGGATAGGATTTATCTTCCCTTCTCTAGAGTCTTACCAGAGTCCCCGACCTGACGTGGCCTCTCTGGCTCACCTGCTCTGACGGGGTGAGGGAGAGGACCAAAGGTGCAGGGACTCTATGCATAAAAGAGGAAATTCCCACACATTTCCCACATACTGCAGTGTGAGCTAGGCCTTCGCTGCCGCTGGTGCCAGGGCGTCTCTGGTGGCCAAGGAAGCTTGCTTCCAGGAAGGGCTCTGGGATACTCGCTGACACCTGGAGGGCACAGGAGGCCGTGGGGTGCCTCTCCCTGGAGAGTTTACAGCTCAAGGCTCATTTGCCAGTGTGCAGAGGCAGCAAGCACTCGCTGACAAAGGGGCTCCGAGCATCATTAGGCAGGGGTGTGAGAGTTGTAGGGGCTCTGGGGTTGCCGGGTGCCCTCCCAGAGCTCCGGAGGTGGAGCACCTCATCGGCACCACCCAAGCATAAAGGTGGTCTGGCTGACAAGGGTGAGGAGAGGGCGAGACTGAGGGGTGGATGCTCTGGGTCTATTAAAAAACAAAGGCGGGCCAAGGACAAGTTCACAACTTGTGACCAGTTGAGAGAGCATTTCCTTTAAGACACACACTTGTCCGTTCCCTCACCGAGCGACACAGCGAGGGTGCCGAAAGCTAACGTTTGAGATTGTGTGTGACTATACGGTCAAGCCAAAAAACAAAGTCACACCAAGGACAATCGCCGTGGGTCAAGGCAGACCGTGGGGACCCCACGTGTCCGAGTCTAGCTGTGTTTCTGCTAAGCTGCCTCTGGGTGGACTTGAACTGCCCACCTCTTGGTGAGTAGCCGGCACTTAACCATTTGTGATACTAATGCCTGCCCCTACACGAGGAAGGCGACACTGAAGTCAGTGGCTTCTAGCTCATCATGTGCCGCATAAAAGCCTCCCCCAAAATTCCACCACATCTAGAATTGCTGCTCTTCCTTCCCTGCCCCCATCAGACCAGCATCCGACCCACCAAGCAGAGTCTTCACTCTGCACGCCCCTATCAGGGGAGGGCTGAGCACGGCCCAGCTGTGATAGAAACAAAAGCCAGGGGGTCATTTGGTACCTCCTTGATCTCACTGCCGTGGATCTTTTCCAAATGTATTTGCTATTTGCTCCCGTGTCCCTGCAAACCCCTGCTGTTCCCAATTGTCCATTGCCTATTAGGAACGGTTCCAGCCAAGGTATTTTTTCCCTATTTATTTGCTCCCTTTTCCCTGGGAACTTTACCATGCATGAGTAACCGGCCTGGGATGCTGCTTTTGGCTGACATTTTGCATTCGTTAAAAACCAGTCATCTGCATGTTTTATCAACCCGTGGGGGTCTCTCTCCCCTTGATCAGTGCTGGAAGTACTCATTAACATCTGGGGAAGTTACGGCCCCGGATAGGGGGGATACGCCGACCTACTGAGTGTGGTTTTAGGGAATTTATCTTCAAAAACACCAAAGCACTTAATATTCATTGCCAGGGCTGCTCGCTAACAGAAATGAGCTTGCTCCCCATATTCCCTGTGCTCTGCTTGCTTGGTAATTCTCCTTGCTCTCTGCTTCTCCAAGGCCCCTCCTCAGGGAAGCTCACCCTACCACCTGGCCTGGGCGAGGGCCCTCCTCCTCCTTCGGCAGTTTAACCACCAAGTCTCGGACCCTTCCTGGGTGCCAAGCTCAGCGCTCTCTGCATTTTCTAGCACAGAAATGAGATCAGGGATTCACCCTTGGCGACTACCAGGCAGGCAGGTACACAGGCAAAATGCTTAGGGAATTTGGATGACTTGTGCCGAAGGCTCCAGGGCAGGAGAGAAGCGAGGTCCACCATCTTGCCCAGGGCAAGCTGCAAAGGAATGGGTTGGCCCCTCATGTCATGGGAGGGTTTGTCTTCGACGGCAGCTTGGATCCCTGCCCCGCTGCTCACGGTTTCTCCAGCTTTGTTCCACATGGACCAGCCGTAAGACTGCCATGGCATACTGGTCCCAAGGCTGTTCTCTGACACCCCATCCCAACCTCACCGATTCGAGGCACAATGGATTTGCAGGTGTGAGAACTGCCACTGTGGGGAGGGAGAAGCACGGCAGGGCTCGCCGTGAGGATGCGTTGGTGTGTTCTCGTTAGAATCGTCTCCATCTCAGCCACCTGGGCACTGTCCACTCAGCTCCTGTTAAGAAACTTCAGCTGCCCCCAAAACGCTTATCCTCTCCCCTGCGTGCCACACGCAGGTGGGTACAAAGATTCGGGATGAAGGGGGTTGTCTCCACGGAATGCCTAAGCTAAATAAAAATTAGGTGGCCCTGCCACAATAAAGGGATTTGAAAGGAATTGGGCACACATTCGACACCTATGGGGACAATCCAAAGCTGGGCATGCGTGGACCAAGGTCACCTACACACAGCCCAGGTGAAGATCAACCTGGGCATGCATACTAGATGCCAGCACCATTACATCACACATGCACCCGAACTCAGTCTAAGAACAGCCAATACCCTCAACCAAGGCCCCTCAAGTGGGAGCAGGAGGGGATCAAAGGCAGAGACCAAGGGAAGTCGCTCTCTTGTTCCATCTTCGGTTGGTCGTGACCCTCCCACGCCCCCCACCATGCGACCTTGCACGCTTTCCAGGCATAGTGTGTGTGATCTGAGACTGTTACTGGAAACTCCCTCTCCCTCATCACAGTTCCTTGGATTTACAGAAGTGCTTTTACCAGCCTGAATTCTTGCAGCGTTGAGAAGCAAGGGACCGGGGAAAACCTTTCCAGAAACCGAACAACACCAGCCATCTCAGATCCCGGCAAGCTTCCTTCCCCAGGACCCTGAACCTACTTACTTCTGCGCACGCTCCGGGCCAAGGCTGTCGTTCAAGCTCTGTCTTCAACTGCGTGGGGTCACCAGCAGTTCTTAGACCAGTCTCGCTGCCTCAGTTCCTTCTCCATTACCCTTCTGACAGGTCACCAGATAGGGACGGGGGGGGGGTGTCTCCCCCTAATGCCTGCACTCAACGAAAATTAGCTGTCCATGCCACAATAAAGGGGTGGGAAAGGAATCAGGCACACTAATTAGATACCAGAACGGAGCATGCTCAGACCCAAGTCCCTAGGCCCAGGTGGGAGGTTCACCTGGGCGCGCAAACCAGGCACCAGTAACATGGCATCATACAGGTGCGCCTAAACTCAGCCAATATGAACAACCACGTCTCCCCAGGCAGTGGGGATAGGAGGGAGTAAAAGCAGGCCAGGGCCAGCTGTTCTGTCTGGTTCAGTGTTCTCTGCAAGCAGCGGGTGGGGATCACTCCGGAGTGGCTGCGTCTGTGCCTGTGGGCCCTCTCGGGGCTGCGTTCTCTTGGCTTCTTGGCCTTGGGACTTCCTACTCTAGACTCTGCCTGCAGGTTCCAAGCTCCTGTTCCAGCATTCCTTCCACGTGTTTTTACGTGCTCCTGGAAATGGCTGTTTTCAGTCGTGAACTTCCCCACCCACCCCCTCTGCCATGTGGCCTTGCACACATTCCAGGGATCGTGTGTGTGATCTGAGACTGTCAGACCTGGAACTTCCCTTTCCCTCATCACAGTTACTTGGATGTACAAAAGTGCTTCTGAGCGTGAATTCTTTCAGCCTTGAGAAGCAGGAACCCATCCCGGAAACCTAACCCTTCCATGGCCAGTGGGTTTGAAAACACGCAAGCGGGTCTCTGTCCTGCTAGTCATCATTGATAAAACACCACGGACTGAGCTTGACGTTCATCACCTTTAAAACCTGGCTCTTGCCTCATTTCCCATCCCACAGACCTTAGAAACCCCTCCGTCTCTGTCCCCAGACAGCACGGGTCCTGCACATCTCTGTGCCTTTGCCCTCACTGGCGGATAGAATCGAGGTCTCCAAGATGGCCACGCCCCAATCCCAGGAACCCGTGGATATGTTACTTGCTATGATAAATTCCTGGGTAGCTCAGATAACTGAGCATAGCAGAATGATGGTGTGTTTGAACTCACTCCCCCAGAGGATCCTGGAAGACAGACTTGGCGATCCCCTGAATGGTCCCAGCCCCCTGAAAACTCCAGGGAGCATGGCCGTACTCCAAACACAGGGCGTCTCTATGAGTTGGAAGGGACTTGAGGAGACCATCAGCTGATCCTAATCTGACCTTGGATGAACTTGGATTATCTGCAAGTAATCAAGAGAGTCCTTAAAAGTGGAAAAGAGAAACAGGAGAAAGCATTTAGGAACTAGAGGAAAGTTGTATGTTTCATCGTTGCTACATCGCACCCTGACTGGCTCTTCTCCTCTTGGAAGGGGATGTCCAGTGGCCTACAAATGGGCTTTTGGTCCCAACTCTGCACTCCCCGCTTCACTCACAATGATATGATTTTCTGTTCTTTGATGCCTGATACCTGATCCCTTCGACACCTCGTGATCGCACAGGCTGGTGTACTTCTTCCACGTGGGCTTTGTTGCTTCTCAGCTAGATGGCTGCTTGTTTACCTTTAAGACCCCAGACACCATATCTTTTGATAGCCGGGCACCATCAGCTTTCTTCGCCACATTTGCTTATGCACCCATTTGTCTTCAGTGATCGTATCAGGGAGGTGAGCACAGAATGATATAATATTTTGTTTTTTTGATGCCTGATAACTGATCCCTTCGGCACCTCATACAGATAGGAACTGGAAACACAGGGAATCCAGGGCAGATGATCCCTTCAGGACCAGTGGTGAGAGTGGCGATACTGGGAGGGTGGAGGGACAGTAGGTTGGAAAGGGGGAACTGATTACAAGGATCTACATATAACCTCCTCCCTGGGGGATGAACAACAGAAAAATGGGTGAAGGGAGACGTTGGACAGGGCAAGATATGACAAAACAATAATTTATAAATTATCAAGGGTTCGTGAGGGAGAGCGCAGCAGGGAGGGAGGGGAAAATGAGGAGCTGATGCTAGTGACTTAAGTGGAGAGCAAATGTTTTGAGAATGATGAGGGCAATGAATGTACAAATGTGCTTTACACAATTGATGCATGTATGGATTGTGATAAGAGTTGTATGAACCCCCAATAAAACAATTAAAAAAAGAAACAGGAGAAGGGATTAGAAAGAAGGGACTCAGAGGGCCAAGCAGCCAGGTTGGTGCTATAGATGGAAGTGGGGGGGGGGGCAAAGAACGTGGGTGGCCTCAAGGATCTGGGAGAGGCCAGGAAACTCCCCCTACCCCCACCCCTAGAGCATCCTGATGGGAACTCAGTCCTGCACAGGCTGACTTCTGCTCAGTGAGACCTTGCTCAGACTTCTGGCCTACAGACTGGCAAGAAACAGTTTTGTGTTGTTTGAAGCCACTTAATTTGTGACACCATGTGGTATAGCAGCAATAGAAAATGCACAGGTTCACCCTCTCCTCTGCCTGAAGGGCCTTCTCCTGAACTGCTTTGCCAAGTTCAAAGTCTCTGAAACTTCTTAAATTCACCAAGGTCAAGGGAGAAGCCAGGGTCTTCAAGGATTCCCATGCCATTGTGTATCTTTTGCCACACCAGGTTATATAATTTATCTGGTTTTGAATCTGTATCCTTCATTAACTCAAAAAAAACAAAACAAAAAAAACCAAACCCCGAAAAAGCAAACTCACTGTCATCAAGCCAATTCTGACTCATAGCTACCTTCCAAGACAGAGAAAAACTGCCCCGCTGGGTTTCTGAGACTGTAACTCTTTATAGATGTAGAATTCTGTCTTTCCTCTGAGGAGCTACTAGTGATTTTGAACCGAGGCCCAAAACATAACCGCAACACCACCAGGACGCCTGCCCCTATTAACTATTGGAGTTGGGATGATCCCTGACCTATTTGTTTCTCCGGGAGCAAAGACAGAAGTTAGCATTTGATGGTGACGTTGTTGTTGTTAGGTGCTGTCAAGTTCTGATTCACAGTCATCTTATGCACAGTTGGACGAAACACTGCCTGGTCCTGACCCATCTTCATAATTGGGCCCGAGCCCAAGCCCATGGCTGCAGCCACTGCATCAATCCATTTCCTCAAGGGCCTTCCTCTCCTTCATGACCCCTCTGCCCTACCGAACATGGTGCCCTTCTCCAGGGGCTGGTCCCTTTTGCCAACATCTCCAAGTATGTCAGACAAAGTCTCCTGACATCCTTGCCTCTAAGGCGCACTCAGCACTCGGTATTTCTTCCACACAGATCTGCTTGTCCTTTTAGCGGTCCATGGTACTTTTAGTACGCTTTCTAGCACCACGGTTCAAGTGCATTCATTCTGCGGGCTCCTCTTTTCAATGTCCAGCTATCTCAGGTGCTGGAACAAACAAGACATGGGTCCGGCATGCCCTAGTCTTTGCGTTTCAATACTCTGAAGCATTCTTGTGCAGCAGATTTACCTAACGCAGCATGTTGTTTAATTTCTTGATTGCTGCTTCCATGAGCATTGATTGTGGATCCAAGCAAGACACAACCCCGGATAAGTTCAATGTCTTCTCCATGGGTCATGCTGTTACCTAGTGCTGAGCACTTGGTGTCAAAAGAAGCCATACCAGATGAGGGAATCGGCCAGGGGAGATTGTGACTTGGCCAAGGACCCTCGGTTGGTTACAGGAGGTGCTGAGATCAGAGCCAAGTTGGGGCCTGACCATTCCAGGCTGGCCCAGGAACGCAGGCTCCTTCACGCACTCCCATCTTCATGTTCTTCTCCCGAACAGTTTTGTTTTTTCTTTTCTTTTTAGATAACTGGAAAAATATCTCAGACCCAAAACTTGTCCCCGCCTCCCTGTTCCTTATGTGTTCAAATCCAACAGTGAGCCCTGGGCTGGCCAATCATTTTGCAAAGAGATGTTGAGGACTTAAGTGGACTCTGAAAGTTTTAGGCTCTGAAGGGGGCCATGAGATACAGTCCTGGCCTTCAGCTAGAGCGACATATTATGACCAAACAAAATTCAGGGGAGAGCAGGGGCGTCAATGACATATGAGAGGCAACAAGACAGAGGGAAGGGTCAAATGCACGTGATCAGCGCTCAGGGGGAGCTGTTTCTGAGTGCAAATCCCCCTCCAAGAGTTTTATAAACAGCATCTATGGGTGATTGGAGACAGCCCTGGTGGCGCAGCGGTTAAGCACTCAGCTGCTAACCATGGAAGAAAGATGGGTGTCTGCTGCCGGATGGAGTCCAGCCTGGGAAAGGCTACAGGGCAGCTGTTCTCTGTCCCACAGGGTTGCTACCCGTTAGAATCGACAGGGCCACCCTGAGTTTGGGTTTGGGTATGGGTGGTAGGCGGAATGAGAGCTGGTGCCAAGCTGGGAAGGAAGCCTCCCGACTTGCCCTTCCAGGACTTCCAGGTGAGTGACGGGCAGATGGGGAGAGGAATTGTTTATGGGGCGCCCTCCCTCCATAGGTTGGGCTGAGAGGTTCTGTAAGTGCATAGATTTTAGTGGGGATTTATTTTCTGCACTGTTAAAGCTTACCAGTTCCCTCAAATCATACTGACACGAAAGGCAGGCATGACAGGTCACCAGGCAGCAGATTTTGCCCTGAGCAAAGGCACTTCCCCATGCGTGGAACACTCTCCCACGGTTTCTCATAGGGGCCTGTGCTGACTTTGGAAATCAAACAAGGCCCTTACCGGAAGCCTTCCCTCTCCAGCCGAGAACTCCCTCCGGCTGGGTTACCCCAGGACCGCACCTGCGGGCACGGTTTGCTAATGGCTGCTGTGGAGCACACATGGCGTGACTCAAGGTGAGCATCCATGGCAGAGGTGGATCTTGATTACCTCTGTATCCCAGCTCCTCCCCCAGAGCCCAGTCTGTCCCTCCTTATAGGATGGGATGACCAGATGGCTCTCTGGATGGATGCACCGAAAGATGGAGCCACCGATTTCCTCGAGTAACTACTGAGTGATCCAAGGGTGACACTACCCCATGGTGTCCAGTACGTGTTAGAGTACAACTGACCTCTAAAGGGTTGTCATGGTGGCAGGGGATCACCAGGCCTTTCTTCAAGGTGCTGTCTCTGGGGGGACTTCAACTTTGCACCTCTCAGTGAGTGGAGCTCATCACCGGGGACTCTGGAGGATTGCAGGCTTTGCACTGAGACATTAACTTGCCACCCCCACACGGTCACAGCACCCTCCCCACATCCGCCTTGGGTTGACTCTTGCCATCCAGCCTTCCCTGCCCTTTGATCTCCAACGGTTATTGTTTACCATTATCACCTGTGTTTTGTTTTGCTTAAAGTGGAGTGTGAGCAGGCACGGGGGTGGGTGCCTTCAGTTCCAGGGTTGAAGGGTGACTAAGGGCCATAGTCTCAGGGGCTCCACTAGTCCCTGTCAGAACTGTAAGCCTCAGCTTAAAAAAAATAATTTTGCAGGGAGGGGGCCAGGGACTTGAACTTGGGTCCCCATTTTTCTCCCACTCGCTCCCAGGTCTTCTACGGTGATCCCTTGTAGCGCCATTGGCAGTGGTAGCCGGGCACGCTCTAGTTCTTCTGGTTTCCCTGTCATGGGGCCCACGTTCTCCCGGTCCATTCGTCCTTTGGACTGATTGTTCCCATGTGTCTCTCATTTTCTCTCTTTTTCTTTGCATTGGTCAGGAAGAGACCAAAAGTTGCCTGGCAGCTCACAGGCTCGCAGGCCCCCAGTGTCTACTCCCCAGAGCAGGATGAGAGACTTCACGGAAGGCCAGGCTGGGCTGTGATGATGGAAAGGTAGCTGATATAGTCTCCTTCAAGCTACAGATGGGTGTTTGTGCTGGCTGTCTGTCCTTGGTCTCACAGGGGACGCAAGAGGTCATGGGAGAGCTGAAGGTCTGAAGCCTGGGGATCCTTCTGTTCAACTCACCGGGTTTGTGGGTGGGAACCCCACGGCAGGGGGTGGCCACAGAACGTGTCTAAGGTGGGGCCTCCTTCTTAGACCACAGATGATTCTTGCCTGCCTCCTGGGACCGTGCAGTGGCTGCACGACCCTTGTGCCGTCGCTTTGGGTCACAGCTCTGTTGGTCTGGGGCTCCTCCCAGTGGGGACAGCAGCCAGGCATCCGTTAAACGGCAGCTCTTAAAACAAACCCATCCACCAGAGAGTTCAAGCACCATCACTGTTACCTCATGGAGCCTGGAGCGTGAGCGTGGAGGCACCATGCCTCCTCTGTGGCTGCAATGGCTTCTGGGCTCCTGCCTTCCTGCCTGCCTGTCCCCTCCCCTCCTGGGCCGTGGGAATGGGGAGGCCGGGCCACCAGGGCCTCCAGGCAAGAGTCTCAGTAGGAATGTTCTCATTTCAGAAGCTGCTCTGATCTGGCCTGGGGCAGCCAGGAGAGAAAAAGAGGCGGCCTTTTTTTTACATTCGGAAGAATCCTCTAGCACTTCCCTAATCCAGGCAACGAGGAGGTCCTGGCCCCATTCCAATTTGGGTAATTACATTTTCCTGATGCAAATTGATCCCCTGAATTTGCATAGATGAGCTGGGTTGAGGCCCGGCCACATTGGCCGCCTCTGAGACTCCCTCAAAACCTGAGTTCATTCTCCTTAAAAATGTTTTAAAATATTTTTAAATTAAACTCCTTTGTGGAAAACCCCTTTCAGGACAAGCAGCCCCAGACACCCTGCCCATCGTGGTCCTACCATTTGTGGTCGCCCCTGACACTCAGGGACATTTTCAGTCTGAGAGTAAGAGGAAGAACATCCTGGCAATCCATGGAAAATCGGACAACACAAGTCCTGTGGATCACAAGGGTTTGACCCACAACTGGTCAGTGAGACAGCTGAGGGCAGACCAGGAGGCACTGAGGGTCTGGATGTGGGCACTGCAGGTGCAGATGGTGGAGGCAAAGCATGAGCACCAGAGATATTTTATTGGGAAGAACACAACTATGTGCCTGCCAACAGCCTAGACACCGAGCAAGGATGAGCCACACCAGAAAACCAGCCATCTGCCATTGAGTTCATTTCTGGGACCCCATGCGAGTCCATAGATCTGTGCTCCACGGAGCCTTCAATGGCTGTTCTTTTGCAAGTCAATCACCACACTGGTCTTGCAAGGTGCCTGTGGGTAGCTCTGAACTGCCGACTTTGGGGTTAGCAGCCAGACACATGGGAGCCCTGGAGGCATAGTGAATTACACATTGGACTGCTCACCACAAGGTCAGCAGTTTGACACCACCAGCTGCACGTCAGAGAAAAAGGTGAGGTTTTTCTACTTCCATACCGAGTACGTGGGGTGTGGGGCTGAGGGGAATGTTCTAAAATTGATGTGGTGATGATTGTACGACTCTCCTTGATACGATGGAATGATTGAACTGCTGAATTGTATGATACACAAATTATGTGCCAATGAAACTGTTATAGGAAAAAAAAGAACTCTAAAAGAGGTACATAAAACTTAAAAGAAAACGTTACAGTCTCAGAAACCCGCAGGGCAGTTCTACCCTAACCTGTAGGGTCGCTGTGAGTTGGAATCAGCTTGAAGGCAGAGAGTGTGCCAATCACTTAGAGGAGAGAACTGAGAGACGGATGGGCCTCTTGGCCCACTGGAGCTGATTCTGTGAGGACTCCAGGCCCACCTACACACCTCGCTCTTCAAGGAGAAAGAACATGGGGAGCCAGAATTACCTGGGCAGGCTACCTATGGTGACGCTGGCCCCAGGCGGCCAGGTAGCCTGCTTTGGCTTATGGCACCATCTGTTCCCAGGACTTGGAGTGGATTGAGAAGCTGGACCAACATTCTGCTCCTCAAACCAGGCTCTTTGGCTGGAGTGAGCCCTTCCAGGGCCTGGGGCACACCAGGGATGGTGTGTTAATTCAGATAGACTAAAGAAACAAATTCATAGACACTCGTGTGTGTAAGAAAGAACTTTATATACAAGAGCAATTGAATATCAAGAAAAACATCCCAGCCCAGTCCAGATCAAGTCCATAAAGTCCTCTTTAGGCTCACAAAACACATGCAATGACACCGAATGCAGAGAGATCACAGGTCAGTGGGTGGGAAGTCTTGTGGATCCAGTGGCGTTGCAAGCATCTCAGTGCTGGCAGGGGTCTCCATGTGGCTTCTCCAGCTCAGGGCACTAGCATAGTTCTATGCATCTTTATCAGCTGCAATGTCTCCCAGGGAGTGAACAGGGAGACAGAGTGTCTCCTGTCTCTAAGGAGGAAATACCAGAGTTCCCAGAATCCTCAGGAGAAGGCCAGGCCCACAGAGGTCTCATTAGTTATATCTTGATTGACAGCCTAGACTCCACCCCTTCACTCTTAATCCTCTCAGATTGACACCAGATTCTGTAACTACCACAGATGGAGTGTCCAATAAGCAAGACAAGCAGGGGCTTGCTTATGCCTACTGTCTAATCTGCAGGGAGCAGTTTTCCTTGGAAACCATGTGAAAATGTCCACAACAGATTGATAACAAATCGCTAGTCCTGGTGACCGACATGCCAGGACTAGCCCTTGTGCTCCGGAGGGTCTTCACGCACTGGGTGTCTCAGGAAGCGTTTGCCAGGACCTTCTTCCAACGCGCTTCTGGGTGGGCTCAAACGTCCAACCTCTGGGTAAGCAGCTGAGAGGGGTTGCCACCTATACCATCCAGTGACTGCACCCTAACCAGTGGCTGCCAGAGCCCTGGAACCATGTAGATGAACCTCATTGCCCTGCCCGACCCCGCGTGCGCTCCCCCCGCATTCCTGGTCCGACACACAGCTCCCTCTTCGCCCCACTGGTAGTGGAAGAAAAGACTCAGAGAGGCGGCATATGTCCGCTTCACAGGGGTCCTCTCATTGTGTCGGCATAGTGTGTGTGGGGGTGTCTGTTGTGTTGTGTTGCGTGGCGTGTGTGCGTACTCATGCACGTGTGTGCCTGTGCTTTCAGCATGAGCCAACCGCTCAGAACCTGTTTATTCCCCTTTTACGATCAATCTGTAAGGCACCAGGATGGGCCTGGCATGCCAGGAATTGCTTGCAAGTGGCCCTCCAGCCTCGGAGCCGGCCGCCGCTGTCCCCATGCAGTGTGCGTAATGGGTCCTCCCAGGGACGATTTGCATAAAGGATAAATAAGAGAAACACAATGTGAAGTTTATTCATTTTTAAATCCTGCAGCGTTCGTGATTGAAGGCCCAAGCTCAGATGTTTGCCGGATGTGTCCCATTAAGACTCAGGGCTTTGTCTAATGTCTGCTCTGTTCCTGCAGGGGTGTGTGTGTGTGCGCGCGTGTGTGTGCGTGCGTGTGTGTAATGGGCACTCCTTCTCCATGCTGGTGTGTCGTTTCCAGAGCATCCCCCCGCTCCACCAGGGATGGCCACGGCGAGCTGTGTTCCCTTCTTCCAGGCCCCCTCGCTTTAATTTGCTGTAACAGAGCCAGCACATTAAATACAAAACATATTGATGTTCTTAAGGACCCTGGAGGGTCTTTCCCCTTCCCTGTCAGAGGACCCTGGCATGCCGGAAGGGAGAGGAGGTGCTGTTTGGCATGCTTGCTGAGTAGTGCCTCCGGCGGGTCACAACCAAGTGTCTGCCAAGAGCTGTGCCTGCTTCCCCCCCCCCTCCCCAGAGGGCAGAGGGTGTGTCAGAGGGGCCCTTGTGCATGACTTGGAGCAAGAGGGGACATGTAAACTGTGAGGGCACCTTCGGGCTGAGGACCACGGTGGACACAACAGTGGCTTGGGGACTCGTGGCCAGGAGTGTGTGGAAGAGAGGAGGGTAGAGAGGGAGGAAGGCAACCACTGGGTAATACTGCTTGCCTGGGCCTGGTCACTACATGCCCATCAACCAGCAAGTTCCCGATGGCGTGAGAGTTAGAGAAAACTGCACAGGACCCTCATGTTTGGCACCTTTCTATTCCAAATGCTTGGGGCTCCGGGAATTTGGCAGTCCAGATCTGGCTGTCATATTGTGCATATTTGTTACAACAAGTGAAGCAAGAAGAATAGAAGCATCTCCACCAGAAAATTCACCACTTTCCTAACCACGTGTCTTGTCTCGTAGGACAGAGCGACAGGAGCAAGAGAGAGGGCCTGTTGGCACTGCTCATGGTTGGGCAGGGCAGGGCAGCGAGAGAGCTTTCCTCAAGCTCACAAGGTGCCCCAACCTCTGGGGTGATGGCTTCCCTTTTTTCTCTGAAATAATTATGGAGCAGCGTCCACCCCCCGCCCCCCCACACACCCTCCAGCCTTCTCTGGGCAAATACACCAAGCTGCTAGCGGTTACTGTGGAGGAAGCTAGCCACTGCTGTTGCACAGACCCTCTCCTGGCTCTAGGACTTGTCTTTGGAGCTGGAGCTGACTTTGAAGAGGAAGCAACAGAAACACAGAGAGGTAGCGTTTAAATAATGTTCAGAAAATCACACAGCTGATGAGTGGCTGCACTCTGATTCAAATCTATTCTGGGTCTCGTGGTGGTGAGGGGAGAAATGGTGGTGGTGGTGGTGGTGGTGGTGGTGGTGGTGGTGGTGGTGGTGGTGATAGGGATGAAGACAACAGTGGTGATGGTGGGAGTGGTGGATGTGATGGTGTCGGTGGAGGTGTTGGCGGTGCAGATGACAATGGTGGTAATGATGGTGGAGTTGGTGGTAATGGTGGTAGTGGTGGTGCTGGTGGTGGTTATGGTGGTGGAGGCAGGGATGGTAGCAGAGGTGATGCTGTTGGAGGTGGTGGTGGTGGGAGTGGTGGAGGTGGGAGTGGTAGTGGTGGTAATAGTGATGATGGTGGAGGCAGGGATAGTAGTGGAGGTGATGATGGTGGTGGAGGTGGTGGTGGTGGGAGTGGTAGTGGTGGTAGAGGTGGTAATAGTGATGGTGATGGAGATGGTGGTGGAGATGGCGATGGTGGTAGAGATGGTGATGATGGTGATGATGGTGGAGATGGTGATGGTGTTAGAGATGGTGATGGTGGTAGAGATGGTGATGATGGTGGAGATGGTGATGGTGGTAGAGATGGTGATGATGGTAGAGATGGTGATGGTGGTAGAGATGGTGATGATGGTGGAGATGGTGATGGTGGTAGAGATGGTGATGATGGTAGAGATGGTGATGGTGGTAGAGATGGTAGAGGTGGTGATGGTGATGGTGGTGGTAGTGGTAATGGTGGCGGCGGCCGGTGGTGGTGATTGATCTAGTAAGAGTGGTGCTGGTTCTGATAGTGATTTTAGAGACTCCCTGAATCCTCCTTGTAAAACGACGTCCGTGGAAAGCATTAATCAGGATATTAAAGTAGTTAGCTGGGTCTCCCAAAATATTAGCATTAGACTCGCACCCAGCCAAGTCTCAAAGGTGAACACAAGACTCAACATGAGCCGGGGGTGGGGGGCACCTCAGTATCATTTTTCCTGACCCAGCGCAGTAATACGAGATCACATTGCTAATAATTTCAGTGAGAAGAAGTTAAGTTATGCTTGTCAATTGTATTAGGACGATAAGGAAATAGGTCATTTATTTTGCATAGGTTTTTTTGGTCAATGATTATTGAAAAATATCCCAGTTCTCCGGGAAATTCATCTATGGCAGTCCCTGCCTTGGAACCATTGACAAACAAGGGATTGCTGTCTGGAAAGTGCCCCAGGCTCAGGATAACCCAGGTACCGTCACCTGGAGAACGTTGTGGCTGGGCTGGTTGGTGCGAGCAGCCCTCTGCCCACCCCTGCAGAGTCAGGGGTCAGGTCATGCAGAAAGAAGGGGCTTGAACTCCAGTCCTCCAAGTCTCCCGGCCACGGCATGCCCGACCGACCTGGGGTGAGACATGGAAGACACAGACAAAAATTACTGAATGGGAAAGCCCAAGGGAGACAGACCGCTCATTTCTACTGGCAACAAAGGTGTCACGAGTTTGTCCTGGAATAAGATGAAAGGGTCATTAAAAGTCCACCTCCAATGAGTTGGGTGTGTCTATTTTTTTGAAGTCAGAATGAGGCTGCTTTTGAATTTTCCTGGGAGAGGTGAGTCTAGGCGCAGTCCCTCGCTGACCGACTCCTAATCACTGAACCCTTGCCCAGGTTCAGGACCCTGGGTGGTGCAGACAGCAGGCTCAGCTGACAACAGTGACTGGAAAGCTTGCGTTCACTGAGAAGGAAGGCTTGACAATCGACCTCTGAAAAAGAACCAGCCAGTGAATGCTCCACGAAGCACAATTCTACCCTGACACACACACACACCATCACTACCACCACCACCACCACCACCATGACTCAATGGAAACTGATCGTTCCCCCCTGCCCAGGTGAGTTGCTCGAGAGAGCATTCTGGGCACAGGCAGATGGGAGGTGGGGGGGAGTGGGGTGGTAAAGTTGACTGAGAGATCAAGGGGCACATAACTCATAATGGGCACCCCCATCTTCTTAGGTTTCAGGGGCTGCTCACACTCTCACTGCTTTAGGGATGAGGAGCTGGAGTTCTTGCCCAGAGGGGTGGAGAGATGCCGACTTGGGATTCGTGACGTGGACACCATGACCGACAGGCGTGTCCTTCCACAGAGGGCTCTTGTTCCTCACAAGTTCCAGAGGAGTCCGTCCTACAGGAAGGTGGACAGGGATTCAGTCCACGAGGACTTCCGTTCACACCTGCCAGAGCCTCTAGAGCCCCTGGGGAAGTTCGGGAGAAGGACATAGAGGTGAGGGGTGGGAGTGATAGGCGCGTGACACCCACCTTAGTTGCCTAGGGCTGTGACAACACAAAGACCAGACTCTAAGGACCAGAAATGGATCTCCTCATGTTCTGGAAGCTAAACGTTCAAGTCAGATCTGGGTTGGGTCAGTTTCTTCCTTGTGGATAATCGGATGCTCCCTGCTTGCTTGGCTTGTAGATGACCCACCGAGGGCACCTGCCTTCCCCCATAGACCTCTGTGTGCCTTTGCTCTTCCCACAACTCAGCAGTGAGTAGGTTTAAGATCCACCCTCCAGCTACAGCGAGAGGACCCTGATGGACTGACTGGCCACTTTGCATTAGATTATATCATGGAAGGGATTACATTAGATCACATTCCACAAGGGAAGATGATGACATTGAATTGCATTAGGATTCCGACACATATTTTGCTAGGGAGATAGGTCTGACCCACAGGACCTTCCCTGAGTGACTTGTGTTGGCAGGGTGCAGCACCTCCAGGGACTTTGTTGTGATGACAGTTTCCTCACTGTAGGTATTCAAGGACAGGCAGATGGACCTGACAGGAATATTCAGGAACTTTTTTTGTGTGTGTGTGTTCTAGGTGGTATATTGAAGAGATGACTTCTTTTTTTAAAAAATCGTTTTATTAGGGGCTCATACAACTTTTATCGCCATCCATACATACATCAATTGTGTAAAGCACATTTGTACATTCATTGCCCTCATCATTCTCAAAACATTTGCTCTCCACTTAAACCCCTGGCGCCAGGTCCTCATTTTCCCCCCTCCCTCCCTGTTCCCCCCTCCCTCATGAACCCTTGATAATTTATAAATTATTATTTTGTCATATCTTGCCCTGTCTGATGTCTCCCTTCACCCACTTCTCTGTTGTCGGTCCCCCAGGGAAGAGGTCACATGTAGATCCTTGTAATCGGTTCCCCCTTTCCAACCCACCCTCCCTCAACCCTCTCAGTATTGCCACTCATATCACTGGTCCTGAAGGGATCATCTGCCCTGGATTTCCTGTGCTTCCAATTCCTATCTGTACCAGTGTACAGCCTCTGGTCTAGCCATATTTGTAAGGTAGAATTGGGATCATGATGGTGGGGTAGGAAGAAGCATTTAGGAACTAGAGGAAAGTTGTATGTTTCATTGTTGCTACATCGCACCCTTACTAGCTCCTCTCCTCCCCAAGACCCTTCTGTAAGGGGATGTCCAGTGGCCAACAAATGGGCTTTGGGTCTCCACTCCACACTCCTCCCTTCACTCACTATGATAAGATTTTTTGTTCTGATGATGCCTGATACCCGATCCTTTCGGCACCTCGTGATCACACAGGCTGGTGTGCTTCTTCCATGTGGGCTTTGTTGCTTCTGAGGTAGATGGCCGCTTGTTTACCTTCAAGCTTTTAAGACCCCAGATGCTATATCTTTTGATAGCTGGGCACCATCAGCTTTCTTTGCCACATTTGCTTATTCACCTGCTGAAGAGATGACGTCTAAGGCTCCGTACCTCTTGAGAGATAGTATGTGTTCATGTGTCTGAGAGGCAGAAACAGAGATTGAGTCAATACCTAAAGCCCTCTGGGCATCTGGAGACTGCTGTCTAATCAACAACACTTAAGCATATCAATGGCCAGTCTGCTTCCTACTTCCCTCTAGATAATTTCCTTCTGAGGTCAGGGTGCCTGGCTTCCAGTCCCAGTTCTGTCCCTAAATGGCCATGTAACCTTACACACCTTTCATTATCCTCAACCTTTGGTTTCCTCGTCTTTAAAATGCTCCGCTTCCTGTTGGCTCCACGGTTGTGTTCATGTTCCTTTCCAGGCTCAGGACAAAGTTGACTTGCGTTCTCCAGTCTCCGGAGCCACACGTGGGTCCAGGGGTAGAAGAGACACCTGATATGAGGTGAAACAGGGCAGTGTCTGCACGTGCCCATCAGAGAAGACACACGAGAGATGTTCCGATCTGAAGAGCTGTCCGTGGCAAGATCCCAACTGCATGGAACGATCTCTGGTGCTGTGAGGAACACACTGGGCTGGGTGGGTTCTGACCAAGTCGGAGTCAAATTCACTTCATCCTGCCGTCTTACAACTCTTACTGTGTAGCCTTTGCTCAGTCTTTGTGCTTCTTAGGACAATGTTGTGCGTCTGGCCTATCTCACACAACGAATGAAAGACTCAACTAAAATGGGGCATTTGACAGTGCTTAGAAAAATATGCCAAATCAACCCACGGTCACCACACCAATGCCTTCATAGGCTCAAAACCAAACACACTACCATCCAGTCAATTCTGATGCACAGTGACCCTCTAGGACAGAGTAGATCTGCCCCTTTGGATTTCTGAGACTTTAAAAATCTTTACGGGAGTAGATAACCTCATCATTCACCGAGAATTAGAGACCCGACTGTAAATCTTTACAGGAACCAGCAATCACATCTTTGTCTTGCTGAATGCCTGGTGGGTTTGAACCACGTCAGTTGACTCAAACACAAACACGGCTATCTGCTTAATAGCATGCATTGCAGTCTCTGGAGCAGGGTTTTGTTCGACTGCAAAAGTTGACCAGCGCCCCAAATGATTGTGCTCAGCTGTGTTTATGCTGCAAACACAGTCTGCATTCGCTCAGCCAGTGGCTCTCAAACGTGGACCTGAATCCGAATCACCTGGGGGTGGGGGGGGCTTGTGAAAGCAGGTGCCTGGGGCCCATCCTGAAAGGTTCTGATTCTGTAAGGCCAAGAACTTGCATTTCTGAATTCCCAGGTGATGCTGCTACCACTAGTCCCCAGACACAGCCACCGCTTCGAGAAGATTCAAGCTACAGGGGCTATTCTTCAATGCACTTACTCGTGTGAACTTTGCTTGATAGTTGTGAGCTACTGTGTCGATCGATGATGCTGAGTCACGGGGACCCCGTGTGACAGAGTTGAACTGCCCCGGAGGGTTTCACTCACAGGTCATACGGTGACTAGGACTCAGCATCAACTCAACGACAGTGAGCAAATCTTTACCGCACTAGGGCTCCCTATAGACTGACTACTTCCCTGATGGTTGTCACTAGTCCAACTGTTAGTGTCCCTGTACGACAGAAGAGAACTGCTTGATGGGGCTTTCTGGGCCTGGAAACGCCCCAGAACCCTGCAGTATTCCTGTGAGATGGCCCCCAGGTCAGGCAGTGCTGGGGATATTTTACAAACCCACCGAGACTGGACGTGGGGATGTGCTGAGGGCTAACCCAACACTCCAAACTCGCTGCCTTTGAGTCATTTCTGACTCTTGGTGACACTACAGGACTGAGTAGAACTGCCTGGGTGGGTTTCCGAGAGCCTCCTCTTGCCCCTGAGGTCAGTAGCGCAGTGTGTAACCCACTTCCACCACCTGGCCAGGTGGAAATACAGCCAGGATTTTTCTGGAGGTCCATTTCAGTGCCCTCCACCTAGGCTCTGCCCCCTACTGGCCGGCCATGGCCATGGCTCCAGGGTTGCCCGGTTGCCCTTATTGGTCAGTGTAGCAGTATTTTCGGGTGGCTGTGAGGCGCCCTGGCCGTGTAGTGGGTATGTGTTGGGCCGCTAACCTCAAGGCCAACAGTTTAAAGCCACCAGCCACTCCTCGGAGAAAGAGGGGGCTTTCTACTCCCATAAAGAGCTACAGTTCTGGAAACTCACAGGTGCGGTTCTAACCTGTCCTATAGAGTCCATGTGAGTTGGAATGGACTGGGTGGCAGTGGTGTTTGTTTGCTCCTCTGGAGCACCTGTTTGATGGAGGAGCGTAGTCAAGGGGGAAGCCCTCTCTCTCCTAGCCACGGTGTTGTTGGATTCTTAGGGGGGTGGGTGGGGGGAAGCAGTCTCAGCAATTCTCCACAATCCCAAAGGAGTGTCCTGGGCAAATCCAGAGAACACCTAGACTTCTGGACAGTCCACATGATTTCCCTGGGCCCCGAAATACTCTTGATGCTCCCCCTCCCCACCCAACTGGTCCTCAAAAACCATCCTCGGACTGAATGGCTTCCTGGCCCACCAGTGAAGCCTGACTTAGGGGCATCTTTGTCCAACAGCCATGGCAGGAAGGAGCCCCGGGGTTTGCTTTGGCCAGTAACCCTGTATGACCTTCCCTATGGAGACCCCTCCTTGTGGAGAGCCCCCTCTTTGCAGCGCCCCCAGGCCTGAGGATCTTGTGGGCCCCAGAGGAGGCCAGATCTGGCCCTGACACCCTGGAGGAGGCGAATTGGGACACGGGTGGACTCACGTGAAAACCATCGCTGGCGCTCGCTAGCTCTGCGGAGCCTCTGAGAAGGAGGCTGCATCTTTGGGCTCTAGTTGATCTTTCCTCCTCCTCCTCTTCCTCCCCCTGGTCTTTGGGCCAAGCTGCTTTCTCCACCGCCATCAGGGCAGCCCCAGCTCTCACCGCGTGAGCGCGCGTGGATGCGCGCGGGGCAGGAGAGCGCGTGTGCTCTCTCCGGAGTGACTGGTTTGTGCTGTCATGAGCCGTTGTTTTGGTAAATGGCGAGTTAAACAGATATATCCAAGCGTAAAATCTAAAAAATGTTCCCTCTGGGCGCCCGGGGGGTGTTGTTTGAAATCAACTACATATCAATTGAGCGGCGGCGAGCGGATCCGATGATAAATTCCAGTCCACAGACGCCTTATAAATTACATTTTTTTGTTCGCGATCTTGCCTCATCTCAGCTCCCCAGAGGCCCTTAGACTGAGAACTATGATTGTGTTGGAGAAACGTTTGCTCAGCTTGAGCGAGGCCATTAGCATTGCAGCGCCAGTCCGTCCCTGCGCGCCCCCCGCCCCCCTCCCCCACGGCCCCCCACCCGCCCCTTTAACAAAATACAATATGTGCCTGGTAATTTTTCTGTTCATTATCTCATTGTTTTCTGTAAGTACAAGGTTAGATTGAATTACTGCGGGCTCCGCTGTCTGTTTGTAATTCTCCTTCCATGCCGAGCTGCTAATGAATGGGCAATTTAGTCAATTCTTTGTAACGGCTTCTTCTGTGCGTCAGCCACTTAATTACTCCGAGCCGTTCTCGCTGCTGCTTTATGGCATGGAAAGTCGGGCGGCTCGCAGGGCTTGGCACGGGAATCTCCAGCTTCCGGAAAAAAAAAAAAAAAAGGGAAACATTGTGGCGGCAACCAGGATTCTGCATCCGTGTTCTCTGCAGCCGCCTCTGCCCACCCAGCCCCCCGTGGCTCTGCACACACACTGATGGTCCACCTTCCTGGCTGCCAGTTGGGCCACATCGTGGCTGTGTCAGCCACAGCTCCGGAGGGTGGTGAGAAGGTACAGGCTCCTGTTCAGAGAGTAGAACCCACCCCCCTCCCAGGGAGAGGCAGTCATCCGGTGTTTGAAATGTTATTGCCTGTTGTGTTTGGTGCCATCGAGTGGCCCTCTGGTTCAGAGACCGTGTGCCACAGAACAAATCACAGCCGGCTCCGCCCTGCCCTCACACTTGTGCGTCCGCTGGAGCCCATGGCTGCAGTCCCCAAGTCAACCCTTCTCCTGGAGGGCCTTCCTCCTTTCCTCTGACCCCCCCAGGGACGGTCCCACCTGACAACATGCCCCGACGGGCGCCAGAAGGAGCCTTGCTGTGTTGGATTTCACGGCGCAAATTGGCCATGCTTCTGGCAGTTGCTTGTACATTTAATATTCTCGGCCAAGGACCATTCAAAACCATCACTTCCTCGCCAGCCTTCCTCATTTGTCCACGGTTTGCCTGCCTATGAGGTGACTGAAAAGGCCTTGGCTGACCTTGGGTCAAGGGCACCTCAGTTCTCCAAGTGCATCTTTTCTTCCGAGCACCGAGAGGCCTTTGTCGCAGAGCCCTGGTGGTGCTGTGGGCAGAGTGCTGGCTTGCTAATCCCAGGGCTCTGGGGGCGGCAGAGGAGGCTGCACAAAGCCTCCCAAACCCTTGAGAGGATTACTATGAATCACAATTGCTTCATTGAAGGTCAGGTTTGGTGTTTTGTTTTAAAAAATATACTGTTGATTTGTGGATGGCTTCTTGTATGGCAATGGATTGTGGATCCAAGGAAAATGAAATTCACTATAATCTCTTCCAGTCGGTTGGCCAAGTAGCTGTCTTCCGAAGTTCTTGGAATGGATGAGAGAGCACCCATAACAGACCGGCACTTACTGCTTCATGCTCACTGCCATTGAGCCAATGCTGACTCAGAGCAGCCTGCTGTGGGTTTCCAACTCTGTAACTGTTTAGGATACTAGAAAGCTCAGTCTTCCTCCCGAGGAGCTGCTCGTGGTTTTGAACCACTGAACATGAGGATGGCAGCCCAACTCGGAACCGCTACACCACCAGGGCTCCATCACACAACATCCGTTTATTGAAACATTCTAACTGATAGTCTACCAAGTCTTGAGCCCTTTTCTTTCTTTTTTTTTCCAGTTGCGGCTTAGACGTCTTACTTTGATGCCATTGGTTCTTGAGAGATGCTACGTCCTGAAAAGGTTGAACATGGACCAGCCTGCTAGATTGCGAGACAAACACGGATGCTGTCTGTGAACAGGTGCTGATGCTGACAATGTTGTCCATACTACATGTTTCGCTACATTATGCTACAAGGATGTCATGTTAGATGGCGGCTAGCTGGTAGTGTTTGCTGATGTAACTCCAGAGAGAAGTGCACACATTTCTTTAGTTGAGCAACCATGCTGCCCTTTGCTTGGATGCCACGCCATGCCGATTCATTTCCATGGCTGCTGGTTTTGTTCGTTTTCATGACTTTGGTTAATGCTTCCAATGGAAAGACAAGCATTTCCTTCTTCAGTTCATCAGCGATGACCCTTTCGCGTCAGTGAGAAAAAACAGAAAGCAAACCAAACAACAAAACAACACAGTCACTCTGTCTGAATTCAGGCGCTAAGATCAGAAAGACTTTCTTTTAATACGTGATGCCGTCAGTCAGAGATTTTGACAGACATCCATACTTCTTACAACATTGGTGAGTTTTTGTAGAATTACTCCATGGGATAGTAAAACTTACTTGTCTAACCTCAAAAAATACATTTAAATTGTTTTAAAAATGTATTTATGATGATGAGGATGTCTAGCCCATGGCCACGATTGTAAAACCTGTGTGGACCCTGAATACCGAGCAGTGTGGCCACCCTGAGGCCCGGGGGTGAAAACAGGAAGTGCTCCACTGTTAGTTGAAAGGCTGTTGGTTCAAGTCCACCCAGAGGTGCCTTGGAAGTAAAGTCTGGCGATCTGCGTTCCAAATGACCTGGCCGGGGACATGCTATGGGATAGTTCTACTCCGCACACACGGGTGGATCAGGAGTGGTAATCACTCAGTGGGCCACTAGCCATAATCACGGTATATCCGCATGATCTCTCCTCCCCTCCGGCTATTCGGGAGCAGGAAGGATGCTTATGGTCCCCATTTAAATACGGAGACATCCACTCTGGACATAGGAAGTGACTTGTTCGAGGTCAATGGACCCAAATCAGCTGAGCCACAAATCTACCCTCTCTCCAAGGCCCCATGCTGCTCCCCGGGGAATGGGTGACAACTAGGTGGAAGTGTCCCAAGGTAGAAAATAGCAAGTGTGAGTTGCCCTTTAAGGGGCTGGAACCCCTGAAAACGAAGGGGTCTTTATGGCCATGTGACTGTGAGGCTGACACCCCTGAGGAAGTGGGAACACATTTAACCAAACACCCATTTACTAAGTCGCGCCTCTGGGTCCCCCAGCCACACAATCATGCTATTTCTGTGGGGCCCTGAGTTGAAACAAACCTACAATTTATCATCTAAACCGGGCCATTTGAAAGCACATGCGCTGGGCCCACAGGCATCGAGGGGGCTTCTTTTGGGCAGACTTGGGGTGGATGTGGTGGTGGTCCCGTGAACAAGAATGAGACGACCTGTGCTCAGCCGTCCGCAGGTCTGAAGACAGCACTTGGAGAGGAACCTCCGGGGCTCGCACGCCTGTCCTGTGACTGCGCATGGCGGAATGTTCATGAGCTCCGAGTTATCAACCCTGTGGGGGCTCCGGACACTATTGCTCCTGGTCCAGGACATGATGTAGTCATCAACCCCGGGAGTATGGGGCTAAGTCACAGCAACCAAGCTGTGGGGGACAAGAGTTTCAAAGCTTTTGACTGGGCGGCTCTAGGAGAACTCTGAGCGCTGCAAATCTTCTGGATAGGGGGCTCCCAGCAACCCCAGAGGCTCTGCCTCATGTGCGCCCATCCTTCTCTTGGGTCTGGCTCACTTCTATTTATTCTTTAGGTGTTAGCTCAATATGCCTTCCTCCAAGAAGCCTTCCCTGATCTCTGAGATTGTATTGTTGTGAGGTGCCATCCACTCGGTTCTGACCCATAGCAACCTGCGTACAAAACCCAACTGACTGCACTTGAATGGATTCTGACCCATCTCGACCCTAATGGACAGAGTGGAACTGCCCCCATGAGTTTCTGAGGCTGCATATGCGCATAGGGGCAGACAGCCTCATCTTTCTTTCACAGAGTGCCTGGTGGATTTGAACGGCTGGCTTTGTGGTTAGTATTAGGTGCCTTCTTATTTCTAGTTGGGCTTAGTCTAGACTAGCAGTTCTCAACCTGTGGATCACCACCCCTTTGGGGGGTCAAACGACCCTTTCACAGGGTTCGCCTGATCCATAACAGTAGCAAACGGCAGTGATGAAGTAGCAACCAAAATAATTTTATGGTTTGGGGGTCACCACCACATGAGGAACCGTATGAAAGGGTCTCAGTATTAGGTCGGTTGAGAGCCTCTGGTCTAGACACTGCTGAAAACTGTCCACCTGGGATGGGCTACCTGGCCTGGGAGCCCGGAGCCCCCATGGAACAGCAAACTGACAGATGGGTGATGGTCCATATCAATGGCTTGAGGCCAGGTGCTCTTTGTTCTAAGTGGTTCGCAAATATGGACTCCTGAAACCTCCTCTCTGTGCACGTCGGAGCTCAGGCCGACCCCGTGGAGTTGAATAGAACTGCTCCACGGGGTTTCGCCGCTGCGACTTTCAGGAAGCTGATTGCCAGGCCTGACTTCTGAGGCACCTCTCGGTGAGTTTGAGCTGCCAACCTTGGGGCTAGAGGAGCGGAGCACCATCTGTGCCACTCGGGTCGTCCATGAGGCCGCCTGCTTTACAAGTGAAGAAACGGAGGCCCAAGCTCAGACTCACTGCCGCGGGTCAATTCTGACTCACAGCGACCCTCAGGGCACCCTGGACCTAAAGGCTGAAGAAGTGCAGGTACTGGAGCCAGAATGTCTAGCCAACACCCCTGGCTCTGCCACATATTATGAGATGCAAGGTGTGAGCCTTTGGCCCAGTTGTGGTTCCCTGAGCCATCCTTTCTCACGTAGGGGTTGAGATACTAATCACATGGTCCGCAGTTCAAAACCGCCAGCCGAGAGAGAGGCCTTCCTCTCCTTTGCTGCCCTCTACCTAACATGATGTCCTTCTCCGGGGACTGGTCTCCGCTGACAACACATCCAGAGTATGGAAGGGGAAGTCTCGCCATGCTTGCCTCCAAGGAGCACGCTGGCAGCACTTCTGAGATGGATCGGTTTGTCTTTTCAGCAGTCCATGGTACTGTCAATATTCTCGGCCAGCACCTCAATTCAGATGCATCATTTTCCCTTCAGTCTCCTTGACTCGATGCCCAACTTTCGCACGCATATGAGGAGACTAAACCATGTCCTGGGTCAGGTGCGTCTTAGTGCTCAAAGTAGCAACCTTTCTTTTCAATTCCCTAAAGGATTCTTGTGTAGCAGATTTACCTAACCCAACACATCTTTGGATCCTTTGGCTGCTGCTTCCATGAGCATGGATTGTGGATCTGATCCGTGACACCTTCTACTTTCTCTCCATGAATCACGATGTTCCCTATTGGTCCAGTTGTGAGGAGGAGAGGTGTGATTGCTACAGGTAACAGCTCTGCTACCCCCTTCTACCCTGGCAAGCTGGCCTCCGCCTAGCTCCACAGATAACCACATCCTCAGCTCCACGCGGTCCCTCGGCCCCCAGGGTCAGATGCCCGCTTGCTTCCTCCTTGCTCCTGTTCCCTACTGCATCTTGGGAGCCTGGGGGATGCCCAGAACCGACACACAGGGGTGGCCTATGGAAATCTGGGCCCCAGGTCAGGGCCACACTCACTGTTACTCCAGGGCTGCCTCTGCAGGCAGCCTGCCTGGGTTACTCCTGCCTTCCTCCCCGGCCTTCTCAGGAGCCCTCACGGACACAGTCTGCTCTGCTCTCTTGGCTGCACCTGCTTTCTCCACCGAACTGCAGGTGGTCCCCTATTGGGACTGAGAACCCCATTCAGTGGGCTGTCAGCAAGGGAGGAGGGGAACAGAAGTAGAGTAGAAACCAGCAGAATCCATCAAGCGTGGTTACATATTGTTTAGCAAAGTCTTTTTTTATACTCTAAAATTTCTTTCTTTCTCATTTTTTAATTTAAAAAAATTTTTATTGGGGCCTCCTACAACTCTTATCACAATCCATACATACACCAATTGTGTAAAGCACATTTGTACATTCGTTGCCTTCATCATTCTCAAAACATTTGCTCTCCACTTAAGCCCGTGGCATCAGCTCCTCATTTTTTTTTTTTAGCAAAGCCTTTTTAAGATTATGTCTGGGTATATACATGGGGATAACCAGTGGACGCTGAGTCCATCGTGACGCCTGCGTGTCCAAGGAGGACTGCACTCCACAGGGCTTCCGATGGCGAAGTTATTAAAAGCAGGTCTCCAGGCCTTTCTTCCTCTCTAGAACCCGTCCCAGTGACGGCCAATGTGTTAGGCTGGGTGGTCTAGAGAAACGAGACCAATGACACTCATATTTGTGTAAGGAAGAACTTTATGTTGAGAAGCCATTTCCTATCAAGAACGAGGTCCAGCCCAGTTTAAGACAAGTCCATGGGTCTGATGCTGGCCGGAGCCCTCTTCTGACTCACAAAGCCAGAGGATGATGAGGCAGAGGGGAAGCAGAGTGATCACAGGCCAGTGGGTCCGGAGTCCCAAGGATCCAAGGTTAGTGGGAACATGGCAGGGCCCGGACAGCTCTCCAAGTCAGCGGTCCTTATGTCCCCTCCCCAGCCCCCACCCCTGGAGGTAGACGCAGAGTCCCATCGAAGAGAAAGGTGAAGGGCCAGAAAGAGAGAGAGAGGGAGAGAGAGAGAGTTCTCACTGCCTTGCTTATAAAAAGGCCATGCCCCCAAAGAAGCATCATCAGACAGTATGCGAGTTGACCGGAAATTGAACTGCCACAGAACCTCTGAGTGAATTGGAGCCTGAACACTTTGGTGTGTACCTGAGTGTGCTGTTGCCTTCCCGAGGGATGATGCACACCGATGCGTGTGCACGCACACACACAGGGGGCTTCCAAAAGTTCATGGACAACTGGAATTAAATCACCAGGGGATTTTCCGACGGGGTTTTGGCAGTCCCCTCACCCACGGGTGGTGTGTCAGAGCCTAACGTGAAGTGTGCTTCTTCATCCACGGCTTAGTCCTCCTGGTGTTCCAGCCACTCCTGGGGCGTGGCTCCCGTTGAGGCTGTCAGGAGGCCTGTCTTGTCCACCCCTCACACAGAGCCAGGGGAGAGGGGAGGTCCAGAACCTGGAGCCACGCTTCCCTGGATGCAGCTTCCTGCTCCCTCTACCCTTCCCTTGCCCAAGTCCTGGATTTCCAGGGTGTCAGAGTCCCTCCCCCCACAACCGGCCCCCCACATCCTCTTCAGTGGGCAGTTTCAGTAACTCTGGAGCCTGCACCCTCTCTGGTGTGGCTTACCCAGCAGCTTCCCTCTCTTCCCTGTTGGGTTTCCAGAGCTCCCTGGGTGATAGGAAATGTAGGGTTTCCTGCCAGCAGCCCTGGTGGCACAGTGGTTGAAGCACTCGGTGCCAGAACCAAATGGTCCGCCGTGTGACCCCACCAGTGGGGCCAGTGGTGGCCTGCTTCCAAAGAGATGACAGCCTAAACACGAGGGGCCAGGTAGACTGTTCTAGAGGGAGATCCGGAATTCACCTGATGGCAGTGGGGTCGGTTGTTTTTGCTGGTGCCTGGTGAACCATGGCCCTTGGAGCCCCATAGGGAAGGTCAATGCCTGAGGTGACCGCCTTGCCCCTCTCCACACCTTGCCAACCTACCCAAGGGTTTCCTTGAGTCACCCTGACTCCCAAATCTGGTACGAGTGATGGGGGTCGCTGATGGCTGAAACCCCCACAGCATAGATTGGAGAACATCAAGAATGTCCAATAGTTCCCAGACAGCTTGCCACCGGCCTCTTCACGCCCCCTGTCATCTCAGCACTCAAGCCCCTGGCGGAGGGAAGAGGGAGAAGTGGGGCCTATAGTTCTGCCAGGAAGCCCAGCTGTACACCCACCAGGCGCCTCTCTGTGCTCCTCAGGATGCCCCCCAATCTCCATGTTAGTGTTACACAGTGATCAGGCAGAGACTATGCTGTGTCCTCAACTAATCTCACCTGACGTTGTAGGGCCTGATCAAAACAAACCAACAAAAAGTTGTTGCCAACGAGTCAATTCTGACTCATAGGGCCCGCATAGGACAGAGTAGAACTGCCCCTGTGGGTTTGTAGAATGTCCTCCTGTGGTACAAACACCACTTTTTCTGTTAGCGCATGAGCGCTTCAGTACTGGACCATCAGGGCGTCCTTCACTAGTGTCTCCAGTTTCCCAAAAAGGTCACTGAGGTGCAGAGACACTAAAGGACTTCAGTAAGATCCAAAGTCCCCAGCGACTAAATCCAGGTTTACACACACCTTTACAATGACAGTGGTCAACACGTGAGGGATTGTGAAAGTCCTACACCTCCAGGCACTCGCTGATGTCACGAGTACAGTTGGAGAGAGCTAGTTCTTCCGTCACTTATCTCTTACTAAAAATGAATCAGGAGGGTTTTCTCTCCCTGATAGATGCCAAGGGTCGGGAACCTCAGGAGGGTGTCTTGTAGTCATTTACACCATAGTCTGAATTAGTCCGAAGGCTTTCCTCTCTGACAGCTGCCCAGCACCCAAGCACCCAGAGAAGGGGGTTTTAGTTAATGGTAGAATACTGGTAGGAGGAGTCCGTTTGGACTAGGGCATGCTCGCTGAATTGGGCAGGACTGTTGGGTTTTGAGGGCACACACAGGCCTGAACCCAGGAGATGGAGTGGGTCACAACTTGGGACAAAGTTCACTTCCCTGGATGTCCCTTTCTTGTTGAGGCCATAGAGACTTGGGCTCCTAGAGAGACCCAGGAGTGTGGGCCTGTGGAGGGGGACTCGTCAGGAAACCAGCCTCGAAGGCCTTGTGCCACAGAAGGAGTGGGGGCCCTGGCTGTGGGCCTGGGCCCCTGGTCCTCCTGCAGGAAACCAGGCTGGTCCTCCAGCATGACTGGTGTACCATTGGGCTCAGTCCAAAGGCCCTGGAGATGCACATACACAGAGGGGCAGCAGGAGGCCAATCGTCCCCCTCCAGCCCCTCGACTAAGGATGACCCTGAAGGTGCTGTCCCTCCGTCAGCACAGGGAGCAGTGATCCTGATCTGTCTCCTGAGTGAGACCACAGCTTCTCAACAGCAGACTGCCCACGTCACCTCCAACCCTCAGCTCTTGCTAGTGTGCCGGGCACCCCAGAGCACTAGCTGCTGCACATCGGGGGTGAACCTGAACCTGCACATGAAAGACGGGGAATGGCACCTTGGAGGCTCTGGCTTAAAGACAAGGAGCCACAAGTCCTGGTCACTGGATCTTTCTTCCTGCTCTGTCTTAATCTGGGAGCTCTGCTGGAACCTGTCCACCTTGGGTCACCTGCTGACATTCAAAATGCTGCCATCTGAGTTTCCAGCCACCCAGCCACACACAAGCCATGCCCCAGTATGACAAACTGGCTGATGGGTGCAGAGCAGCGGTGTATACATGTACATAAAATGCAGACGGAGACAAAACTCACAGACACACAGGTAAACGTACCTGCGCCATAAACCCACTCACATAAACATGCAAAAGCACATGCACCTCATTTCCCAGGGAGTCCATCAATGGCATGTGCGTGCACACCCATGTACACTCCCACGTCTGTGCACAGGCCTCACAAGTGCACCGCACGGAGCCTGCAGCAAGCCCAGCTCAGATGAACTCTGGGCCGCAGATAAACTCCTCTGCTGGTTGGTTATAATCTTTCATTGGAACTGACACGTTGATAGCCCCAGTTTTTTCCAGGAAGTGACCTTCATGCCGGCTATTGATTTCCAGTGGCTATCAGGCACCCGCCACTGGAATGACAGGCCTGGTCGGAGGTCAGCCCTTAAATAAAGCTTCTGGATTACTAAGTACCAGGCAGGCCAATGAAAATGGAAATTGGCAGCCCCTGCTCCCTTTTATGTGGCCTGTCCTGCTGATGGGGTTCAGCTCCGAGTGGCCACCTCCTGGTCCTGTTTTCCACCCCCTCCCCCCACCTCGAATACTGAAGATGCTTCTGAGACCCATGGGGACCCCCTCTGTGGTCTGGACTGGGTGACCTCACCTCTCTGGACCTTCTTGTGTGCCCCCACCCTCATCCTCTCTGTGCCCCCCTCCCATTCCTCAAGGCTGTGTATGGCCCAGACAAATGAGGTGGTGGAGGTGGCATGATGTTCAGTGGCAGATGATACTTTAGAAGATGGTTCTGCTGGGACGCAGGTTCTGGGAGCATTGCTATTTCCTAATCACAAAACCCCACTTAATTCAACTGCCTGCTTGTCTGATGACCTGAGCTTCCCCTTGTGCTGAACAGTGATGCGCTTTCGTGTGTTTATATGTGTGGGCTTGTGGTGCTTGTTTACCTCCTATGCGTGTATACATGCAATTACATATGAGTACATGGGACCGGCTATGTAATGTCATGTGTGCATTTTATGTACATTTATGGATATTTTCTTGTCACTCATCAGTCAGCTTGTCATTCTGAGGGAATATGAAGCCGAGGCACAGGTGGGAATTTCCTGGTTCTCCAAAGCATTGCCTATTATCCTTCCTGCGAGGTCAATATCATCTGAGCCCTGGTGGGGTAGGCATTGGGCTGCTAACCACAAAGTCAGCAGTTTGAACCCTCCAGCTGCTCTGATGGAGAAAGATGAGACTTTGTACTCCCATCAAGAGTTCTAGTCTCAGAAACCCACAGGGGAAGTTCTATAGAGAGTCCAAATCGACTCAATGGCAGCGAGCCAAGAAAACAGAGTTCACAGCACCTTGCCTGGCCCTCAGGGCTTGGGGCAGTCTTGAAGCTGGACAAGAATTCACACTAAGCTGCAGACTCCATCCCTGGATCCCTCCCCCACCCCACTTCGTGGCTCCTGGGCACTAGGAGCACACCGTTGGCCCTCTCCACCAGTGTAAGCACACAGCCGGACCTTCCAGTTTCAGCCACAACCCCGCTCCTCCCTGCAGCCCGCACCTCATTTCCCAGGGACTCCAGCAAACGCAGTTTATGTGGCTTTGCAGGGTGCATTCTGCCTGAACCTGGCGGTGGGTATTTTCCAGCTCAAATCGGAATTGATGAAGGAAGGCTTCCTGGAACAGTCTGGCTTCCTGGGAAGATCCAAGGAGACCACCCAGCTCCCACATTTCTTTACACCCTACTCAAACCAACACTGCCTCTTCTGGTTTGACCTGTGCAGGTGGTGTTTGATGCCACTGTCCACCAAGGCGCCGCTCTCTGTTTTCTAACTCCTGTTAGCGTGAGGTCGGCATGTGGAGGAGGGAGAATAAGACAAAATGATCAATGTCCACAGAGGAATTGTTTGTCAAATCGGAGAATCAAGTGTTGCTGATGGGCCCAGACACCCAGACCGGCCAGGATGTCGATGTTGTCTGGAAGAACTGCAAGAAATCTGGGTGAGTCCATCAATCAGGCCAGTTGGGCAGTGACCCACAAGGTCAGCAGTTCAAAACCACCAGCCGCCCCTTGGGAAAAAGATGGGGCTTTCTATTCACGGAAGCAGCTCTAGTCTTGGAAACTCACAGAAGCTGCACTATCCTACCCCGCGGGGTCATGGTCACTAGGACTTGGCATCGACTCGAGGGTGTCGAGTCTTTATCCACGATGCTCTCCTGTACCAAGCGTGATGTCCTTTCCCAGGGACTGCCCCCTGGTGGTGGAGTGCTTACATGTCGGACTGCTAATTACAACGTCAGCGGTTTGAAACCACCAGCCTCTCCACAGCAGAAAGATGGCTCTTCAGAAGCCCACAGGGGCAGTTCTATGCTGCCTTATATAAGCTCTCTGAGTTGACAGTGACTCTATGGCAGTGTGTTTGCATTTTGGGATTTTGTTTGTTTTTGTCCCTTCAATAAAATGTCCAAAGTTTGTGACACCAGGTCTCACCCTCCTTGTTTCTAAGGGACATGCTGGCTGCCCTTTTTCCAGGATGGATTTGTTTGTTCTTCTGGAAGCCTATGGACCTTCAACATTCTCTGCCAATGCTGTAATTTATGTGTTGTTAACAGAACAATGTGGCCATTTCCGTTTTCAATAGCAATTGTGTGTGTGTGTGTGTGTGTGTGCGCGTGCGTGTGCAGAGTGCCGAGCAGATGTACTGTGAGCTCAGGGGCTGCTGAAAGAATGAACTAATCTGTTTTGAAGGAACACGGCCGGAATTCTCCTCGGAGGCAAGGATGGCAAGACCTGGACTCCTCCTCAGTTCCCTTGAAAACAGGAAATATCAGGAAAGACCCATCACTAGCCAAGGGCATCATAGTCCATAAAGCAGAGGGTCCTAGAACACGGGGAGGGGGCCCTCCATGGGACGGACTGGCACAGGAGCCACGACAATGGATTCAAACATGACAGCCATCATGAAGACGGTGCACGACTAGCCAGTTGTTCTTGTCGTTCTCTTGCAAAGTGGCTGATGGTTTGAACTGCCGACCTTGTGGTTAGCAGCCAAAGTCGTAACCCATTTTGCCACCAGAGCACACGTTGATGCTGCTCAAGCTGCTCAGACGGGGGTACTGCCTGGAAGACATGCCTGGCTGCCCTGGCTCCAGGTCCCTTTAGCCAATTCATCTCACAATTGAGTTGGAGGTGGTTCTCACCTGGCGCTGTCCGGCAGTCTGAGGATAGGGGCCGTCCAGCGATGTCTGCAGACAGTTTTGGAGGTAGGGTGGGTCACAATCCTAGCATGGGGGAGACTGCCTCTGGCATCTAGAGGGTAGAGACCAAGGAATGCTGCTGACCACTCCTACAACACCCAGAGCGACCTCCACAACAAAATGGTGCTTGTTGAGGACCCTAGAGCAGTGGTTCTCAACCTGTGGGTCATGACCCCTTTGGAGGTCGAACGACCCTTTCACAAGGGTTGCCCGATTCATAACAGTAGCAAAATGACAGTCATGAAGTAGCAACGAAAATAATGTTATGGTTGTGGGGTCACCACCACATGAGGAACTGTATGAAAGAGTCATGGCATGAGGAAGGTGAAGAACCGCTGCCCTGGAGCCAGTGCCCTGCCCTCTCGCTAATACAGGGATCGTGAGGGTCTGCCTGTGGCTGTAGAAGTCTCTGGAACCCATCAGCGCCTGCTCACCTCACTCTCCTCACCAGCGAGAGACAGTGCCGGGTAGCACACGAAATGTTTGGCGGCATATATCTAGCAGGCTGACTTTTGCCTCGATGCTTCTGTATGGCCCAAGATGATGCAATATATACCCACACGGCCCGCGACAGAGGAAGGCTTCCCCATGCCCACGCGAAGAGATGCCTTTCCTTTCCTCCGGGGCTCCCAGCTACAGCGACAGCGGCTGGGCCCCCTCCATTTCCTGAAAGCCACAAAGGCTCAGGCCTACACAGAGAGCTGCCGCCTGCCTCCCTCACCCTGAGGCCACTCAGCCAGATGGCAGAGAGGTCAGCGGCAACCAAACATCTAATGACGTGTGACAAGTGTGGCCAGACAGCAGGCCCAGGCTGGGCCCCTTGGAGGCCACTGATTGGGCAGAGGAACTCATAAATAACAGCAGGGTGACAGCCCAAGCTTTGCTCAGTGGGAGGGACGGCGCTCCCCCCAGCTCCAGCCCCTGGGGCAGGCCTTTATGGGACAGCAGCAGGAAGGCCCCCTCCTGGAACAGAGGCCAGGGCTGAGGACCCTGCACGCAGTGAGTGCTGACGAGACTCCAGGGATGTCGCCGGGCCTCTCTGTCCCGACAGCAACAGTGTCTGACGGCGCTGAGCTTCTCCGAGAATGGGGAACCATTCCTTCACGTCGGAAGCAGCGCAACTTGGGTCTTCAAAGCACGTGTTGACTCACCCAGCAAAGCATCTGCCACCGGAGGTCGGGTGGGGCCGTAGCGCTCATCCCCACTCACCCCGAGTTCGAGTCCCAAGTCTTTTTGTGCTTTGCTCTTGAGCCTCCATCTCCTCATCTGAGAAATGGGGATGTTTGGGCAACTAACGTGCTGCTTCCTGGGAAATCATGCGCCAAGTGATAGACTCACGGGAGAGCTGCTGCCAATGATGGCGATTCAATCACGTGGGCGGAAGAATGCATAGTTGGAAACAACAACAACACACTGTCTGATGCTCAGAATAATATTTAATCCATTCCTTAGGGTTTCCAGCCGTTCCAAATAGGCTCTTGAAAATAAGAAGAACGATGACGATGCTTGTATTAAATAGCACGTTGATTTTCACATTTATTTTTTCGCAAGCCTCATGTGGTTCGAAATGGGGCCTAGTTCCAACGATGCATATTTTTTTTCCTCGAAAAGAAAAATGAGAAAAGAAAAAAGAAGGGGATCCGAAGTGAACAGCTGTCAAGAAGATGCACTGTGTCTCCTGGCTTCTTGAAGGCGGGGTTCAGACGGCTGCTGGGGTGGGGGGCAGCGGGGGAGAGCATTGCACTGAGGTGGGGGCCTCTCAGCCCAGTTTCAGTTGTTTTGGGTCTCCGTTGTGTTGTTTGCAATATGAGGAGTATAACCTCCTGACAGGCCCTTGCCGGGCTGCCAAGTTGGGGCTGTTCTGGGGTACAGCTAAGGCATCATTTGAGCAGGGCCGTGTTCCCCGCACCCTCGGACTCATCAGTATGCGCGATGACTGAAGAGACCGCATGACTGCAAAGCATCTTTTCTCCGAGTAGCTGGTCCGCGGTTCCCCCCAATCCCAGGGTGCCTGTGAGAAAGGACTGGACTCTCCTGGGGCCCTCCTTTGGAAATCAAGCTGATTCTCTCAGACTCGAAGCAAGCCTCCCCCAAGACCCTCCCCAGGCTTTTTGTGCCAAGCTGGACCAAGGAAGGCCCTCCTCCCGGCCTGGCTGTGGGACTTCCCTGGGCCCCAGGCCTGAGACAGAGGCCGACTTTCAGCCAGAAGGGCATTGTTTTTAGGGAGGACTAACAATCACAATCTGAGTCTTAATGGAACCACAGACACACTGTCCCCCTGGGAAGAAATGAATGGCTTTGTCGTCCACCTTAGGGAAGACAAAGTGGGCACCTTAGGGACCCACTTCTGCCTTTGGCTCAACCCACCCCTTCTTGGCACCGTCTTGTCTCTTTCTTGCTTCCGGTTTCCTTTGTAATTCTCTTGACTGCCAACTTCCGGTCTCATTCTGCAGGCCAGTTTGGGAGTCAGCTCATCCCTCAGGCCGCAGACCCAGCCAGGTGGCTCCCTGGCCCCTGTGTAGGACCCAGTGTCCATGTGCCCTCTCAACACCTGTGTCTGCAGACTGAGCCTAGCAGTGGGATCTCCCTGGTGGGATTGTAAATTCACACCCAAGTCCGTTGCCATCTAGTCGGTTCTGACCCACAGGAACCCGATGTAGGGTTCCCGAGACTATAAGCTTTTACTGCAGCAGACAACCTCATCTCTCCCCTGCAGAGCGGCTGGTGGGATTGAACCACTGACCTTCTGGTTAACAGCACAATGCCTAGCCCGCAGCACCCTCAGGGCTGCTTGAAAAGGGTCCAGGGCACAAGTAGTCTCTTCAATCCAACCAGAAGTTTCCCGGGAGCACACAGCTTGCCCACAGCTCTTGGTGTTTCTAGAAGACTTGGCTTCATCAGTTGAGGCAACGTCTGCTGATCCTGGCATCTTCTCAAACAAGGAGGTTCCCACCTGCTCCTGCTGAAGGTGCGTGAAAGTCTGTTAGAGAGTCACATGGGGGACACACGTTTCCTAGGGCGGAACAAGCCACCTGGCCAACACACAGTACTCAAACCCAAACCACATCCATTTCTGTGCAGCCAATTCGGACTCCCTGTGATTCTACAGGACAGAATGGAACCGTCCCATCAGATTTCTCAAACCTGGGGACGTGTGTGAGACAGTTTCAGGACTGGCTAGTTTCCTTCGGTGATGCTCACTGTGGCTACGAGGTGAATCGGCTCAGTGGCACCTAACCGCATGCATCTCTCCAGAAGCAGATTCCACATCCACCTCCTGTGGGGCAGATGGTGTGTTCGAACTGCCGATGTTTTGCTTGGCAGCCAAGAGCTTACCCATTCTCACACTTGAGAAATCCTCAAAGCTCATTGTCACAGAGCCAATTCTGACTCGTTAATTCTATAAGCAAGGGACCAAGACCCATATCCCCAGACCAGCAGGAGTACGGTAAGACAGAATTGGTTTAAAAAGAGAAAAAACAACACAACACTAACCACCATGGAGTGGATTCGAACTCACAGAGATCCTGTAGGAAGGTGCAGAACAGCCCCTGCGGGTGTCTGAGACTGTAACGGTTTCTCAGAGGAGAAAGCCTCTTCTTTCTCCCTCAGAGTGGCTCCTGGTTTCCAACCGCTGACCTTACTGTTAGTGGATTCTACATACTATGCACTGAGAGGTCAGGCAGCAAAGCCAGAACAAAGAAGGGGGAGCAGGGCCCTTCAGCAGGGTCTTGGCATAGGAGATGGAGTGGGTTGGAGGGTGGGCACTGAGGTGTGCAGGGCAGAGGCCTGGGTGAGACAGGGAGGCTGGGGGGCCGGGGTGCACGGGATGCCCCCCCCTCTTCTCCACCTCTGCAGGTGGGGTCCCTGGGATGACAGAAATAACCATCTGCACACAACTAAAGGCACGTCGGATGCCTTCCCCATCCTCTCCCAGCTTTGCGTTTGCATCTTTTTATTTCCCTGCCGATGGCTTCTCCCTTTCCCTCGCCACTCCTGCCATTGTTGGCGTAACCTCAATTTCCTGCTGCCTTCCAAAGCCTCTCTTCCCCCAGTGGGGGGAAGGAACTTTTCATGTCCGCCCAGGTCCTCGACCTTGCCTGTGTCCTCCCAAATCGGGGCTCTGGGTGGCTGGGGAGCATGGGAGGCACGGCCGGGAGAGGGGGCGAGGCGATCGCGAAGAGGGAAAGAACAGGAGCAACTGATGAACGTCCCCAAGGTGATTTGCAAATCTGCTGAAATCCCGAACAAGCTTTGATTTAACCCAAGCTTGAAATGGCTTTTATTTACTGTCTATTGTGGAATAAATGACATCTCATAAACAGGCTTTATCCATTACCCCAGAATGGAGAACAGGGTGCTAGGGACATTAGATCCCCTCGATATCAAAGGCGCTATGCCAGGGTGTGTTATTGCAAATAGAAAAATCAATGCCGAGACACACACATCTGAAATTTCATTTTCGTAGAGCCACATTTTCAAAGGGGTGGGGGTGGGGAGGGTGGTGGGGAAAAAAAAGGCAATTGCTAATAAAACTGTCTACAGAAACTGGGGATTTACCCAGGCTGAGCCGAGGAGGACCCAGTGCATTCAGTGAATAAATCGAGCTGTACCAGAGGCCGCTGTCTGCACACCCTGCTCGGCAAATCCCAGCCAGCCTGGCCCAGGGGTGACTGCCCATCGTAGAGGCAGGGCCCCAGGGGGAGTTGGGGGATCCCCACCCCACACTGAGCCGCAGCCCAGGGGGAAAAGTACCAGTAGTTTCTAGAGCCCCTTGCGGTTTCCTCTGGGCCTTCACCACTTAGATGGGAGGGTTTCAGAATCCTTCAGGTATGGCATTCACAGACATGCGTGGAATGAGGAAAGGGGGCTGGCAGACTTCAGGGAAGGGCTGCAGCTCCAGCCTGTTACCCGCCCCCCGCCCCAAGGCAGCTATGTCTGCCGGCCATGCTCGCTCCCTGCACCCCCTTTCAGGGGAAACCCAAGCTATTGGGAACCCCCCTGCCATCTTGGTCACCCACTCCTGGAGGCTCTGGATCTGGTTTTCGCCTCTGTACATTTCCATGGAAGCAGTCAGCCTCATCTCTCTTCTGCAGAGGGTTTGAACTGCCGACCTTGAGGTTAGCAGCCAACGCCTAACCCACGGGGCCACCAGGGCTCCTTTCACACAAAATAGGTCAAAATGAACAAACCCAAACTCTCACAGCCATTAGAGTTGATGCCGACTCATAGTGACCCTCTAGGACAGGGTAGAGCTGCCCCTGTGAGTTTCTGAGGCTGTAACTCTCTAGGGTAGGAAGAAAGCCTGTCTTTCTCTCTCAGATAAGCTGGTGGTTTTGAACAATTGACCTGTGGTTAGCAGCCCAATTTATAGCCACTATGCCACTGGGGCTCCCTTAGGACATAATAGCGGCTCAATAAACACTGGACGAATTCAGGGAAATGAGGATGTGCAGGCCTGCCTGTGGAGGGGGTTCCCTCGCATGGCTGCCTGGGTACTGTGATGAGGAACAGGGTATCCGGTGAGCAAGGTAAGCTCTGTTTCCTTGTGCTTACTTACTTGCTTACTTTCTTCCATGAAATTATCCACTGTAGATGAGTGAGTAAGCACAAACCTACCCTGCTTACTGGGCACTTCGACCCCGTCGAAGACTGTACATTTGACACGGGGCTTTGACTCTATAGGAAGGTTTTCCAGGGTTGAGGGAGAGGCAGAGACCAGCCAGACCCAACCGCAGAAACGTCTATGTGGTGGACAAGGAGAAATTGTTCATTACAGAGTAGCAAGGAAGCACGACTAAGCCAGCGCTTACCTTGCTTGTTGGATAATCTGACACGGCCATGACTGCATGAGGCCTTGTTGTTGTTAGGTGCCAGCGTGTCCTTTCTGACTGACAGTGACCCCATGTGCAAGAACTAAACACTGCTCCATCCCAACTGTTGTCATGTTCCGTCCTGCAGCTGCAGCCACTGCATCTGTCCCGCTCATTACATACCCTCTACTCTACCAAGCGTGAGGTCAGCTTCCAGGGCCAGGCCTCTCCTGGTCAGATGGTCCAAGTCCAAGAGACCAGTGCTCGCGGCCCTCTCTTCTGAGGAGCATGGTGACCATGCTTCCGGCAGGTCAGAGCTGCGTGTTCTGACAGCCCGCGGTACCGGTCTCAGCTGTCGAAAATCCTGCTCTCATTTCTGACCACCAGCTCCAGCTGCAAGAACTGACCAGAACGTGTGCAGGTACCGATAAGAGCTAAGAGCTCATGACACACTGAATCCAGGAACAGGAATGGGAACCAAGATACCAGAAGGGTAGGGGGCACTTGGGGAGAGGAGAGGAGGAAGGGGAACCGATCACAGTGATGGACACATGACCACACAAACACACCCTCCAGGGGGACGAACTACAGAAACCATGGGGAAAGGGAGACAGTGGTTGGTGTAAGACATGAAAATAATAATTTATCATTTATCAATGGGCGATACCAAGGACTCAGTAGAAAACAAATGTCTAGAAAATAACGATGGCGTCATATGTACAAACGTGCTTTATACAACTGATGGATGGATTGTTATAAGAGCTGTAAGAGCCCTCAATAAAATGATCTTTTAATAATAAAAAATTTTTAAAGACAACAGCAGGACAAAAAAAAAAAAAGACATGAGGTCCAGAACGGGGAGCTCAATGATCCACGGTGACCCAGACAAGTACAACCAAGCGGAGCCAGCATTTGACACACGCGGCTCTTAATTCTGAGCCCTCTGCTCAGCCTCTACAGGCTCTAAAGAGATAACAGGGTTCAGAAGGTGACCAAGCGTCACACATGCACCTCGAAGGTGTTGGCAATGGTGGCCGTCTTCACAGAGGGGGCTGGCCCGGGGCCCAACCGCGCTGTACACGCGTGGCGGGGAAGCTGGCTGTTTGGAAAGACTCCCAGCTCTTGTTTCTCTGCAAGCCCGGCCCCAGGTCAATAGGTACCTTGCTGAGCTGAAGACCCTGTCTCAGGATTGGGGCGCGCACTTTGGCCCCCGCCTCCCCAAGCGTTTCAGTACTAGCATCCCCAGGGAGACGTGTCCCCTGCTCCCACCACCACGACGCGGCTGCCTATTGCTTCCCCTGCTGCATAAAAGCTTGAGAAACTGGTCCGAGCCCGCCAATACAACGGCCATTCTGCCTGCAATTGGCAGCGGCGGGATTTAAATAAGATTTCAATAGGAAGGAAAAGTCTCTTTGGACTTGGTCTGTGATGTAGTTATCCGAAGGAGAAATTTGCAGAACCCATTACCTGCCGCTCTTTCCCCCAGGAAATCCCTTGTTTGTGGCGTGCCAATCTCCCCGGCTTTGGCCGGCTTTTTCTTCCCAGATTATCCTGGGCAAACAGCTGCCTTACACTATGTGTTTATAAGAAGAGGCATTTGTGCCTTTGATTGTTCAGTAGTTTCTACAGAATGCACATTCTCTCTCTCTCTCTCTCTCTCTCTCTCTCTCTCTCTCTCTCTCTCTCTCTCTCTCTCTCTCTCTCTCTGTCTCTCTCTTCCTTGCTGACCCCTGGCCACCCCCCTCTACTTCTGAGCAAACCACCACCAAAGGCTATTTTTTAGTCTTTCTAGCATCTTCCTACCCAGAACAGGGAATGGTTGGCATAACTCAGCTCTTCTGAGTCTTGGGCATAAGGTGTTTTTCATCAGCATGGGCAGTGCTTGGGCTGCCTAAGATGCTCAGGATTGTTTTTATTATTTACCACCCCCTCTTAAAAAGAAACCCACCAACTTTTCTAGCACCTCCAAAGTGCAGACGGTGCCCTGGTGGTACAGGGCATTCAACATTGGGCTGCAAACCCCAAGCGCAGCAGTTTGAACCCACTCCAGGGCGGCAGGGGGGTGCAGAGAGGAGGCCGTCTGTGGCTGAGCAGAATTACAGCCTCAGGAAGCCTGCGAGACTCCCTGCAGGGTGGCTAAGCACGCAGGGCATTGTGGGAGATGCTCGGAACAAGAGCTCAAGGAGCTTGTGATCTTATTGAAGAAATAAAAGCTATCACTGTAACGTAACTTCTGGATCGTTAGAGCTTCAGCCAGGAGGGACCCCATCAATGTGGGAACCTCTCAGGTTGAGTTTGTGTGGGCCAGAGCTTTCTGCTGTTTCTCCTGGAAGAGCATGTGGTTAGAAGTTGCCACTGCCCTGGTGAGCGTCCCTCTGTGGCGTGCCCCTGCACGGCGAAGTCCGACCATAGCCAGCCAGCAGCAGAAGCCCAGTACCAACTTTCTCACCCAGACCCCACAACATTTGAGGTTGGTGGCACTTTGCGCTCCCCCCCGCTCCGATGACAAGAGAACAATGCAACTGAGCACATGGTGAGAAGAAAAAGCAAACATGACATAGACTTAGTCTAGGCTCCCCACCCACCTCCTCTGACAGCTGGGACATCGAAACACTTCTGCCTCTAGAAAGGCCCATGGACGACCAAGAAAGATCTCTGAAGTGAAGCGGTAAGTGTCTGCTAGAGGGAGTGGACCTTGATGGACAAGAAATGTATCTTACCACCCGGAAGAGCTTTCTGCTTAACCTCCAGCTTCTAGAAAAATCCATTTCTCAGTTCCATTCACCCACCACGGTTCATCTCCTGTGGATTCTCTCTTGCCAAGTTGTGCAACCAAACATTCTGGCAGCTGGACTTTCCTGGGCATGGCCAGAAGGAAAAAAAAAATCTCTTAGGTCTGACACACGGAACAAAGGTCTGGCAGCCTGCTCCTGCAAAGGTGGCGGCTAAGAAGCCCCTCTGGAATACTTCTGCTCTGCACACAGAGCAGACAGCATGGCAGCTAACAACAATACTCCCCAAGGGGGACCGAATCTCCTGAAGGACTCTTGGTACCTTCCTGTCAGGAGAGTGGGCATCACAGAATGCCAGGCTGGTAGAACCAAGTGTTCTTGTGTTGACAGAGGGCTTCAGCAGAGGCCAAAAGTCCGTGCACTTCCTCAATGTATTGCCATATAAACATATGTACCTAGGCCAATGCCTCTATTTTTATGAATTAATGTGTTTACATATGTACACACCTATGTTCATACCTCTATCCGTAGCTTTGCTTCCTAGATCTTTCCTGTTTCCTTTTACCTTCCTCCTGCCGCACCATCCCCCTTGCCCTTCTTCTGCCTCTTAGTAATTCCTCTCAGCTAGATTGCTATAGCTCCAACCCCCCTGGGATCTCTACGTCCTCCTCATTGTTGATTTTAGTTCCCTGGTTGTTCCCCTGTCTGTGGCGTTGTTTGCTCACCGCTCCTTTCCCCCGCCTCCTCCTCCCACCAGGTCCCTCAGGAACCAACGGTCCCATTGCTTTCTCCTTGGGCTTGCTTCCCATGCCTAGCTTATGTTGCTAGACAAAACGATAATAGAGACAAAACAAAAGATTGAATAAAAAGAAGGGGAAAACAACTAGCAAAAAAAAAAAAGAAAAAGCATACATAATTTCAGGTCTGTCTGCTGACCTTCATGACTATCTCCCCACTGGACCTGGGGAGGTTCCAGGAACTGCCCCTCCTACCCCGAAGTCGATTGTGGGGACTCCTCAGGGGGTTTGTGGCTTGGCTTTGCTCCCATTGCCAGTCTGTTATGGTCCCTTCTTGGTTTGCCCACTTTAATGGGAGCAGAGAGCCTCATCTTTTTCCCTTGGAGCTGCAGGGGAATTCGAACTGCTGACCTTGTGTTAGCAGCCCACATGTAATCCACTACACCACTACAAATGACCCTGCTCCTTTGCAGGCTGTGTGTGTGTACACCGCATGCATGAACTACACGTGTATATACATGTGTACATATAGCGGCTATCTCTCCTCATAGAAGCAAAGGGCAGGTTACATTCGCAACAAGCAAAGTTTCTCACCCATGCATGCACGACGCCCTGCTTGGAGGCTGGTGGAAAAGATGCAATTTACCTTTGGGTGGTGATGCTGGGATTCCCATTTAAAAGTCTAAGCTGTCTGATTATTTATTGATGTCTCTCCCCATAGCTGTCTGACTCTTACTGGCTGGAAGAAGCTCCTGTGTGCCTAAAGGATTTTTGAATTAAGTTCTTTTCAGTCCCTTTCCCCTCCGGTGTTAACCAATGACTATACTTTGACAAAAGTCGGCTCTCCGCCCCCCTCTCCCCTGCCTCCCCCTGTTTTTTTACCTCGTGAAATAAAATTAAGTGCCAGGAGAGAAGCCATCAAACAACCTGGCCTGACATGGTTATTTGGCATTTATTTTTTATTTACAGAAAAAGTGAGAGGATGCATTGGGACCGCTCATCTTTTACGGTGACTACACTGTCCAAGGAGCCTTGCTGGGGTAGTGGGGATGCATTGGGCAACAGCAAGGTCAACAGTTCAAAACCACCAGCTACCCCTTGGAGAACGATAATGCTTTCTACTACTATAAAGAGTTACAGTCTTGGAAACCCACAGGGGCAGTTCTACCCTGTCATCTAAGGCAGAACTGCTATCAGTCAGGCACCCCAGAATTGAAGATTAACACGGGGAGCTGGCTGGAATTGAGGTCCTTATAGAGTGCACCCAACCTAGACTATCTGCTCCAGCTGGACTTCCCAGGCAATATGTGCAGTACACATTTCACTATCAAAGGAGGATTGAGGACAATAGTTGGAAAACTAGTCTGGGGTCAGTAAGCATGAATTCTGACCAAGCCAGCTCTACACTAGAACCTTGGGTAGCCCTTGGAGTCTGATTAAACAGGTTCAAATCCCAGCCCCTCCTGGAGAAACTGCTTAAACCCTCTAAACCTTAATTCTCATCTGAAAAATGGGACAAGGCTGCCCACCTCAAGCATCTCGGGAGATTCAACGGCGAAAATACAGAGGAGACCAGAGCCCCACACGGTGTGGAGCCTGCTCTGATGGCGCAGGGCATGGTCATCCTGGTGCACAAGGTGTCTGTGTGCCTGTCCAATAGGCAGCCCTGCGGGTCGGAGCTGTGTTATGTACTCCCTGTCCCCTAGAACTTTAGTGTCATATCCTGAGTCAAGTAAATGCGGCATGACTGACTGGTTCACGATGGGTAAACGGATGTGTGATGCCAGTGCAAGAGGCCATGCCCGAGACCCCTTAAGTCACTCCATGGGGGTCCAGAAACTTTCCCAAAACATACTGTTGATGCTAGCTCTCTGTCCCCTCCCAACTTCCCAGTCTTAACTGGTCCCCACATCTTATGTGGCTGTGTCTACAGCAGTGGTTCTCAGCCTTCCTAATGCCACGACCCTTTAATACAGTTCCTCGTGTTGTGGTGACACTCCCCACCCCCGGCAACCATAACATTATGTTCGTTGCTACTTCATCACTGTCATTTTGCTACTGTATGAATCTGGTGACCCCTGCGAAAAGGTCGTTCATCCTCCAAAGGGGTCACAACCCACAGGTTGAGAATCGCTGCTCTATAGGGTTTTTTCTATGGGATCAGAATTCGACTCAGTGGCAGTGGTTTGGGGTGTGTGTGTGTGTGTGTGTGTGTGTGTGTGTGTGTGTAGTTTGAGAAGTAGAAACATTGACCTATGGAAACAGCTTAGGCACAGCCCAGCCACCTTGCCTCAGTGACAATATTAATAGTGACAGATTCCAGGGGCTTCTGTATGTGCTGGGTCTGGCTGTTTTGCTGCCCAAATGGAAGGTTAATAGGTTGGCACTTCCTTAGCCGACCCTGATACTGGCCTCCACACCCATTCCAAGGCTCTTTAGGCCCCATGAGAGTAACAGCCATGCTTGAATGGTAGAGGGATGTGTGACTACACTTGGAAAGGTTCAACCAGCCATTGGATGGGCAGCTCATCAGGACTCTGAACAATAATTGTAACCATGTGCACATTCAAAGACAGCCACCTGTGTTCCCTGGACCACTAGAGAGTCACAGCTGCTGAGCTGTCCACTGCCCACCGGTGCAGATGCTAGATACGGGGGCCCACTGTCTGCAAGGGAGGAGGGTCCTTGGTTTCTCACAGATCACTCCCACTTTGGGAGGCCTGGACATCTATTAGGGTGCTAAGGGCAGCTGAACCCGGCTCTTGTGTGGAATGCCTCACGTGCTTGGCTCACAGGTGACGTCTGTGGACATGATGAGCAAGGGCAACCTCGGAAGACAGAAGATGGGCTCGTGGCTCCCAAGGCCTGTGAAGTTGCTTTGTTCCTGGCCAGCATCTCACTCCTGCCCCACCACCCCGTGGAGGGAGTACCACAGACAGAGGTCACCAATCTCAGTCCAGAATGAGGTTGGTACCATGAAAACTCTCTAGTGACAATTCAAGATCTTTGAACAAAGTGCATGTGGGGTGTGTGTGTGTGCGCGCGCACATACATGTGTTTGTGGGGTTACACCAGTTCCTACTTTCCCTCATTCTCAAGTTTTTACTGCCATTGAGTTGATTCTGACTCATCACAACCCCAAAGGGCAGGATAGAACTGCCCCTATGGGTTTCCATGGCTGTAACTGCTTACAGGAGTAGAAAACCTCATCTTTCTCCCACGGAGCAGTGGGTGGTTTTGAACCACTGACCTTGTGGCTACCAGCCAACCTATAACCCACTATACCACTGGGACACCTGTGCCCATTCTAGTCCAGGGGAAATACAGCCAAAGGTGAGCTGTTGTCTCTGGGTGGCCAGTCAGAAGCACCGTCACTGTGTAGGTTAGATAAGGCCTGACCCAGTCTTTAGTCACCAGGTGAGAGATGTGTGTGTGCTGCCCGGCATGCTGGAGCTCAGGCACAGGGACCAGAGTTCGTAAGACGATAGACCGGTGCTTTCCAAAGTGGGTGACACTGGCCCCCGGAGGGCGCTGGGACTGAAGGGAGGGGCTGCAAAGACAGCTGCCTACACTTTTTCCTGGAGGGTGGGCTGTCATATAAGCATCTTTAATAGACAAGGGGGTGCTGAGTAATTTTTTTCTTTTTCCTGAAAAGAGGATGGTAGGCCAACAAATTGGGAACCTATACGTTAGGCCACAGTGGGGGTGGGGGGAGACCTTTGTTCTGCCAAGGACCGTTTGGGTATTTACAGCACTATTTGTGGGCCTTGCGAAATTACTCTGCCATTGAGTTGATTCTGATCCATAGCAACCTCTATGATCACCTTAAAAATTGGCCTGCTAGATTCGGTTAAGCATCTAATTAACTCACTCCTAATTTGATGGCTGGAACTGCTTCTCTTTGCTGAGGCGTGTGATATTAGCTGGTTTTGCTGATCATATGGCCTGTGGGCCAGGTGTTCCCCAGTTTTGCTTTATGGGCACAGGCTTGATGTGGGTGTACATACCAGCCCCCACTACATACCACTGAATGTCCTTGGCCGCGTCGCTCATCTTCCCTAGATTGCTGCCCTGCCATCAATAACAAGGGGGTGAATGACGCCTGCCTCAGGAGATTCTGGAAGAATGTTCATGGTCAAGTCCATATGATCACATCGATGCGGTTGGCTCCCATCTTTCAGTAGGGACCTGACGCCTATTTCCTATGTGGGTCCAAGAAAGCAAGAGGCAAGAGATTTGGGTGTTCTGCACCTTGTCCTCTTTTCCGCCCGCTTGGTCACGTCTGACCCGTTCCTAGTCCTGCTTTTGATGAATCGGGCCATGCTCCTCGATCAGTGAGATGCTGATTTTCAACACTGGAAAGAGGCCTTTTGCAGCAGATTTGGTGAACGCAATGTTGTATCATTTGATTTCTGGACCCATGCTTCCACTGGTCTTGATTATGCTTCCAAATAAAATGAAATCCTTTGTAATGTCAATCTTTTGAGCATCTCCCTGGTTGACCAATGAGACGCAGACGGTACTTGCAATAGGGTATTGTACAAGCCAATCAGAAGTGAGCGTCTTTTGCCTCCACGTTTTGTCACTAACAGCCCATCACTACCGATACGCAGTGGAGTACCTATCCGGTGCTGCCCAACTGGTGAATCCTCTGCCCAAATAAATCTGATATTCTCGTGACTCAGTTTCCCTTAACGCCATTTGGTAATAGTCTTACTGTACATGGTTTTCCCCTCAGCACTGCCTCGTTTCATCCTGGAGCCCTGGTGGCTGCTAACCGCAAGGTCAGCAGTTCAAAACCACCAGCCCCTCTGAAGGAGAAAGACGAGGCTTCCTACTCTTGGAGAGAGCTAAAGCATTGTAAACTCCCAGGGCATACCCATCCTGGCCTACAGGACGACAGTGAGTGGGAATTGACTTTGGAGCCCCTAGTGGCAGGCAGGGGCAAGCAGGTTGTGGGTGTCCAGGTGGCAAGAACATGAGCAAAGAGGTTTACATGCAGCCTCTAAGAGTCGCCTTCCCTTGGAGAACCGCTGGAAGCCCCCAGCTGCCCTCAGGACCACGTCTTCCCAACCCTCCCTGGAAGGCAGTTGAAGAAAACTTGGTCTCAGTGACTGCCAAGGCGGGCAGGGCGGGGAGAATTCCAGCAGGCCAGGCTGGAGGCCGACCTCCAAAGGGAAGCCAGACTCATTCTGCAGTCTAGTCACTCTGTGAAACATTTAGTGTATCCGGGTGATTGTTCCCTGGCAGGCCGTGCGCCCGCCGTATCTGCCGGGCCTTTTGTCATGTTAACTGCACCCGATCAATGGATTGAGGTCAGGACTTCTGATGTAGGTGCAAGCTTAGAGGGAAAAAAGTCTCAAGATTCATTTTTTCTCGTCTGGTAACACTCCGGTCACTTATTTTTTCTCAGTTAGCCTCTGCCGCTCTAAAGTGGATATTGATCAGTGCTTTAATGCAAACCTGTCAAATTAATTTTGCAGACCTGGGATATGACTGGCCTAAAATTGCTTCTGCATCTGTTCTGTGCAGCAAGCCAATGAATTTTAATCACGGCCAGAATGGGCCGGTGGCTTTTTTTGTTAGAAACTTGAATAGGAAAGGTTTAAACTGTAAATGCCGGGGAATGATGCCGTTTTGTTCTTTTCAGAAACTCATGTGGTGGAGGTCAAAGAAATTATTATGTCGGCTGTATTCTTGGCAGATGCACCGGGAAGCTTGGCAGGCTGGCTTTCCACAGCACCCAGCTCTGCCCGGGGAGCGGCGGCATCAGCGGCGATGGCGGGGCCTCGTCAGCACACGGAACAGGTGCTGGAAGTGGCAGCCATGGGGACTCCTGGACAATTCGCCACCCCTGCCCTGTGGCCTGATGAGCCCTGGTGGCTCAGTGGTTAAGCACTTGGCTGCTTCTCCAAAATGGTTAGAAGCTGCAGCCGGTCCCTGGGAGAGAGATGAGGCAGCCAGCTTTGTAAAGATGACAGCTTTGGAAAAGGTAAGTGCCGCACTGTTAACTGCAAGGTCAGAGGTTCTAACCCACTAGCCGCTCCTCAGGAGAAAATCATGGTGGTCTGTTTCCGTAAAGATGTACAGTCTATCGAGGTGCACTGTGGAGCCCCGGTGGCATAGTAAGGTTTGAGTTGGGCAGCTAGCTGCAAGGTCAGCAGTTCAAAACCACCAGCTGCTCCTCAGGAAAGATGAAGCTTTCAACTCCTGTAAAATTATAGTCTCAGAAACCCACTGGGGAAGTTCTAATCTGTCCTGTGAACTGGAATCAACTCAATAGCTATGGGATGGGACAATTCTACTCTGTCCCATAGTGGGGTGATGAGTCAGAATTGACTGCTCAGCAGTGAGTTTGCCTTGACCTCGTGGTGGGATGGTTAAGTATCTGGCCACTAACTGAAAGGTTGGAGGTTCGAACCCACCCAGCAGCTCCATGGGGGAAGACCTTCCGTACAGTTGACAGCGTCCCAAACCCCACGAGGCTGCTTGACTATGTCACTTGGGATCATCGTGAGCTGGAGGCAAGTGGGCAGTGCCCGCCAATAGCAACCACAGCAACAAACTTTCTGGCATTTTTCTGGCCCCGGTTTTATTTTTTACAGGAGAGCCTTTATCTCTGGCAGACTGACTTCCCTCTCTTTTGGAGACTCAGGCCCTGTGTAGACTTGGGCAGGGCCCAGCTCCTTCTGGGAGGCAGAGCCTCATCTAAAAAGTTATCTGATGTGATTGAGTAGGAGAATTCTCACCTTCCATGCTGGGGATCTGAGTTCGATTCCCAGCTACCACCCACCTGTGAGTGGAAGTTTGTGTTGTTCTGATACTGAATAGGTTTCAGCAGAGCTTCCAGCCCAAGATGGACTAGGGCCAAAGGCCTGGTGTCAACAGCAGCTACGGAGAAAGACAGCAGGGCAGCGCTGTTGATGCTAATTCTGCCCCACTCACATCCCAGGAGTGGGCTCCTCCAGGCTGCGGCCTGGCCTTCGCTGGTTCTTTCAGGTGTGTGTGTGTGTGTGTGTGTGTGTGTGTGTGTGTGTGTGTGTGTGTGTGTGTGTAGGCCCTATGTTCTCCCCCGGTTCTGCCAGGGTGTTTTCTGCAGCTACTACCTGGAGCCCTGGCTGGAAACACCTCCAAGTTCCCATCTGGAAGTGAAGCCAGGGACCTGCCGCCCTCTTGTCATGCTCCCTCTCTCTGTGTCCATCACACCCACCAAAGTGTCCTGCTTCCTGGGGGGTTGGGGGTGGGGCTCAGGAAGGACTCACCTCCACCACTGTTGTCACCTCAATTGTCCCCCTAAGGAAGGCAGGCCTTTCTGGGGAGCAGCTGCAAGGTGGTACAACCACCCAGAGGCCCTGTCCCCCCTTACTGGTGGCAGGTCCCTTCCCCTGACAGTCTTGCCAAGGCCCCTCTGTACAGAATCCACTGATCGTGCCCCTTACAGCATCTGGCCTTCAGTACACGTAACTCTGGAGTCCAGGGGTGGCGTGGGGGGAGTGGTTAACACATCTGGCTGCTAACTGAGGGCTTGGAGGGTCAAGTCCACCCAGAGGTGCTTCGGAGAAAGGCCCGGCGGTCCACTTCTGAAACCAGCCACTGAGGATCCGACGGAGCATAGTCTACTCCAACTCACATGGGTTCCTTCTTCCGGAAGCAGAGAGGGCTTTAAGTTTTTGAGGACTTTGGTGTTCTGTTGGAGGTATTTCTGAGTCAGTCAATACAAGTGAGAACCGCACAGTCAAGGCGACGGGAAAGGGCTTGGGGACCATTTTGTCCCAAACTCTGATAGACCAAAATCAAAACCAAACTCACTGCCATCAAGTCCATTCTGACCCCTAGCAACCCTCTAGGGCAGGGAGCACTTCCACTGTGGGCTCCTAAGGCTGGAGCTCTTCATCTTTCTTCTGCAGAGTAGCTGGTGGTTTTGAACTGCTGACCTTGTGGTTAACAACCTAATGCATAACTCACTAAGCCATCAAGGCTCCTTTTTAAACCTCTTGATCGATTCAGCTTTGCAGAGGAGAGGAGGAGAATGGAGTGCAGGAAGAGGAGGTGAGAGGGAATCACTTCATTTCATTCAGGCATACCTAACCTCCCTGAGTCTGGGGAGTCCCAGCAGGGCCAGGCTTCGAGGTGAACCCTGGGCCTGGAAAGGTGAGAACTGTGGGCTGGGTGGCTCCTCGGGGCTCTTAGGGAGCCACACATGGGCCCATGAGAAAGCAGCAGGGGCCAGCCTGAGGAAGGACCAACTGAGTCAGCAGAGGACACACACCCAGCGCCTATCGGGTAAAGCAGACCTTGTTCTCTTTGTGGTCCTCCCTGTCCCCGTGTCCTAGTTGGTCACCAATGGGGAGGGGCCTGGGTATCTTCTTGCCTTTGTCCAGCCTCACCCTCCCTCACCCTAGGTGCTCGTCACCCCTGCTCCAGGACAGCACTCAGGGGAGGCCGGGCCCCTCTCAAGCCTCCGCTGGGGAAAAGCCCTGAGATGAGATTCACACTGAGCTTGAAATTACACCCTGAACCTGAAATTGCAGCTTTACACTGGGAGGGTTTTAATAATTGAAAGCAATTAGAAAATTATGGAATCTCTCTAAATAGCTGACGAGGAATAGAGATGGGAGTCTGGGCATAGTTGGGCTATACACAATCATTACAAAAATGAAGCCACTCCAGAATTGAGTCCCGCTGAGTTCAATGTCCATAAAGATTTGGGCTAGGGTCACACAGCCAACAGAGAGCAGAGGCCCACTAGGAGGCTTCGGACATGGTGGTGAGGTGCCACAGAACCGTGTCCGACTCTAAGCCACCCTGTGCACAACAGATGGACGCACTGCCCGCTCCCGTGACATCCTTGCCATCGTGATGGCTGAGCCCATGGTGTGTAGGCTGTACCCTCTCAACCCAGCTGAGAATGCCGGAGCCTCTTGCTTTCAGGGAAGGGGTGCCTGCCCGCCCCCCTCCCCTGCCCTTTGCCCTCCTGCACAAGAGAAGGCATTCTCTGAGAGAACACCTTCCTGAGGACCTCGTGGTCTTCCAGGCCAACTGGGCAAAGTCAGCTGGTTGGATGTCACCCACAATTCACTAGGGGACAGAGAGCACAGGAGCTCAGGGCAGTTGGGTTGATGACAGAAGTCCTCAGAGATACCCCGATTGGGGACTTCAGTCTCCTTCACAACTCCACTGCTGAGCCCTCGCCTGCTAATCTCATTCCCACCTGCTGCACTGGGGGACATGGCTGTGGCTCACTCCCTTTGAATGAGCACACTCTGAGATAGGCTTTGTGTCATCTTGCTTACACCTGTGGGAAGGTATGGAAGGCGTCCCTCCTCTCCATTAGGACAGAGCTAACAGTGTCTCTTTTTTTGGGGGGGGGTGTGGCTATCTACAAGAGATGCTGTGGAACACTGGTCTCTCTTTTGCCCCCTTTCTTCTGGCTTGATTGGATCCTGCACCTGCCTTCTGGGGCCAGTGGCCCATGTGACCTGTCGAGATGCTGAAGGCTCTTGGCACCCTGACAGGTTCCTGCTGACCTTGGACCTTGGAGCCTTGTGACTCAGCCCCAACCCCCCACCCCCGGCCTGTGACCACCCAGTTTCCTGCTTCATCAGCTGAAGTCCTGTGAGTCTAGGGGAGTCTAGGGAGTCTAGCTAGCAGCTGACATAGGGACTTCAGGTGGACTGGGCTGGGCTGCTTTTTTGCTGTAAAGGTTCCCCTTGATATAAAGTTATTGTTTATTCCGATGTGAACGCCACTGGGCTTGTTTCTGAACCGAACCTCATACTCACCCCCAAGTCCCTGGGCTTCTCTGTCTCATATTTAGCTATTACAACCCCAAGAAAAGACCCTGACTCTCCAGGCTTGGGGCACAAGCCCCCCCCCTCCCTGACTGGTCTTTGGAGGGGGTCTGCTCAACCTGGGTCCTAGGCCATTTGTGGAAGGGTAGAGGGTTCCCTGACCAACAAGCTCGCAACAGGAGCCCTGGGGCTGATGGGAGGAAGGAGACCAACCCCAATGCGAGCCCTTGGCATGGATGGGTGGCTTATTCGCTTGTGGGCATCCCGTGGTGCCCACAGTTTGTCTCAAGGGACTGTATGCCGGACCTTCCAGGAATGTCATCTCCCATGCCACCCAAGGCCACCTCTGCTTTCCAAAGTGTGCATCTTCCAAGAGGCTGAGCTACTAGCCCCATGACAGCCTTTCCCCTGGGCACAGCCCTTGCCTCCCTCCCCGTGTCCCCCTCGATGCCCGGCGGAAAGCCAAGGACCTGGCAGGCACTCAGTGATGCCTTGAATGAATGCCTGCCCGAGTGAGCGGCCAGCCATGTGAATGGAAGGGAAGGAAATGGAAGCAATTAGACCCACGCCAACCCAGCGCTCACCTAACCACACCGCTTCCTGCCCTCCGCCAGTCTGCTAAAAGCTTTGTCCCCATAATATCAGGCCTGGGCTCCTCAGTCCCCGAGGGCAGGGGGAAGGGGCAGCTGCTCTGTGGTCTTCAGGGACAAGCCCCGGGCTCAGAATCCAGGCCTTTGTCCTGCCATTAATTACCTGTGTGACCTTGGGCAAGCCACTTAACCTGCCTTTGCTTCAGTTTCATCATCCATCAAGTGGGACCAATGCTGTCCACGCTGATTACTGCACACCAGGACTGGGTCGGAGACTCGGAGAGAGCTGGAAGCACCTAGAAAACTCCCAAAGAAAAGTCCTGTGTGAGGAAAGGAAGGAATTAGGATGACCATGCGGGTACCCTCCATTGGAGGTACCCAATTCAGTGGGGTTTCCCCCCTCACCCAGGCCTTCTGTATCAAGGAGAGCAAGCACACTTAGAGAAAATCCACCCACAGTCCTATGGGTTGGTGGGCGTCCCCAGCACTGAGAGACAAAGACTTAACAGGGAACAAAATTATGCTCCCTGACCTTAGAAAAGCCAGAACCCCAAAACTCTGCCGTGGAGTCAGTACCTTCTCATGGCAATCCTGTAGGACAGAGTAGAACTGCCCCTGTGGGCTTCCGAGGCTGACAGTCTTTATGGGAGTGGGAAGCCTCCCGGAGAAGGGCTAAATTTCAAAGTGCTGGTAACCCACTGTGCCACCAGCAGGCCCCTGGCTTCCGATTCGAACTCATGATGAACCATGCGTTGCAGAAGAGGACGGCTTCGCAGGGTTTATTTAGCTGTCGCTTTCTGGAAGCAGTTCACCGGGTCTTCCTTCCATGGAATTGCCAGGTGGGCTTTGTTTTAGGGTACCAAAGAGACTAGATTTAATAAGAATATTTATTCAATCATCAGCAGGACAAAGGAGCCCTGGCAATGTAGTAGTTGTGCCTTGGGCTTCGGTCAGCGTGGTCAGCTCTAGGTTAGCAGTTGATCATGACCTGCTTGAGACTCCCAGGTGCCCTAGGGAAGAAACCTATGTATAAAACAGGGCCAAATGGTGGGCCACCGAAACCAAGCCAGCCCTTCAATATTGGTTGAGCACCAGCGATGGGCCAGGCTGTTGCTTTAAAAGCTCAGGGTAAGAAGGGGAGAACTGAGCGTCTCGCCCAAAGAGCCAGCCGGAGCTGACCATGTGATTAATTGAAGCGAGCAGACAATACACGAGATGATGTTTTCAGACTGTCAGGGACATAGAAGAGGGTCCTGTCGTGGAAGAGGAGCCCTGCTGGCAGAGTGGTTCCCAGTTGGGCTGTGATCCGCCAGGTCAGCAGATTGAAACCACCAGCTGCTCCCTGGGAGAAAGGTGGGGCTTTCTACTCCTGCTAACAGTTTCGGGCTCAGAAACCCACAAGGGAAGTTCTGTCTTGCTCTAAAGGGTCACGATGCATCGGCACTGACTCAGTGGCAGTGAGTTTGAGCTTGAGAATGGATGGAGCCACCACTTGTGTGCCAGTTGTCCTACTGTGGTGGCTTGGGTGTGATGATCATGCTGAATGAAAGCTGACTCACCAGCATGTCACTGGACTGACATGGAGGCGGCAAGCAGAGATGCACTTTCTTCTGGACGCTGTAGGGGACACTGCAGGTCCTTGCCCATAGCCCCTACATTTCAGGACCAGGGACAGGGGTCCATCTCAGGCTGCGCTCTTCTCTACATTTCAGGACCAGGAACAGGGGTCCTTCTCAGGCTGCGCTCTTCTCTAGGACCACAGCCTGGGTACACCCTCACTTTGAAGGACCCCTGTAGACAGAGGCTACTCAAATAGCCCAGGATAATCTCCCCATCTCAAGGCCCTTACTTTAAATCCCATCTGCAAAGCCGCCTTGGCCATGAAAGGTAACATACAGATAAGTTCCCAGGACTGGGGCATGGGCATCTTTGGGGGCCATTATTCTGCCGACCACCAGGTAGAACTCTGAAGATTTGCTGATGCAGGTAAGGGGGGCAGGGAGTGAGCCAAGGACAACATCTGGATTTCATCCCTGAACTATGAAGGGCATGGTGGGACCCTGAGTGGGGGTTGAAGCATGTGGGGCAGCAGACGGGCTCAGGCAGGGAGAGGCAGGGGCTCGATTGTTCGGTCCCGGATGTGCTCAGTTTAGAGTCCGTGCAACAGGAAGTCTGAGTGGTTGGGAGCACCCACCCTTGGCAGTGCAGGCTAAGACAGGCCAGAGCACACACGTGCCAGCCACCCCAGCCACCCCTTCCTGCTCACAAAGGCCTCCCAAAACAAAAGATGCTCCAGAAGGGCATGGGAGGCCACGTGGAGACAGGGCTGGGCAGAGGTTGGGTCTGATTTGAGAGGCCTGGAGACTAGGTTTCCTGCAGGAGTAGGGGAAGGTGCTTCAGGGTCTTTGGAGACAAAGGAAATGACCCAGAAACGGGGCACAAGAACATTTAACAAGTAGTCTTTGTGCGGGTGACAGAGGGGTCGGGACATTGCAGGCACTGTGCGTGCATGAGAACGGAGTCCTGGCCTGGGCCTGCCCCTTCCTGCTACTCCTGGTGTTGGCCCAGAGGACAGTTTCTGCTGTAGCTGCTACCAGCTGGGAAGTGGGCACGGAGGGCTGGGGGAGGCGTTGAGGAAAGGGAGAGGCGTGTCGTCTCTTCCTCCTTCAGAAGTGCCTCTCTTAAATCAAACAATTCAATCCAGGTGGAAGAGCACTGGCAGCCGGGAGGGAAGAAGGAGAAGCAGACGATAAAAAAAAAAAAAATCAATAACGCTTCCCCATAAAATAAATTGAGATTTGTGGAATTCACTTCCACTTGACATCAAAGATGCCGATTTGGTGAATTCGTTTAAGGCCAAATTGAAAATGTATCGTTTTAATCCGGGTCCCTGAGCTACCCCGGGCTCGGTGGCAAGGGCCCAGGGGACTGGGTTTATGGCCCGCAGCCTGGGCTGTGTATCTGGGGCCCACTGACCTGCATGGCTCTAAGGGTGCTGGGCTTGGCCCCGCAGGTGGGGCCAGTGAGAAAGTGCATGGACAGTCAGCACCAGGCTTGGCAGGCGGGTGACGGTCAGTGAGAGTCACTTCGTGATGCTTGCAGTGACCAGTCGGGGACCTTGGGCAAGTCACCAAACATCTACCCTGACCTCCACTCCCTGAGCTCCCCACCAGCCTGGAGGTGCACATCCATGTGTCCCTCTGGCCTGGGCGCCTGTGTCAGTGAGCTGAATGTGTTCAGGGATGATTCTCTCATCTCAGCAGCTCCCCAGCCCTCGCCCTCCAGAGCCTTGGGCTGACACACACTCATGGGCATCAGGAAGGGCCGAGGGAGATGGCTTAGAGAGAGGCCTGGGGCGTGGGGTGAGTTCGGGGTGGTGATGGCAGGGCCATAGGCAGACAAAACCCACAGCCACATCCACCCCAAACCAACTCCAGTCCACAGGCCCAGGCTCCGGGCTCTCGGGCCCGAGCTTGATTTGACCCCCTCAAATTGAATGTTCACTTTAGCCTAGATTTGCAAAGCAATTTGTTAATACTCCTGCGCGGGGGTTGTTTTCTCTAGGGTTTTAAAGAAAAAACTCATTTCAATGGAAAATTCACGGCACCAAATTGAAATGTATTCTGAGCAGAGCGAGCGGTTCAGAATTTCCAGGCCCCGGTGCTCAGCGCTCGGCCCCTTGTAATTACACTTTCTTTGTGCGTCAGCTGCAGGCCCGGCCAGGCAGACAGGGGTAATGCCGGCCCTTCGGAGCAGAGAACGGACGTTTGTGCCTGTTCCCTTTCAGCGGGCGCTCTTCCAGCAGGATGGGAGAGAGGCTCGCCGGAATCGCTCCATCAAGGGGAACAAAACGATGAGAATCTTAAGCCTCCGCGGCTTCTGCCCCAACACTCTCTGTAGGGTCACATTGATTGCTGCAAGTGCAGCGGGGAACAAGGACATCAATCCTCTTCTCTGTAGCACATGGTTGGGACATTTTGCTTTGAGATGACCCCCCAGCATGTCCTGGCTCAATATGCAGCACAGGCAGACACACACGAGACACAAACCTGCTTACACATATACACGTACATGTACACCTGTCACACACAAACACTCACAGGCACCCTCCCCTACATACACCCCAGATCACACACACACACACACACACACACACACACACACTAAAACCTCACTACCATTGAGTTAGTTCTGACACTTAGTGACCCTACAGGACAAAGTAGAAAGACCCTGCTGAATAGCCTTCTGTGAGCAGAAAGCCTCCTCTTTCTCCTGCAGAGCAGCGGGTGGATTTGAACTGCTATTTCCAATAGCCTCATATGCATGCGAGAGTTGGGTGTGGAATTAGGAAGACTGAACGACAAGTGATGCATTTGAATTATGGTGCCGGCGAAGATTGTCAAAAGTGTCATGGATTGCCGGAAGAACAAACACATCTGTCTTGGCAGGAGGATGCTTCTTAGAAGGAAGGATATGGGGATTTCTTCTCACGTGCTTTGGCCATGTGTTCAGGAGGGACCATGCCCTGGAGAGGACACGGTGCCTGGGGAAGCAGAAGTCAATGCAAAAGAGGAAGACCTCCAGAGAGATAAGTTGACATAGTGCTGCCACGTCACAATCACGTAGGTTCCAACATACCTGCTGTGAGAATGGCGCAGGACCAGCGGTGTTTGTTTGTTTTTTCTGTTGTGAATAGAGTCGCTACAAGTAAGAACCGATTCACTGGCTAACACCACCACCAACAACACGGTGCTGCAAATTAACACGAGCAGACATTTAATGAACTCCTGCTTCCCTGAAAAGGGAAATTTGGATATGGTCTACATTATCATTTTAGGGGATTCTTGATCATTTTCCTAAGCACGTTGGTCATATCGTGACTAAGTAGGAGAAGACGCTCCGACGGAAGCGCTCGGGAATGAGCCATCAGCATGCCTTGCGTTTGAAAGCACTGACGAAGATAGAGGCAGAAGTAAATGACCCGTGCTCGTAATTCTTGCATCTGAGGGCAGGCAAGGTATTCGTTACAATATGCGTTTAATATTGTGTATGTTCTAAACTGTTTTCTGATTAAAAATCCAAGAGATAAAGAGTAGTCAGAAGGTTTCCAGGTGGTATTCGGTTGTACATTTCTTTAAAGCCTGATGTTATCTGTGTGTGTTGGTGGCAGAGGGAGCTGAAATTCTGAGGCCCCGCATACACATATTCAAGTTTGCAAGTGGGTTTTTTCAGTGGCTGAACCTTAATACCACTGACAGCTAGCCGATTCTGACTCATACTGCGCCTGTCTAGGCTCTCCGAGGGTGTAAAGTTGTATGGGACCGAGAACAGGGCAGGCTCAGATGGTGCCCCACACTGCCGGGTCTCAGGACTCGGCTATGGGAGTTAGGAATCACTCAATTCAAGTTGTATTATGTTACTTGCTACTCAAAGCATCCTCACTTCAATACTTAGTTACGCTGTGGAACAATCGCCGTGCAGAGTGTCACTACCTTTCTCTGTCCTACCCGGCCAGTTTTCTTCCCTTAGGACAGAACTGTGTCGTCTTCCTTTTGTCCTCTTAAAAACTAGCTCAGGGATGGGCACAGAGTGAAAGAGAACCTGTTAACCAGGTGGCCTTTGGACCTTTGTGCCTTCTGGGGGGGGGGGTCTCCTCTTAGAAATTTGCCAAAGGAGTTTATCCAGTGTAAATGTGCATATGGGATAGGTGGATCGGTGGATGGATCACTGGATGAATCAATGGATAGATGGCCAAAGAAGAGATATTTATCAATATTGCTTTTATAAAGGGGCCCCAGCATCCCCACCTCCAAGTCTAGTGTGGAGTTAGATGCGAGGCTGGGGAGACTTCACCTCGCATGCTTCAGCCATGTTGTCAGGAGAGAGCAGTCCCTGGAAAAGGACAGTGGACTTGGCGGAGAGAACAAGCAAGCTGACACGGGAAGGACCCTCTCCACCAGATGGCTGGCACCACGGCTGCCCCCACAGGCTCGTCCATAGGAAAGGTGGTGAGGAGGTGCAGGGACAGCAGTGTTTGGGTCTGGTGTACATGGCCCAGCGGAGCTTTTTTAGCCCCTCCCTCCTGTGATGGGCTCACAGTCTCACATTGCCCAGAGAGAGCCAGTTTGTCCTCTGGGGCAAAGGGGCCATTGTCTACCTTGGGAGCTGCTGTCTTCAGCAAGGTGCCTCCATCCTGAAAGGCTTCTCCCAAGCTTTCATTGCTGTGGTTGATAATTTTGAAAATTATCTTTCAAGAATATTCCCAAAATAAAATTAGATGATTCTATGGACCCTGGGTTTTCTAACCACACTTCCACCGGCACCTCCAGATTCCAATGGACTCCTCCTCCCAGGGGGCTTTCCCTGCAGAGAGTCATCAAGGACAGTGAGCCCCAGCACTGGGCATGGCTGGCTGCTTCAGTTTGGGCCTTAGCGGCTTACTTGGTTAACTGGTGAATAGAAACAGAGAATTAACACATTGGGTCTGCCATCTCTTTATCCTTGGGACAAGTTAGTTTGAATTCTCAGGCACTGTTATTGTTACGTTTGTGAGGTATTTCAAATGCCTCCTTTCCACAGGGAAGTGTTTGTAAGGCACCCCCAAACCAAAAACAGACTCACTGCCATCAAGTCAATTCTGGCTTTCAGTGACCTTATGGGACAAAGTAGAACTGCCATCGTGGATTTCTGAGTCTATAACTTTTCATGGGAGTAGAAAGCCTCATCTCTCTCCCAAGGAGCAACGAGGTGGTTTCAAACTGCTTACCTTGAAGTTAGCAGCCCAACACGTAACCACTACACCACCAGGGCTCCTTGTAAGGCATGCAGTCCTTAGTTAAATGATGGAGAGGCAACCATCACTCAGAGCAGCCTCACTGCCTGCCAGAAGCCAAGGATCTCTAGCTAGGTCTCTAGCTAGGTCATTAATTCCATGGGAGGTCTCCTTCTGGCAGGCAGTGTGGCTGTGCAGTACAGGGAAGCAGGCAAGGACAGGTGTGTTACACAGGGTTCTCTAGAGAGACACACCAGATTGCTAATAATTATACATATACACATATATTTATACAGATAGATATATAACACAAGAAATGAACAGTTAAATTATATACAGATAGATATATAATACAAGAAATGAGCAGTTAAATGATAAAGCAATACAAATGGCTCAGTGTAACTCACTCCCATGAGACAGTTGTGAGGCACTAGCAGTCCTTCAAATCTTGAGGGCCATCAGGTAGTTCTCTGTAGAGAAATTCAGGCTATCTGGGCACAGACAGTAAACAGCAAGGCAGGTCACCAACAGTTAGCCAGGTCACCAACAGTCAGTCCCCAGCTCAAGAAATGTAAATTCCAGTTGTGTGGCAAAGCAGGTCTTGAAGGAACTTCAAATTACAGCAACACAGTCCACGGGTTAGGTGTCCCACAGGTAGTGTAGCTTTCAAATTGAGGCACAGAACTAGCAAGGCAGCCGCACACTGGTCCGGTGATCAAAGGGCGAGAGACAAGAAAGGCAAGGCTTGCCGAACCATCTATCTCTCTGCCTTTCAATTAATCCCACATGTGTTGATCAGCCAGGTTGGCACAATAAAGTAACTACCTCAACAGGAAAATATGGACAGAGGGCTCTGGGAGAGGTGCAGCCCGGAACGCAGACCTGAGCTCCAGGTGACTTGGCCCTCGAGGCCACAGAACAGTCACCGTCCTTCCTGAGGGTCCTGGATCCGAATGCCCTGGCTCTGTTTCCAGCCTCCCTTCCTGCAAGCCACCCTGCACAGCACCAGTGAGCAGACCTGGGAAATGCCACCCACTGCCCAGAAAACTCCCACCCACCCATTCCACACAATGGGACAGGCCGTGCTTCCCGCTTCTGGGACTTTAGCTGGAGAGGGGAGAGGAGCCAGGAGCAAAAATGCTCCTGGATGTGTGATGACATGGAATCACTGTACAAGAGGTGCTTCTTTTAATCCCATTTTCAAAGGAACTTTTAGAAAAATATTTTTTTTCTTGTGAATGAAATGAAGGTTTACAGATCGGTTTTACATTTGGCCATGTATGCATGTTTTGTTTCCATTCATCCAGTGATGGTGACCTGCATGTCCCACCCCGTACCCAACGTCCTCCCTGGGTTTCCTGACTCCATTCCTCTTATTGCCCTTGCCGTCAGTCCTTGAGCAAGTGCTCACCTCGTGATCCTGAATGGTCGATGATCTAACACGGCTATGTCCACATTCAGACCTGAAGGGTGATTAAGGGCAATCGTTTGAGGGGTCTGGCCAACTTAACTGACCAGTCACACAGGCCTCTTTTATGATTTTGAGCTTTGTCCACATTTTTCTCCTCACACTCTGTCCAGGACATTCTAATAGCATCCTATTCAGAGTAGTTTTGGTGGTAGCCGGGCACCATCTAGTTCTTCTGATCTCAGAGCTGCAGCGACTGGTGTTTGCACTGGACTCATTCACATGTTTTTCGATTACCAGCATCCTTTTTACGTTTGGATGGCGAGAGACCAATAGTTGTACCTCTCCCATGAACTTTGGAAGCCAATCCCCTGGGATTCTGTTGTCACCGAGCATCATAGTGCATGTGCACATGACGAGCAGCAGAGTGCTCTCACAGCAGAGGTCACACACCTGCTAGAGAAGGCCAGAGAAGGTCTCCCGGTGCCTCAGTTTCCATCTTATTCCATAAAGTGAAAATAATAGAACCCTCCTCAAAGGGCTGTGATGAGAACTCAGGCGATTAGTATACACAAAGCTCTTTGCAAGGACCCCTGCTGGTTGTATTTTAGGCATCGGTTGCAAACCAAAAGGTTGGTGGTTCGAACCCAGCAGTTGTTCTGTGGGCGAAAGAAGAAAGAGCCTGCTTCCATAAAGAATAGCAGCCCCAGAAACCCTAGGGAGCAGCTCAACCTACCCTGTCCTGCTGGGGCACGGTGAGTCGGGACAGACTCCATGTCCATGGGTTTGAAGTGTTTCCCATGGTGCCCGGCACACAGAAAGTGTTATGAAAACACATGCTACTCCTATCATGACTCCCAGCTGAGGCAACAAGTAAACTTGGGGTGGTGTCACACAGCGGAAAATGGGCAACTTGTTTTTAAAGAAAGTGCTTGGACTCCAGGGGCCGGCCTGCAAGTCCCCAGTCCATTCTCTAGGAGGCCTGAGCTCAGGGAGCAAGTGTTAAGCTGCCAGGTTCAGAGGAGGCCCCACCCCCAGCCCTCACTGCTGGCTGCCACAAGGGCTCTCTCTCCCTTTGCTGATGTCCTCCGGCCCATCCTACCGCCATCAGCCTGGACCCCTATCCTGGGCCTGTGATGTGAGTGCACCTGTGTGATGCACATGGCTCTTCACCCAACTGTGGACATCATGGTCCCCAAGAGCAAGAGCCATGCAGCCCTTGGGATTTCTAATGAGGACACATGACCTAAACGGGTCAGTCTGATGGCACCTTCCCACACAAGATGGGCTCTAGAGGCAGTGACCCAAAGGTGCCAGGGGGGTCACAAGCTGTTGTCAGTAGTTGCAGCAAAGTCCAGGATTCAGTGTTGGCCATGGTGGCGATACCAGCCCACCACGGGGCCTACAACAGACTGCTCCGCGGCTCCTCCATCTGGGCTTTCTGAGCGGGTTTACAATACCCTGTATTGACATGCTCTCCTTAATGTAACATAGAAAGCATATTCCCAATGGGGGTTACATCCACAGAAATGGGGATTCGTATAACATACAAAGCATATTCCCAATGGGGATTACAAACAAGGATCATAGCTCACAGCTGTATAGTCCATTCTGATTCGTGGACTAACAGGTGGGGAGAACTGCCTGGGGGTTTCTGAGACTGCAATGTTTGATGGGAGTAGAAAGCCTCATCTTTTTCCCTGGAGCAGCTGGTGGTTTCGAACTGCTGACCTTGGCCCAGTGTCGGATATCAGTTCAGCATAATTACTGTCCAGCAGTTAAACATAGCGTACAGTGGTACACACTGCCTTGGAACGCCCTGTTCTGGGAAGTCTCTAGCAAAAGCCTTGTCAAGGAGGCCGTGTTTCCCACATAGAGATCCTGCATAAGGAGCAGCTGCTACACATTTCTCCCCAAAATGTGTTAAAAAAAAAATAAAGCTCTTGGCCCAGAACATTTGGCTGCATAGGCAAGCGTTGAAACCCAGACTCCCACGTGTTTTGCACAAAGCACTCGAGGCCATTTCTTGGCACACCTGGATCTGAGGCGCCCCATGTGCGGTGTGGGACGCAGGAGCAGATGACATCTGAGCACCCACCAGCTAGGGATGCTATGCTGGGATCCGGACGTCCCCCTGGGGCCTGACCATGCTGCCAGCGGGTTAATGAGAGTGCCGTTGTAGGTGCCATTGAGTCTACTCCGACCCATGATGACTCCTTGTGACATCATAGGACCACCTCCACGGGGCCATGATCTCTAAGGGGCAGACTGCCAGATCTTCCACCAATCGAGCCGCTGGGTGGATTTGAATGACCCGTCTCCCAGTTAGCAGCCAAGCCCTTAACTGTGGCACCACGAGGGCTCCTTGAAGGAGCCTGCTTCTTCGGACGAGCTCAGGAGTACAATCAGCACGACAGCATTTGACGCCTCGGAGGGCCAAGGACATGGTTTTCGCCCAGGCATCGATCCGCATGGCCTTGCTCTAAATCGCATCAGTGCGCTTCACGCTGATGGAGGTCGGGGACACGTGCACCCCTCACTCTCCCTGGACAAGGCCCCACGGCTCCCTCTTGAGTTGTCCTTCAGCCTTAAGCGCTACAGATGGATCCTTCTGCGGCACCAGCGCCGTGTTCATGCTCTGGGCCCTTGAAAACGGCCGTGTCCTGTGTCTAAGTGAGCTCATGATTGAATCCAGAGGACAAGGCACTGCCACGTGCACTCATGGGTGGTCCTCCTTTCCAGCACGTGGGACAAGAGCCTGTCCGGTGTGACCGAATGAGAGTCACATATACTGTCGTGTATCCACAATGACAGCACTGGGCCCGCTGGCATCCTCTTGTCACATGCACAGGCCTGTCAGGTCCCCAAGGGCAGTCACGGGTCTTGGTCATTCTAATCAAGACCATCACCCCTAGAGCAGGGCTCAGTGTCAGGGCGTCAGTGGAGGTCAGATGCAAACAGCCTGACTGAAGTCCTGGGTGACCCAAACCTCCTCCTGCCCTTCCTTGCCAAGTTTGGAACTTTCGGATGGAGAACTGAAACCCCGGAGAAGAAGAGCACTTTCTCCGCCTGGAAAAGGTTGGAAGGAGAGGCAACAGCAACAACTTTCATTACCTTGGCTCAGGGCCAGCCCCCAGCCAAGCTAATTTGTATCTATCATGTGATAGGTGATTTATGATGTATATATCAATATGTTTTTTAGTTCTCTTGCTTCTCTTCTGATGCCCCACTCCCTCCCTCTCTTCCCCCTCCTACCTCCTGTGTTCCAACCCCACCCCTTGAGACCCTGCTCTCAGTTGGCTGATAAGTAATGCTCTACTGATAAATGTGCCCTTTGACCCCCACATGTTAGAATGCGCAGCAGCCGGAGAAAGAGCCCTTTGTGGATAGTCAAGAATTCAGGGGTCCAGGCTTTCCTGACGCCCCTTATGTCAACCTGGCTAGATGCCCACAGACACGACCCACTCACCCAGCCCCGACATTCCCTCTGCTTTCTACCTGGTTGTTATTTCCCCCTTTTTCTGACAGTGCAATATTGCATATAATAACAATTACCAATGACCTCCACTGGGTTGTCCAATCTCATTATTGCCGATGCATTTGGTACCTGCCACTGCCAATTTGCCTCAGCTGAAGTTTTATTCAGTGGGATATGATAGAGCCGTACGGCAATCTTTTTCCATTTAAATAGTTTAATTGAGGAAAGCTATCAGATGTTTCCAAATTTAATGTATACAACAATTTGCTTTTTCCTATCTCTTTTCAGAGTTGAGTTGGAAGAAAATGACATCTGATTCTTATAGAAGGAAAGCAATTACATTTTGGCGTCTGCCTTCCCCGGCTTGCATATGTTTTTAAACATAAAAAGAAATTCTTAATATGTAATTGTCAGGTAATAAAAAGGGAAAAATATTTTACTTTGCGTTTATGAAGTAATTTTTCAAAAGCATAAGGGAATTACATGTTAATGTTTTATGTTTATGACTGCACTCTAATACTGCACTATTTCTTCAAGTTTGGGGGCTTTTTTTTTCCCTCGCTGAAGATGAGTCTGAGATTATCAGGCCTCGCTCAAACTCCATCTGTCCTCCACACACGCCCTGGGAGCACGCAGCTTTCCTCTCAGAGCGCCAATCTTCGGTATGCGCCTTATTAACATTCGTCTTCTGCATTGGATTATGACAAGTGGATGATGACAGGTGAGCTCCGTCCCTACACTGTAAGCTGTCCAAGACGGTAACCTGTCCACGAGTCAAGATCTTTTTTACCCCCTTATGATATGCTTGTGTTCTCCATCATGCTCAGCAAAGGACCAAGCTCACGATAGTTGATGCTCAGTAAACACTTGTTGATAGAATAGTCATTGGATTGTCAAATAACCCAATGCCCTGCCATTGAGTTGATTCCAATTCACAGCAACTCTATAGAATATAGTAGACCTGCCCCTTCCCAGACTGTAAATCTTTCCAAAAGCAGACAGCTCACCTTCCATCCCAAGAGTGGATTGGTTGGTAGATTTGAACTGCTGATCTTATAGTTAGCAGCTCCACATACAATCCACTCTCCGACCAGGGCTCCTTGGCGACATAAAAAAATGACAAGTAAAGAGGGATATTATTCCAGCATCGAATGCCTGATACAGAGAAGAGGCTCAATGAATGGGATGGATGGTAGGTGGCTAGATGATGGATGCAAGGATGAATGGGTGGATTGTAAACTCCACACACATCTTCCAGAAAGATCCAGGGATTCCTCACAGCACTCCAGGGTACCTCACTGTCCAGATCTCAGCGCCTCCATTGCTCAGAAAAGTATTTGATGGTCTCCAAGATAATTCCAGAATATATTGGGATTTGATAGTGATAAGAGTTAACTGAATTGTCACATAACCGAATGCACTGCCATTGAGTCAAGTCCAACTCACGGCAACTAGGGGGCAGAGTGACCTTCTTGTTAGAGGAAAGGCTGGCAAGGCTTCCTCTCATGCACTTTGGACCTGCGGTCAGGAGAGATTGCCCCTGGAGAAGAACATCATGTAGAGGGGCTGCAAAAAGGAGGAAGGCCCTCCACAAGTGGCTGCACCAGGAATGGCTCAAGCATTGGAATCCTTGTGAGGATGGAGAAGGATCAGGTCAGGTTCGGTTCTGTTCTGCATAGGGTCGCTATGAGTCGGAACCAACTAGATGACACCTAGCAACACGACAACCTCCTCTTTCAGGTGGCTCTCCCTTCTCTTCTTCCTGCCACGTCGCTTCTTATCTGCTAGCTACATCCTTTCTTAGGTGAGGGGCTCCCCTCACACTTCAATGAGTAAAGAAAAGCCATGGACAGAAACCCTCTCGTCTGGCCTCCACCAAATCCACAGCCTGACCGGCACTGGGGCCATCTTCGCTTCCTTCCCTGTGTCTTCTTAGAAGAGCAGAGACCTCCCTCTGTGTGCTGGATCCAGTTTGCTGTCTCCTGATGACGACTTCGCTGCGGTGGGATCTTCCATGCGTGGTCCATTTCTCCTCCTCCTGGATCATTGTATTTCTCAGAGCATAGCAATTCAGACATCTATAAGGGGATCCTTTCCCCAAACATTTCCACCACTGGGAGGATTATCGCTCTTTTTAATTTTTAGTGGTTTGGTAATAGAGATGCTATCGCCTCCTGTTTTTACTTCTGGTTCTCTACTAGAGAAGTTTAACATGTATCTTTTCCTATACTTATTGAAATTGAAGTTTTATCTTTTCTGAACCATCTCTTCAAATCTTTTGCTTGTTTTCTGAAGCCTTGCTTGTTGCTCCCTTATTCATTTATAGGAGTTTGTAGTGAGTTTAGGGTGCTAACAATTTCTCCATCATCTGCATTGGGCTAGATGCTAACCAATCTTTTATATTCCTTTGCCTATGACATTTTAACCATGTTAATGCTACAACACTTTCTATATAGTGAAATATGCCTCTCTTTCCCTTTATAGCTTCTGAAGTTCCAGATTCTGACTCATTAAAAACTGTTCTATGAGCAGTTCTCTTCCAGAGTAGAACTGCTTCTGTGGGTTTCTGAGACGGTAAATCTTTATGGAAGTAGAAAGAGAGCCTCATCTTTCTTCCTCACACTGGTGGGTAGCTTTGAACTGCTGACTTTCTGGTTAGCAGCCCAATACATAACCCATTAAGCCACCCGGGCTCCATATATGTTTATATACTACTGATTTTTTTATAGTAAGTTAGCAGTTTTACTTTTCTATATTGAAGCCCTTAATCAGATAGTATTCTTCCTTTGTAAAACGTTTTATTGGCACCTAATACATATCACACAATCCAGGGGTTCAATTATATCAAGAATGATGCAATCATTACCAGAGTCAATTTTGGAACATTGTCTTCTTTCTTGTACTCATTGTTATTAGCTCCCCGTTTTCCCCCAACCCGCCCTGCCATAACTGCCATACCCCCCAAGAATTCATTAATCCAGTCACTCTCTAGAATAGCTTTACTTATTCTGAATTTCATATACAGAAAAGCATAGAAAGCAACAGCATCTATCAAAAAGTAGAACGGAAAAAACTCAATTGAAAAGAAAATATTAAAAGCAAGACCAAATCTCCACTTTCCAAAGCACTCTGCACGATAGCAAGGCTGGCTGTTCACACCCCTGGTCCATGGTCAGAGGGGTTCACCAGAGGCTTCCTCCACATGTACTTCCCCTTCACTTTTTTTCCCCAACTGAAACAACTAAATGGGTCAAAGGGAGAGCAAATGATATTACATGTTAACCTAGCTACATCTGCCATAATTAACTTTGCAATGTTCTCTGATAACAAGGCGTTTCAAATCCCTCGGCTATGGTTCGAGGGGGGTTACCTGAGACTTAATCTATGTGGGGGCCCTGCAAATGGATTTTGGGCTTCCACTGCCATCCAAAGCCTTCTACAAACCAGGTTTCCCAATTTAAGCTCTGATATCATCCCCTCCTTCAGATATGGATTGTATTATTTATAATTCTTAATCCTTGGATCACACAGGCTGGTGTGCTTCTTCCATGTTGACGCTACACTTAGACAGCTGCTTAGCTGAAGAGAAGCCTTTAAAACCTGAGGTGGAATTCCTTATAATCACTAGGCACCATCTAGTTTCTTCACCACACTTTGCTATAACAAAATGGGATTTTTTGATCCTTTGAAGTGAAGTGGGGGGAATCTCTTTTTTCTTCTAAATAATAATAATAAACACAATTTATTAAGACTTTTCTGTTGAGATTTATTTACACATTTCCTTTCTATTCATATAGCACCCCGTTCTTTCTGTAGTATGCTTTTTATCTAGTAAGAAACTAAACTACTCTCCCACAAATACTCTTTAAGTGTTTTTCTTCATCTTTCTCAGACATTTTTTTTTCATAACAACTTGTGATAATTTAATGCAATTTTAAAAATCCACTTGGATTCCAGTTGGAATTTCCTTACACGTATACAGTAATTTGGGGGAAGAATTGGACTTTTTATGATATGAAGACTTCCCATCCAGGAAAATGGCACATGTTCCACTTGTGTACAGATAGTCTTTGATTTCCTGTGACATTAGACACATGTCTCCGTGTTGGTCTAATTCTTAGCTGGAATTTGCATTTGTGTGGCTTTTAGCATCTAGGCTCAGCAAAGTCCCAGAGACAGCAATGGCTGACTGGAACGGAAGACCTTAATTAAACCGGCAATCTGTAAACATAAAAGCAAGCCCTCTGGCTTGTGCTCGGGGGCAGAATGTCTCCCTGAAGGGGCCCTGGTAGCACAGTAGTCAACCTGATCAGCTGATCACCCAAAGGCTGCCCGCTGGAGCCCAGCCAGCTCCTCCAAGGGCAAGAAACATAATGCTCCGGTCAAGGTTACATCTAGAAGCCCTCCGAGGCAGCCCTACTCTGACCTCTGAGTGGAAGTGGGCCTGCAGCACACAGCAACAAGTCAGACTGACTTTCAGTCAAAGAGACCCCATTCAGCTGTTGCTCACTGAGACTGACTCTTCATTTGTGAAGTATGGATAACGGTACCTGCCTCATTCGGTTGGCGTACTCATTAAAGAAGATGCAGTGTGCACACAGTAGGTGCTTGCTCATAAGTGCTTCCCATGCAGTTGTCCAGTTGCCACCGAGCTGGTTGCCACCATGAAAACCACAGGAAGACTGTGCTGCATAGGGATTCGATGGCCGTCACCTCTTGGACTTCTGAATGGACCTCAACGACACAGATGGACTAAAGCTTTTGAGATTTTCATTTGCTGATGTGACATGATAAGGAGCCTGGTGGCACAAAATCACCAGCCATCACGCAGGAGAAACATGGGGCTTCTGACTCCTCTAAAGAGCTGCAGTCTCAGAAACCCAAAGGGGCAGGTCTACCTAGCCCTCTAGGGTCGCTGTGAGTTGGCACCCACTCGATGGCAGTGAGTTTGGCCGTGGCTTTGTGTGGAGGGGGCATGGCTCAAAATGAGGGAAAAGAACACAGCGGGTAGCATCCATCAGTGATTGGAATGTGGAATTCGGGAAGCATGAATCTAGGAAAATTGGCAGGTGTCAATAACTAAATGGAAGATTTGAAGATAGATATTCCAGGCCAGTGGCATCACTTGGGTGGGTGGCACCCAGGGAAGTTATTCACTCCACACCACAGTCCCTCATAATCGTTCTCCCACACCAGACGATACGGAATTCTTAGTCATTTGACTACCGATTTTAATACAAGAATAACAAGTTATCAATGTAATTGTAAATTGTTTAAGTGCAATATTTTTTAAATCCAATGATGACTAACAACAAAATGATTTTATAAAAATCTCTTCACAATATTAGTTACAACATTGTTAGTAACTGAGCTTTTAAAAATTTTTCTCCTTTTCCTTTATTTACTATTCATTCTCCAAAACAAATATTAATTACCAACTGCAACATTATTGTAGCTAAAACACCAGAAACCATGACACAATAAGTAATTATTAAGACCCCAGCAGCAGTAGTTGGACGATATGGCCTTGATGATGGATTTGAATCACCAATCTTGTTCACAGCCAATGTCTAATCCACAGGGCCACTGTTTCAGTCCGGGTTGACTACAGAAACAAACCCAGGGGGACCCATGTGTAGAAGAGAGAATTTTATATAAACAAGTAATTGTATATTATGAAAGCATCCCAGTCCAATCCAGATCAAGTCCATAAGTCTGATATTAGCCCACATGTCTGATACCAGTCTATAAATTCCCCTTCACACTCACGCAGTACATGCAATGACACTGACTGCAGGAAGATCACAGGCCAGTGGGTGGAAATCCTTGTGGTTCCAGTGGTGGTGGAAGTATCTCAGCACAGTCATGGGTCTCCACATGGTTCCTCCAGTTCCAGGGCTCTGGCTCCGTCATGGTAGCTCCATGTGGCTTGTCCACAGGAATGCCTAGTGGAGAGAGTGTGTCCCACCCATTCAGGGAGGAAGACAGGAGCTCCCAGAATCCTCAGAAGAAAGTCATGGCCATACAGAGGTCTCATTGGCTATGACATGATTGGCAGGCTAAACTCCACCCCTTCCTCAAGTTGAGAGTAGATTATGTAACTGCCACCACCACCAAAGCTCATCGGGTACATCCCACTGAGTTTAGAGACCATCTCAAATGTAGATTTGATGCATTGAACACGAATGGTCCAAGACTAGACAAGTTGTGGGAGGACCTCAGGAGCATCATACACAAGGAAAGCAAAGGGGTCATTAAAAACGGGGAGTGAGGAAAGACCCAAATGGAGAGACTAAGCAACTGAAACTGGTGCTTGAACATAGATTAGCTAAAGCGAACAGAAGGAGTGATGAATCAAAAGAACTCGACAGAAAAGTTCAAAGGTCAGTTTTGAGAAGACACACTATTGTAATGAAATGTGCAAAGATGTGCAGTTAGAAAACCAGAAGGGAGGAGCCTGCTCAGTGTTTCTCAATGTGAAAGAACTCGAGAAAAAAATTCACGTCTCGAATTGCAATGTTGAAGGATTCTATGAATGGGGGGAGGGGAATATTGAAAGCAGGAATGCTAGTAAGATGTTTATTGTGTTCTTCCTGACTATACAAAGGCATGCAACTGCGTGGAGCATCACAATTTATGGACAGCATTGCAAAGAAAGAGATTCAAGAACATTCAGTTGCGCTCATGCAGAACCTGTACATAGGCCCAGGGGCAGTGTTAGAACGAACACGGGGATACTTCGCGGCTTCAAGTCCAGGAAACATGTGCATCAGGTTGCATCCTTGCCCCACATTTATTCGATCTTCATGCTGAGCAAGCAATCTGATCAACTGCGGCCTATGAAGAGAGACCTTGTGTTGTCAGGATTGGTGGAAGACTCATTCACAGTTTACATGGAGCATCTACTGCAGAGCTATAAACAGCATTGCATTTTGCTATTTTTGTTTAATCAAGGTTTCTGTGACTTTGTAGCAATATTTATTTTTTTTACTTACCCTCATGCATATATGCATCTGTGCATATATGTATGTAACACATGCATATAAACACATGTATGTATATACATATGCATATACCCAGACATATGTATCACATATGCCAAGTTATAAATAAACACAAGCACATACAGTATCTAGAGCTCAATTTGGATAAATGTCCTATTGGTGGTAGCCAACTCTTCATGAGCTGGACTGAAGGAAAAAATAGATTTCGGTTGATGTAACCAAACCAAACTCACTGCCATTGAGTCAATGTCCACTGCCAGCAACCCAGTAGGCCAGGAGAACTGGCCCTGTGGGTTTCTGAGATGGCTACTCTTTATGGGAATAGAAAGGTCTGCCTTTCTCCCTCCCCTTGAATTGGTAGTTGCTTTTTTGGGATGAACACTGGAATATTCATTACTGCAAAAACACTTTCATCTCTTGTTAAACACCCAAATCAGAGCTCAGATCACGAGACACAGCTTTTCTCTACAGAGGGTTGTGCTGCGGATGAAAAGGTTCCACTCTCAGAAGAGAGGCCTGACGACCTACATCGGAAAGTTCTGCCCTCCTCTGCACACGGTCCATCTCCACTTCTGAGATCATCCCCATCAAAGGTGCAGTTGTTGCTTGCCGGGGAGCTGGTTGGAACTCATAGCGACCCTTAAAGGACAGGCTGGAACTGCCCCCTGTCGGTTTCTGAAACTTTTAACTCTTCGTGGTGCAGAAGGGTCTTTTTTCTTCTTCAGAGAGATGGGTGGCTTTGAACAGCTGACCTTTTGGTTAGTATCCACCATGCCACCTGGGCGCTCAACTGTCTTCCTAGGCTCTGATTTTTATTCCAGCAACCTTCAGGTCTTTTCTCCCACGCAGCTCTGTCCTAAGCTTGTCACGAAATGTCCAGAATGCTCCCTGGGGAGGGGGGGGGGGAGAGGCGGTACCATCCCCGCTGAGGGGACCCACCTGGCTAAGTCAGGAGTTGGCAGGCTTGGACTCCAAGGGCCCCCAGAGGAAGCTCAGGCAGCGCTGCCCTCCCGCGACACGCAGCCTCCAGTGTGGGCCGGGGTCCGGACGCCCATTGTGAGCCCACGCGGGCCGAGCCCAAGCCCGAGAGCCAGAGCCCGAGGGGGCGCGGGCTGGGGAAGATGGATGGCTGCGGCGCGCTGCGCTGGGCCGGGGCCCGGATTTCCTGCGACCTCGCAGCCTCTTTGTTGGCGGCGAGAGCAACAAGCTCCTGGCTTATGGAGGAGGTCAGGGGAAAGTGATTTCAATTAGAGGCGGATCACGGAGGTCTCAAGCCAACACAGACAAGTTGTGTAACACCGGCGGCGTGGGGACCGAAGTCATTTATCCTCTTCTGAGCCAGGCAGCCTGGCTTTTGCAGCCGGTCCCTTTGCTTCCTGCATCACCCCCACCCCGCCCCCCGCACCCATCTCCGCCTTTCTTCTCTTTCTGACCTCTGCCAGGAAAGGGGCTGGAAAAGGAAGCCAGGGCCGCCTGTCGCTGCATTTGCTGTCCATCTCTGCAGTGTGAGCGCAGCGACCCATCTGGGAGGCCAGGGGAGGGGGCCTGCGGCAGAGGTGTGGCTGCGTGGGCTTCAGGGGTTCAAAGTGGACACAGAGGAAACCAGGGAGAGGAAGACTATGGCCTGGCTGATCAGCGCCCTTCCCCCTGCTTTCTGTCCAAATTGTCCCCATCCTTCAAGGTCCATCTCCTGGCCACCTCCGTCCATGAAGTCACACAGATTTACCTTCGCACTCAGAGCCAGAACCCCGTCTCCCCCGCTTTGGCTTCCCCTAGTTCTTGAGGTTGACTTTCTCCAGTTTGAGCCCCTGTTCTGTTGAGTTGACTGTACCTTCCTCTTATTGGTAGGTGCTGTGGAGTTGAGCCAACTCGGACCCATAACTGCCCCCTGCAACGCCTTAGAACTGCCCATGGGCTTTGTGGGCTGTCATCTGTATGGGGGCAGATGGCTGGGTCTTTCTGCTGTGGAGCCGTGGGGTGCCTGGAACCCAAGTCTTTTCTTCCTGGAACCCAAGTATTTCCTTCCTGGAACCCAAGTATTTCCTTCCTGGAACCCAAGTATTTCCTCTGAAGCCCCTGCATCCTGCCCACCCCCCCAGCATTCCGCACTGGGATGCACAGTCCTGGGGCCAGTAGGGGCCAGCTGTTTGTTGCCCATCGCTCCAACCCAGGTGGCCTTGCAGATACAGGACGAGATGCTGCGCTGTCCCGAGCCATCCTGGAGAAGGTGGGTAGGTTCCAGTGTGCTGCCGGGTCAATCCATCTCACTGAGGGTTCCCGCCTTCTGGGGACCCTCAATTTTCCCCAAAGTGATGTCGCTTTGTCGGGGTTGGTCTTTTCCTGAGGACATGTCCAAAGTACGCAAGCCCACATTTTGCCACCCTCTTTTCTAAGCACCCAGTTTTATGTCTTCTCAGACCTATTTGTTGGTTCTGGCAGAGTGAACAGTCTTCACTAACGCCACGGCTCCAAATGCCAACACAGACTCTGGCAAACTGGGGCATGCACAGTGGAATGGAGAGGGCCAGAGAGAGAGAGAGAGAGAGAGAGAGAGAGAGAGAGAGAGAGAGAGAGAGAGACGCCGAGATGTCCTGCACTGAAAATAGGAGACAGCCTACATGCTTCCTGAGCCTTATCCCCGATATCCTGAGTTATAGTCTGTTACTTCCTTAATCAGTCACTAAATTGTAATTATGGCCTGTGAGTTTGTGTGGCCATTTCAACGAATGATTGGACTCAGAGTGGATTATTGAACCCAGAAATCAATGATCAAACCCAGAAGCAGAGAGGGGTGTGGGAGAGAGCATAGGTGTCAGACTTGGTACAAAGGATGGAGAATGGAGCAATGGCTGATAGCTTGGCCATTACCCATTTGAATTGTGGGGCTAGAGAAGAATATTAAAAGTATTGTGGACTGCTAAGCAGACGAACCGATCCGCCTTAGAACAGGTCAGGCTGGAGTGCTCCTTAGAGGCAAGGATGGGGAGGCTTCGTCTCACTTACTTTGGGCGTGTTGTCGGGAGAGGCAGTCGCTGGAGAAGGGCGTTCTTTGGTGGAGGGGCAATGAAAAGAGGAAGTCACTCAAGGACGGACACGCGGCTGAAAAGATGGGCTCAAGCCTAGGAACAGTGGTGACGATGGTGCAGACCCGGCTGTGTTTCCTTCTGTTGTGCCACAGGGGTGCTACGGGCCAGAACCGACTCCATGGCAGCCAACCACAGCCCAGCCACGGAGAGGGCTCGGAGGATCCTCTACGCATCCCCGTGGCACGTGCTGTGCCCCAGCCTCCCAGACCTTCCCTGCGACCTCTCCACAACATGTCCTTGATGTGGCTCTGGCTTCTCCGGCTCTCCTCCAGCTCAAAGTCTCCCTCTCCCCACACCAGCCCTCCTACCCTCAGCTGCAAGTAATCTTGCCTCTCCATGGCCCATAGCCCGTTACCTATACCTCTGTGTGTCCCACCCTCCTGCCCCCCACCCCAAAAGAAAACCCTTCTCCCTACTCCAGAGCTATTGGACCTTGGGTCTCAGGTTTCCTTAAGGATGCTCCCTCTGCAAAGGCAAGGCTGCTGGGACACAATTGTGGGACAACCAGCCACTTTGAGTGGCAGGCTGTAGCCAAACCATGACCCAAGTCAGACTGCACAGAGGGGAAGATGCCATCATATTCCGGTCCCCAGGCAGGGCAGAGAGCGGGCCCTGTTCACAATACACGGCAGCAAAGCCCTGCTTGTCAGACCAGGAGAACCAACATCGCCTTCCCATCTGCTACCAGCCTGGTCCTGCAGAGAGAGGCACCCTGCTGTGGCTGGAGGGTGCTGGGCGAGCTTCCCCCCTGCAGGGCCCACAGTAGCATCCCTAAGGCCCCACAGACTCCAAAGTCCTTCAGGGAGGGACTGGCTGACCCCCCTCATTCTCCCCACACTCTGACTCATCTGCAAGCACTGAGCCCCGAGCCCGAAGCCCACAGACCCGGTGGTCTCTGTCCTCTCCAGGTGTGTCCTCTAAAAATGGGTGGGGGACATTTCTTGAATGCCTTCAGCTCAGGAGTGCCCTAGGTCCCTTCGCACTCCGGCCACCAATTTAAAAAAGAAAACGCAAACACCAGCGACAATAACCCAAACCCTGCCACCCAATGGTCATAGTCCAATTCTCAATTGGCTTTAGGGCCACGGCTCTGGGATGTTGAGTGTTCAAGTTGGGGGTGTGGTACTGTCTTTTCTATGCTGACCCCCGTGAAATGGTGGGGGGCCCTCCTGGATTTACAGTTCTCCCACACTCAGAAGTCCCTGGAGCCCCCTGCATTTCCTCCTCCCTCCACCCTGTTAGAAAGGCATCTGACCCTGGCCCTTCCTTCCTGCCAGCGCTGCCTGCCCCCACCCCCAGCCCAGTGGCCACCAAGGAGCGTGCCTGCTCTTGGGCAACTCTTGCTCTGGCCTCCAGGAATCAGGGCGCTGTGGCTGCGGTGGGCCGTGGGGAGGGGTCCGGCCTGCGCCAAGTCGTGGAGAACATTAAGCCTTTGCACCCCCACCCCCACGAGATTGCTGATCAAAAAGGGGAGGCAGACAAAAGGCGGGTGAATGGGAATCAAATTGAGTTGGGGCAGTGGACAGATGGGGCCTGCCAGGCGCCCACAGCCCACAGTCCTATTCATTAAAAAAGAAAGAAAAAGATCATCCACCTCCTCCCTGGCTTTGGAGTGTGTGTGTGTGGGGGGGGGGGTGTTGGGAGGGAGAGAGGTGGGAGGCATAGGGTGGGGGTGGGGCGCTGGGCTGGGGGCCCAGATGTTTTCCAAACCCTAGCAAGTCCCCCTGCCCTGCGTCACCTTCACCCTGCAGGTTAATTGTGTCTTTCCCCGGCTGGGCTGCTTGGAACATTTGTTTTCACAGAGCAAAACAAGTCTAGGTTCTTCAAGCAGGGCATCCCTGCGCATGAGGACCAAAGGAGGACAGGGGGTGGGGGGTGGGCAGGAAACCCTGCAGCACCTGAGATGACAGCCTGAGGGTGCAGACAGCATGCAGAGCCGAAGAATCTGAAATTATCCTTACGGCAGCCCCTACCTACAGAGATGCAAGGTCAGGCAGGGGACCCCATTGGCTCTTCCCCACTCCCTGCTCATGGCCTCAGCTGTCCCCTCGCAGCTATACCATGTGTATGGGCTGCCCTGGATGGCAAAGATGCTTGCAACTAAGACCTGTGCTGGGACTTTTCTAGCCACAAAGAACTTGCCTTCCAGGTTCCCACTTACTCGCAGCAGCAAACATGCCCTGTGTGCAGGGCTGGGCTAGCAGCCCCGTCTGACAGATGAGGAAAATGGCATGACTGGCTGATAGGCACAGGTCTACTCTGTGCCAGGCTTCAGGCACAGCTCTGTCCAGCCCACGTGCAAATAAATGCACTCATGTGTATCATGCCTGTGAGCCCTTGTGCACAGGGGCTCCGTGTGTCCATGTGGAGCGCATCCTTCCTGTTGCCTTTCTGTTACCGCTCCCAGAATCCTTTCACTCCTACGTCAACCTGCATCCCTCCTCTGATACCCACGCTCACACGTGCACACAGCAGACATCTGTGCTGGGCGACATTGACCCTTGCTCTGAACCTCTGACCCATCCTTCCAGGGGTCAAACCAAATGAACCCGAGATGCCATCTCAATCCCTATAATAGTTCTCCAAGTCCGATTACAAATGTGTTATTTGGAAGGTGTCTGCCCTGCAGGAGAAGGAGGCCCCCTTAATGGGGAGGAGGGATCAAGAGAGGAGGCTGAGAAATCAGGTGTCAGGCTGACCTTTAGGAGGGAGCCAAGTCCTCATTCTTCCTATTGATTCCTTTCAAGGAAGACAGAAGGCACTTCATCTCCCAGCTGTTGAGCTCAGACAGAGCTGGCGACGTGGGGGGAGCAAAGACAGCCACTGTCCTCCACGCCAGGGGAGCACCTGGGCAGAGGGCCCCACTGACCTGGATCTTGTAATTCTTGGTCATGAGCCTTGCAATTGCACCATGAGAGACTCATTCCTTTAGGGTGAGCATTGCCCTCCACCAGCTCCTGGTCTGAATAGTCTTGCTTCATCCCACTTGGGAAAGGTATTTGGTCATTTGCATAGTAGTCCTGGACTGGCTTGCTAGGCTTTTCTTTGGTTTTTCCTTTGTTCTTGTGAGATGTCCATGTTTTTTTGCTTAGATTTATTTTAATTGTGGTAAATATATATTTACCATAAATTATATATATAGATATATGTATCCATGTTTGCCATTTGAACTTTTTTTAGGTAATACAATTCAGTGACATTAATTATGTGCATCATGTTGTACAAACAGCACCACTGTCTTTCTAGATTTTTCCATCACCTTGAACAGAAATTCAGTGCCCCCTAAGTGTGGATTTCCCCCTGTCCTCTCCCTCCTGTCCCTTTGGTTGCTACATAAGCCAGTTCCTTTGTATTATTATTAACAGTTTTATCGGCATACAATTCACAAACTACACAATTCAGTGGTTCAGTCATCTTAAGAAGAGGTGTACAATCATCACCACCATCAATGTTAGAGCATCGCCTTCATCCTTGTGATCATTGGTAGTAGCTCCCCATCGCCCCCCAAATTCCCCTGCCAGAACCCCCAAAGAACCATCCATCCAGTTACTGTCTTTATAGATTTACCCATCCTGGGCTTCATCTAAAGGAAAATATTCTTAAAAGGAAAAACAACTGAAAACAATAACAAACTAAAACAGAAAGACCTTCATCAAAAGAAGAGCGGAGCATACGAAAAACTGGAACAAATTTAAAATGAGTCAAAGGGGAGATCAAAGATAAGGGGTTAAAGTTTAACCCGACTGCATCTGTGTGACCCACGCTCCGATGCACTGGGCGCGCTGGCAGGGCCGTCCGCTTCCTTGGCCCGTGGTCAGAGGGGATTTGCCAGAGGCTCAAAGAAAAACAACTTTAAAGTGTGTCAAAAGGGAGATCAAATGATATTACATTTTAACCTAACTACATCCATTTGCCAATTCTTGATCATGGATGACAAATGGAATCATACGCCGTGTGTCGGTATGTGGCTGACTTCTTCCAGGCGCATGATGTTTTCGTAACTCATTCATATTACATAGCTTGTATTGGAATTCCATTTCTCTTTCTGGCTCAGTGATATTTCACTGTATGCATGTGCCGTGTTTTGTTGATCCGTGCAGCTCCTGGCTGACACGTAGGTAGCTTGCACCTGCGGGCGGTTGTCACCAGTACTGCCAAGCACACCGTGTATGGGTGTCTGCTTCTCAGTTCCAGGCAGATCTCTGAATGGATGGAAGAGATCCAAGTTCTATTCTTGCCATGTGGCCTCGAGTCAGCCACTCTCTTTCAGAGCCTCAGTGTCCCCTTTATATAAGTAGAGGAGACCACACCGGAGGACCCTTCTAGCTGGGTGACTTTGGGCTCTGTGGGTGTCGCCTATAAATTTCTAAGAAAAGACATCCCCGACACAGTCCCCAAGCGGAGCTACTAGCATGCATCTCTACCTCCGCATAGGCCACTTTCTGCACGGGTGGTCTGCCCCAGCGCCCAGAGGCTGGCCTTGGGACCACCCTCCAAGCCCCATGCACCAGGGCTGTCCTTAAAGAAGTCTAGTCTCCTTCTTTATGATCAACGTCACCTCCAGCTTCCCCTCCTGCTCTCTCTGCTCCCAAGAAAGACCCCGATCTTCTCTCTCGGCTTCTGGGTCTCGTGGACCAATGGACAGACTCGGAGTAACAGTGTCCGTTTGTTCCTCTAAAGTGTCCCCTATCCCCACCAGGCAGGCTCTCTTGCTCGGTCAAACCCTCATATGTTTTACTTGTATGTGCTTCTACTAATGAGCCCCCGTGGTATGGTGGTTATGCATTGTGCTGTTCACTATCAGGTCACCAGTTCGAAACCACCAGCTGTTCCGCGAGAGAAAGATGAGACCGTAAGGATTTATAGTCTTGCCAACCCACAAGGGCCATTCTATTCTGTCTTCTAGGGTCTCTGTGACTCGATGGCAGTGAGTTTGCATTTTTGTTTGGTTCGGTTTGGGGCGCTTCTACTATTTTTCGAACAGGAGGACTGAGGCCTTTTCAATATCCCCTCGAAGGTGACCCAACACAGTACCATCAGTTGAACTGATGGGGAGCATGGAAGCCGCTGCTTGTGGGTGACAGGACGTGGGAAGAAAGCACTCTCAAATGATAAGACTGGCCGTCGGGAATGAGCCCCCCCCCACCCCATGTCTATGCATCTTCCCTAATGTCGGTCAACACCAGCGTGTCCCACCGTGCCGCCTCTCCTGGGCACCTGGCTCCTGAGAATGGCATCACTGGGCACTGGGGTCCCTGAGCTGCTTTATGCTTGAAAACAAGAGACAGGCCCATCCCCGTGGGTGCAGTAAAGTGCTACCTGAGACAACAGATTTTAGGGGCCAGTGGGGCCCTCTTGCTCCCTCATGAGCCCCTCTACTTCTCTCACGCTGCAGCCTCCAAAGCCAGGTCACAATGTGTTCTGGGCAAGAGCCAGTGAAATTATTTTTGCAACTTGGGGGGTGGGGGAATCTTGGCTCTAAAATAAGAAAACGGCAAAATCAAAATTAATTAAACTTTAATAAATGTTTGCAAAGTGTATCATTTTGTCGACTGTGCAACCACAACTCCACTCAGATAGTTAAATATAAATGAGGCTTCACGTGGGGCCGAGGCCATTTGTAAAGCGTGGTGTGGTGGAAGGGAGATGGAGCCGTGCGGAGCAAGACTGCTCTGGGGGTGGGGCTGCAGAGGAGCTCAGAGAGGCTTTTTCTGAGCCCAACTCTGAAGTTTCACTGGCACCCAGGATCCCCAGGGTCCCAGGAGACATGTCAACAAACTTCATGCAACCCTGGGGGTGAGTGGGGGTGGAAGATGTGCCCCAGAGAAATGGTATGCCTTTATGATATTTGTCCGTGAACTTTCAACATGGTCCAAGCCACCATGCTGACACCTTGGGGAGCAGTCTTTTCATTGAAAGACTTTTTAAAAATATCATTTTATTGGGGGCTCATACAACTCTTATCACCATCCATACATACATCAATTGTGTTGCCATCATAATTCTCAAAACATTTGCTCTCCACTTAAGCTCCTGGCATCAGGTTCTCGTTTTTCCCCTCTCCCCCTCCCTGCTCCCTCATGAACCCTTGATAATTTATAAATTATTATTTTGTCCTATCTTGCCCTGTCCGACGTCTCCCATCACCTCCTTTTCTGTTGTCCATTCCCCAGGGAGGAGGTCACACGTAGATCTTTGTAATTGGTTCCCTCTTTCCATCCCACTCACCCTCTACCCTCCCAGTATTGCCCCTCACACCACTGGTCCTGAAGGGATCATCTGCCCTGGATTCCCTGTGTTTCTTGTTCCTATCTGCACCAGTGTACATTGAAAGACTTTATAAGGAATGTGTGTCCCAGCCTTTCCTGTACGGGCACAATCCTTGACAGGGTCCTGAGAGTGACACAGCTATGGGCAGGCAGTTTGCTTTCGGCTGTAGGGATCGAGGGCAAACCACCGTGAGTCAAGCCCACTCACGGAGAGGGAAGAGCTCACGGGTGGCCAGCTGAGCATCCGAGCAAGCCATTCTCAGAGTTGGTCCTTCAGAATGGCTTTCTGAAACCATCTTCACTGACCCCCCTCTGGATTCCTTCCCAAGCCTTTTCTTTCTCTTTGTTCTTATTAAGGCAACTCACATAGCATACAATTCACTATTTTAAAGTATACCATTCATTACTTTGTAGTAGATTCACCTAGGGATGCAACCACAACACCTATCAAATCCCAGTAAGAAGCATTCTATCACTGCCATCGTTGTTCCGGTCACCTTCCCCCACGGCAACCCTCAATCGGACCAGAGTCCCTCTGGATTAACGATTTGGGGCATCTCATATAAATGCCATCCGACTGTGTGTGGTACTTTACAACTTGCTTCTCTCATTTCTGGCCATGTTTATAAGGTCTCTCCATGTTCTAGCAGGGATCAGCACTTCATTCCCCTTAAAACAGTCATTGCTGAGTAATATTTCTTTGTGTGCATATCCCACAGTTGACCCATTCATCTGCTGACAGACTTTTGAGTTGTTCTGTTTGGGTTTCTGTGTGTTTGGTTGTTGTTGCTTTGTTTGCCTCTGGCTACCATGAATGATGTTTCTACAAGCATACGTGTACACATTTTGGTGAGGGCATATAGTCCCAAGTTCCTTGGGGATTTGCCTAGGCGTGGAATGGCTGGGTCATGGAGTAGCTATGTTCCCCTCGTAAGCGCCTGTCTAACTGGTCTCCCACGTGTCTGCGGCCGTCTGCATTCTCAGCTGCAAGGTCTGAGGGCCCGAGTGTCTCCCAGTGTCTCCACATTCTCACCAGCACTTCTTCCTCTCCATGTTTTTGGTGATGGTTTTTCTGGTGAGGATGTAGTGGGGTACATGTGGGGCTGCGAACCAAATGTTCTTTGGTTCAAACCCACCAGTTGCTCCAACAGAAAAAAAGGGGGCGCTATCTGCTCCTGTAAAGATTTATAGCCTTGGGAACCCCCAAGGGAAGTCCCCCTGTCCCCTGCAGAGCTGCGATGAATCAGAATGGAGTGGATGACCGTGACTGTGGGTTTCATGGGTGGGACTGAAGTGATACCTCCGCGCGGATCGATGGGCATTACCCATAGAACAATGCTCCCCAATAAGGATGCTGGGCATCTTTGTTTCTGCATCTCTTCTCTGGAGAAAATGTCTGTCCAAACCCTTTACGTATTTTTCTAATGAGTTGCTTTCCTTTTATTGCTCAGTGATAAGAGACAGCTGTCCTCGTCAAATCTAACAGAGCATAAACAGATTGATTGGAATTGGTTCCATCAGGGCCCAAGCAGCAAAATTGGAATTGTGGGAATACCAAAACGAGAGCAGGAAGGGGAAATTTTAAGGGTCGAAGGCTTGAAATGGGAGACGTGGAAGAAACATCCTGGATCTGTTGTGGGAGATTAGATTATGACCGGGCCTTGTGGTGAATGACACACGTACAAGACACTGCAGTGGGCCACCATTTTTGAGCAAGAGGGTCACCATTGTTCCTGACTCTGCTGGCCAAGAGATTCAGTTGCTGTGTTCTCGAAGGGGAAGATATCAGCCTGTAGCAGGATATCAGCCTGAAATTTTTCCTTTTCCTGTTATCATGCTGGTTCACCTGCATTTTACAAATTTGAATCCATTCTAGTTTTACTGAATGGAACATGATTGAACTGGGAAGAACTGGTTCAAAACTCTGGCATAAAATTTCCTTACCAGATATATGATTTGCAAGCATTTTCTCCCATTCTGTGGGAAAGACATGGAATATATTTCCATCTATTTAGATCTTTGACTTCTTCTGACTTTACTTGTAATTTTCAGTGTACAGATTATTCATTTTTTCTTAAGTTTATTTGGAAGTGTTTCTTTTTTCTATGCTATTTTAGTAGATCTTGAAATGTCCTTCCCCCCAAAAATAACCACGTTATTGGAAGCTAATACAGATACAATATCATTGTACCGTTCAATCACATCAAGTAGTATTGTAAAACTGGTACCACAAGCAATTTCAAAATATTCTCTGCCTTCTTGAACTCCTTGATATCAGCTCCCCTTTAGCCTCCCTTCCCCACTTTAGCCCCCCAAGAACCCGTGTTCTATAGATTCATCAAAAAACAAATAACACAATTCAAGAGGGCTACCCCCTGACAAAATACATCAGAGATAAACCCCAATATGAAAAATGACAACAACAACAACAAAAAATGCTGAAAACCAGGTCATGTCCAACGTGTATCAGAGGGGGAATCAACGGACAAGGTTTTAACAATTCAAGTCAGGTCTACCATTTTGATCTCCTATAGGCATCTCTCCAATGCACTCTGCTTCTAGCCACTTTGTTCTCATCCCTCCATTACGGAGAGAGGGAAATCACCAGAGGCTATTTCCGATGAAGATCGCCCAAACGTAGCTTGGGTTTCCACTGTCACCCATAGCCCTCTGCAAACCACAAGCTCCCAATTTAGGTTCTGATGCCTTTGCCTTCTTTGGCTTCAGATGATATGATTTACAATCCTTCACTCACTGATGTTGGTGAGCTTCTTCCATGTGAACTTAGTCGACATCTCACTTAGATGGCTGCTTGTTTGGAAAACAAGCCTTTAAGACTCCAGATGCGATTTTATCCTAGAGATAGCTGGGAAGCATCTAATTTCTTCACCACACTGCTGTAGCGCCCAGCCCTTCTGTTCCCTTCCCGAGGGCGAGTATTGAGCAGCTGATCTGATTATAAATGATATTCTTATCTTAATTTTGGTTCTTGACCTAGATCCCTGCAACCTTGTTGAACGAACTCATTTATTAGTTTTCATTGTCTTGTCTAATTCCATGGGATTCTCTATGTGTAAAACCAACCATCCACAAATAGAGACAGTTTTCCTTCATCATTTCCAAGATAGATGCCTTTTATTTGTTTTTCTTGTCTACTTGCTCTGTCTAGAACTGCCAGTAAAGTGAATAAAAATGGCCAGAAAGGGTAGTCTTGTCTTATAGCTTCCAGCCTTTATTCATTAAGTATGTGAGCTGTGGAGTTTGGTGGACGTACTTTAGCTGATGGAAGATGTTTGCATCTGTTGTGAGTGTGTGTGTGTCATGAAAGAATGTTGTATCTTGTGAAAACTGCGTTTGCCTGTGCACCTATTGACATTGTTGCGTCGTTTCTGTTTTGTTTTATGAAAACAGTTGTGCTAGACTCCTAGGTCGGTCATAACAGATTAGTAAAAACCAAACTCACTGCCGTGGAGCCAGTGCTGACTCGTAGCGACCCTACAGAACAGGGTAGACCTGCCTCTCTGAGTTTCTGGGACTGTAACTGGTTATGGGAGTAGAAAGTCCCATCTTTCTCCCTTGGAGCAGGCTGGTGGTTTCAAACTGCCGACCTTTCGAATCGCAGCCCAACTGGTAACCACTACGCCACCAGGGCTCCTGTTTTACTACCAACTAGGTGGTTTAAAATCATAGAAATGTGTTCTTTCACAAGTTCAGGAGGCCAGGGTCTTAAGTCAAAGTGTCACCATGACTGGTTTCTTCCTTCACCTCAAAGTAAGGCATGCATCTCGCATGACCGTCATTTTGCTCACAGTGACTCTGGGGAAGAGAGTGGAGCCGCCCCTCGGGGTTTTCAAGACTGAGCGTTCGCGGATACAGAGCACCACGGCTTTCTCCCGTGGAGTGGTTGGCAGGTCCCAACCTCAGACCACTGGGCTAACCGTCAAGCACTTCCGACGGCACCACCATGACGGCTGCAAGAACTGACCACTGCTTTGTCACGCAGATGTGAGGCAAGGCTCTATTGTTGGTGCTGGTCTCCTTTCTGTTTCTGTTGCTCTAACCCACGCTGCAGCAACGCTCCATACATGTTAGATTTTTCTTTTTTTTGGAGTAGTTCTTCAGGTCAGATTCCCAGAAGTGGCATCCTTGGGTCAAAGGTATAAATATTTTCATAACGTTCGATGGATTTCTAAACGAATGCTGTCTATTTACAAGACCGGAAGGGTTGTATGAGAGAAACAGCTTTGGGGCAAGGTAGTCAATATTAGACATTTTCATTTTTTTAAAAAAAGATGCATTTACTATGCTAAATTACTCTTTTAAAATTTATGTTTATCTGATTTCAAGTGAAGCTGATCATTTTCTACCTTCTTGTTTATTGTCGTACTCTGCAGTCTATGACTTATATTTATGTTCAGAGCTTATCATTGGGGCTAGATTTTTAAATCAATTAATATGATCATTCATTCTAAATATGAATGGTATTATCCTGTATCATCGTAGCTACACACCTTTTTCCAATCTCTGGTTTGCCTCTTTTTTTTTTATAATCTGCAGAAATGTTTTGTCCTTATCTATAGTCAAATCTGTCACTCTTCCTCTGAGAGGGTTTTTATATTGCTCCTAAGCTTAGAAAAATCATTTTCATACCCCTCTCCTGAGGCTTGATAAATGGTCAATTTAATTTTCTTCTAGATTTTCTTGAGGTTTAAAAAATAATTATCTCTGTAGCATATGGAGTTTATATTGATATATAATGGGATAGGAGACCTTAACAGACATTTTTCAATATGATGTCTTAATTTAGGTAATATAGTCTGCGAAGGCACTTAAAGATCGATCCTAAATTCATCTTAATGTGATGTTACTTTTTGTGTTCAGTCTCACCCCTCCCAGGTACCAGGTGTGCATTTTAACAGGGTTCTGCAGCAAACAATGGCTTGGCCCCAAATGTCGACACAATGGAGGGGTTTGCTGGTGCCTCGGCAGGGTGATGAAGTGTTTGAACAAATGGCTCCAAACCAGGGGACATTCACCATCAGGGTGGGGTGAGGCACGAGCTACTTCCTGCCCCCTGAGCCTGCCTGCCTTTCCTTGGATTGTCAGCACCCACCACTCGACCTAGCCTTCCCTGTGTGGACAATCCCAGGTCTCTGCTGCTCCTTCGGTGGCGGGGAGGGGGTCCCCCTACCAGGTTATTCTTAGCTCTTCCTGGGAAGCATGTTTCCCAGGGGTCCCAGTCTCTCAAACCAAGCCTCAGGGGCAGCAGGGGCAGCTTCCCTGGCTTGCTTGGCTTCCTGGTACTCACAATTCATGTGTATCCGTGTTAATGACAAAAGCAAATCGATGGACAGATGGACACATACATGGATCAACTCTTCTCCCTCGTTAACCCAGGAGAGGCCAGCCTTTTCGTGCACCATGCAATTGGGAACTGGCTCTGTCCTTCCTCAGCTCTTCGTCAAGATACCCGGCAGCGTGACTGCTCCAAAAGGAGGCCTGTCCATCCCACCAACGGAGGCCTCCCGTGGCTCCTCTCTTGACAGGGAGCACACGATTTCATTTTCCATGGTTCTTCTGGGCCTGAGCCATCCTGCAGAAAACCCACTCAGAAATCCCAAAGTGTGTGCAAGCCAAGGGAAGCAGCTCACTGAGCCGAAGCCCCTCTCGCCCGGATCCCAATCAAGACCGAGGGACAGGAGGCCGCCAAGCTGCTGCCCAGGCCACAGCCCCTTCCCAGCGCAGAGGGATGGCCCGAGGCAGAGGCAGAAAGAGGCCAGGCCCCTGCACCTAAATGAGGCAGGCTCTCCTCGGAGTCTGCCGGCACGCTCTGCTCCGTGTTTAGTTAAAAACTCTCTCTAAAAGAACGAGCTTGAAGTGGATCCTGAGTAATTAAGTGTATAAATTAATTCTTCCCCTAAGAAATGTTCCTCTCCTATTATTAGATTCGGTTCTCAGAGGATCTTCGTCCAAATAGTGGGTTTCCAGTCGTGTGTGTGTGTATGTGTGTGCGTGTGTGTGTGTGTGGTGATGAGCACACACAGGCACGCGCACACACGCACCCTGGGCTTTGCCGCCTGAAGCCTGCAATTAAAATAAGTGACATGAATGTGTCTTTAAAAGAGAGATCTGTGGAAAACTAACGGATTGTCTGTCAGGGAAAGGGAAAGAAAATGAAATATGGCTGCACAGCCCACTGAATGTATGAATGGGAAAGTACTTGTCCATCCAAGTACCCAAAGGGATGAAACCCAATGATAGCCTTCTCAACTGCTTAGCGCATAATGCATGTGCTGTTAGGATGGTGGTAATGTGTTTTTTACTTCTTCCTATCTAGAAGGAATGAATCACATATGAGGAGAGCTGAACATGATTTTCAACCCATTGCTTTTGATTAAGTGCCCGAACAGGCAGGTCCTGGGACTTGCAGTAATACTAATGGGGCATAAAGTGCTATAAACAGGACGGGGCCCTACTTTTGTCCAAATGCCATTATCCTGGAATCAGAGACCCTGAGTGTAATATGTCCACGGTTAACCTTTTTTTCCTGACAGGAAATTTTCTCCATCCACTCACACCATCAATTATGCCGCATTTGTCCCGAGTGGTGAGTGATGGCTTTATTTCCAAAGACAGAGGTGCACGCCCTTGTGCCAGCTCCCCAAGACCAAACACTGCCGCCCAGGGGGGTGGCCAGGAGGAGGGCGCTGGCCAAGGGATGGTGTCCACTCTCCCAGCCTTTAGGCAAAGTCATTCATTTGGTTGGGGCTCTGTCCTGTCTAACCCCCCCCCCCCACACACAACCCAACACACCCACCCCCTCATTTCTCGCTTCTTTGCTTGTTTGGGAAGAGGGAGCAGTTGAAGAAGGGAACATGTCATTATTATTTTGACCCTAGAAATCATGAGCTCAGGGAGGCGCTGGCTACCCAGCCGGCAGCTGGGAGCTCACAAGTCCCTGGTGAATGGGACCCTCGGAGGAGACCTAGGTTGTTGGGAACAGGGACGGCAGGAGAGAAGCAAAGAGCATTGGTTTTTCTCTTTTGGGTCTTCCCAGCGGGAGGCCCACTGGGGCACTGTCCTCCTCAGGCACCAGGCTCACAGCCTTGTCCCCGCTCCATCCCAGGCACACTCTTTCCCAAGAGTTTCCCTGAGCCGCCGAACTTTGAGATACTATTTTGTAAATCTTTTTTTTTTTTTTTTGCAATCAGCAAGTTGCAGATTGTCCAACCGTTCTGTCATTTCTGGTAAACGGCTGCAACAAGGCAAAGGGGGGGGGTGTGAAAAAAAAAAAGAAAATTCCGCGCTGCTATCACATAGTCCTGAGTGTAAATCAAACATTCCCTGTCATGCTGATGGCTTGTGTTAGTCTAATGTATTTTATATTACTCAAAAGCTTCGAAACCCTGCCGCTTTCTTCATATAGGGCCATTATGCGGTTATCATTAAATTGTCTTGCAAAGAACATTATCGGTAATTATAGCAGACACTAAAATCAAATGATCAGAGTGGGACCTTTAACACCAAGAGGAACCATTAGAAGTTAATCAAATAAAAGGAGGAGAATAATTATGTTAGGATTAAGCAGTAATATGCCAGAAGTTATATACTTTGCTGACTATATATCTTTACTCCCAGCTTCCTGAATCTCCTTTTCGTTGATGTGTTTTTATAGAATACTTTGGCACAGAATGTAAATGACAATATTTCTTGTCAGGGCACAACCGGGCTCGAAGGTTCATAGGCGGTTCATATCTGAATGCCATCAGAGGGACGGAGGTAATGGCGGAGATAACAATAACAATAATAAAATGCCAAGCTGGAGAAACAAAGGAGAAGTCCACCCGTCCGTGGAGTGTGGCAAAATGAGAAGACAGGTTTGCGACAGGCACAGGTGCAGGGGGCACGAGAGGGTTTCTTCTGCCACCCTGCTGCGGGACAGTGTGCTGCCGAGGCCTGTCCACGTACCTGTGTCCCACAGCCCGCAGTCTGCAGGCTCAGAGGAATGAGTGATGGGGCTGGAGGTGGAGGGCACAGGCTCCAGGCGCCAGACACAAGTCGGGGCTCGGCTTCCTAAGGCCGAGAAAGGACAGTCCAGCTGCCAGACTGAGGAGGGCCCTCTTGTCTCCCCAGCCCCCACTTCTGGCATCTTGTGGGTGCCCCTCTCTATCCTGCAATGACACTGGATGAGGGAGAGGACATGGTCCCCAGGTGTGAATGATCTAAGTTTCCAGATGAAACCTGAACCACGAGGCAACGAACTGTAAGAAAGCTGGGATGACCACGGGCTTTCCCCACAGAACACCCTTTCAAAACGTGCCGTCTCTCCCGCCACATTCCCCTCTTCCCTTAGGAAGGACGCCCAGGTCAGAACAACAGGTGTGTATTCCATTGCATGCTGGGGACCAGGACCCTGGGCTGCAAAAGGCCATCAGAAGATGTTCAGCTTGAAGGGTTGCTATGGGCACACAAGCAGCTGCCCAGGGCCCAGCCTCGCACGATGAACACGGTTCATGGTTGGACATTTTCAGACGCTGTGTGATCTTTAAAGGAAAATCATAGAATGAAGACATCTCTCCATTTCACAGAGGTTGAAACCGAGGCCTGTGATAAGCGACAGATCCAAGCAGGGTAAGAGGGAGGTGCAGATGGGAGAGAGAGATGGAGCGGGTCTCCTTGGAGGCTCTGAATGACCCTGTGCTGTTCTCCAGGTGCTGCTCTGTCTCTGGACCGAGACTGTGTAATGCACACACCCGACAGGGCTTGGGAGGGCAGTCGGGCTGTGGGAATGAAAGGGCAGCAAAGAGCCAAAAGTGAGCGTAAGAGGGCACCTTGGGGCCACCCTTCCCCTGGTGAAAATGACCTTGGATGGCTTTGTCTGCTTTCAGAATGAAAAACTTGTGCCCAATGGAGAGACTCGGAGGGGTCCTCTGGGGAGCGAAGGCAGAGCACGTGACTAAATAATAAAGCAGAGGGGTGGACCTTACATGGTGAGTGACCGGTGAATCCTGAACAAGGAGGGTTTGGGCCCAAGACACCGCAATGATCTCTGCTTGGCCAATTTTTCTCGGACCAGACGCAGGCACACGGGGACTGCTCAGGGGACTTTGAGACCGGAAGAGATGGCTATCTGCTAGGGCTGGGTAAGGGCACCAGGTCCTACAGACAGCTCCTGGGGAAGGTGGCCCCTCTGATAGCCACCTGGTCCCTCGTGAGACCAAGTCCTGATGCCACAGGCCAGGGAACCTAGCTTCCCCTCCAAGTAGACTCAGTCCTAATAGCAAGTTTCGCAATACAGCTTAACAGCAAATAAAATAATTAATTAAATTATTGAAGGGAGGGGTGATTTTTCAGGAGTCATAGTTCAGGAGCCCAGGGAGAAGTGTCAAGGGATCAGATATGTCATCTCTATCAGACTGGCTGGTCCACTGTAAGAATGGCATGGAGGCCGAGTTGACCTCCTCTGGACACACCAGGGAAGTGAATTCCGCTCCACGTCTGCCCACGGCTGATTTCTAGGAGGCAGCGTTCAGACATGCTTCCACCCTTGTCTTTTTCACTCTGTTCTGGTGCCAACTGCTTTGCCCACGGCACTCTACTTTCTGATGGGTTTGATGAGTCATTGCAATGGCCACACATAACTCACAGATGATGCCCGGAAGCTAACAGGTTACAATTCTGGATCAGAAATGTTAAGGACACAGTTTTCTACAGTACCAGGTCTCAGCCGTGCCAGCAGACACACGTCTTTCACATCCTCAGCCTCTCAGCCACGTGGCCCCTTAGCCTCTACTGTACTTGAGCACATGATACAGAATTGATTTAGTGCCCATAAAAGGGCATCCCACTCTGCAAGCTAGCCTTCTGCCCCATGATACTCGACTGTACTCAGTCCCTGGGCTGGCAATCCCACCACTCTCACACTCCTGGTACTATTGCTTCTGATGCCAGCACCTCTCCACACAGGGATCTCAGGGTCCAAAGGATATGCTTGACTTGTGACTCTCCTTTCTTGATGGTTGTGTAACCCTTGTTTCTGGCAAAGCTGACCGAGCCCCATACACCTTATTTGCACGCTCCTATCTAGTTGTCCCATAGGACTTTTTTTTTTAAGGCTAGATAAGAGCTAAGTAATTCAACTGCCACACACCTAGAAACTCATGTCTAAGCCTTAAATAGGCAGCAGGGTCAGCAGTAACTGAATCCCCAGCCTTAGAGGTTGTTCCCACCCCATCCAATCACTGGCCTTAACCCAAGCACCTTGTCTGACCTCTCAGCTACCCAGAACCAGGAGGGCAGACTCGCAAAGGCAGGGGCCAGAGACTTCCCAAGGCCCCCCGAAGAAGCAGCCATGGCGGAGGTAAGAAAACAGTCTGATCTGGCACTCCACCACGCATCTCCAGATGGATAAAGTAGGAGACTGCATTTTGTTGGTTTTGTTCTTTGGAACATTTTGTGCTTTTGCTCTTTCATTTTGCTTTACAACGACTCACAATTAATCTCCCATTTCTGGGCGTGTTAAAGAGGAGGGAAGGATGGTAGCTATGGTAATAGCAGCTAGTTCTTGGAAGAAAATTAACCCCAAGAAGGAAGAAGGAAGTGAGGCGGAGCCCACAGTAGAGCCTGGTTAGGCGTCTGAGACGCGTAAGCCGGATGCCTAGAACCAATGACACAAAAGGCATTCCTCCTTGACGAACTGGCTTTGCATGAAGATGGGAGCGTGGGGAAAACCAATAGCTTCCCTTCTCTCATTATTGTTGAGCTTCTGCAACTGAAACCAGAGGAGAAGAAGGTCCAAGCCCAGTAAGTGTTTCTTGGTTGATCTTGGAAATCCCATTTCTGTGGGGTCAGTTCTGTGTCAGTCAACCTACAGGACAGGCTGGAACTGCCCACAGGGCTTACAAGCCTCTCATTTTTGTAGAAGCGGGTGGCCTTTCTCCTGAGGAGCACTGGCGAGTTTGAACCACCGACCTTTCGTTAGCAGCCAAGTGCTTAACCACTACACCACCAGCCCTCCTCTCATGAAATGTTGGGGGAGAAAATCCCAACTTCCCTCTGACCAGCTATGACCTTTTCTTGAGAGGTGGGGTGAATGCTGTACACTTCACTGGTATGTTCTGCAGAGTGTCTATCCAGGGCGTCCCCTCACATCGTTTCATCTGGGGGTCTCATTCACATCGCTCGATAAATGTCCAATAAGGGAAGCCAGCGTATCTTCTGTCCCATTTTAGAGATGAAGAAACTAAGCCTTGAGAGCTCAGGGTCTTGCTCAAGGTTACAAAGCGTCTGGATGACTTGGCCAGTGCCCAGTTGCTGTCAAGTTGACCCCAACCAAGGGCGACCCACTGTGTGTCCGAGACCAGTGCTCCACAGGGCTTGGGTTTCCAATGGCTGATTTTTCAGAAGTCGATCACCAGTCCCTTCTCCCACAACACCTCTGGGAGAGCTCAAACCACTAACCTGTGGTTAGCACCTGAGCCAATCTGCCCAGCCCAGGGGAGCCAGTGGATGACATCCCAGGGACTGGACTCAGCCCTCTGACCAGTCTCTGACCATCCTCCTTTCTGTTTTCATGGGGAAACTCTTTGTAACCATAACATTGGGGACAGTCGGGGCAAAAGGTTAGTTTGGGGGGCACACCCTGGGTGTTGGAGTCCTTTCGTAGGTACAGCAGCACACCCACCAAGCCTCCATATGGTGATGAATTGATATGCATGAATACACGTGCCGTTGGCCAATGAAGATGAGGCAACGATCGGGGAGACCTTAGGCTAATGTGGGACATTCGGCAGGCGTTCCACACGGCTCCGGCTGTCTCCCAGAGGCAACCTGTAAGTCTGGCTGAGCAGTGAACATGTCAACATTGCTTGCACAGTTTTCCAAGGCCGCCATCAAGAATGAGGCTCAGAATAAACTGCCCTGCTACTCAGCTGGCTTCGAGGCAAGCGATGTCTTTCCTGAGGATGGAGGTGGAGCCAGATCGGATCCTTTTGCTCTCACCCGTTCCCCTGCCTCCCCCGCCCCCCCCCCTGCCTCTTCTATTGAGCTTTTAAATTAGCTCTGAAAACCCAGGTGTCAGCCGTCCCCCTGGAACATCCAGACGAGCCATTAAAAACGCCAAGAAGAAATGAATGCCTAAATCACCCTGTCTCTCTGAAGGTAGACTCTTGCCTAATCACACGTCAAATCATATTTTTTCTCCTCCAGATGGATGTCTTCTTCAGAGGCGGATGGCCACAGAGACGAAGGGATCGCGTCAGCCTTAAGTAACCGTTGACGCTTTACCCCAATAGATTATTTGCCAGGAGTAACTAACATGAAAAAGACCCTGTCAGACAACAACCTTTGCTGGCTCTCTCTCTCTCTCTCTCTCTCTCTCTCTCTCTCTCATTTTTAAAAGGGTAATATTTGGTTTCATCTCGCAACTCCTTGGGAAAATTTAGCACTGAGTCAGAAAGGTTGGCCAACAAGTAGCACTTCATAAATTGCTGCAGCCCTAATCAATACGTATTGTCATCCACTCCAGTCCTCCAAGAAGATTTCTCTGCCCTGAGTCATCGGTGTATTTTATGAGGTTGTTACAGGCTGGGCTTGCATGGCCTGGGCCTAATGAACCTGTCACCGCAGCTATTGATTGACATGCCAGTGTAAGTGAGACAGGCGATTCCGATGGACTTCCTAATTACTGCTGCTGGGCAGCCTCCCCGACGGCCCGGGCCAGAGGTTAATAGTTTTGATGTTCGGCTCTCCTAGCCGTGGAGGCCGGCGAGAAACTGACTCCTCAGAAGTCGATACCTGAATCAAGTTCTCAAGGCTACCGCCATGCCTGATCAATTAAGGCCTCCGTGCTCCTCCTGGTGCAGCTGACAAGGGCCTGATGAGCAGGGGAGACCAAGAGCACATGGTTGAAAGGAGTGTAGGAGGTTTGGAAAGCACCCCGCTCACCGCCCCACCCCACCCCATGACCAAGGCCGATGGGCCTGTGGGGATGAGAGCGGAGGAAGAGCATTGTACCCCCAGATGCTGGGGGCTAATGCCATCAGCTTTCAATGCTGGAGATGGGGACTCAGGATGCCATGCCCAGAATGCCACCAGGCCCTTGGCGAGGGGAGCCCACCCTCCCTGCAGATACGTATTGACTGTTTGCCTTAGTCAAGGCATGGCGGGTGGGTACTGATTTTTAATAAACTTTCGTGTATGCCCATGACTTAGAGAGATGGCAACCTTTCTGCAATCATCGCTTTATGATTCGAACCTTACAAGGCACTGTGATGGGGAGCCACTGTCTCTACTGGATGAGAGAGAGGAGGCTCCAACTGACCGACAGAAGGCAGAAAGCTCGGAAGCAGAGAGGCCTAGTGCCCGAAGCAGACATCTGCTTCGTGTGATGATAGGCCACTTACGCTCGCGCCCGTTGCATCATCGGAGCTTAGTCATCAACGGAGAAAAGTCAGGCTGGGGGGCGTGCCAATGTGTTGGGGATCCCCCTCATGGTCTCTAGATGGGTTTGCACGCCTCACATGCATCGGCATTGGTTCCCGTGAAAAACATCAAAGCAAACCCAGCAAAGGAAAGAGGTAAGTGGGGCCCAACTCGGAGGAAATCAAAGCCCTGTCCGCGGCGAGCCCCACAAGATGCTCCTCATTCCGCCTTCCAGGAGCTGTGACAGCACGGGGACAGTGTTGTCGACCAGGGATGCTCCTCACAGACTCTGCATCCAGGGTGGCACCGGGTCGTATAGGCCCCCTCTGCCTGGTATCGACCAACCGTTCAGACTCCAGAAGGAAAGCACGTGTTCAGCACAAACCAGGTCGTTCACATAGACCGTGTGGATGCCGTGAACCATCCTTTCCAGTGGGGAGGAAGGAAACCTCAAAATCCAGGTCCAGACAGCAGCCCAGGACCCACCTGGCAAGGCCGGCATGCCAAAGACGGTCATCTCAAGGCTGCTGCATTCAGTCCTTCTGTTTTGCACAACTAAGAGCCCCAACCTAAGACAGGAGATGGAAAGAGCTTACGCAGGTGCAGACAAGGAGTCGTTCCGGGAATCCAGAAGGGGAGGGGTGTGCTTCTGTGAGGACTCCAAGGGGCTTCAGAGAAGAGCCCTCCATTGACTCCATCCTCCCCAGTCCCCAACCCAACCCCCTTTGTGGTGGCTATGAGATGGCTCGTGCCAGAGAAGTGAATCCGTGGAGTAGATAAGTTAGCCTGGAGGAAAGAGGCGAGATGGACTGAGTCCAGTTGGCGCATGAAAGTCGCCTTCCTCTAAGAGATTCTAGACAGTGGTGGGTTTCAGCCGGTTCACACCAGGTCAGCAAAGCCGATACCAGTTGTTAAAGTGGCCCCTGAAATCAGGGTTCTCTCTAGCTGCCCGATGTGGAAATCAGGAATTTACATTTCTTAGTCTTTTTGAAGGTTCATTTGTGCAACCGTGTCTTCTAAGCATCCAGAGGTGTAAGAAATTGTAAGAAAACAACGCTTGTGATATTTATTTATTTCATAAAACTTGTTATGTTTTTGATGAAAAACAGCATTTGCATTCCTTTGCCTTTCTTACTTCAGTAAACAAACATATGACGCAAAGAGAAAAGGTGCCAAGCACTCTGTCATTGGTTAAAAGCTCTGTGGAGCACCCCACATTCCCATGAGGCATTATGAGAGATTTACGCAACTTCTGAAAGTGTTCAATGAGCTAAAAACAAGTCCCTCAGAGTGTTTTCAGATAAAAGTGACAATGCACATCATATTTTGAAGACATGGAGTAAAATAAGTAAGGAATGTGTGATAATGCATTAAAGTTAATTCATTAAAGGGCTTAATATCCAGAATATGTAAAGAGCTCATACAACTCAACAACAAAAAGACAAGCAACCCGATTTCAAAAATGAACAAGGAATTTGAATAGACATCTCTCCAAAGAAGAGAAGATGTTCATGGCCTTTAGCCGTTAACCTCCAACTTTTCAATTAACAGTTAAGTACGTTAAGTAGTTTCATTACCTAGAGACTCACGTTGATCCTTAGGAAAATGCAGATCAAAGCCACAGTGAGACGGTCCCTCACACTCACTGGGATTCTAATTATCAGGAAAACAGAAACAAGTGTTGACAAATAGAGCAATTTTAATCCTCGTCCATGACTGGTGGGAATCCAAAATGGTACCTCTGCTATGGAGACCAGTTCAATGGCTACTCAAAAAGTTAAATATAGAATTGCCATTACTAAACAACAACAATAACAAAAACCCCACTAACATTCAGCCAACACCTACTAGGACTGACCCAATAGGACAGAGTAGAAGTGCCCACACAGGTTGCCCCAGGCTGTAACTCTTCATGGGCGTAGTTGACCCCTCTGTCTCCTTTGGAGCAGTTGGTGATGTTGAACCTCTGAGAGCCTAATCATGGTATCAAAGATCCAGAAATTCCTCTCCTGGGTATGCCTGTGCCCCAAAGACTTGAAGGGTGGTGTGCAGGCAGATACATTTAGGCCAGTGTCCATTGTAGCTTTACTCATGCCAGCAATTGATGGATAAAAACCCCAAACCAAACCCGCTGTCATCGAGGCCATGCTGACTCATAGTAACCCTACAGGAGGATACAGTAGAACTTCCCCTGGAGGTTTCTAAGACTTTAACTCTTTACGGGAATGCATAGCCCCATTTTTCTCCTGTGAGACAGCTAGTGGTTTTGAACTGCTGACCTTGCAGTTAGTAGCCCAGCGAGTAACCAATGTGCCACCAGGGCTCACAGATAAACAAGACACGATAGATAGGAGGATAATTCAAAACACATCGCTACCAAATCATGGAAGCTTTCATTAAACAAAAAACAGCGAAATGTGAAGCTATTGATTCTTGATACAGCCTGTGAGTCGATACATGAACACTTCTGGCAGTGCTGTTTCCACGTCCCCAAAGAATTCTGCATTATTTCATGTACATCACATCAAAACAGCAGTTGGCTGAGCCAGGGAGCTCAAGTTGTGCTCCTTTGAAAATACTCTTTGAGATTGGGGAGTTAAAAAAGGCTACAGGGTGGGTGAGATGTGATTCCCTAATGGAACACCCATAGGGCAGTCCTTGCTACCCCAAAAGAACGAGCAGGTCCATGGACATGATGGGGAAAAACTTCGGGGTGCAACTTTCCTGGCTTTTTTCTACCAAGGCACATTTTCATTTTTTTCAGACTTCTTCCCCCTGTGACTGTCTGTGTCCTTTGAGAAATCTATCAAGATGAATTCTAAGGCAGGTCACCATAACTTTCTGAGCTGACCTCTTTGCTTTGAATTAATCTTTGAGGATTTTTCAACTCCCTTAAAAAGACTTGATCCATCTAGAAACTCTTGTTTGATGCAGGGCAGCCTTCCCGGAACCATGCTGCAAAGCTTCAATGACCGCTTTTGACCGCCATTGAGCTGATTCCCCCCTCATCCCCCTTCCCGCCATCGAGTCAATTCTGTATCTCAGCAGCCCTCTAGAGCAGCGCTTCTCAACCTGTGGGTCGCGACCCTTTAGGGGGGGGGTCCAACCACCCTTTCACATGGGTCGCCCGATTCATAACAGTAGCAAAATAACAGTGATGAAGTAGAATAATTTTATGGTGGGGTCACCAAAATAATAATAATTTTATGGGGGGGGGTCACCACAACACGAGGAACTGTATGTAAGAGTCACGGCATGAGGAAAGTTGAAAACCACTGGGTTAGAGGGTTTCTAAGGCGGGAGTGGATTTGATCCACCAACCTCGCAGTTAGCAGTCCACCGCTTGCCCAGCAGGGTGACCAAGGTTCCTAGGGCCCTGACTACCAAGCCGCTTTATTTTGTTTTTCTTTTGGCACAAAAAAAGTATCCTCGTTTTGAACGCAACCTCACACAAGTGTGTTACTGGGAGAATGTGTCCATCTACAGATCTCAGAGATATGTTTCCACACGTTTGTTTGCAATAAACCAGAGTATGCATGAGCTGGAGTTCTCGTGGCAACATTCCCCTTCTATCCCCATATTTTACCACGATGACCACAGACGCCAAGCTGAGTGACTCTGCCTTTACCTCGTCAGACTTGTCATTTAAAAAGGACTATGTCTCCAAGAGGAGGATTCAAACCATTAAAGAGACAAACAGCAACAAAACGAAGGCCCCCGTTTCTTTTTACTCTTTTTAAGTGAGTTGATAAGAACTTGTATTAGTCTGGGTACTTTAAAGAAACAAATCTACAGAAACTCATGTATAAGAGAGAGTTTTATGTAAAGGTTAAGTGCGCATCAAGAAAACATCCCAACCCAGTGCTGCCCAAGCCCACAAGTCCAACATTAACCCATATGTCCAAAACCAGTCCACAAAGTCCTCCTCCATCTGACAAAACAGACTTGATGACGCCAACTGCAGGAGGAAAGCCGAGTCAGTGAATGTGGAAGCACTGGCAGGGGTCTCTACCCGGCTGCATCGGAGTAGGTCCATGTAGGAGATGTCTTGCAGGAAGTGAGCCTTGCAAGCTGAAGCAGGGAACCGCTAAGGCAGCTGCACCCTGGCCCAATCATCACAAAGCAAGGGACCCTAGAGCTAGAAAGGCGAGGCTCACTGAGCCAGTTATCCTGCCCTTCAATTAACCTCACATGTGTTTATTGGCCAGGTTGGCACAATAAACTAACTCAGACTCTTAAAAAGATCTGGTTCCATGACATGTTTTGGCTAGCATTCCCTTTCCCGTCTCTCCCCCTTCTGCACCCCTGAGATCTCAGTGTCTCTTCATGCAGGACTGGGGCCCTCAGCACTCGGGAGCTGCTTTCATGCCCCAGGAAACTGAGCTCAAGGACAGGCTCATGGGACAGGGCCAGAAGCCCCTGGTTCAGCTTGGAAGGTAGTAACTCTCTGTAAACATTTGTTGAGGAAAATGCTGCCAGCGGATCTCCAGACTGGATTGTTTTCCTTCCTCAATCCCTTCCGCTGAGCCCACATCAAGGAGCCCGACCTGGCGGTGCCATTGGTTGTAAGTTGGGCAGCTAACTGCAAGGTCAGCGGTGAACCAACCACGCCCTCCTAGTGCAAAACTCCTGTAAAGAGGTACAGGGTCGGTAACCCGAAGGGACAGTTTCACAGACAGGGACTCGGGGGCAGTGAGTTTGGGGTACCCACCTCCATGAAGAAATTCAGGATTATTGTTTGTAAGTCAATGAGACGGAGACCTGGACTCTGGGGGTGGCACTCAACGTTTGGAATGCATTGGGAACACACGGGAAACGTAATAAACACCTATGCTGATGGGCGGGGGGGGGGGCGGGGGGAGGCATTCTAGGGATTCTGAAGCCATGCCAGTGGGGTGCAGTTTGGAGTGAAGAGAGGTCTAAATGACTCCCAATGAATCTCAGAATGCAGCCCAAGTTAAGGATCCCTGTAAAGTCTGTCCCCACACATCACCTTCCAGCCATCGTAGTGGGCCCACGTCATGGAAAGGGAAAGACGGTGCCGGAGGGAGCCACAAGATCACCTCTCCAAGGATTCACCACAAGGCCCCACGCCATCAGAGAACCAAAGCCCCCTCTCTTTATTATGTCTCCCCCAAGCCGCTCTGCCACCACCTATTAACAAGTCCACTGCGTCACACTGCTTCATTTCAGAGATGCCACCAAGCAGCCATCAGCTGCTAATGACTTCTGGTCAGATGCAAACAATTAAGTTAGGGCGCAAAGAAGCCACATTCCATTACCAAGCCCCCAGACGGCTCGCTCCCTGGCCTCATTGCCTTCCGCATTCCCCAGATGGTTGTGGCTAATAAGGTGAGCACCCCAAGAGCCAAAATTGGAATCCAGCAGACAAAGAGTGCATAGAGTGTTCGCAGCCCATCTTGGGGTTCTCTGTGAGCCATCAGGGAGGAAGTGATGGCCCCACCCAGCTGAACCCCTTCCCTGGGCCCTCCCCCCTCTCTCCTATACAGTCTCCTTCCAAAAAACCTCAAGGCAACTGCAGGCTGATTTTTGATGGATTGCACTGTGTTTTATTCGACAATGTATATCACTCTGCCAATATGAATTTGCAAGATGGTAAAAATACAACCCCCCGAAAAGATTACATGAAAGGGGAAAAAAATCATTAGGCAATTAAGAATGGCAATAATTCACCCATATCTATGCTTGGGGAAGAAATATTGCCCCGGGGAATTAGCTCTGCTTATCACTTTGTCATCTGTCTGGGGTGCGAGTGAGCGGAGGTTTTGCGTGCACTGCGGATGATTTCCCGCAGTATTTCTAAGCAGGATCACAACGAGTGCCAGCCTTTTAATAGAACTCTGTCTCTCTTGGGGTCGCCATAATTTGTACATATGAAACGGAGCTACTAAATTAACGAAACACATGCATCCCCTAAGCGATTCCACATAAATCCCTTTCAGAGGAACCGTCTCCCGACAATCAGAGGATCTTTTCAGCCAATGGGGCCCTGTGAGGTCATTGGCCATCATCATTTTACAGTTGAAGACAGGTGCAGCCCAGAGAGGGGAAGTGATTTTTCGGAGATCTTACAGCTGCTAAGAGACAGAGATGAAATGAATGTCCTAAGGCGTCCCAGCTCATAATCTAGCAGGGCTCTTCTACTCCACCACGCCATGTACTCCTCGATCAATTCTTTATCCCTCTAGGTCCTAGGAGCTAGAGTGTAGGAGTTCCAAGAGAGGCTGTGGCCTCCCACTCAAGCAACTGGTTCCTTAAGATGCCAGCTTAGACACTACCCCCTCCTGGCACAACCCCCTCCTGGCACAGCTTCTTTGGCACCGCCTTCCACATCCAAGCTGCCAGTGAGTGTCCCCCTTAGGTGGGACCATCCCCATTTTCTATCCTCCTCGCCACTCTTCCACCCACACCATTACTACCTGGGTGATGCTTTGGTATGCGTCGCCTGGTTGACTGGAATTGTTCGAGGGTGTGCCATAGTCATTTGAATGTCCTTAATATCCGGAATACACCGGGCTTTCTAGCGATGTGATTGGAATACATGGAGTAGGGGGAGCTGCTCTTGTCATGGGGGCGGGGCTGAGGGCGGCTCTCCTGAGTTCACTCCATGTCCTTTACTCTGCCTTAGTTTAGAAGACCTCCAACAGAAGGTCCCTGATCACCTGGTGTCACAGCAAGCTCCTCCCCTGTAAGGCCTTTCTTCTCCCACCAAGTCCATCTCCTCACTTAGGATCCCACTGCCTAATCGGCCCTTTGTGTCTGTGTCCACAGATAGAGCCATCCGCGACCGGGGCACCGATGCTTTAAAAATCTCATCCGGAGCCTTAGCCTAGCACCCAACAGGTTCTCAGCAACATCAACAAAGGGTTAATGAATATGTGCTGACTTCATGCAACTGCTCTGAGTCCTATTTCTTGGATCGCAACCGCAGGTTCATCACTACTGTCCTAGTGTCTTAGGCAACATATTGGTTGAGGTCCATTGCCTCCATAGCACTGAGCTCAGACTGACTCCAGCTCTCTTTCCATTGATTTGAGAAAGGCTAAATCTTTCCTCAACATGTTTGCAAATCTCCATCCCTGAGCCCTGAGCCCAGTGAACGAGTTCTATTTGGAGAGCCCCTCGCTGCCCTGACCACAGTGCAGGGCTCAGGTCCCAGACACACCCCACACCCACGGCACTCAGGGTGTGCCCTGGACTGACTGAGTGCAGGCAGCGGTGGAGGGAGTTCTACCAGAACAGCCTGCTCAGATTTCAATACCAGACAGCCTTGCTCAGTAGAAAACAACAATTAATAAACATAAAAGACATGTGGGCCACTTCTACGACTCGGGCTTCAGACACGCCACGGATGCTTTCTCCTCCAACTTGTGCTTTCTCTCGATCTTCTCTTATTGAGCAAAACAATCAATCTCTACCATTTCCAAATGCCGAGCGGTGCTGTTCTCTCCTGTCTTGACCACAAACTCTGAATCAGGCTCCTCTCTGACAGGGGAGGTTCCCACTGAAGCCAGAGAAAGACCGCTTGTAGGAGACCAGCAGCCAAGCGTCTCCACCACGGTCTCTACTCCTTGCAGACAGCAGGGAGTGGGGAGAGTTGATGGAGAGGAGTTGGTGCCCAGTCTTTCCGAGGCGCTGAAAGGAATCTTTCTAGCACACCAAGGTTACACACCCCCTCCGCCCTCATCATCTGTCATCTAGTCCCAGCAACTGCCCAACTATCCACTTGCATAGAATAGTGAACTTTCCCTGGTAAGTTTGATCCCACCTCGACATCTTCATTCCCTCTCCCAATATCTCTCTCTCTCTCTCTCTCTCTCTCTCTCTCTCTCTCTCTCTCTCTCTCTCTCTCTCTCTCTCTTTATCTCTCGACTCTAGCACCAGAGGACCCACTTATTTTAGTACAGTCCCAGGTCGACCCCAACTGTCTTTCTTCTCATCCTACCCGTCTTCTTTAGCCTCTAACTTTTTTGAGTAGCAATATGCACTGCCCCTCTTCTCTGAGGTTTTGGCCTCTCAGGGGGATGCTAGAGTCCGAGGCAGGGTATGGCTACAGGTCAGTTTTTGGAAGGTGACCCGGGAAGGAGGGAAGGATCAGGAAGGAAGAAATAGAGGAAAAGAAAAGGGCATGGTTGAGACTCGTGCTTGAGGTTACAGCTGTTGGCAATGGGTGTGCCAGCCCACAGGACGTCTGGGAGTGCTTTCTAAAGTTCTCAGTTGGGAGGCCAGGAGGCTGGAGCACAGATCACCGCCACAAGTGACACCTGCATTTCTGAGACGCGCTTGCTCCCCGGTCGACCATGTCTGGCTGGCAAAGATGCTGCGGAGGAAGTCAGTGGTGCATTGACATGGAACGAGGCAGCTTGCGTCTAAACTCCTCCAGAGCTGCCCCCAAGCATTGCCAGTGACGTCAGAGGCGAAGCCGCAGGATCTGACGTGAACGGCAGGCTCCCCCGTGGCCTCAGGAAGAGCTCCGCAAACAGGAAGTCCCGAGTGCTTCCCCAGAGACTCCGACCGAGGTGCAGACAAGTCTGTAGCTGGTGTCGGTGATTAAGGAGTCAGCTCGGACTCACAACAAACCCTCCGGTGCAAACTTGAGCTGCCCTTGATTGGCTTCTCAAGCCTGTGAACTTGGGAAGCAGATTACTGACCCACGCTCTCTCAGGGTGGCCTCCAACTACCCACCTTGTGGCTGGGAGGCCAACACATAGCAATTCGCACCACCCAGGGCCTGGCTCTCAAGTGTAACCCCGATAGACCCTGGGTTCTTGTGGTTGTTACTGGGTCTTTTGCCTCCAACATTCAGTCCTATTGTCTTGGACACACGAGCGCACAGTTCTTCTTTGCAACTTGGACTCAGTGCCTTCGTTATGTGGGGCTGCTGTAGCTGCCACCCCACATGACGGTGGCCTTGACGCAGAGACATGGGATTTCTCAGACAAGGCCAAAGTCAGGGGACTAGCTCTAGCAGAAGGGTTTCGCTCTGGGTCAGCTCTGGAAGAAAGCCCTTGTCCCCTCTGGCCTCCTATTCCTGCGTGAACTCCTGCGGTTTGGCATCTCCCTGGTCTCTTCTACTCTTTCTACGTTTGGTATGAGCTTGACTTAAGACACACCCTAAGTGAATACCGTCTCATGGATAGTACAACCCGTTCCCAGTTGGTATCGTCCCCGAGGGCACAGAGGTGAGGATCTACAATACGTGTTTCTGTTGGTTTGAAAGGAGCTCGTGGGTCACAGGAGAATTTACGTCCATTTCCATTTTACTTGTCTTCCTCTTGTCACCACTCAGACCACGGTGTCGGACTGATAGGCAAGGACGCTGGAGGGTCTTTAAGGCACAACACACCATTTCCAGGAGACGCGGTTCAGTCCGTAACACTTAGAAATGATGGTGTGAGTGACTTTGGTGATTAAACGTGAGCAGAATTGGCGTGACGTGTCATTTCTGGACCCAGTGTGTGATTCACTCGCTTTTCTCTAAGTCTGCCACGAGGCACACACGTGTTGAGATAGAAGCTTCCTAAGCCTGGGAACCTGCGTGACTACGAAGAGCAGAGCGCCCTTGCTGGCTGCTGATGGACATACAGTTGAGCTCACAGTAAACAGAGAGCTGGGGGGCTTGCTTCTTACTGCAGCTTCTGCCAGTGCATCCTGACTAATGTGGTCCCATGTAGGAAGCAGCACATACAGAGTTTGCTTCTTGGATAATTTAGGGGTAAAACACTTGTAGATGAAAATGGGAATTATTTAGGGGAAAGTAGCATTTGCAGAACTAAACCTCGCTCAGTAAAACAAGAATCACGTTTAGGGGGCAGAGTGTTGACTGAGTGGTTTTATCTGCTATTTTGAATGATCCAAGCCACTCTTTTCCTTACACGACCATCAGCACGTGTCTGCCCGCAACTTCACACCCAGAGAAGTATTGTAGATTGAATTGTGTTGCCCCCAAATATCTATTGAAATCCTAACCCTCTTACCCATAAATATGACTCCTGTTTGGAAATAGGTGGGTTTTTAATTATGTTAATGTGAGGCTCGTACCAGCATAGGGTAGAGCCTACAGCTAACCGCTTCTCAGTTGTAAAAACTCCAGAGTAGACACACTCAGAGGACAGACGGGCATCAAGGAGCATCATGGCTTGCTGCTGACCAGGAAGGACCTCCTCCTCCAGCTGGTGCTCTGAAGTCAGACAGCTAGTCCCCTGATCGCGAGAAAATGAATTTCTATTTGTGAAAGTCCCCACTTATGGTGTTTGTGTTATGGAAGCATGAGGTAACATGAAAGGGAAGGAAGTTGTGTGTGTCTACAGTGATACACACTAGCCGCCTGTGGAAGAGGGAAGAGAGGAAAGCAAGATTGATGATCAATACAAGACGAATTTCCCTCGGTCGCTCATTTAGTCTGCAGAAGCCACGCAGAGACTTCCGTATCCAGATGGAGAGCTAGAGGCCCAGAGAGGTGACTGTCTCAGATATAGCCACGCATGTGAGCGACTGCCAGTTACAACCTCTACGCACCTGACTCAAAACTTTCCATGCTTTCCTTTTTTTTCTCTTTAAAACAAGAAATGTGAATCTGTGATACCAGTAGGACCTTCTTTTCTACCACACCAAGGTTAAACACTTCCCCACTTATGACTTATCTAGCTCTTTGCACTTCATTGATGAGCTCCCAACGACTATCATGAAGAGCCCCAGGGCTGTTCTCACCTCTCTCAGCACCTTGCTGTGCTGTCTCCATCTCCCATGCCCATGCTTCATCACTTCCATCTCTTCAAATGCTGCCCAAACCCAACTGCTCTCAAGTCAATTGTGACTCCCGGCAACACATCAGTGTCAGAGGAGAACCTCCTTCCATAGCATCTTCCATGGCTGATTTTCTCAGAAGAAGAGAGCCAGACTTTCCTTCCTAGGCTCCTCTGGGTGGACTTGAACCTCCAATCTTTGGTTTGGCAGCTGAACATATTAACCATTTGCTCCACCCGGGGCCCCCATTCAAATGCTACCCACTTATTAAAGCTTCTCAAAATCTTTATCCTGGATATCAAAGTTCTGTCCCTGAACAGTGGGCCGGAGCAGGAACAATGTCTAAAGATGATTTGGAGCGGGTGTCTGGGAGTTCCTTCTCCTCAGACACCAGCCAGATGACACAATTCCATCAACCAAGGGTCAGCCAACACAAGAAACCAATGCCAACCAGACAGAAATGCCCAAACCAGGGAGCCACATTGTTGGCATCCCACACCCACATTGGGGCACAGGTCTGGTCCTGAGCCTAACTAATCCCACAGTCCAAATCATTTGGATGAGGGATGGCTGATTGCATGGTACTGCTCTGAGCCTTCTCAGAGCACTAGGATTTGAATCAACTGAGTTATCAAAAGATTGCGACTGTTCCCAGGCTCTCCCTCTGGTTTGGGAGAAGGTAGCTGGGCAGGGGTTGGTATAAAGTTTCCCAGGGGCTGTAAGAGCTGTCAGGTCAAGGACAGCTGTCATTCATGGTCAGCCGCCTTCCCACTCATTATAGACTAAGACTCCAAATGGGAACAGAAACTCTACCAAGGCCACTCAGTCTACAACCCCCTCCATTGTGTTTTACCCTCCCCGTGCTGCTACTTGAAAAAAAAAATTACAGGACACCATTGGCTTTGCTGGCTGCTATTTGCATGTTGGGACTCACTGGGTGGTACAAGCAATTAACATGCTCAACTGCTAACCCAAAGGCTGGACGTTCAAGCCCATCCCAGAGACTCTTTGGGAGACATCGCTGGTGGTGTGCTTCTGTAAAAAAATGAGTCATTAAAATCTCAATGGAGTCACTGGGCCTGGAGGATCAGAACTGTCTCCGAGAAGGCCTATGTCAATTGGCTTAACACAGTTCACAGTCAACGTTCTACGTCGTTCTTTGGTGAGTAGTGACTGGGGTCTTAAAAGCACGTGAGCAGTCACCTAAGCTGTGTCTCTTCATCTCTCCCCATCTGGGGGGGGGGAGAACAATGCTGGAAATCAAAAGGCATGTGGAAATAACGAATCCAATGGAGTAATGGAACACACACGCATCAATCTCCGCAACCGTAACACCGGAAGAACTAGATGGTGCCCGGCTCCCACTGGAAACTTCTCTGGGAAGAATTGCATTAGAAAGTCCTAGATAGAGTAGGAGAAAACCATGGAACGGAACCTGAGACCACAAAAGAGACCAGGTTTACCGGTCCATAGACACAGGTGGAATCCCCAAGCCCATGGCCCTGAATCACCCTTCTGGTCTGGAACTCACCCCTGTACTAGAATCACCCACCACTGGAGATTTTAAAAGGGGGCAGCATTTGCCCAAGGACAGAGTGCAGAGGGGTAGGAAAGGAGGAATAGAAACCGGGAGCCTGAGAAAGATGTGGGATATGTGACGGTCTACTGAGAGGACTGAGGTGAAGGAACTGAAGTCCAACAGGTAGGGTTCATTGCATATGAAACTGGTGGTCCACTCGATGCACCTCCCACTAATTCACGATAAAAAGTTCAGACAAGAACCCCCTCTGCATGCACGTCCACTCGGATGCAACTGCGGTTGCCGTGAGTTGGAGTTGACTCCATGACAACTGATTTTTCTTTTATTCTGAAGTGTGTGTCAACTTCCCAATTCTGTACCTGCGTCAGTCCTCCCCAATGGACCGCCACCAGCTCCTCGCGATGACCCCGCTAGCAAATGCGTTAGCAGCCCGTCCTCCTGAAGCAGGGAAAGCGCTGACAATCTGCTCTGAGTGAGCCCTCAGGCTGCTGGCCCCCCAGGCTGAGCACCCCGGCCCCAATCTCCAAACCCTCTTCTATGACCTCCTCCTTCCACCTTCTCCTCACACCCTCCATCCCCCCTATCAAAGAGGGGGGAAATCAATTTCAATCAACGTGGAATGTAATATTATCAAATGTCAGTTGCTGGGGTCATGTGTTCTGAAAATGATCTCTGACAGCTTCTGGTCGACTTAATTAAGGGGGGAGGGAAGCAAAAATACCCTGATTGCCAGTCGCTCGGCCTTTGTGCTTTAGCGCGTCTATTGACAGCGCTGAGCAAGATTGCCTTGGGGCCCCTTATTGATAGATTCTCACCTGATATTGGAATGATTCTTGCAGAGATAAATCACATTTAGATTTGTTGGTAATTGAGGAGAATTGATTGAGCAGGAGGAAAGCCCCTAAGGAGTGGTCTCCTGGTCCTGATGGTAGGAAGCTCAGGGGGGAGTGGGGGGAGTGGGGGGGTGTCATCAGAGGAGTGCTGCAGGGAGGGGACCCAGACTTCATTGTTTACCTGTCAATTCTGCCTTCCTCCCAACAGGATGGACACTGGAAAAATTGAGAAGCACTTTGGAGGCACCATTTCCGAAGCATCCTTGGTCCCCTGGCTGTTTCCTCTGCTTCATTCCCCACTGCTTGGCTCCACATCTGAGCATCCTCTTTGCTTCAGCCCCCTCAGTGGCTCCCCCTGTGCAGGTGCAGCGTAAACTCCACCGTGTGGATCATGAGGGCACACCACGCTCGTATTGCCAACCCTTCCCCGGGGACATCTTCAAACTCCTGACTTTGTCCACCCTCCTCCTCCTCGCCTCCTTCTGTCCAGCTTTCCTGGGGGACGGGGTGGGAGTTTCTGTGCCAAGACTCTACCACAAACCAGAGGCTGGGGAAAGTCCCATCGAAGCGGCTGCTCCCTTGAGGGATGCCCCAGCCTTTTGGAGCAGGTGAACCCTTTCGTCCACTCTTGTGTGGCACCCCAATGCAGGAAACAGAGGAATGTGGGGGCTTCTCTGTGCGGAATGGAAATGGGAGCACAGAATCCCTCCTCTGGGCCTTCCCCCTCCTTGTCCACAAGCCTGTGGTGGGCCCCCGTGGTGATCAGTGGCCACTCTCTGAAAACCACTGGCCCAGCCCAACTCGAACTTATCAGACAGTCAATGTCCTGAGTGGGAAAGTGCCGTGTCCTAGGCTTCCCAGCAGGAGGAAGCTTCCAGAAAGGGCTAGTACCTAGAACTCCTCACCTTTGGCTTCTCCCTTGGGGACACGGGCAGTGGGACTAGAGCCAGGCTTCACCCAGGGAAAGGGGCCATGCTGAACTTTGATTTGCCACAAGCTCTACTTTTGCCAGGTTTTCCTCCGCTATCCCGGTGCCGGGTGTTTCATTGCTGAGCTTCTGGGGATGACTGGAGTAGGGGCATTTGGGAGGAGTCCGTTGGTGGTCTGTAGACCATGAAAGGTCTATATTACCACTCAAAGCAAACCAACTCCCTTCCATCGAATCCACTCTGACCCACAGGGGCCTTAGAGGACAGGGCAGAACTCTCCTCGGGGGATTCACACCCTGTAGCTCTTTACAGGGGTTGAACGCTTGGGCTTTCTCCCGGGGAGCAGCTGATGGCTTCAAATGGCTGGCCTTGTGGTTAGAAGCCCAGCGAGTAACCCTCTATGCCACCAGGCCTCCAGATGGCTTGGTAGAAATCTACATTAGCTTTGTTCACAAATTATTGATGCTAGCTCTGAAGGTACAGATTACAGAAAGGGTCAACCCGGAAGCCCCCAGGAACCACACTGGACTATAAGTAGAGAGAAGTCGGTGGCTGGAACAAGCAATGAGCACTTGGCTGGTCACTGAAAGGGAGGTGGCTGGAACCCAGCCAAGGGTACGACGGAACCAATGCCCCCAGAACATGCTTCTGTTGATGACTGCCCAGAAACCCCTCTCAACTCACCACCATGACGGATTCCTACTCCCAGCGGCCCTGCAGGGGGCGGTCGAACTGCCCCAGTGGGGGGGTCCATTCTGCTCTATAGCACGAGACCAAGGGTGAGAGCAGGGTGGCCAGTGGGCGCCCCACCCCACCTCTCCTATACAGAGCCCAGCTCATCCTTAAGGCTGCTCCACGTTTCTGCATTTCCTAAGAAAACCTAGACACCTATGATTTTTAAGATGAAGTAAACCTTTCTTAAATGTTGATTTGAATGTTATGACGCTGTGTGGACCATGGAAAACACACTTTGGGGCATAACCAGACTGCAGGGCGCTGGGGAGGTAGGAGGGTAGACAAGTGCTGACTTACAGGCCCCCGTTCTAACTTTGCTATGTTGTGTTGTGATGTGATGCTGTGATGTGATGTTATCTGTATGACTCACAGCTGGTTCAACAGAATAAACACCACTCAGTCCTGCGCCATCCTCATAATTGTGAGGTGTGAGGCCGTTGTCGTGGCCACAGTGCCCGTCCTTCTTGTTAAAGATCTCCCTCTTTTTCACTGCCCTCCTTTTTTTTCAGCCTCTGACTTGGGACCTGTCAATATACTGCCCGATTGGGTAGGCGTATGAGCAGCCGTGATAGGAACAGCGGCCGCGTTCTGAGACTGACCCCGGCCCAGGGCTCGGTGTAAAGTGCTTCCCTTGCGTTATCTGGACAGCCCAGGGCGACACGAGCATCTCTCCAACCCAACTTGAAGATCCGGGGACTCCATGACCACGACGTCTCGATGCGCCTCACAGCACAGCTGTTTCCACGCACTTTTCGTTCACCCGCCGCAATGTTTAACGCATGCCAACAGTCCCTCTCAGTTTGAACTTGAGAAAGATGAGGTTCAAAGGCATCCAGTGATGAGTCCAAGGTCCAAGGAAAGCATGAGTCTAAGCAAAAGTGGGACTCTGGTGGCCAGGTTCTGGCTGGAGATTAGCCCAGTGGCCTGAGGCAACCTACCCTTCTGAAGGTCCATCCCTTCAAATACTGGTGCTTCTCCGCGGCCTCCATTGCGCCGCATCAGGGCAGACTCGGATTTGGGGTCTTTGTGCTGCCTGGTGTTCATCTTCCCTCTGGCCTTGTACCTGCTTCACCTGCAACTGCGAACAGCAGCAAACAAGAGGTCATGAAAGCAGCGCACAGAAGCACCGGGAAACATCTCAGGGGCCCTGTTAGGACAGCACGGTAGCTGCATTGTGGGAGCGTCTTCTCTAACTTCACCAGGAGGAAGGAGACACACTTCAGCATCAGCACCCCAAGGCTGATTGCTAGGAGACAGAGGCCAGACATTCCTCCTCTGCCCAACCTTTTAACCCATTCTGACACCAGCCATGCCTCCCACAGGACTCTCCTCTCTTGGGCTCAATCATTCATTGCAATGGCCACACAGAGCTCAGAGACTATATCCACATTTATGGGGTTTCTGAAGGGTTTATGACAATTCCAGATCAGAAATTACCCAGGATAGAAATCTTCTACCAGAACCGCCTCTTCTGCACTATGCTCATAGGCCGGCCTCTCTCTGGTTTCTTGGTTCCTTGGTTCATCACCTGGCCTCAGCCCTGCTCCAGCAAGTATTACAAAGCTCCTTAGCTCTACCAATAAGTGTCTGAGGGTCGCCCACTCTGCCAATAATCCCCCTGGACCAACAAGACCACTGGTCTGCTGTTGCTGCTGCTGCTTACTGACTAGAGCTGTCTCTGCTGTTAAAATTCTGTCTGTCTGTCTGTCTGTCTGTCTGTCTTCTGGGTCTAAGAGACTCAGCATGGGGACTCTGGGTCCAAAGGATGGACTCTGATCCTGTCTGTTCTTCTTGGTAGTAGTGACGTCTCCCCCTTTCTGCTTCTAGAATAGCTTAGGTTAAGGCTAGTAGATGACAAGATTGACCAATCCCCTTGTTAGGGTTTATACAACTTATTTGCATAGTCCCATTCTCACAAGGATTCCATGCACCTTATTTGCACCCTCTAGTTCTTAAATGCTCCCCCCCTACACACACACACACACACACACACACACACAACCCCACTATCACAATCCCAATTCTACTTTACAAATCCAGCTAGACCAGAGCATGTACACTGGTACAGATAAGAGCTGGAAACACCAGGAATCCAGGACAGATGAATCCTTCAGGACTTTTAGTGAGAGTGGGGATACTGGAAGGGTGGGGGAGAAAGGGGGAACTGATCACAAGGATCTACACATAACCCCCTCCCTGGGGGACAGACAACAGAGAAGTGGGTAAAGGGAGACATCGGACAGTATAAAATATGACAAAATAGTGATAATTTATAAATTATCAAGGGCTCGTGAGGAAAGGGGTGGGGAGGGAGGGGGGAAATGAGGAGCTGATATCAGGGCTCAGGTAGAAAGCAAATGTTTTGAGAATGAGGATGGCAACAAATGAGCATGACACAATGGATGGATGGATGGATGGATTGTGATAAGAGTTGTACAAACCCCCAATAAAATTATTTTTAAAAAACATGCCTGTCTTTAGAAAGGGAGCAGAAGCCCCAGTGGTACAAAGAGGTAAGCACTTGACTGTTAACCCAAAGGCTGGTGGTTCAAAGCCACCGAGCAGCTCTGTGCAATAGATGGTGTTGACCCAGCCATCTATTTCTGTGCAGATCAATCCAAGCAGACCCTCTGAGGCAGTTCTACTTTGTCACACGGAGTTTCTATGAGTTGGATTCGACTTAACAGCACACAACATCAGGCAGGGTTTGCCCCATGCCCCACTCCTCCACTCCCCCCTGTCACATGCATTGGTATGTTCTTGGTTGGACCTGCAGTCAGTCATCTGCATTGACACCTGGAGAGTTCAGGAAGTGTAGGTCAGACCCCAAAGGGGTTCTGTCTACTAGGGAGCTGTCTGGGGCTGTGGACGAGGTGGCTGTTTCATTAATATCCTTTGCTTGTTTGGATTTTAGCATTTGAAAGTTCTGGGCAGAGTCATTTCCTCCTTGGGCATGGGAGGAGATGCAGGGCTTGTGCCTGTTCATGGAGCCAACCGATCTGTAGACTTATGGTTAAAGGGCCCTCCTCACACTCCTGAGCCTCCAGAGCATTGCCTCCTGTCAGCCCCAGCACAGCAGAATGGCTGTGCCAGGAGACACCAATCACCCTAGTCAGTGCTTGGGGCAACCGTGATGCTGGAGCCAGAGCTGTCCCAGAACAGTGACCCAGAACCATTGCGGTAAACAGGCAAGATGGGTCCCAGGAATGGAGGAGGGGACAGCTGCAAAATGATACCAAAGGACCCAACGTCCAGCCACACAGTAAGCTCATCACCTGCTGACCCTTCCCAGTGTACTTCCTCCCGGTGTTAGTCTGGGTACATTAGGGAAATAAACCCACAGACACTCTTATGTATAAGAGAGAGTTTTATAAAAAGAGTAAGTGCACATCAAGAAAATATCCCAGCCCCATGTTGCCCAAACCCGCAAGTTCAATATTAGCCCATACGTCCGATACCAATCCACAAAGTCCTCCTCCATCTCACAAGACACACGCAATGATGCCGACTGCAGGAGGAAAGCTGAATCAGTGAATGTGTAAGCATCTCAGTGCTGGCAGGGGTCTCCACATGACTGCTCCAGTGCCCAGGGCTGCATCGGGGTAGGTCCATGCAGCTTCTCTTAAGGGATGTCTTGCAAGAAGTGAGCCTTGCAAGCTGAAGCAGGGAACTGGCTAAGGCAGCTGCACCCTGGTCCGACCATCAGAAAGCAAGAGACCCGAGAATTAGAAAGGCGAGGCACACCGAGCCATTTATCTCTCTGCCCTTCAATTAACCCCACATGCATTTATTGGCCAGGTTGGCACAATAAACTTTAACTATCTCAATCCCCTACCCTAAACCTCGGATTGGAGCTCCTTGGCAGTTTCTCTCTCTCCTTATCTTGGGGAAAAGGTACACACACCACCCTCCACCAACACTACGGCTTTCTCGTTTAGGACTCCATGCATACTGTGCTGCCATTATCCCAACCCTCATCCAAAACATGCCATCATGAACCCAGTGCCCGCCCCACTCCCCCCTGCCCCAAACAAACCCGCTCATCCTCCCCCGCCCTCCACCACCACTGGAGACCATCAAGAACCGCTGCTTTCTTTGGATTTCCTTATTCCACACCAGGGAGACCATCCAGGGTCTTGTGTTTTCCAGTCCGCCTTGTGTTTTCCAGTCCACCCATGTGGTGGTTTGAAGAGAAAGAGTGATTTCCCTTTTGGGCTGTATAATGTTTGCTTGGACATAGCTCTCCCACTCTGTTCACCTGGTCATCTGCAGATGGACGTTCCAGCTCTTCCCACCTCTTTGCTGTTATAAAAGGGCCGTAGGGCTCCTTGGCGCCCAGGCTTCTGCGTGTGTTCCTGCTTTCACTTCACCACAGAGGCTCGCGATCGTCGAGCCACGTGGTGGATTACACGTTCAGCATTGTGAGGGATCACCAGACCATGCTTTCACAGTGCAGGCCCATTTTACATTCTCACCAGCCGTGAGCGAGGCTGCCAGTTGCCCTGCTACTTCACCAACACTCGCCAGTTTTCCTTTTTAAATCCTTGCCAAGCTAACGGGGCTGAAGTGATCAATCTCATCATGACCTTGACTTGCCTTTCAGCTGTCAGGTAAGCATGGAACCTGCTAGCCACCAGGTTCATGGTTCAAATCCACCAGCTGCGCTACAAGAGTAAGATGAGGGTATTCGTTCCTGCCTAGAGTTACAGCCTCGGGAAGCCCATATGGGGCATTATGAGTCAGAACCAATTCAATGGCAGTGGCTTTGGGTTTGGGAAAGGCTAATGAGACTGAGCATCTATCTCTTCAGGGGCTTGTTGACTATTTTAATGTCCTCCAAGAACTGCCCGCTCAAGTCCTTTGCCCATTTCTTGGAAGTGGGTTAGCTGTTTGTGATTAACGTTTGCTGTTTATTTGAACTTATTGGCTGAGAAACGTTATTGGAGTTTCAGAAGAGATAAAACGTGGGGTACCTGAGTTGGCCACGGAAGCAGGTTGTGTTTTCAATTTCCCAGCCCTGACTCCTCACGTCCAGGGACGTCACCTAGGGCTGTGGACATGATCGTGGGCACCTGAGAGTTTCACCTGCTCTGCTGTTGATGGAGCTGAGCAGTCAGGAGACCAGATTTAACACTAAGGCCATGGGCCCACCCAGAAGAACGGAGCTTCTGTGATCCCAAAGTTACTTCTGGCTCAACTGGACACAGATCTCCCCCTGAGGAAGGCTCTTCCTCTTCCAGGGGTGCAGCAGGGCCACCCTGGACACCAACTACCTGCCCACCTGCTGCCCCTGCACCGGAAGCCCTTTCTGCTTCCCTGCCACTCTCGGCTCCACTCCCTGAGCTAGACAGTTGGTAAAAATGCACATGTGAAGATGTCTTAATATTAAATATAATTAGATATTATACCACATGCAGGGCTGTATGATTAGTGAAATATATGATCATTAGTTATTAGATTAATGTGTCTACTTGTGTAACTGAAAGCCATTTGCAAGCCGAAATGAAATAGCTCAATTTGCCGTAATTGACTGATCTCCCAGAGAGAGAGGCGTACATTCGCTTATGTACAAGGCGATTTCTTCAGATGTCGCCCCAGATGCAAGACAAAGAGCCATCTCTCTCTGCACCCCAAACTGCAGGGCTGCCCATGCCCCTCGTGAGCTGAGGCAGCTGCAGCCCGGTGGCCAGGCCATCCACAGGTACAATTGAGGGCTCCAGGCCCCCATATTGGTCCCAGGTCTTCTTTTTGCTGAAGGGTTACCTAAGCCTAACTTTTCCAATGTCCCCCGACCTCCCCCCACCCCCCACCAAGGGAACATTGGCGTCCTGCTGGTCAAAGACAAATGGAGCTGCCTGGTACACACTTTCCCCTCGCCCCCTGGCCCATTTTTCTTCCTGTTGGCGTGTGTGTTGGTTTCCAGGACAACTGAGCTGCAACTAACTAATAAAACGATTGCAAAGCACTCTGCAAATAGAAGATACAAGTGCATACTTATTATTGTGGTTATGGTCTAATAATAACCAGATGCTAACGAGGGCGGTTTGAGATTAAATTAAAGATAGGCAAAACTGGTTCACGGGGAACCTGTGGCCACCAGCCCCCCTTCCCCTTGGTCAGCAGGTACTTCCTGGGCGCAGGCGAGGAAAGGAGGCAGGTGAGCATTAGTGAGGGAAACGGGCTGGAAAGCCAGTCTCCGGGGAAGCCCCCCGACTCCCCTGGCAACAAAGGGAGGAGCACCAGCCGTTCCTTCCCCTGGGTGAAAGACCACCTTTGAACAACGTCTCCACGTTTCTGTCTGATCCTCACATCATTCTTTTCAATAAGCGGGTCGGGGTAATGTTGAGCCCATTTGACAGATGAGAAAGTAGAGGCAGCGAAAAGTCCAATGAGAGGATCTTGGACTAGTTGCTTTCCTCTCTGGATCGCAGTTCCCTCCGGGGCGGGAGGGGGATGCTACGTTCACATTTCTGATTTCCAGCTTCCTAGCCAGAATAGCTCATACCCTAATTTCCCTTCTAAAGATGTTTTCCCCTTTGCAGAGTGTTTAGCAATCAGTGCCTTGAAAAACAGCCTTACGAGACTTTAAATGGAGGTTTCACTTGCCATTTTATTTATGAATCATGCAATCAATCAAATTAACAAGTATTTATTGAATATCTAATAGGAGCTGAGGATGCGACTGCGAGGCAACAGGACGCCGACGCACAGGCTGCGGCCCCTGGCCACAGGAAGCTTCGGGCCGGGTGGAGAAGACAAGGCCGACACACAGAGTTTCACCATGGTGGCAGGAGAGGGTGCCCAAGCCAAGTGCCTGGCCAGATGGAGGTCTTCAGTCCCTGACGTCTCAGCCAGGGAGACAGGAATCATTGCAGGGAGAAGAGATCAGAAGAGGATTCTGGGAAAGCCGGGGCAGATGAGAGGCCGGAAAGGGCTCGGAGAACATTTCTCGAAGCAGGACACTTAGGGTTTGGGCAGCTAACAATTCTTCTTCCCTGCCTCAGCTTCCCTACAGCTCTCAGCACTGAACGCTGTATTTGTTCACCATGATGTTCTCCCCGACTAGAAGATGAGCTCTGACAGCCAGCGACTGGCGGCTCTGAGGTGCACTGTGCTGCAGCCTCAGCGTCTGGCATACAGCAGGTGCTCAATAAATGGCTGGCAATCGTCTGACTAAGTGGATTGGTCCTGGTGCCTTTCTTTCTATGCCCACCGTCTGCTCCTTGTCATCACTTGCCTGGATCCCCAAAGGCATCTCCTGAGAGGTCCTGGATCATCCACTCACCAATAGCTTGGTTTGTTTTATCATGTTCTGCCCCTTAAGACCATTCCAAGTTCCTAGAGAGCAAGACTGCATCTTCCCGTCCAGCTATCATTTGTGACGGGCTTCCTGAGGCACGTCGCTTGAGACTGGAAACCCACAATGGGATGAGACGCTGCCCTTCAAGCGGTCAAGGTTGTTGTCAGGTTTCAGCTCCTGGCAGCCCTATCCATGGCAGAACAGAGCCCTGCAATGCTCCTGGAAGCAGCAGTGTTGTACTGCGCAGACCTTCTGCACAGAACTCTGTAAATGTTGAAGAGCAACGATGTCATTGTGGGGACTAAAGTACACCTGACTCAGCCACGGGGTTTCTCCCTTGCCTCACATGCATGTAAAAGTTGAACAATGAATAAGGAAGACCACGGAAGAATGGATGACCTTGAACTATGGTGTTGGCGAAGAATAGTGAAAGTGCCACGGACTCCTAAAAGAACAAGCCGCTCTGTCTTGGAAGATGTACAGCCAGAAGGCTCCTAAGAAGGTAGGATGGCATGTCAACAGGAGAGACCTGGAAAGGGATGTTGCAGTTGATAAAGCAGAAAGGCAGCAAGGAGGAGGAAATGCCTCAGCAAGACGGACCGGCACAGTGGCTGCGACAACAAGCTCACGTGTAACAACAATGGACTTTAGTAAGAGAGAGGGGAAGGGAAATGTAACAGACAGCAGCCCCTGAGTGAGCCGGGCCACACAAGCACAACAGGGTGTACATCGGGTCGCACAGAGCAATGCCACCTGCACAGGGTGTGAAGGCTGGATGGAAATGGGGACAGAGCGACCCAGGCTGGGACACCATTGTGGGCTGAACTCAACAGGGCCATGACCAGGCATCCTGGGTGGCTGGAGGATAATGACTGAAGAGGTAATGTGCCCAGGTGAGGAGTGAGCCTGGCTAGGTAGACGGGTACATAGGTCCACCAGCTTATGCAGAACTCTGGGCTTAACAAGCACGCGGCTGGTCTTCGGCTATGATCTCATTCCAGGGGAGTTTCAAAAAGCAGACTCCACTCTGCATTGACTTTCAGAGGTGAAAGAGAGGAGCGAATGGAACTTGGCTGTGAGTGGGGGTGCAGAGACAAAGGAGAGAGAGAAGGGGCACTGGGTCAAGAGAAGAGTTTGGGGGTTCTTGTTTGGATAGGAAAGCCTGAGCCCTTCCGTTTGTGAATGTGAATGAAACAGAGCAAGGAACAACGTCAGCTTCATTCCCCACTGAGCCCCGTGCCTAGCAATGTGCTGATGTCACGTTCGCCACGCCCTGCCCCATTGCAGCCCTTCTCCTTGGCTTGTAAGGGGTATGAGTGCATTCCAGATCGCATATTCATTTCACGTTTAAAGCCATTGGCCTGTCTGCCTAATTAACTCTGCCCGCCTAGGTCCGAGTCCCTGGAGGTGCAAGCCATTAGCACACTTGCTGCTCTCTGAAAGCTTAGTGGTAAGCGTCCACACAGAGGTGCGTCTGAAGACAGGCCTGGCGATTTACTTCTGAAAAACCAGCCACTGGAAACTCTAGACAACACAGCTCAACTCTGCCGCCCGCCCATGGGGTCGCCATGAATTGGAGCTGACTGGGCAGTAGTTAGCTTGGTTTGGTTTTGTGTTCCCGGGGGGGGGGGGGGGAGGCGCTAAGGGAACCTACTGGACCAAGAGACAACAGCACTGTAGATGCAGAAAAGACCCAAGTTCAGGATTTCATTTCTCTTGGCTCCACAACCAGCACCCATGGAAGCAGTAGCCAAGACATCAAACGATGCCTGGCCTGGGCCAACTGGCTACCAAAGACCCGATGAACCATTCAAGAGCAAAGATGTCACTTTGAACACTAAGGCACACCTGACCCAAGCCAGGGTACTTTCAATGGCCTCGCATGCATGTGGAACCTGGAGTGTGAACAAGAAAGGCTAGGGAAGACTTGACGTAGTTGAACTATCATGTTGGCAAAGACTATACTGAATACACCATGCACTGACGGCCAGAAGGACACGCAAATCTGTCTTGGAGGAAGTACAGCCAGATCCTCCTCAGAATCAAGGATAACGAGACACCCTTTCACGTATTTGGGGGCATATTATGAGGAGAGACCCTGGAACAGGACATCATGTTTGATAGAACTGACAGTCATCAATAAAAGAAGCGCCTCAATGAGATGGATGGACACAGCGGCAGAAACGTAACCATCGTGAGGAGGGCGCAGGAATAGGCAGTGTTTGCTTCCTTCTGTGGGTATCAGTGAGAACCCAGTCAGTGGCGCTTACCAACAACAATGGCGTGGAAGGGGAGCCCGGCTATAACCCTTCTCTTTGTGTCTTGGCACCAGGGATTTCAACATGAGCAGAGAAATAAATCCGGACGACCACTTTGTACATTAACTCTATCAGTGAAGACTTTCTGAAGCTACAAATGATAGAGGACACGATTCATTGTTTTTCAGGAGGCAAAGCACCCAGAAGAATCACCACCAGACTCCCACCTGCATCTGTACTTGCTGTTTTTCCGATCTCTCAGAAGCATCTGTTGAGAATCATCATGGAGGCACCGTGCTCATGATAGCTAACATGCTCGCTGCTAAATGAAAGATTGGCCACTGCTGTTTGCACCTAGGAACCTCACAAGAAAGGCTTCCCCAAAACCAGCCATTGAAGATCCTAGAGAGCCCAGTTTTACTCTTACACCTGTGAGGTCACCATGGTTGGGTTTGGCTCAATGGCAACTCGATTGGTTTGGGCTTGTGAACAGTTTTTGCAGGGACTGCCGGGCTCCTGCCTGCAGCTCAGAATCTGAATGAGCCTCAGGCTGGGTCTCTCTACGTGTATCCACTGCACAGGAGCGTTCTCTGCTTCGAAAGGGGATTTCGGGTGAGCTTAAGGATTCAAATGCCTAGTACTTCCATAGACCAACCCCCAACTCCCAATCCCATTGCTATCATCTCCTCTCCTCCTGCCCAAGTTTCCAGCCCCCTGAACAGATTCTGCTCACACCTTACCTCTTCCGGAATATTACCTTGGACTTCTCCAGACAGCATTCTAGACCAGGCTAGGCCTCCCTGTCCCTTACCCAGACACAGAATTGGCTTGACGCCTCTCTCAGACAAGGTCTGCCCTCTCACAAGCCCCCTGTAGAAGGGTCACTGGTGAAACATGCCGTATCTCTAAGGACTTCTCTACATGCAAAGTAAGTAGGGAGGTTAAGACATCAAAAACAAACATGAAAACCCTTCAGCAGAATGGATACTGACTGTGAAGGAAATTGAAGACAAGCTATGGGATGGCAGCCTGAGCCTCCAGTCAGAATTTCCACCAGGCAGACCCATAAAATGCCTGCAAGGCCAAGGTAAACCCCACTTGTCCCTGAGTCCATTCCCAACTCGGGGCAACTCCAGGAGGGTCAGAGCAGGACTGTCCATGGCTGCGTTTTCAGCAGTCGCTCCCTGGACCTACCTTCTAAGACGTGTCTGCGTGGACCTGAACCTCCAACCTTGCCGAGCAGTCACGTGTGTTGACTGTTGGCAGGTTCAACTCTCTACCAGGGAACGTCTCCAGGGAAACAAAGAAGGTTTCCGTCTTTCCTGGTGAAGAGAACCGCTGAGCTATGGCAGAGGGGAGACAGCATCCTATCTTTCCTGGGGCAGTGGTTGCAACCCAGGAAGCTGCAGTGAGTTGTGCAAACGTACAGTACTATCAGAGGTCAGGCACCCCCCACAGGCCCCGTGTGGTGCCAAGCACTTCAAGAGTATTGTTTGTACTTGTTGGGGGCTGTCGGGCCAGTTGTAACCAGAGTGATCCCAGGGGACAGAGGAGAACTGTCTCCTGGGGTGTCCTAGGCTTTGAGTCTTTATGAGAGCAGATGACCAGGTCGTTCATCCTGGGGGCTGGGTTTAAACTAGGGACCTCTCAGCTCGCAGCTGAGTACTTCTCCCTCGGGCCACACTGGGCTCTTTATTCAGGTGCATATTCACTGCCTTCTAGTCAGTTCCAACTCAGAGCGGCCCAGTGGGGCAGGACAGAACCGGCCCTGCGGGTGTCTGAGAAAGGCTCCTCTTTCCCCGCAGAGTGGCTGGTGCTTTCTCACTACTGGCCTTGCAGGCAGCAGCCCAGCCCACAACCCCTATGTCACCAGGATTCCTCACGTGCATGCCAACGAGGATATTAGTATCTTCAGGAACCTGAGCCATAGAATGTGCCAGCAACCAGCTCCAGGTCAAAGAGCCGGACAGTGCGATCCGAAGCCATACAACCTGACTAGAGATGCCCCACTCGGTGTGGTGGAAAGGCAGGCTAGGATCCGGGATTCCTGAACCCCACTGAGCATCATTTACAACGTTCTCTTCTGCCACCAGAACCATTTTGCTGTCTGCTAGGACACTAGGGTGACCTTGTTTTGTCCTTAAAGAATGGGGTGGGAACAACAGTCCACTCCAACTGCCCCTGTTCCGAAAAGATGCCCCCGGTCCCTTCCTGCTTGGCTCTACCCCCAACATCACCCTGCCTGCCCTGGTTGCTTGTTTCCATTGCGTAGTCTCTTCTTGTCCTGCCCACGAACTCCCCTTGACATTGACAAGAACCAGTGCAGCATACTCAATCGAGACCGCCGTGCTTTGTCCCCTCAGGGAAGGGAAGCCCCAATCTCTTCCAGGGGACCAGGAAGTGAGGGCTGGAGCCAGGGGGTCCCAGCAGTCCCCAGCCTCACCCTGAGCCAGAGACTCTCCCCTTGCTATCGGATTTCTTAAGTCTTTTTCATTTTGTCACCGAGAAAGCTAGCTGAGTACAGCCATCCACGCACACGTAGACATGTTAGCCCCAGCAACTGAGGAAGCCACTCAAATTGAAGCTCTGAAATGAACAGAGCTGAACAATAAGCTAGAACATGCCTAGAGCAAGTTGAGCAATAAACAGGTTTTTAATTTTTTCCCCTTCCATCTCTGGAGTGTCGGCGTCTGATGGATGATGTGACAGGGAAGGCGGAGGCATAAATTCTGGATTCAGATACTAAATCAGCGTGTGGCAGAGGGGGCTGGCAGCCCACCCCATCCCCTCTTCCTGGAGTGGCTGTGTGATGGGACCCCGAATCCCAGGCCTGCCCCTTCCAATGTCCAGTCCAATGGACACAGCCCACTAGCAAGCAGGACAGCCTCATGGCTCACGCTGGCTCATGAAGACCACGTGCGAATCCCTCAGCGTGGGAAGATGGAGCCCAGAAAGGATCTTCTCCAAGGTCATACAGAGGTGCAGCCATAGGTCAGCCAGGGCCACCGGTGAGGGCCTTTGAGTCTCTGTCCGGTCCTGGGAGCAGGTCCTATGCCTCCACTCAGCATGTAAGAAAACTGGGCTTCCACACAGTTTCAGGGCGTGCACCAACCAAGTCCCGTAGCCAGCAGGTACACCGCCCAGGGACGAGAACCCTTGTTGGCTTGCACCCAGAATCCCCATTCTTCCCACCAGAGCCATGCTCTCACACACAGAAACGAGTTAACATTTGATGCAAAAACAAAACAAAACAATGGCTTTGTTCCACACACTGGAACACACAGGAAGGGACTCAGGAGTCTCCCTGGTGGCTCAGTGGTTAAAACACTTGGATGCTAACCAAAAAGTTGGCCATTCAAATCTGCCACCCACTCTCTGGGTGCTAGCCAAAAGGCTGGAGTTTGAGTTCACTACAGAAGAAAGGGCTAGTGGTCCATTTCCAAAACACTTCTACTCACCATCATCATTCTAATTCGAGCTTAGAACACTACAGGACAGGGTGAAACTGCCCCCGTGAGGTTCTGAGACAGTAACTCTTCATGGGAGTAGAAAGCCTCGTCTTTCTCCTGAGGAGCAGCTGGTGGTTCCGAACTACTGACCTTGGGCTTAGCGACCCAACACATCACCACTACACCACCAGGGCTCTCTTTGCCATTGAAAACCCTATGGAGCCGCCATGAGTCAGGAGAGACTTGATGGGAATTCAAGTACGGGGCTTGCAGGATAAATTTTTTCTGAACAATGTATGATATGCAGTCGACACAACCTAGATTGCTGAACGAGAAGAAGACAAGAAGTACTTGCCGATGAAAAACAGAGACTTCAGTCTCCGGTGTGGATTACAATTCCATGGGAAGAAAACAGAAGTCCTCGCAATGAGGCCCGATAAACCCCAGCACGAGGAAGGAAGGAAGGAAGGAAGGAAGGAAGGAAGGAAGGAAGGGCTGAGGCTTTCATTCGCTTGGCTCCACAGCCAACACTCATGGAAGCCGTAGTCCAAAAAGCAAGTGACACCGGGCATTGGGCACACCTGCTGCCAAGGGCCTCTGTAGGAGATTGACCGGGTCTGCTCTGTGAGAGTCAAGATGTCCTTCTGCAGATGCACTTGACCCCAGAAAACGATGGTATTTTGGATCATGTCCTCGGTGTGTGAAAGCTGGGCGGGAACGGATGCCTTTGAATGATGGTGCTGGTGAAGAAGGTTGACTAGACCAACGACGGCCCGAAGAAGGAGCAGGTTCATCTTGGGAGAAGGATGACCAGAATGCTCCGTGGAGGTGAGGAGGGCAGAACTTCGTCGGATGTACCCTGAACACATGATGTGCTGGGACAGATCCCTGGAGAAGGGCATCATGCATAGAAAGCAGAAGCAAGGGGAGGGGGGTCTTATCTAGACTCGATACAGGGTTTCTAAGACAGTACAACAGAAGCAGATAGACGCGTCTTCCTTGGGAGGAGCAACTGGTGGGTTTGAAGCGCTGACCTTGCGGTGGTTAGCAACCCAAGGCCTAACTCACAGCACCACCACGGCTCTCTAGGTCAAGTAGAGGATCACTGAAGAAGAGAAAGACCCCCAAGGAACGGATGCAACCAGGGGTGCAATTGTGACACTGGCACAGGCCCGGCAGTGTTTGGTTCTGCTGCACACACACAGGGTCCTGGTAAGGAGGAGGCATCTCAATGGCCTCAGACAGCCACCAGGTAGATGGGGCTTGAAGAATGATTTGCATTACCTTTCATAATCTTACATGTTGAGATAGTAAAAGTTTACTGTGCCAACCTGGCCAATAAACACATGTGAGGTTAACTGAAGGGCAGAGGGATAAATGGCTTGGTGAGCCTCGCCTTTCTAGTTCTCGAGTCTCTGCTTTCTGATGGTCGGACCAGGGTGCAGCTGCCTTAGCCAGTTTCCTGCTTTAGCTGGCAAGGCTCACTTCTGCAAGACATCCCTGAGGAGAAGCCTCATGGACCTACCCTGATGCAGCACTGAGTGCTGGAGCAGCCGCGTGGAGACCCCTGCCAGAGCTGAGATGCTTACATGTTCACTGATTCAGCTTTCCTCCTGCAGTCGGCATCATTACGTGTGCTTTGTGAGATGGAGGAGGACTTTGTGTGTTGGTGTCAGACTTATGGGTTAATGTTGGACTTGTGGGCTTGGGCAGCACTGGGTTGGGGAGTTTTCTTGATGTGTACTTACCCTTTATAAACAATTCTATATTATACACGAGTTTCTGTGGATTTGTCTCTGTAATCTATCTAGACTAGCACACGTTTCTAATGAGAAAATTAGCTGTCAGAGAAGATATAGACTAAGTAGAAAAATTTCAAATAGTATGTTTTCAAAATTTGAAGGAGAAACTTGAACTTGCTTCTGGGACCATAATAGTTTTCTATCAGGTTTTTGTGTTTGTCGTGGCTCCATGCAATTCCCGATCAATACTGTTGAGTGATGATCTCCTCCAGTTACCCATAACGACCTCTGAGCAGAAACGTTAGACTCACAATGAAAACCAAGAGTAAACTCAACTCGAGCGGGCAAGCCCATTCGCACTCTCAGTGACCCTCAAACACAGAGAGAACTGCCCGCCCCCCGGTGAGGGACGGGTGGTCTAAGGTGCTAAATCTTTGCAGGAGCTGACTTCCACATCAGGAGCGGATGGTGGGCTCAAACCACTGACCTTTAGGTTAGCAGCCAAGCACTTACCTACTAAGTAACTAGGCCCTTCTTTCACACCATTAGGCAATAAAAATGATTTTTAAAAAAAAAACAGATCACTAAAAGTTTTCAGCCGTTACAATTATATTTTAGGAGTTTGAAGCTTCCCCCCCCCCTTTTCTTTCTTTGACACTTATACTGCGATAGTCACTTCAGATATAACATGGGAGTTTCTAAAGCAGTCTGAACATTTGGGTATCAAATTTCCACACCCTGATAAGTCTGGTCTGAGGAACATACAGGCAGTATGTGAGCAGCCAGCCAGCTGCAGCCTGAACCTCCCTAAAGGGCCCATCGGTTGGAATGAAGGGGAGAATCCAGGTAAGGTAGGCAGGTAAGTAGACAGAGATCCAGGGCACTGCCTGTCGCTGTGCCCTCCTGGAACCCCATCCACACCTTCCTGCTTGCCGGGTGCCTAGCGTGCGGTTTCCACAGTGGCTCTCCTTGCCCACCGCACACAATGGGCAACTGGTTGCAGTAAACAGCCAGGTATTAGAGCGTCTCCTGGCTGCACCTGGCTCAACCTGGAGGATAAACAAGCCCTCCCACAGACGTCTTAGGGTTCGCTGGGGAAACAGAACCAGTGAGAGAAGTAGATAGGTAGGTAGGTAGGTAGGTAGGTAGGTAGGTAGGCTGGGCAGGCAGGCAGATAGTACTGGGGAGAGACAGAGGGAGAGGACCGTGGTTGTTGGGTAAGCAATGGACCACTAACAACAAGAGTTGGGGTTCAAACTCACCAGTTACTCCTCAGGAGAAAATGAAGTTGTCTGGTCCCATAAGTATTTAGCTTTGGAAAACCCACATAGGGCCGCTATGAGCCGGAATTAACTAAATGGAAGTGGGTTTGGTTTGGGGTTAAATATGTGTGTGTGTGCGTGTGTGTGTGTGTGTGTGTGTGTGTGTGTGTGTATTGAGAGAATGGGGGGTAGGGGGTAATTTAGTTCACGGAACCAGCTCAGAGGATGTGGGAGCAGAGGTCAAGGAGCAGGTTGGAAGCTCCTGTCAGTTTTCACCCCAAGACCTGTATGCCTGCAAATGGGGAATGTGCAGAATGAGGAGAGAAACTCCGTGCCCTGGAGTCCATTCCAACTCCCAGCCGCCATATAGGACAGGGGAGCACCGCATCTGGGGGTCTCCAAGACTGTCACTGTCTGGGAGAGGAAAAGCCTCATTGTCGGTCTCCCGAGGAGCTGCCGGTGGTTTAGAACTGCTGACCTTTCTGTTAGCAGCCCGATAGGGACCCACTTGAGAGAGAGAGTTCTGCTAAGCTATTGAGTTATACAGGGCAAGTTATCAGGACATTTGATACATCATTTAAGTCATTGATCATTAAAATAATGAACTGAAGTGGAAACCCCCACCTGATGCACAATAAAAAGGTATAAAACCAAAAGTCAGTTGCAGTCGTGAGGCAGATCATGCCCTGAGGAAACTTCCTTTCCACTGGTTGATTATGTCGCATTCCATCACATCATGGGACAGCCACTAAACCAGTGTTGGACCAAACCACCAGGACCCTCTAGCCAGGCCACGTGACCCGTTATACGGCCATACAACAGGTGTGGCTCATGGCGTCTCCTCAGGGAAGGACCAGAGAACGGCCCTTCAGAAGCTGTTCCCTTCAGGCTCTGCTCAAGGAACCCATTAGTGCTGGTAGCCGATGCTGATAGTTTCAGAGGTGCTGGGTATCCCAGAAGCCTCCTGGACCGAAAGTATTGCCAGCTCCCCTCTTGCTGTCATCTCCCTGTGGCTGCCTCCCCTATTGGGAAGCTTTGTCCTAGATCCTGCTGCTCAACCTAAGGATTGAACATAGGGAATGCCATTTTGAAAAGATAACAGAGGTTTTGTCTTCCGGATGCCTGCCCTCCAGGAAAGGCGGGCGCAACCAAGCACAGCGATACCATTGCCCAGCGTGGAATTTCAGGGCTTGCTTCTAAAACGCCGTAGCAGAAATCAGTAGGGAAGCCGCCAGTCTTGTGAGAGAGATAAGTGAGCATCTTGTGGTCCTTCTGAAGGACTCAGGAGCCTAGAGTTCTAAACAGAAATCACAGAGAGGAATGCAAGGTGAGAGGCATTTTCTTACCCACCCAGACCCCGGAGGTGAGGGAGCTCAGCGAGCAGGTGAGAAAGAAGTCCCTTGGGGGGGGGGCTGGGGTTCAGATGGCAGGACCCTGCGGTGGAGCTCCAAAGCACTGCCCTTTGGGGCTGGTGGATAGAGAGTGGCATGACCCCAAAGTCCAAATTACAGAGGGATGTCAGGAGATCTGAGAGATGGAGAGACTGTGCCTGGCTTTTCAACAGGTAGCCCAGAAGACTCCAAGTCTCCCAGGCATGGCCCTTGTCCAGGTGGCTTCTGGGCAGAAGATAATCGGCCGAGGGCACTGGCTGAAGCAGATCAGTCAGCCCTGGGGCCCATGCATCCAGACAGGCTGGGGGAGGAGCCTCCAGTATTTGAAAGCTCGCAACGAGGTGTACATGTGGCCAGCGGGCAACTGAAGACCAAGAGGCGTTACAGTGAGGACAAGGAGAAAGTCAAGGGTGTTGGACCAGACGACCAGAAGCCAAGGACTTAGGCTCCAGACCCAGTGCTCACAGTACGAGACACATCTTAACAGCTAGCAAGGTTTCCAACTTTCATTGCTAAAAGGCACCCAAGCCCACACCCACCATAGCCACTGAGCTGGTTTGGACTCATAGCAACCCTATAGATCGGAGTTGAACTTCTTAGGGCTTCCTGTGGAGACTGTAGACCTTTCCTGGAGCAGTCAACCTCATCTGTCTCCCTTGGAGCTGCTGGTGCGTTTGACTCTCTGATCTGGTGGTTAACAACCCATGGGGTCGCTGCACCTCTTTCCCAAGACCCCAGGACTTTGAATTGTCCCAGGATGCAGAGAGCAAAACAGAGGTTAGATCCTAAACTAACTGAGTTGTGAGAATGAGAAGTGGCCCTCGCCACCATCAGTCCAACTCCTATTCACAGACTCTGTAGGGCAGAGTAGAACCCACTGCCTGTGGGTTTCTGAGGCTGTAAGTCCTTAAAGGAGTAGAAACATTCATCTTCCTCCCTCAGAGGGACTGGTGGGCTCAAATGCTGACCTGGTGGTTAGCAGCCCAATGCATAACCCACTACGCCACCAGGGCGGGTTCTCTTACACTGCTGAATTTCTACTTTTGGAAGACATGAGGGCTGAAGGACGGAGGTGCGGTCCATTGTCCAGAACCCTAGAAATGCGCAGTTCTGAACACTTAAATTATAACCGTGTGAATAATTCATACCCATTGCGGATGGATAAGTGAATTCATAACTGTTCACTTTGCACATAACCAAGACACATGACCGCCAAATCCTCCACTTATGAAACAAACCATTGCTGAAGCTCAATGGGAGAAAGAGGTAATTCACTTTATGAAATTATTCTTCACTTTACAAATCCTGCTACCGCCAAAGCCCTTTAATTGATCAGATACCTTAATGCAGTTAAAGGAGCTTTCGATTTTGTACAGCTCCCTTTTCTAGGCAATCAGTACGGTGATGAAGAAATCTAATTTGTTTTGTGCTCATTTGTTTCACGCCAACCCTCAGCCTGCAGTGCTCATGCGGGCACTCTGGAGAAGTGAGGGAGGGTTGGCATGAGGTGGGTGGGTAGATCCAGGGCCACACTGATGCTGGACTCGCCGTCCCATGGCCTGAGCTCTGCTTTCCACAGGGTCATGATCCCTTTGTGGGAGCCTCCACAATGCCCTCTCCTCTTGGATTCTTCTAGAAAAGCAGAGGGGCAGGCTTGGATGGTCCCTGTGGTTTCCATGTGGTGTCCATGAATGGGCGTGGCTCACAGACCGCCCTAGACATCTGCCCGTAGATAGGAAAAGCGAGTTTAGATGCCTGTCCAAAATGGACCCTGTCTGGGACCACAGGTCCATGCTAACTGACATCTATCCAGGTCCATATGGAGTGTCCACTATACGTGCCCACCCCTAGCGGGACACCGTGGGAACACAAAGGAAAATCCCATTTCTTTTCCTGGGAGGAGAAGACTCTACAGATGAAACAAGCAGAGGAGCCCAAGATGCTGCCAGGTCCACTGGCTATGGGACTCAGGAAGGGGAGAGACGAGCTGCGTCTTGCAAGCTTCTCAGCATTTCCAGGGAGAGGAGGGTCATTCCAGGTCAGGAGAGCCTAGAACCTGGCAACTTCAGGGATGTGGATAGGTGCAACTGACAGAGACCACCCTGGGTAACTCGTGGCTAGCTCGGTAGTGACAGGTGGGGCAAGGGGTGTGGAGTGGTGTCGAGGCAGTTCAATCCCCAGACAAATGTAAGGACTTTGCTCTCTCTCTCTGTTTGCCTTTTCCAAGTGTTTCTGAATAACTCCATAGTATAGCCTGTCATTGAGAGGTACTGTGGAGTCATGTGATAGAGGAGAACTGCCTGCCCCGCCTCCCACCGCCCTGGCTGTCCTCTTGGCAGGGACGGATCACCAGATCTTTCTCCCATGGACGTGTGGTGGCTTTGAACAAGAAGCTTACCAAGTAGGCAGGCCCGGCACTTACCCATCTAGACCATCAGCACGTGCCTGGAAGCCACCCTTCCAATCCCCTTTTACAAAGCTGGAAGCTCTAGCCAAAGCCTTTACCTTTGAGCACAACTCTCACACACATACCAGCTCCCCATGTTTTGGTCTCACGTGTTCATTCACACCTTCTGTTTTCCAAAGAGCAGTTGAGAGGGTGGAACTTAATATAAACGGCCAAAGTACAATAAGAACATTGGAACTGGATCATTGAATTAAGAGCCCTGGAGAGATTAGGGGAAATGAGGAAAGCCAAATCACAATTAATATAGTCTTAGCCACCAAATTACATTTACTTGTGAGCTTCTTGGAAGCCAAAGAGAAGAGGGCACTCAATTGATTAGTTAATAAAACTAAACAGCTTAATGGTAATAGTCACATAATCTCATGTCGACCTGTGAGTATTAAGAGTGAAGAGGTGGAGTCTAGCCTGTCAATCAGGTCACAACCTGATGATGCCTCCTTGTGGGCATGGCTTTCTCCAGAGGGTTCTGGGAACTTTCTCTCTCTCTCTCTCTCTCTCTCTCTCTCTCTCTCTCTCTCTCTCTCTCTCTCTCTCTCTCTCTCTCTCTCTCTGCTTCACCTTCCTGTTGAAGATCCACACTCAGAGAGCAGGAGGAGCCACGTGAAGACCCACCCCAGTGCTAAGATGCTCCCACCACCACTGGATCCACAATACTTTTCCCCCACCAGCCTTTGATCTTCTTGCGTTTTGCATCATTACATACGCTGTGTGAGTCTGAAGAGAAATTTGTGGACTCGTATTTATGGACTTATGGGCTAATATCAGACTTACGGACTGGACTAAGATGTTTTCTTGATCTACACTTTTTGATATAGAGTTCTTTCTTATACATGTATGAGTGTCTCTGATTTTGTTTCTCTAGTCCACCCAGCCTAACACATCAACTATTCAGAATAGACAGGATCTTACTGAGTCGAAGGTATATGAGAAGACTTGGAGGCTGTTGTGGAGAGATTGTCAGAAACACCCCCTTAGTTGCCCCAGTCTATAGGATATGTAGCGAATCAATTCATATAATAATTGTCAGGCGCTGTGTTGTAAGGTGCTATCAAATCAGTTCTGACTCTTGCTGACAACAGAATGAGGCACTACCTGGTCCTGAGCCATCTTCACGGTCCTTGTGAGGTTTAGCCCCTTGTCATCGCAGGTATTGTGTCAAACCGGCCCTTTACTAAACGCTACTGTCAGCCACAGGGGCCATTGGGCTTCTCACCGCAAGGTCAGCAGTTTGAAACCACCAGCCATTCTGCGGGAGAAAAGCAGGGATTTTGACTCCTGTGCAGTGTGACAGTCATGGAAACCCACAGGGATTCCACCCTGTCCTATCAGGTCACGATGAGTTAGACTTGACTTGATGGTAGTACCCATTGGGTAGCAGAAAGGCGGATTCAAAAAAAAAAATTCTCCAAGATTGAAAGAAGGACCTGAAAGCCTGAATGTAACATTTAAAACATTTTTTTAAATCCAGAACTCAGTTGATGTCTCTTTCTCACAAAAATGTAGACTATGGGTTAGTTTAAAAATGCATTGAGGGGGGGGGGCGGGGCATGAAAAAAAATGCATTGAGCTAGACGCAACAGAAAGCTCGGTTCAACCAGAGCTTCTCAAACTTGAGTGGCTCTGTACCCATGCTGGGCGTTGTTGTTGAAATGGCAACTATCATGCAGTAGGACCATGGTGGGCCTAGGGATCTGCATTTCTTTGTCGTTTTAAAAATATTTTGGGGGGGCATATACTGAACAGATCACACAATTCTCTCGTACAATCGTGTTAAGAAATTGTGCAATCACCATCACAATTTCACAACGTGCTCTTCTTTGCGTCCTCGTTCTTAGCTCCCCATTCCCCCCATCCTCCCCTGCCATGCTCCTACACAATCACCCATCCAGACTTGCCTTTCCCGGATTTCACCTGCAGAAAACCGTACAAAACACAAACAGGAAGCCAGCAGGCAAACCACAAGGACTAGACAAAACATAGACAAACCTCCGTTGAAAAGGAAGCAGAAAAGATTAAAAAATGGGAACAACTTTAAAATGGGTCGAAAGGGAGACCAAATGAGAAAGTACTTCATTTTAACCTAACTACACCTGCCACCATCCCCTAATGGCAATGCACATCTGAGAGTCAAGGGGGCTTCACCGGAGGCTCAACCCATGCGGGGACCCTGCAAATGGATTTGGGGTTCTACTGTCATCTTTAGCCTTCTGAAAACCAAGTGTTCATAATTTAGGGCCTTTATTTCCTCACTACCTTTCTGGCAATAAGGATGCTGCAGGTTCACAAGTGGTACTGGAAGGAGGGAGGAAATGAAGAATAACCACCATTGCCATTGACTGGAACTCAAGGTGCGCCGGGAGGGTCCAAGGAGAATTGCGCTTCCTGGGTTCTCAAGGCTGGTGAGAGAGGCAGCTGGGTCTGCCTGTTGGGGAGCCTCTGGGTGGACACGAACCTTCAGCCTTTCAGCAAACAGTTGAGCACGTTACCAGTTCTTACCTCTCAGGGGCTGCACCAGAAAAATAGTGACAACCATGTGTCTCATTGTTAAAGTCTAATGTGACAAACATTTCATGAAGAGACAGCCCGGGCCCTGTGGAAGCACAGCCATGCCCTTAGGAAGCCATTCTTCCTCCATCTTCCTACTCTTCCATCTTTATTGTATGTCAACTTCCATCCTAAAGCTGGTTGCTTCATGTTGCCAAATGACTGCTCATCTTCTCTGTCTGTCTCTGAGAGGAGGAACGGGGAGGGACAGCTCTCCTGGAGACCCCGTCCATCGAAAGAGCTTAACCCTAATTGGCCAGTTGGAGCACCACATGACCATCTCTAACTGCAAGGCAGTGTGGGAAGGAACACGGCTTTAGCTTAGAACTACCTTAAAATTGGGCATTGTTTTTAGTAAAACAGAAGGAAGAGGTGAATGGGCTTGAACAGGCAAGTTGCCCACACACAGACGCACCTTGTGTTTTTTCCATAGCACTCACCGAGCACCTACTATTGCACCAAGTTCCTCAGGAGCCCTTTCCAGTGTCAGACATTTCTCACTGCGTTCAAGTGGATCCAGACTCATAATGACCCTGTAGGACAGGAGAAAACTGCCCCCTATGGGTTTCTGAGCCTGTAACTCTCTTTAGAAGAGTAGAAAGCCTCCTCTTTCTCCCACAGAGGGGCTAGTGGCTTTGAACTGCTGACTTTATGGTTAGCAGCACAATACATAACCTGCTAATCCATTAGGACTGAGGCATGCCTTATTACTCTCATTTCAAAGGGAGAGGAGCATGAGCACCAAAGACTTACACATCCAGTTTGGCATCACACGTATGGGGCTGGGCCTGGAGCCCTGCGATTCTGGAATGTGGTGGCCATGTATGCGTCTGATTGAAAATCACAGTGCATTTAGTTGGGTACGTGGAGTCCCATGTTTGCCCCTCTCGGGAGACTTAGAATGAAAGTGACCTCCTGGCAAGGCAGGGGCACCGCATTAAGAAGAATGCTTTGTAAATGTGGGAGAGTACACTAACAAGCAGTAAATAGCAGGAGTTGATGTAGTCAAATCACGCCAGACACATTTAATTGCTTTTTTTTCTTTTCTCTCTAATCTATAGAAAATGCCAGATGAGGAGATAAAAAGGAAAGCCGTGAATACAATAGCTCTCGGTTTTAGGAAAGTGCTTGGGCGTAGTGACTGGGGTAAGGTTCTGAGAAAAGAATAAATGGTCACAATTCAAAGGGGCCCGGGCAGGGAATGGAGCCTGTAGGGCACTACTCGGGAAGGGGGAGTTCCCGGGTGCTGGGCAGGAGTTTGCACTGCAGGGGGCTCTCCAGAATATTCCCTGAGCCAAAGTTGGCTCTTACCTGTCACTCTCGGATGGTTGTCAGACACCGGCCCTGGAGCAAGGCCAGAAGGTGGTGAGAAATGCAGAGACCCAGGCCCCCAGCTTTAGGGCCCTTAGATGCCCTGCTCTCAGCCCCTGGGAAGTGGAGTGGGGCCTCTTGAAGCTGTCTCTGAGGCCTCTCAGCAGGGGCCACTCTCCCCGTGTCCTCCTGCAGAAAGAGCTGCAGTCCCGGAAGGTCTCTGTTCCCAAACTCCCCTGTGCACCCCTGCTTCCTCAATCTGCTGCCTCGCGGCCGTGACTCACCCCTAAAGAGATAGGAAATTTTGATGATCCTCTAAAACATCACGTTAAGTCAGACACACCAAAAAAGTAAGTACTGTATGATCCCAGTTATATGAAATATAAATGGGCAAAAATGCACAAAGACTTAGGTTACAGCCCTGATTCAACTGAAAGGTAATTTCCTAGCGGGGGGGAGATGCCTAATTCTATCTGGATGCTATGGGGGAAGCTTGTTTGCTTATTAGCAGTTATCAGTTACTGCAGGGTGTGTGTGTGTGTGTGTGTGTGTGTGTGTGTGTGTGTGTGTGTGTGTGTGTAGAATTACAGCTGAAGGAACACTGAGTTGCCTCTGTTTGGAGGAAATGAAAACAGTTTGGAAATTTTGGCAAAGGGTGCACACTTTGATGAGTGTAATTAAGGCAATAACTCATTGGGCTGCTAACCACAAGGTCAGGAGTCCACAGCCACGCTGGGGGAGACAGAGGAAGCTTCTTGCTCCCATAAAGAATTACCATCTCAGATATTTGCAGGGGCTGTTCTACTCTGTCCTATCGGGTTGCTGTGAGTCAGCACCAGCTTGGTAACAGTGGGTTTGTATTTGACCCCAATAAGAAGTGTGTACAATATAAAAGATTGTCTTACAGTCCTGATGAGACCTCTTCCCCAGAGTCTGAGGCAAATGAGGGATACAGACTGAGGGGTATTTGCCTTTTTAAAATAAAATTCAGGTAATAAGACTCTGACCGTAGGGTTTCAGGATACATACATTGGGGATATATGTTTGCACTGCAAACCCCTCTAAGAAACCAAGGTTTGTCAGTCAAATTGAGTGGCCTGCAAATACCAGCTGTTAGAATACTCCAGTCCTGCAGTTTGACTTCTCAGAATGTTGGAAAGTTCTCTTATGTCCCCTGTGATCATTAGGTTTTATGTCAACTTGACTGGGCCAAGATTCTCAGAGTTATGGCCTAGTCATCTCCCATGATGCAAACCCAATATAATACAATCAATTCCATGGTGGGCTCTGCCGTGAACAGCCAAGCAACTATGGGAAGATTGGGCTGGAGTGCACCCCTTTACTCGGGTCACAGCCCAGGTACAACTGAAAGGTAATTTCCTTGGGGGCAGTGGGGAGGGGGTGACCTAATTCTATATACCTTAGCCTCACCACTGTCTCCGCCGGAGCCAGAATAATTTGGAGCCAGCGCAGGGACTCTATCTCAACACAGCCACAGCTTGCCGCTGCATCAAGGCAGGGATTAAATCCCTCCAGTCCCACAGTCAGGGATCAGGGCTCAGCTATATTGTCACTTTTGTTTCCCTCTCTTCTCTCTATACCCCCACAGTCTCAGCAGGTATAGTTTTTTTTCTTTCTTTTTTCTCTTCCCTTTTCTCTCACACGCCACTGCAGCCCTCCAGACCACACTCCTTAGCCTAGGACATTTATGCCTGCCCTTCACCCAGCTGAGAGAGCTCCACCCTCTGCAATATAACCCAAGGCTGGGGAAAGCCCGCCCACCCTCCACTAGAGGATATCTTGTCTGCACAACTGTGGAAGCCCCTATACATCCTGTGTGGTCCCACATGACTGAGGGAACTTCCTCCCACCTGCCATAGTGCCTCACATGACCTAAGGCAGCTCAGCCAACACTCGCCCATGTACCACACTGCTGAGGGAACCTCTGCCCAAACCTGCAGAGATCTACCTGACCAGGGCAATTCTGCCCACCATTTGTAGTACTCTCCACTAAAGCAGGCAACTCACCAGACTTCTGTGGCACTCCCATTGCAGCGGGCACCACCACACATCCTCTGCAGTGCCCCAAGCTGCCGTGGGCCACACCATCACAGTTTCTTGTGAGATCAACCAATACAGCATCATCCTCATTAGTCCACAACAACCCAACCTGCGTCCCCTGAGAGGACCATCCACCTTTCCCTCCAAATAGCAGATTACTAGTTGACTATGGAAAGAGTAAGCCACAGGAGGATAAAGTGATAGGCCAATTCCATAGAGAAATTAGCTAAAGGCAGTTCGAAGAAGCATTCCTACAAGTCTCCCAGAGAGAGTGCTCCCAGTGCTCTTCAGCTCCCTGGAAAATGGCACCTGGCTCCTCTAAAACAGAACAACACAAAGAGAAATCAGCCCCAACAACCTCAACAAAAAAATAGGAGATACAAAAGGCAATGGCAGAAGATGCCCTGAACCTAATGACATTCATGGAAGAAATAGATATTGAACTGACACGGAAAGAAATTTTCAGAATGCAGATTGGAGTCATACAGGATATGATGGAAGCAATACAGAAAAAGGCTTAAATGTTAGAGGAGATAAAGTCCACACCAAAGGGAAATACATGAGCTTAGGGACAACAAAAACCAGTAGCAGACTCATGGACTTCGCCAACTGACTGGAGGAGGAAGAGAAGTGCACCAGTAACCTAGAGGACAGACTTTAAGAAACAGGAACAAAAATCTAATAAGGTCATCAGAGAATCCCCAGGAGAAGCCATGCCCACACATAGGTCTCATTGGCTATGACCTGATCGACAGGCTAGACTCCACCCCTTCACTCTCAACTCTCAAAATGACACCAGATGATGTAACTACCACAGGTCATGAGAGCCTCTGTCCAGCAAGCTCCAGAGCCTCATCCTCACCAACCTCCACTAATGTCCAGAGGGTGACACTTGGGGCACAGAAGGCACCTTAGGAAAGGAAAGTACATGAACTGTCCAGTTTCTGAGTCTCTTATTACACCCTGCTTATTGTCCAAAGGCATTTAAAGTTAACTTATAGCATGGTCCTGATATAAATTTATGATAAACCACACCAAACTCACTGACATCTAGTCAGTGCTGACTCATAGCAAACTCCCTGTGGGTTTGAGAGACGGTAACTGTCTACTGGAGTAGAAAGCCCAGTCTTGCTTCTGCGGAGCTGCTGGTGGTTTCAAACTTCCACCATGCAGATCGCAGTCCAATGCATAGCCACTAGCCACCAGGACGCCTATCTTTATTATGGTAATTCATAAAAAGTACCACATGGAATGTGAGCTTCCATCGTGGCCAGGGCCAAAAGGTGTGGGGGATGGTGCAGCCCATCAACCTCCCCTTCCGGTACTTGCAGAATAGACTTATGAGTGGCTCTGTGATAGAGAGGGCTATCTCGGTGGTTCTGATGAGTCCATGAGCCTGGTATGAGCAGGTGTGGAAGAGATTCATTCTCAAACTAAGTCAAGAAAACCACTGGATTTGGATTTCCCTAAAAGGAGATAGTATCATGCTGCTCCAAAGTGCACGCAACCAGAAGCGATGAGTGAAGTGAGACATTCTTGAGAGCAAATGTTTCTTCCCCCTGTTAGGTGTCTTTTATTGTGTGAGGAGGCTTGGTGGTGACATTTGGGAAGCATTGGATTGTTAACCACAAAGTCCACAGGTTCAAACCCACCAGCCTCTCCATGGGAGAAAGGTGAGGCTGTTTGCTACCGAGCAGATTTATACCCCAGGAAACCCTGAATAGAGTCACCATGCGTCAGAAAGGACTCGACTGAAGTCATTTTGTGTGTACATATCTCTCTAAAACATGGCTTGTGTGTTTGTGTTGTTTTGACCAGATCACAATAAATGTGACTGTGTGTGTGTGTGTGTGTGTGTGTGTGTGTTGGTTTGCATCTGGTAGATTCCCTATGCAGAAAAGAATCTTCCAGCTTGTGACCATTGTGGTTAGTTGTGGGGCTGCCAACTGAAAGGTCAGCAGTTTGAATTCACCAGCAGTTCTGCGGGAGAATGATGAGGCTTCTACTTGCACAAACACTTAGTCTCGGAAACGCACAGGTGCAGTTCTACCCTGTCCTGTGGGGTCACTATGAATTGGCATAGACTCAATGGCAAGGCAAGGAGGGTTATTTTTGTTTGTTTTGCTTTGTTTTTTGGGGGAAGGGGCATTGAACCCTTCAAAGTAGATCTTCAGACCTACCTCACTGCCAACCTTACAGCTGGTTCTCACTCCATTGCTTATTTGCTTCACCCAGGGACACCTAAATGTGCGTGGAGCCAATCACAGTTGATTTTCTGAACTGGTGAGTTGCTTTTGGAAGGAAGGAAGGAAGGAAGGAAGGAAGGAAGGAAGGAAGGAAGGAAAGAAGGAAGGAAGGAAGGAAGGGGAGCTTCACAGTGAAGGGCAAAAGTCACTCCACAGAGACTCAGGGTGAAGACAGTTGCTGCCATCTGACTGACACTTAGCTCAGGTTGTCTGATGTAGGGCACACCGTATGCACACTATTTCTTAATCAAAGCAAGTCTGGTCAGGGGAGACCGACCCAGTGTTTGTAGCAACACCTGACACCCAGGCTGGGGAGGCATGAGGGGAAGCTACCTGTGGAGGGCCATTTGGGTACGGTGCCTTCAAATGAGAGTCACCTGGGAAAGGAACGCCACAAGAGAAAAATCATCACAGAGCTAGAGATGGATTCCACAAGTGGAGGACTCCTTTACAAGGGACCGGCTGAGAGAGGGGCAGCCCCAGAGCAGAGTGCAAATTAGATGAGTTTGCAGTGGGAAGGGATAGCGGAATAAATAATAATAAAAAAGGCAAGATGATTTGGGCATGCATCTGCAGGGCCCTAGACACAAAGCCAGGAGGAAATAGTGTCTGGTGGGTGTGATGGAGCCTGGGAAATTGCAAGCCAGTTGTGGGCATCTCATTACCTGGCAGATGTAGGCAAAGTCGGGAGAGTTCAAGCAAGGGCACTAGGCATGAGTAGGTAGCAGGAGAGATTAATTTATGAGGCAAGATTAAAAACTAAAGTAGGAGAGTTAGGCTAAGGAAAGACTGGCTTCCCGTCACCGTGGAAGTGACAGGAGAAGGACTCAGCTGGCAGGGAGCAAGGGAGGAGAGAGTCTGGCCTGGACCAGGCCCCGGGGGAGTGGAATAAGCCTGCTGTGGAGGGAGAGGGTAGAAACAGCCACCCAAAGACAGTTGGAGCAGCTCAGGCAAAAGGAAGAATAAATGGACAGCTGTCATTTGGAAGCTGCTGATTCATAAGCGCTGACCCAAGAGTGGTTCTCAGAAGCAAGAGTGAGTTCTAAGAGCCACACACACGCCGCCAACCTTCCGGTGAGCAGGTGTTTGCACCACCTTGGGTCTCCATGAGAAAGAGAGTGATGGCTACTCCCACCTTCTGGAGGAGGAAAGGCTGGACTGTCAGGCGCAGCCCAAGCTGTAGTGCGTACGGGCCTGAAAGTGGGCCCCCAGGTGCTGAGAGTGCCAGAGTAGGAGGGGGCTACCCACACACACCTTCCAGGGGGCAGGTAGGAAGCCCCAGAAGGGATTCCATCTCAAGTCAGGCTTGCGGTTGCAGGGTTGAATGAATCCTAGGCTGGCGGGCAATATGGCAGGTCACTGATAGTTTATAGGTTTGGTGGGTTGAGTTGCCAAATGTAGGATCCAGACCAGTTACAGACGAGCTAGCTGTCTCACACCGTCCACTTCTATAGGAGTAGACCACAATGCTCCTGATGAAACTCCTTCCAGTTGCAGCAGGACTATGACCTGATAAAGCAAATGGGTGAGAGTAGCACTCCACCCTACTCTTCCCACACCCCCTTGGCTGCTCCTAGAAGACCCCATCATGGAATTGATTGCATTCTGCTAGACCCCATCAAGGGGGAGACCTCAACTGGAAAACCACTGGGCATCCTAGCCCAGTCAAGTTGACACACAAAAAAATCACAGCCTCCACAGTCAGTCCTCCATCCATTGACTTCTCACCACCCATCTCCGTCCCCTGAGTTCAGGCCCCACCCCTCCTGCTTGGGTTCTGCAAAAGCTTCCAAAGTGACTTCCCAACTCCTCCTTTATAACCTTTCAGCCCATCCTCCAAACTGTGTGCACACACACACACTCACTTTGCTCTCCAGTTCACCTCTCCTTGCATACCATCCACTCACTTTTCAGATTCCAGTTCTACCATCTCTTCTTTCCCTACAATGCAAAGTGGACTGTTCCCTTTGTTACTGTTTGCTCAGAAGCAGAGTTATTTTTTGCCCTCCTTTATTATGATTTTTAATTCCACCAAAAGAGAGAGGCATCCCTGGGAGGACCAAACAGTTAAGTGGTTGGCTATTAGCCCCAAAGTTGGCAGTTCAAGCCCACCGGGAGGCACCTTGAAAAACAGGCCTGATGGTTGGCCCTGAAAGGACAAAGCCTTAAAAACCCTACGAGGTGTTGGCCTCTGCACACGTCGGGGCTCCAGGAGTCGGAACCGATTGGACAGCCGCTGTGAGGTTACCATAGTAACCCCAGGGTTGGCATAGAGTGTGCCCTCGATTCACTTTGGATGGATGGATGGACGGACAGATGGACAGATGGATGGATGAGTGAATGGATGGATAAAGAACAGCAGAGTGCAGTTGTGCATGGGGGAAGAAATACGTTCAGGGTCTCTCCCTTAGGCCACACAGAGCCAGCCTGTGACTCCGGAGGGGGCAAGTGTTTCCAGGGAGCTCAAGGTCCCAGCCGAGAGGGAGGAGGGCAGTCCTCTCAGCAGCCCCAGACTAAGAACGGACACTGTCTTACGAGAGCAATTCAGGCTGGCACCAGCAGCCAACTTCACTGAAGGAGGCAGAGCACTTTAATTATTGTGGCACTCCAAAGGGCTACTACAGCTGGGAACTAATTGCTAGTAGAGGCTGCTGGCTGAGGTCACTAAGTGCCCACGAAGGTAGCCTGCTAGTTGGAGGAGACAATGAGACTTTGAATTAGTATGCCAGGAACATCTGAAACAGATTCATTGTGTTAATAGAAATGTCTAAGTATATTAGACATTTTGGAGGGGGGGCTTATTATTCATATTAGTTATCATATGGAAATCAAATTTTATTTCTAAATTGCAATCAAATGATATTTTCTATTAAAACTTTAATGGCAAGCCAAATTAAGCAATGCTACGGGTTACATATTAGTCATCCAGTTTAGTTATCATTCATATTTTCCCCTTCCTATTTTGGTATGAATCATCACGGGAATGGAAGAAAACAACAGCTATTTCCCCCAAATGAACTGGAAAGGCTTTGCTCTGCAGGAACGGGGAAGCTGCAGAAGAGGCCCTGTTAGTGATGCTCTTCGGAATGAAACAAAGGCCATGCTAACGGGGGCCGTTTGTGCTCCTGAAAACAGCTCACCACCTCCGTGCACCGCACTGCTCGGCCAAACAGAGGGCAGGAGAGGGGCTTGGGAGGTCATCTGACGGACTCCCCTCAGTCAAGACGAACCTGCACCCACGGCTTCCCGGCTGGGGATTGCTTAGACAGCCTAGGTGGTGCAACGCAAAGCCCTCCAAACGTGCTGCCATCAAGTCACTCTGAGTCAACGAGCACCCCTCAGACAGAGTGGAGCTGCCCTGTGGGTTTCAGGGACTGTTACTCTTTTCTGGGGTAGAGAGCCCCGCCTTTCTCTCGAGGTGAGACTGGTGGTTTCAAACTGATGACCCTGAAGACCACAGTCCAACTTGCCCCACTAACCACCAGGGCTCCTACAAAGGGGTACGTTCTTGATTAATAAATAGGCAGAAGGTTGACCCTCAAACTCACCCAGAAGTGCCTCGGTAGACAGGTCTGGCTGCCCTTCTGGAGCATCTACGGGGTTGTGTGAGTCAGAATCCACTGGGTGGTAATGAATAGCAATAACAATGGGGGATTAATCACCAGTCATAGCTTATTTCTTTATCTGAAGTGCACTGGCCTGACCCTAAGAATAATTGGATCCCCTCCTCGGCCTCTTCGATGCAGTAGACAGTCCATTAAGGGATAAATTGATTTGAGACATTAATCAGTCACGAGTTAACCTCTCAGAAACATCTATGGGTATTAGAGGCTGGGTGTTAGGACCCAGCACCATGTTTGGCATCTGAAACTCACTCACTGCCATGCAGTCGATTCCAACTCATAGTGCGTAATCCTCACGAAGTCTGTTTTCCAAAAAGGCCCAGTTCAGGTTGCTAACAGTCACCTCCCTGTTGTTAGGTGCTGCCGGGTTGGTTCCGACTCATAGCGACCCTGCGTACAACAGAATGAAGCTCAGCCTGGTCCTGCACCAGCCTTGCAGTTGTCCTGTGTCTGAGCCCATCGATGCAGCCACTGTGTCAATCCGTCTGATCAGAGGTCTTCCTCTTTTTGCCGTCCCGCTCCTTTACCAAACATGATGTACCTTTTCAGGCACAAGTCTCCTGACAACATGTCCAAAGAACATGAGACCAAGTCTCGCCATCCTCGCTTCAAAGGAGCACCTGGCTGCCCTTCTTCCAAGACAGATTGTTCTTCCTGACGTCCTCACGACCTTCGGTATTCAATGGCAATACCCTAATTCCAAATGGATGAATGATTCTCCTGCCTTCTGAATTCACTCTCCAGCTCTCACAAGCACAGGAGGCGATTTGAAGCACTACGGGGCAGTTCTGCCTGTCCTGTATGGTCTCTGGGTCAGAATAGACACGACAGCAACCAATTTTGTTTAGTTTAGTTTTGTTTTGTTTTAAAAACAGATGAGGAAAACGGGACATGGAAAGGGAAGTAGCATCTGAAGTTACACAGCTTCTCAGAGGTTGAGCCCAGCCGTGAGATTCCAGGACTGGTGCTCTAACCATTACATGGCACTGCCTCTCAAGCACAAAAACTGCTTCCACAGCTCTTTACCCAGCTCCTCTCATTGTCCTACAGGGACACCCTCAGGGTCTTGCAAAATTTCTGACTCTACAAGGGCTTCAAGAGGTTAAACTTGGCAAAGGCCCTGGTTGACTCTGCCCAGCTTGCCCTCCAACTCCCATCGCATCCATCTGGCCTTATAGACTCCTCTCTCCCTGCACCCCAGCCCCACCCCAGGTCAGCCCAGGCGCCCCTCCCACAGCAGACAGGGCACTTCCAGGGCATGGGGACAGTCGGGGAGAAGAATCTGCACCCTCAGCATCAAACCACTCTTGGTTCATTTGCTTGAGGTCGAAGATCACAAAACTCATGCATGGTCAGTGGGGTCAGTGAGGGAGGTGGGGGTAGGGCAACCTCCACCGAAACATAGAGCAAAGCCCCTTCCCATTTCTCCCATCTTCACCACCCCCCAATTCCAGGTACCTGAAGTAACGGGTATTAACTGCTTCACTCCAAGGACCCAGTGTTGAGTTATGAATGGTCATCTCCATTGGAGAAAAGAGAGCCCTTTCCTTGGCTTGGGCCCGCTGACCCCTGCCGTGAGAGTTTCCTCCTCTTTCCTGGGGTGAGAACTTGGAGGAATGGGGAGGAAAACCTAGGGGCTGGAGGTTGTTTGGGACCAGGGGATAAGGAAACTCGAATGGGGTGAAGTCTGGGAATAGTATAGCTAAAATGCACACAAAGCACATTTGGGCTGGGGACTGGCTCCGCTGAAAAATAGGGAGCAGATGGCCTCCCATTTACGGTCAGAGTAGAAGGTTCAGGGAAGGTCAGAATCTCCCTGAGATACACCCGGGGGCAGCTGGCAGCCCCAGCACAGCGTCTCTTCAAATATACTCTGAGCACCGACCAACACAAAAGCCAGGCCTGTTGCCGTGAGGTCGATGCTGACTCATGTCAACTCCCCTGCTCTGTGAGCTGTTCGCGGTGGTCATGTGGACAGAAGCAGGGTAGCAGACCCTTCTTCCGTGGAGCCGCTGGCGGGGTTTGAACAGCCCACCTCGAGATGAGTACCTGAGCACAAACCCTTTGCACCACCCAGGAGCCTTGAGAATCCACAAGACATAGCAACAGACACTGTGGTGTACTGAGTGACACGCTCGTCAGCAGTTCGAATCCACCAGCTCACCTCGGGAAAAAAGCGGAAGTTTCCTACACGCCCATCAAAAGCCACCGCCCTGGAAATACACTGGGGCACTTCCATTCCGTCCTATATGGATACTGTGCATCAGAATGAAATGGCTGGGGAGGGGGAGGGGTGCTCTGGATTACAGTGCTGGAACCAATCTCTCCTTCTCCCCCCCTTTCTTGTTCTCTGTCTCTTTAATGGTGGCAACTTCCCGACCGCAGCGCCAGACAGTGATGGCACATGGAAACTCCTATGATCTTTCAAGGGTTAACAATGCTGGCAGAGGCAGCTCAGGAGGATGATGGGAGGAATGCTTGGCTAATTCACTATTAGCCCACCGAGAGAATCACAACGCAGAGTAGCCCCCTCCCCTTCTGCTTCCCCCAAACCAACACGAAAATCAACCTTGTCATTTTCTCTCCGCGCCCCCTCCCATGGGCCCACTGTGTTTCCCCTTCAGAACCAGGAGTAAATTATCTCCGAAGAAGGGTTCATTAAGAATAAATAATAATTTGCACTTCTAGTGCACCTTTTGTCTAAGTATCTCAATGCGCTTTACTTAATTAATTAATTAAGAGAATTAATTAATTTGGGAAACACTCCTGGAGGGAGGGAAGGCATAGTTAATGACACCTGTTTTCCACTTGAGTAAACTGAGGCCCAGCGCAATGAGTTCAAGGTTACAACAGGGAAAGGGGCCAAGTGGGGCTGGGGGTGGGGCAGAATCAGACCAGCCTTGTTCTGACACGTGAAAAGGGCGAAGGAAAAAACCAGAAAGATGGTGACGTGGTCAGCTCTAGAAGTCTAGTGAGAGAAGACAAAGAGGTCAGAGGGACAAGTAAGAGAGGGCGGGTCCCTGATAAGATCGTGAGTTCACGTCCCCTGGATCCAGAACCCAGGTGTGTGCATTCTGGGAGAAGGGTGAGCCCCTCCTAGGCCAGGAACCCCCCACAGAAGCAACTGAGTTTGAGTAGCAGGCACATGACCCCACCAGTAAGTTGGTAGTTATAATTAATAAGATGCCTCTTTGTCGTCGGCATGCCCCTTGGAGCTCCTTACTGGGACCAGAGCTCAGCGGAGCGAGGGGGCTCTTAACCTTCAGGTGAGGCCAAGCAGGTCACCTAGTTAGTGGTGTCAAAGGGTCAGTGTCCCTGTCCTCCCCTGCCTAGCCATGGGCTTCCACCCATACCAGGCCCCACAGACTCCTTAGTAATGTTTCTTACCAATTTTAAACAGAATGATGTCTATAAATACAGAAGACTTCAAAAATTCATAGAGCAATGGAATTTAAAGGTAATAGCATTGTTTCCATGATGCTTTGAAGCCCCTTTGTATAGGGGCCCTAGTGGTGCTGTCCGGGAATGTTGGACTACTAACCTCAGGGTTGGCAGTTCAAACCCACCAGCCGCACTGCAGGAGAAAGATGAGGTTATCTGGTCCTGTAAAGATTTTCAGCCTTGAGAACTTTATATGTGTCACCACATGTCATAATTGACATGAAAGAAGTGGGTTTGGGTGGCACATAGTCGTCCGTTTCTTAGCCATCACATGTCTTAGATTACACAAACACTCACAGCAAGGCCTTCTTGTGAAATCTGCCTCCATTGAACGGCAGCATTGCTGGTTACAACAGTATTCATGTTGTTATTCAAGTGGAAGATTTTTTTGGCTTTTCTCCTATTTCCTCGATTCTTACTTCATTTAGTAACACAGATATTCCCAAAACTGCTGACCACACACTGCAGCCAGTACACAAGAAAATGTGACAAAATTAGCGACTCTACAAACATGGACAGCAATGAAAACACGAGCCACGAGAGTGGCAGGCTTGCAGGGAAGCCCTGTGGCTTGACGTGTCACCGTGATCTGGTAACAGTTACAGCTCTGACAGGAGCACCCTAAATCCCTGCCGCCAAGTCCTTTTCAACTTAGAGACAGATAGGCTTATTTTTGTCCTAAGATGCGGCCGTTGGGTGTGAGCCACTAACCTGGAGGTGAACCGTCCAATGCTTACCTGATGTTGCGGTAGAAGGCTCAAAAAGTACAGGATTATGGAGTTTTAGCATCGCAGGTATAGTGACACTGCAAACAGGGTTTACAAAAGCTGTTTATACAGGGCTGGGGTATTTTAATTATATATATATATATACTGAAACACTGCCCCAAAATGTTATACTGCCATTTGGTGTCACCTCCTCTAGCAGTATCACTAGTGTGCTCTGCACACACACACACACACACACACACACACCCCTCCCCAGTGACTCCACTACACCCAGTTTCCCTGGGTGGGTGTGAGGCCCGGAGTTGGGCACCTTCTAAACACTCTCTCCCCAAACCTAGCCCCTGAGCTGCCTCCCACCCCTTTGTCAAGGTCCTGGCCACCCCCAACATTGCTCTGGGGTTCAAGCCCCAGCATGACCTCGCTGACCTTTGTGCCCAACAGAAGACAGGACGGCAAGCGCTGCCCGCCAGTCCCTGATGCCTCTCTGTGTCCCCTCTGTGCCAGTCCAACCCATGCCTCCAGCCCTCAGTTACCGGCTGCTCCTGGCAAAGCTAATTAGCCGCATGCGCGTGCCCACACACACGCACACACACGTGCACATGCACACAGACCCCCATAAACCTCCACGGCGCTACAAATTAACAACCCAAGCTTGCCTTTTTCATTGTGTTTTTATTATGATTCTCCTCGATGATGTTTTTAAATGAATTTTGAATAGTCCCCATAATTTGGTTCTTCTACATCGAAATGCAAGTGCGAGGGCCCCACAGGAATCACTGCAAGGAATACAATATTATGTGAGCACGGCTTCTGCTTGTCTTCCTGCTTTCTCATAATTAAGCTTTATTGAGTTGTAAAATGAATAACAATTAAAAGAAACCTGTTTATTGATCCAGGTGCAACATGAAGATAGATAAGAAAAATGTCCCCAATTCCTGACCTCACCACGTAGCACGGGAGTCAAGCCTGCTTGGTCTCTCTCCCTCCGGCGCTGGTGATGCAGGATGCAGCGCCTGCCTGGATGCTGCGAAGCGAGTGCTGGTGTCGCCTCGGTCGGGGGCCTGCTAGTCAGGGCTTGCGCAAGAGCTTTTAGAGATTCCTGACTTCTGTCTTCTTGATGCCCACAGGTCTGCAGGGACTTGGGAAAACTTACCGTTGGGGTCAAGGCATTGCCACCCATCAAAGTGCAATGAGCTTCCAGGAGGAATCGCATTTCTGTTGCTGTCAGTGGCCGTCACCTTCGCTCTACTGGTGGGATATGATGTGCAACAGAAGCAAACTTTGCCTGGCATGGTAGCTGCGTAATCTGATGTCAATTTGAGGAGGGTGGAGTTTAGCCTGTCAATCAAGTCGCAGCTCTATGACCTCATTTGGGGGTGCGACGGAGATAAAATAGCTCACTGGAGGCCAGACCGACTCTCTCTGCTTCATCGTCCTGCTGACAAGACTCATGGAGCTATGCTGATGGCAGCCGGAGCCCTGGATCTAGTGGAGACCCACGCCAGTGCTGAGATGCTTCCACCGCCACTGGATCCACAACATTTTCCACTCACTGGCCTGTGATCTTCCTGCATTTCACGTCATTTCATGTGTTGCATGAATCTGAAGAGGAATTGATAGACTGATATCAGACATATGGGTTAATATCAGATTTATGCACTGATCTGGACTGGGCTGGGATGTTTTCTTAATATATATATTATTCCTCTTTGATATAAAGCTCTCTCTTGCATGTACATGAGTATCTCTGGATTTGTGTCTCTCATCTACCCAGACTAACACACCTGGTCCGGTGCCATCTCCAAGATGGTTGGTATGTGCCAGCCCCTTGTGGCTCCGTGTCCGCCCTGCTCCTCAAGGGCTTCCCCAGCTTTGATTGAGCCCCTTCTTGACCAAACAGGGTGCCTTTTTCCTGGCAAGTGGTCTTTCCCCATGAGGAGGTGAAGCAAGTGTGTTCCTGAGCCTGATAAAATATGTGTGGCCTAACAGGCCTCAGTAGGAGAATCTTTCAGGCTGCAGTCCAACTGGAAGTTCTCTGCAAAGCTGAATTTTCATGATGTGGAACCATGGTGCCGGCAGGATGGTCAATGGCTCAAGGCAGTCTCTGAGGAAGATCAATTGGTGGGTGGTGGGTGCTGGAGCTGGGTGCTGCCTCCAGCAGGCCTGAGCAACAGGAAGGCTAACCAAGAAGAGTCGCCAAATGGCTACAAAGGAAAGAGGGCGGGGACCCTAGACCCACCTGGCTCTGCTCCACCTTCATTCTTATCAGAAGGCTCTAAGAAAACGTCTGCCACCCCAAGTCTAGAAATGAGGTGTCCTAATTCCCGGGTTCAAACTAAGTTGTCATACATCTGGGCCCAACTCAGCCATGGCCTGGGTTAACCAGCAGTTGCAGACGTGAGACAATTCAGCTGAGATGCTACATGGAAGACAGCGCTCCAGTGGACAAGAATAGCAAGCATCACTCAGAACTCGCCACAGACCCAATGAGGGATAGAGATGGATCTGCAGCGCATCAGGGGCTCCATCTACTGCAGTGGATGATGGGAACGACTTACATCAGGACACGTCTTTCTCCATTAAATGCAAATCTGAGTGGGTCCTCTAGCCGCACGCTAAAGGGAAGGCTGCAGCAACTGTTGAGTCGGCACAGGATCAGTTCACAGGGGCCTGGGACAAATGGAAGCCTGTGGAAGTGCTCACCCCCTATGTCTGTGAATGAGTTTTGACTTGGAAAGAGAGCCTCTGTCGATGATGTCACCCGAGTTAACAAAAAACGGTACCCGACTCCCCTGGGACCTCATGAACGAGAAGAGAGACAGGCGTGGACACGTGACATCTATGCCAAGATGGAGGCAGAGAATGCAGGGAGGCTGCCACAACCAAGGAACACCTGGCCCTACCAGAGCTGGAAGTGGAAGGAATGCTTCTTTCCTGGGAGCCTTAGAGATGGAATGGCCGGGCCAATATTTCATTCCAGACTTTGAGCCTCCAGAACTATGGGAGCATAAATGTCTGCCATGCAGGACCATCGGTTGGGGTAAGCCAAAAACTGATGACCCAACAGAAGGCAGATATGGCTAAGCAACACCGCCAGCCCTACATGTAAGTGTGGTATTGTGTCGAGGTTAGAAGAGGACTCAGAACAGGGCTACCACTGCGACCATCACATAGATCTTAGCTGAAAGCAGAGCGCACCCAAGGAAGGATGTTTACCTGTGTTTTATTACCTATGCAAAGGCATCCGGCAGGGTGGATTGCAGCAAACTATGGATAGCACAGAGAATCATGGGAATTCCGGGCAACTTTGCTGTGTGTGTGTGTGTGTGTGTGTGTGTGTGTGTGTCTCGGAGAAAGTGCAGCCAGGATGCTCATTGGAAGTGAGGACGGTGAGACTTGGTCTCATGTCCTTTGGCCTTGTTCTCAGGAGACGCCAGCCCCTGGGAAAGTGGAGGGGCGGCAAAAACGAGAAGGCTGTCAGCGAGATGGATTGGCACCATGGCTGCAAGAGTGGGCTCAGACATGACAACAATGGCAGGGCTCTCGGAGGACTGGGCAGTGTGTCCTTCTGGTGTACGTAGGGTGGGTTACTAGGTAGGAACCAACTCAGAGGCACCTAACGCCCACAACAGTGCTCTACCTGGTACCATTCTGAGGGATGCACTTGTCTCTCCAGCCACAGAAGGTGCCTCTTCATGTGCATCCTCTCTCTGAGGCCAGTGGCCAGCTGAGTGGCCATATCAGGATTGTCCTGCAATGCCGATACATGGGACAAGGCCTATGGACTCCATGGCAGTCATATTTGGGCATGAAAGCCCATGATGAATTCAATGAGCTTAATTTGGGGACATCTGAAACTCAAGTGCAGCCAGCAGCCACCAATAGTGCCAGCAGGCAAGCAGGGAGGGATGTTAGAAGGGAAGGGAAGTGTGTGTGCACCCCCAAAAGCAGGGGGCGCTTGAGCATCCGTGCAGCAGCCACAGCACACACTACTCTCTCACATGATTGTCCTGTGGTCGTGTTGCCTATAGTGTGCAAGCTCATGTGTATATAATTCTAAGTGTGTGCCTGCACGTGCACAAATTATATGCACACATAAAGTGTATAGGGGTGCTAACAAGTTGATGCTTACGAACCATATTTGCAAGTCTTATGCGCATTATCTGCATGCACACTGTACACGCACACATATGCGCCTGGTTTCTACACTTCAGCTTAGGGAGGAGGAGGATGAATGAGCCTCGGATGCGCTTGGAGACTCCTCCATCCAGGCAAGTTCCCTGCTGGCAACTGGAGCCTGCTGTCATTAAAAGCCCGAGAGCACTTACAGTGAGGAACCGAGGTGACGTCAAGGCCACAGGGGTCCCTAACCCTGGAGGGCTGGACAGCTGGGCTCTGGCTCCCCAGAGAAGCAACCGGTCATGAGCATTGGGCCCAGGCTGACCTGGGGAGCCAGCGGGAGGAACATCAATACACAAATAGACTTGAGGGTGTGAAGCCCCTGGGGTCCCTTCCTTCCTCGGGCTCCAGATTTGCCCCTCGGGAGCTGGGAGGGCGCAGACTCCTGGATTTATGTTAGCTCTGTCTTCCAGGAAGGCCCTGGATACTTTCTCGGGAGCGGGCAAGACAAAAGTTCATTCTGGTCATGAAGAAACAGAGGCCTTGGAGAGGCCAGTCTGAAGTCCCACCAGGAACTGGTTTAGTCCAGCACCGGGTGCTTAAGGAGTGCTTGTTCAATGAGAAGTCAACGAATGAAGAAATGAATGAACAGATGAATGGAAGGACAGCCAGACAGGATTGAGTGGAAGGACGATGGGGGACCATCTTAAACATTCCCAGAGAAGGGAAACTGATGAGAGGGCTGGTAGAGATGACTTCATGAAAATTGGGCACTTTGAAATTTCTCTTTTCTGAGGGTGGAAGGAAGTCTTGAAAGAGGGTGTGCTGGTGTACAGTCCCTGGGTGTCACACGTGGTTAAGTGCTAAACTAATAACTAAAAATGTTAGCCGTCCTAACTTATCCAGAGGGTGCCTAGGAAGAACAGCCTGGTGATCTGCTACCCAAAGGAAGTCGTGCACACACAGTGGAGCACTGTTCTCCTCTGACACACCGGGAGTCTCCAGGAGTCAGAAACTTCCTGGAGACAACTGATAAGACACTGGAGTTATGTTTTCAGGTATGAGTGTTTGGGGATTGTGTGTGTGTGTGTGTGCGCGCGCGTGCGCGTGTTAAAAGTGTTTTACGTGGGTTTGTATTTAGGTATATGCGGTAGATAAAACCAAAAAACCAAGCTCACACTGCCATTGAGCCAATGCCGACTCACAGCGACCCTACAGGACAGGTAGAACTGCCTCTCTGCGTTCCTGAGACTGGAACTCTGTACAGGAGTGGACAGCCTCATCTTCCTCCAGCAGAGCAGCTGTTGGTTTTGAACTGCTGCCCTTGAGGGTGGTAGCCAACAGGTATCCACTATGAACATGCCGGGTAAGATCGACCAAACATAAAACACTTGATTGCAGTCAAGCTGCCTGATCATAGGGGTTTGATATCAACATGAATAACCACAATGGTGCCTCTGATCTGGAAATGTCCTCACGACGGTGCTGGCAGACGCTGGAGGGCCTCAGATCCAGAGCAGCCCCCGGAGAAACCCATGCAGACAAGGTAGGGTTCACGCCAGTAGAATTAAGGGAGAGAAGCAACGAGCCAGGAGAAATCCAGAGGTGGTGAAGAGATAGAATTCTATGTGGAGCAAGGAGCCCGGTGGCCTAGTGGTTACGTGTTGGGTTGCTAACTGCAAAGCCAGCTGTTCGAAACCACCGGCTGCTCTGCGGGGAGAAAGACCACAGGTGGGGCTGTCCATTCCAGTAGAGGCTTACATTCCCAGGAATCTCTAGGGCCATTTCTGCTCTGTCCTCCAGGTCTCTGTGAGCCGGCAGTGCGTTGAGTTTGGTGTGAGATGCGCTCAGGGGCAGGGCATCCACTGCTGGCCACTGGGCTTCTGGACCCATAGATGGGTGTGTTTCACATACACTGGAGTCCGTGCGTGATGTTCTCAGGTAGTAACCAAAAGGTCAGAGGTTTGAGCCCACCTAGGAGAGCCTTAGAATAAAGGCCTGGCGATTTACCTCCCCCCAAAACCAGCGATTGAGAACCACGTGGAGCACAGCTCTGCTGACACCCCTGGAGTTGCCATGGGTCAGAGCAAAGGCACCGTGGATTTGGGTGTGTGTGTGTCATCTGAAGGCAGTCACCGCCATGACTTCTTGGCCCCGTCCCCATCCTGAAGCAGCTGATAGAAGGACATAGGCGAGCGAATGACACAAATGTCGTTCGACTCAGAATTATTGACTGTGAAACAGGGACAATCAATTGCTATGTGGGACCCCTGGCTTAGCCAAGGACTGTCCTGTGTAAACTGAGGCTTGAGGCCGCTCCCCTTCATAGCCAGCAGCAGCAGCAGCAGAGTGGACCCCCCACCCACCCACTCCCCTGCCGTGTTCCTCTCCCTGAAGCTGGACCCGGCCCCCAGCTCACCAGCAGGCTCCCGGGGCCTCCAGTGGTTTGCCTGCCTGCAGCCAGGCTAGGCGCTCAGGGCTCATGGCGGTCAGCCGGCCTGCTGCGGGGCCAGGAATTTTAGCACTTACTCCATCCACTTTAGCACCGCCATTCTCCCGGGTGCCAGTCGGCAGGCAGCTCTAATGGATTACTTGCATTATCTCCCTCATCACTGCTTAAATATTTACCAGACCATTATGTCTTTAGTGGCCAGGAATGGGAAGGGACAGCAGGCCGAACTGCTCTGGCCAGATGCAAGGGTTAATTACAGATTGGATAAATCCCCCGATTTAAAAAATGAAATCAACAAACATGGGGCCCTGGGGCGATGAAAAGGGAGACTTTTATTTACATGTAAGGATGGCTGGAACTGTCCGATCCAGGTTTCATTGTCTCCCGCAGCCTCCGCTTATTACCTGTCTTTTCACTACTTGCAGACCTTAAACCTGCTCCTAACTAAAATGCTTCCCACATTTCTTTTTTCTCCACAAGCAACAGCCAGGGTGTGGGGAATACCGGGGTCTGCTAGAACCCGACTCCAGTCAACCTCAGCCTCATCCCAGGTCTGGAGGTAATGTGGGGGCCGGCGCTGTGAAACATGGGTCATTATCACGCGGCAGCTGAGATAATGCTGTTTTCTAATTCCCCCTTCTCAGTCAGAAATTAAATAAAAAGTCATGTCTAAATTACAATACTGGATGGAGATCAGACGTGGACCCCATGCCGAGAGATCATGATGTAGCCTTCTCGCGTTTTACAGCCATTAAAAAAGATCGTCGGCGCCTCATCTCTCCCCCCTCCCTTCTCATTCAGGCCATTTACATTTGTACTGAACCCTCACTGTGTTATATGCCGATCTCTTAAAAGTGCCAGGGCACATAATACATCGATTGCAAACTTAAACGAAGAGAAAGGAAAACAAAAATACAGGCACATAGGCAGGCCGGGCTTCAGAACTCCCAGCTCAGACACCTACAAAGATCAAAGCCCCCTGGCTGCCAAGTCAATGCGGACTCCTGGAAACCCCGTGGGAGACAGGGCTGTGACCTTACAGAAGCAATCTCCACACCTTTCTTCGGAGATGCCTGTGGCTGGTTTGAACCGTCAGCCTTCTGGTTCGTAGCCAAGAACGTAACCATTTCCACCACTCAGGGACTCCCAGAGGGTCACTAACTGGCATGGTTGCACCTGTGCAGACCACGGTCGTCTCTTGGCACAACCTCACTGAAGAGGTCTCGCTGCATGCAAAACATGAGTCTCTTTCTGTGCCAGGGTTAGCAGCTGCCCCCAAGACCACCCCAACTCTGCGGGAGCCCATGTGGCAGAGAAAAAGGGGCCCGCAGGGTATTTTTGCCATCCTCGCTGTGGGGCAGGTTGCCCGGTCTTTGCCTGGTTTGAAAGGCCAGCCTTTGGGTGGGCAGCCAATCACCTCACTGTTGCTCTACTAGGTCTCCTCCCGTTTCCCTGTTAGCAGAAAGGTCCCTTAGTCCAGGCTGGTCAGGGGCATGTAAAGCGTGTGTCAGTGTTTGCATGATGCTGAGCACTGAGTGGGCTGCAGGAAGAGGGAGGAGAGCATTCGTGCATCTTGTCTGCCTGTGTTCGGAGCATTCTGTGTTCAGAGAAGTTCTTGGCATTCCCAGAAGGTTGCATACAAATGTTGGTGCTGAACAACATCATTGTTAAAAATTGTATTTAAACAGCATCCCGAATGAACCCTTTTTATTGTAAGCTTATCCCTATCAGTCCTTCTGGTCAAATGAATTGAGCACCTACTAGGTGCAAGAACTGCACAGGAATAAAGCAGAGATGGCTATGCCAGAACCCCGAGGCCTCAGTTCCCCTCAGGTGCTGATTTTGCCTGGCACAAAACCACAGGGAAGGTTTTCAGAGTCACTGAGAGTTCAGGGCTGCCTGAGGGCAGAGACGCTCCAAGCTCCAGGAGATCTGGGAAGGCAGCTTCTGGGACCGCACTTGTCAGCCAGGACTTGGTGGAAGAGAACGGCCTGAGCTGTGCTTTGTAGACCAGGTAGGCTTTAAGTAGGAGGATGAAAGGTTACAATAAAACCTCCAGAAGGAAGGAGAGTCTACCCAGCCTCCCATCCATCCACTTAGCCAATATTCGTTCAGCTCTTACTACATGCTAGATAGTGTTCTAGGCATCAGTTTAGAGCTGGATAGCAACAACCCTAAAACCCTGCGACATTTGCACCTTGGTGTTGAGGAGGCGAGAAACGAAGGATGACTGAACAACTCAGGCACTGGTGGGACAGGGACCGGAAGGGCTGGGAAGACTAGAGTAACTCACATGGTGCTTTGGTTAAGTGGCTATAGATCTTCCTCTGAAACAGTCCCCCAAAGCACAGCATACGGAACAAATGGGGTCTCCGAAAGGAAGTCTGTACATGACCACAGACCATCCTTCCCATGCAGAGGGTGGGGGCGTCCCACCAGGTGGGGTCCCACCCATATCCTTGGTCCTGACTTTGTCATCCAAAAGATTTGTGGATTAGGTCGCTCTGATAGCATCGGTTTTCAACCTATAAAGTGGACCTAAAAAATAATATCCCCCTGTTGAGAATGTGAAGACCAAATGAGTGAATTGGCATAAACATGGGGTTATGGTGACATAGGTCTCTCTTCTAGTCTCATGCCACTGAGCCCTCCATTCTTACCAATTCCATTGAGTCTGTTTCCAGCTACTCTCGGCAACACTGGGACCCCACTCTCTTCTTGCTGGGCACTGTGCCTGGCATTCCTACCGGTTCACCAAGACACTGACCACCAAGCCATTGCTTTCCAACCTTAAGAAGAAGCCTAGGGACGTGATGGTCTCGCCCTTTCCTCTGATCGTGAAAATCCGACTGAGACTCCTCCCTTCTCATCCTGGGCTTTCCCCTCTTCAACCTCCTAGAGCACTTGTCAACCAAATTATCTCCAATTATCTTCGAATAAGCTAGAAGTCCCCCAACATGGACTTACTCAACCAAATACTGTTCCAATTGCTGGGAAAAGAAGATCAACGATGGGCGTTGGGTGGGAGGAGGAAAGGGAAACATGCGTGGCCTTTTCCCCTAAGGAACGCCCAGCCTACCCGAAGAGACGGGTGCACGAGCAAAGAATGGTTTCCTGTTTCATGAATGTATGTTTCGCGTGGAAGTTACCTGTGAAGTCAACGAGAAGACTTGACCTTGAAAAGAAAGAAAGGACCTGGCTAACATGAGCAATGCCGCATTCGAATGCTCCTTAAAAGTGAGGCCAATAAGGCTGTCTCGTTGGACAGATCATTCGGGTGTGCTTTGTCATGGAAGGCCACCCTCTTAAATTTGTGTCATTTTATTTTGGTGTATAAAGCCTAGGATTGAGGACCCTTTGGGCCAGCAAGTAGAATAAGGGTTCTAATGGAGGGGGCTGTAAAGGGAGACGAAGTCAAGGAGTCCAGGAAGGAAAAGGTTGTTTGGAAACGGACTGTGGTACCAATGGATAGAATACTGCTTGACGTGATTGAACTATAGAATGATACGATATATGTGTTAACTCCCAATTAAAAAAAAACCCTAAAGCCAAAGAAAGACCCACTGGACAGAGAGCGTGGTGAGCAGCATCAGGCCCATGGGTTGCCATGAGCTCTTTCAAGGAGATTCTCCACCACCTACATCTCCGGCAGCAGGTGTGTGTAGCCCCCGCTGTCCACCATCACGGAGAAGAAGATTCTCAAGTGCGATTGGAGCAGTTTATGTGGTCAGAGCACCGTCTCCAGACTGAAGTGCAGTAATCCAAGGAGAGCGGGTCCCAAGAGGCCAGGTGGGGTTCCACAGCAGAATGGTGGCAGGTGTTGGTCCTGGTGGGAACGTCCTGCATGTGAGACGCTCATATCTGTTTGCAGGAGCTGCACCCTTCTAGTAGCACCCAAGCCGGGCGTGGCGCGACTTGCTCCACCAACACATCCGCATGTCTCAACGAGAGTGCCATCATTCATCTTGACCTTGACGTGCGTAACGTCCATTGGGCTTGAAACCCATCTGCATCATCACGAAAACTTTCAACACTCCATCTGTCAATGAAAGAAAAGGAAGAGCTGTTAAATTCTTTAAATATAATTTCAACGGGTATAAATTTTTGATGATTACAAAAATGCCTTTAAATTTTTTATCACCCACTTGGGCAAACAAAGTTTCTTACCAACAGTGACCACCATGAATGCGTAGAGACCATCCGTAAGAAAGTATTCAACAGACAGCAATGGATGTGGCCTTTGGGGGCCTCGTCCCTGATAGATGGTTTTATTGCGGAAGGAAGCAAGATCGAATTGCTGGGCCGGCTCCACCATGAGACACGACATCCATCACTGACCTATGGGGAACAACACTGGAGACAGTGCAGGGATTGTGCCTGATCTGACCCCACTACATCAGGGCAAAACACTAAGGACTTGCAATAGAGCAGCAAGGGGAGCAAAGCAATGAAGTCCCCAGGGAATATCAAAAATAGACTTGGGGCCAGGGCATGGCACCGCATCAGTTTTGACCAGAAAACACTCCTAAAGGTCAACAAACAGACCTGGAACTATTTATAGGCTTATCTCTCTCTCTCTCTCTCTCTCTCTCTCTCTCTCTCTCTCTCTCTCTCTCTCTCTGGAGGGGGCGGTCCTTGGTTTTGTTGTTGTTATTGTTGCTTTGATTTCTTTTGTTGTTTCGTTTTGCGCTGTCTTGTTTTTATGCTTATTACTGTCTCTGCATGTCTATCTAGATAAGATAGGCGGGATAAACAATCTGGATGAGAAAACAATGGGACCAACAGTTCCAGTGGGACACAGAAGGGGAGGCGGGGGAAAGGAAGAGGGGTGTCAACAAACCCAGGAAAAGTGAATAAAAAGTGAACTACAATTGATGGCAAGGAGGGCATGGGATACCTGGTGGGTCTTGATCAAGGACAATGTAGCCGAGAGGAATTACTGAAAGCCAAATGAATGCCTAACATGATAGGGGGACAAGAGGAAAGTAAAAGGAAATATAGGAAAGAACTAGGAGGCCAAGTATAGTTATAAAGGTCTAAACGCAGGCATGTATATATGTAAATATATTAATATATAATAATAGGGAAATAGATCTATGTACATATATTTATAGGTTTAGTATTAAGGTAACAGATGGACATTGGACCTCTACTCCATACTCCCTCAGTGTAAGAACACTTTGTTCTAATAACCTGGCATTCTGTGATGCTCATCTTCCCGGCACAATCGCTGAAGACAAAATGGGAGCATAAGCAAATGTGGTGAAGAAAGCTGATGGTGTCCAGCTATGAAAAGATATAGCATCTAACATCTTAAAGGCTTGAAGAGAAACAAGCAGCCATCTAGCTGAGAAGCCCACATGGAAGAAGCACACCAGCCTGTGTGATCATGAGATGTCAATGGGATCAGGTATCAGGCATCAAAGACCCAGAACAACAAAAAAAATCATATCAATGTGAATGAGGGGGTGGGCAGAGTAGAGACCCAAAGCCCATCTGTAGACAATTAGACATCCCTTTACAGAAGGGTCACAAGAAAGATGGGCCAGTCAATCAGTGCAGTATAGTACCGATGAAACATACAACTTTCCTCTAGTACTTTGCTGCTTCCTCCCCCCAGTAACATGATCCCAATTCCACCTTACAAATCCGGCTAGACCAGAGGATGTACTTGCATACAGATAGGCGCTCACAACACAGGGTATCCAGGACAGATAAACCCCTCAGGACCAATAATGAGAGTAGCGATACCAGGAGGGTAGGGGAAAGCGGGGGGTAGGGGTGGTGGGGTGGTGGTAAAGGCGTAACCGATTACAATTATCTACATATAACAGCCTCCCAGGGGGAGAAACAACAGAAAAGTGGGGTGAAGGGAGACAGTGGTAGGTGTAAAACATGAAAAAATTTTATAAATTATCAAGGGTTCATAAGGGAGTGGGGAGGTGGGGAATGAGCTGATACCAAGGGCTCAAGTAGAAAGAAAATGTTTTTAAAATGATGACGGCAACATATGTATAAATGTGCTTGACACATGGATGGATGGATTGTGATGAGCTGTATGAGTCCCCAATAAAATGATTTTTTAAAGCCAAGACCATGTTTTATAGAGATTCAATATCTAATACTCAATATATTGAACCCATTGAGTGCATTTTATTTTGGGTTCTTATAAAGAAAATGTAACGACTTTCCCCCAAGGTCCCACAAAGATGACCCAGTCCTTCACTGTTACCTCAGCTGTGCAAATATTCTCATTTTCCACATGTTTCTAGACTTCCCAGGGTTGGGAAGCCCTCTTCTAAGGTTGAGTGCTTGGGCTGCATGTTTCCTGGGGGCCATATGAACCTGAGCAGCAGCTCACTGTCCCTTTGCCATTGAATGGGCAATAATAGGCTCAGAGGGCTTTCCCTAAACCCAACTGAATGGTTTTGCCAGGGGTCAGAGACAGCACCTTATGACTTTGAAGAAGTTCTCCTTGCACCTGCTCTCCCCAACCTCCCTGGTTCCTTTGTAGGTGCTTCCCAGGACTGGGATCCCATTGGCCCAGTGAAGGAGGGGGGAGTGGGTATGTGGGTGTGAGGGTGGACAAGCACACTTCTCTCAAAAGGCAAAGATACGCACACAAGACACACCCAATACAACTCCACCTCTTTAGCTCTTCCAGGAAGCTCTCTTCTCCACCTCCTGATTTTAAATAACTTCTTGAACTGTAAAAGCAAAGAGTTCCAAAGAAAACTGATTGATAGCCTCATATAATTATATCATAAAATACACCAACATGCACATACATTAGGTGTGGGTATGCATGTCTATATACATCTGCAGCCTATTCCATAGGGAGGGATATGCAATAACATCTTCTGAAACAAATTGTCAAGGTATCAATAAGGATTCTCATAACGAATGTGTGGGTGTGATCTCGGGTAATTTCATAGCAATTATGTGCTCAGGCTGATTTCCCAAGACAGGTCTTAAAGACACAAGTTCCATTCCCAAGTGGATACCCGGGTATTTTGCTTCAGATGCCATCTTCAAAGCATCATCTTTTCAGACCAAAATCCTTCCTTAGAGCAGCCAGGCCCATCTGAGGCAGTCAGGTCACTAAGCACAGTGCTCAGAGGTTAAACTCCAGGAGGAATTTTCCAGATCTGACCCTTCATCCGTTGCAACTGTTCCCAGTTAAGAAATAAACAGTAGAGTCACTTTTTTCAAATGAGCTAGAAGTCTCCAAAATGAATTCCCACAATACCAAATACTGTTCCAATTTCTGGGAAAAGAAGATCAAAGATGGGTGCTGGGCAGGTGGAGGAAAGGGGCTATATGTGGCTTTGTCCCCTAATGAATTCCCAGCCTACCAGAAGAGGCAGCTGCATGAGCAAAGAATGATAATTCGATCTGAGAGGTGATGCATCAAAGGTCTAACTCATGGGATTTGAGGCGAGAATGAGAATTTAAGAAAGACTTTGTGGTGTAGTGACATTTAAGCTGGGTCTTGAAAATAGAACAAAAAGTGTGATCAGTATCAAAGAGATTGTTGTTGCCTACTGGCCTATGCAGTGAGATGGATCTACACAACGGCTGTACTAATGTGCCCCAACATTGAAAAGATTACGAAGATGGCACAGGACTGGGTAGTGTGCTGTTCTCCCGTGCCTGGGTTCACTCAGAGTTAGAACTGACTCTGTGATACCTAACAATCACATCAACACCCTGCTATAGGCGAGGGGCAATGTAGTCCCTCCCTCAATTCAACTTCACTGGATGAAATACAAACACCATTGAAGAACCTTCTCATCAGGAACAAGGGTCCCCAGCCGTCCATCCCTGAGACCAGACTTCAGTCCTGGCTGCCAGTGAAGCCATTTGTGGAGCAGGAAGTGTGCTGATGCTGATATATATATACACACATATATATATATACATATATAACAATTTATCTATCTATATATATATTTAAACCAAAGATGTCATTTTGAGGACTAAAGTGTACCTAACCCAAGTGTGGCAGTTACACAATTTCATGTCAACTTGACAAAAGAATGAAGGGGTGGAGTTTAGCCTGTCAATCCGGTCACAACCTGAAGATGCTCTCTCTTACACACATAGGAGTGTCTCTGGATTTGTTTCTCTAGTCAACCCAGCCCAACACATTATTGGAGTGCCTTTCTAGAGAAACAAATCATGCAGATGGAGAGTGGGTGCTTGTTTGACCTCTGCCTTATGGTAGCCTTACTTTGGCTAGCCAGAGGTCAGATAGGCCCACTCGATTTACTCAATTGTTTTCTGCAAAGGACATGGGAAGTAAGAGTTTTGATTCCTAAAAGTTGTTTTTGGTTATTTCTGTTTGAAATGGCAAAAATGAATTTACTAAGTGTAAAAATTGAGCTCAGGGGGTCAAAATTTCCCCTTAAATTCTCAGAGACCATGCTGTCCTGGAAGAAGTACAGCCAGGATGCTCCCTAGAAGCAGCGAGAGCAGTAAGACGCCATGTCACATACTTTGGCCATATTACCATAAGCTATGAGGCTCTGGAGAAGGACATCGTGCTTGGTGAAGTAGAAAGGGAGGGAAAAAGCAGGAGACCGTCAACGAGATAGATTAACATCGTCGGGACAACAATGGGCACAAACACATGGTGATGGTGCAGACCTAAGCAGTGTTGTGCTCCATTGTACATGGGATCAAGATTAGTCACAACCAATTCAGGAGCACCTCACATCAGCCTGCAATCCAAAATTGGAGTCAAGTGGTTTAATTTAGATTCCTTTGATGCCATGTAAAATAAACCTTTTCATAAATCTGGGGCATTCTGTAAATGTCTTGTTGATTTTCTTTGCCTGCTTGCCTATTGGGTGGCTTGCCCTATATGGGTCTATTTTAATATATTGATGACATTAATCCTTTACTGTATGTTGCAAGTATGTTTCCTGTTTCTTAAGAAATGGGACTCCCTCCTTCTCCACCCCAACTTTGGAAATGAACTGACTAGCCTTCGTTAAGAACTTAATTGTTTTGGAGTTCATGGGTATGCAGAGATGAGTAAGAAATCTCACCTAAAAAAAAAAAGAAAGAAAAGAAATCTCACCTGTCCTCAGGAAGTTTGCAAGTGAGCTAATCTAGTTGGGACAATCAGTCACAAACACATCCATGACATGTTGTGTTAAGCTGAGCTGACAAAAGAAGCAAAACCAGTGACATTTATGTGTATGCGTAAGACTATAGAAAGAAATTTATATCAAAAAAAAGCTCGCACAGTCGGGGGAGTGTATAAGTCCAATACAGCTCAAGTCTGAGGGTCAGATGATAGACTGAAGTTTTCTCCTGACTCATGGAATTTCAAGGGCTGACAAACCAGGAAGCAGGAAGACTTCGGGCTTATAGATGCAAAGCCAAATCAATCCAAGGTCATCAAGCCAATGATAACTCCAGGCAACATGGCAGGAGGTCAAAGAACCAGATGCTGGATCAAGAGCAGCAGAAACGAATCTTTCCCACAGGGTCTGCTTAAAAAAAGGAACAGGCCACACCCCTAGTCTTCCTTCCAATTTCATTAAGGCTCTGACCTACTCAAGGGGGGTCCCCACCATAGCTGCTGGTTACTCACAGAGTTGATAGTGTGGTGTTATGACCCATCGTAGAGTTGACTGCGTTATGTTAGCTTGCATCATGAGGAATTACTGGCAGATGACTAAGACCCTTGGCCCAGCCAAGTTGACACAAAACCTAGTCATCACATGTTACCAACAGTACAAGCCTTTGGGAAGGGGGGACATTTGAGTTGGACCTGGAGGTCTGTAACAGCTTTAGAGAGAGGAAAAGTGTAGAAGAGGTCTTCCAGGCAGATGAAGGAAGTGAACAAAGGCACTGTGGTAGGAAAGCCCTTGGCAACTCTGAGGAAGGCTGAAGCAGGTAGAGTGCATGGTACAGAGACCCGTGGGGGGAGCAGCAGGAGGTAAGGTCAGCCAGAAAGGGTCTGGAGTACCCAGGCATTCCCAAGAACCTGTCTCACCAAGGTCGTTTCCATCTCCAGGCTTGGCCAAGCAAGAGCCTTTGTCTCTGAGCCATTCCAACATGGGTGCATGCTGAGTACATGCCATTCTTTTAGGATGGCTGTTATTTGTTGGGATTCATTAGCCTTACTAAGCGGGAGTCATCTGCTGTCTGCAAGCTTCCTTTTCTCACCAGCAGGTTGATTTTAATAAAATAGTATGGCAATTGGTGTCTGCTGAGGGGTTTGATGCCATTCATCTCCCACATCCCAATCAGAACTACATTGAATGCCATTTTGTGCTGCTCTGCCCCCCACCCGCACCCCACCCCACCCCCAGCCTCTCTCTTGGTCAACAGCCTCTAAAGCAAACCACAAAAAGTGTTGTTTGGGGTCTTTCCAGCACATTCCTCACCATCACTTTTCTTCTCGCCAGGAATTCAGCCTTTGACCCTGACCTGGCCATCACATTAGCCCATTTCTTTGGATACAGGAATTGGTGCAGATGAACTTAGGACTCAAGCAGCCCTTTGGGTTGGAGAAGTTCTCTTTCCACCAGGGGGCAAAGGTGGAAGGATAGAATCTCAGAGCTATTTGGTGGTCATCCTTGCTGATAGGTAGAGAAAACAGAGCAGAGACAGGCAAAGATAGACTATGTCCTAGAGATGTTGAAGTCCTTGGCTCAGCTACAAATTTCTTTACACTTCTGATTGCTGAAAGTAATTTGTCATGTTCCTGTCACCCACCAGACAGAGATCCTTGAATATATAGTATCACAATCAATCTAGTTGACGACACCAAATATGTGGGAGTCTGTTTAAAATCTTCTTTCTCTTTCACCCCAAACCGAATCAATTGCCAAATCCTCTTGATTCTAGTTCTAAAATGTCTTTCTCCTTTTATCTACTTTCTTCCTCAATTATTTCTCATCTGAATCATACAGCAATGTCTAAACTCTTCTCCCTACAATCGTGTCCCTTCAAAATCTGTCTTCCATAAGGCTGCCAACGTGACCTTTCTAGAATCCAATCTTGCTTCAAAATTTGCCCATAAGACAAATTCAAGCACCTAAACAGAGACCATGTTCTCAGGAGAGCCCAGTCTCTGCAGAAGGACATCATGTTTGGTAAAACAGAAGGGCAGACAAAAAGAGGAAGGCTCTGGACAAGATGGGTCAACCCAGTGGCTGCAACAGTGAGTTCAAACATAAGAACAATTGTGAGAGCGGCACAGGACCGGGCACATTGGCTCACCACGAGTGGAACTGACTTGATGGCATCTAACAACAAACAGCAGATCGAAGCCTAACTCCCTCGAGTCTACTTAGTTCCAACTTGTAATGTACCGCACCTTCCAGCTTCTCAGGCCACCAAGTCTTGCACACGTTCTGACCCTTGGCTAGCAGGCCCTTTTCAACCTTGTCCCTCTGGTTACTAGGAACGCGACCCTCCACACACACACACACACACACACACACAAAGAGTCCACTGTCAGCATACTTCCTCTGTAGATATCATGATGCTATGTGCATACAGAGCATGGCCTTCCTCTGGGAATTCGTGGCACGTCTGTGTTGGGTCCATGGTGGCAGAGCACCAAGCAGAGCGGTGAGAGCGTGGGCTCGGCGTCAGCACCTCAGTTTGAAGCCAGGTTCCCATAATCCTTCGGAGGCTCACTTTCCTCAGTAGCAAAATGGGCAGTTGAAAAACAAGAATCGAGAAAAGTAGGCAAAGTTATTGCACAGCACATAGAAGAACATGAATGATGGATCTGATCGTTGTGTTTCTAACTGTACATTCTCATTAGATGAATATAGCCTCTACCCTGAATGAGAGCTGGCTCTTACTCTGCTCTGACTCAATGGCATGTCATACAGTGTCTGGGACATAGCAGGCACCCGATGACGACTTGCTAACTCTACTAATTTCTCTTCACTTACTGTCTCACTTGGGCTCGGTATGTACTGCCTATCTGGCTCGCGACCCGCTCATCGATTTCAATCCTCTCAATGTACTACTAGTTACCCCACTTCCTCCCTTCATTTCCTGTTCCCATTCCTTCTCCTTTCCTAGCCCTCTGTCCTTTGGCCTTGGGTAAATGGTTGCTTATTCTAACACAGGGGTGAGCTCCGTTCTAGACCTAAAAGGTGATGAAAGGTGTGATGGGGTCCCACCGTTTCCACAGGATCAATAAGCCCGGGCTCTTTTGTGATTTTGAATTCTGTTCCACGTTATTCTTCAGTTTATCCAGGGCAGCCCATGTGATCGCTTTCAGAGCAGTTGGTTGTGGCAGGCAAGTATAATCTAGCGCTTCTGCTCTCAGCGTTGTGGAGATTGACGATTACATGATCCATTAGTCCACTGAACGGATTATTTCCACAAGTGTCTTTAGATTTCCATCACTCCTCTCTCTTCTGGACCAGCAGAGAACAATAGTTAGATGGATGCTCATGAGCTTTTAAGACCCTCGTTGCTCCTCACCAACATAGGATGCAGGACGTTGTCTTTGTGGACTCTGCTGGGCCAACTGACCTTGGTGTCCCCAAGACTAGTCTCCTCGTCTCCGAGGCTCAGCAACTCGTACCCTCAGGGTGGTGAGGTATGTCTAAGTCTTCCTAACTTCGTCCTCTGGATACTTCATCGCATTCGTCACTCTATGTGCAGTGAACGTAAAATGCACAAACACAAAAAGCCTCGGTCAAGCGTATGTGTTGTGAGTCTACTTCTACTCTCTCCCCCACAAACTGATCTATCTTGGAAGAGACCTGGCTAGAATGCTCTTCGTCTCACGGACTTGGAAAGGTTGTCAGGGAAGACCTGGAGAAGAAAATCATGCTTGGAGGGGCAGCCAAAAAAGGGGAAGGCATTCCAGGAGACAGGCTGACACCGTGGCTGAACTAAGCACAGGAACAACTGTGAGGAGGGCGCAGGACCGGGTGGTGTTTCGTTCTGTTGTGCATGGAGACCCTCTGGGTCGGAACCAACTCGATGGCACCTGACAACAACAACACATACAATTCTGCCACATCTGGTTAGCCTACACGTCTTTCCAAGCAAGCCATGGCACTTTCAATCACCTCCTCGACATGTGGAAGCTGGCCGGTGATGGAAGAAGGTCAAAGCACCGATGCTTTTGAATGATGGTGTTGGAGAAGATGGGACACAACGTGGATCACCGGAAGAACAAACAAACCGGTCTTGGAAGAACTCTAGCCTTGAAGGCAAGGACAGAGAGACTTCATCGCACATATTTTGGAACTGTTATCAGGAGGGACCAGTTCCTAGAGAAGGACATTATGCCTGGCACAGCAGAAAGTGCCAGAAAAAGAAGAAAACCATCAATGAGATACAACGATGAAATCAACCATAGCACTGCCCGCCGGGTGGTACAGGTGCAGAGAGTGTTTCCGTGGTATTTGGGGAACTAACGAGATGGCACCTAACAACCACAATAAGGCACGACATGATTGGAGAGGGTCTCCATTGGACATAATTCAGAAGTAATAATCAATGAATCAACCAGTCACAGCAGGGATATAAATATTAGCTACCTTAGTATAGCAAATGCGATCGATCACCTCTTCAAAATCTCTTTCCTCATTTTTTTTTTTTTTTGCCAGTTTGGATCCCTTCCAACTTTCCGTGTGGATAATCCTACCCTCGATTCGTAAATAAATCCTAAAACTATGTAAGGCAGTCGCAATCATGGGATTCCCCATACTAGTGCTTGGTTTGAGGGTGAGCTCCAGGGAAGGAGACTTCCTCTGTGGAACTATTGGGAAATGTATTCCTTAGTCTCAAAAAGACACAAGGAAGAGACCATTCTTTTTCTTCTACAGCACATGGTCCTACCTGCAAATGATGCCTTATTATAAACCCATGGAATTCACCACGCCTCAAATAGCACTACCACAGAATTTCTGAAAGAGATGATAAGTTTGTCTTCATGTTGAAACCAATTGGGTTGGAGCTTTCTGTTACTCTAAGTCAAAAGTAGCCCAGCAGATTCGCCTAATTTCCCAGTCATCCTCCCTCCCTGCCCCTCCTCTTTCCCCCTCTGAGGCCACCCAGCGCTCTCACTTCATGCCTCTGCACAAGCTGCCTCCTCTCCGTGGTGTGCACAATCCAGCTTCCGCTCCTCCTGCCCTGGCGACGGTGCCTCGGTGACACAAGCATTTGCACTCGACTGCCCCCCTAAAGGTTGACCATTTGAACCCTCCCTGCAGAAGCATCAAAGAAAGCGCTTGGAAATCTACTTCAGTGAAGCTTCCAGCCAAGAAAATCCAATGGAGCCGCTCTACACTGTCACCTATGGGGTCACCAGGAGTGAGCATCGGCGACAACTAGCAAGAAACACTTCACTTTCCTCCCAAACTGGACGCGCCCTCGTAAAGACTGGCAACATGCTCGGCATCACAGTTTCTTTCAAAAGTGTTCTTCGGTTCCTCCAGGACAACACTGTTGACAACTTTGTGTTCCTCTTCAGAAGCCCATTAGCACGTTGTGTACATGTTATGTCACACTGAGTTATGATCACGGATCGTGTTGCCTGCTGCAGCTGCAGCGAAGGCTCCTGGATGGGTAAGACTACACTGATTCTTCTCCGGTCTCCCTGGTCTCCAGAACAGTGCCTGGAATGGAAATTAGAAGCACTCAATAAATAACGGGCAGATGGACAGATCCATGGAAGATGTACAGACTCTATCACTTGACAAACGTGTCCTGGCAACCAGCACGACAGAAATGAACAAGCCGTAGAACCAGGCAGAATGATGTCACGGTGTCTGCTAGACAGACACCCGGCCAATTGGAGATGGGTGCCTATTAACACAAGTTTAATGCACCATTACAAGGTATTAAATTAACCAAAATGAAAAAAAAGTATGCACTCCATCGGGGTGGACTGGGGGGACATCGCACGGCTCGGGGCTGCCTGTGGCATTGTAAATTGGTTCAATCTGCCCGGAGAGCAATAGGGCAATATGTAACAAAAGCTATCAAAGTGTTCATACCCTCTGACAACGTAATTCCACTTTCGGAAATAGCCCCTAAGGAAATCAAAGATCTGTATAGCAACCCGCACTTAGAACAGAGGAAGCCAGGAATGGCATGCCCTCTAATTGGACAGCAGCATTCGGCAGATGATGGCCCCACATAGACATATACATGTGGCCATTTAGGTAAGGTCCGAATATAGTGGCAATGTGCACAGACAGAAATGCATTAAGAAATTATGATTGATGAAAAAGCATGAAACAGCAAATAGAATACTCACTAAAATTCTATAAAGGTTTATGTAAAAATCGCACGCAAAAATCAAACTCACTGCCATCGAGTCAAGAACCCTCTCTGTGGGTTTTCTAGACTGTAACTCTTCACTGGAGTATAGAAGGCTCATCTTTCTCCCTTAGAGCAGCCGATGGTTTCAAACTGCTCACCTTGTGATCGCCAGAGTTCCTTCATGTGACAAGGTACTGCTGTAGAGAAATAAGAAATCGTTTAATGATTGTTTGGTACTTGTATTTTCACAAATTCAATCGTCAGACTCTGACATTTGCGAATGTTACCCAAGTGCCCATAGCACATCCATCTCCTGCTCTCCAAGTCCTGTCAGCATGATGGTGCCAATGTGCCGAATCAGCACAAGATGGCCAGATATCTCTGTGGATTAAGTTGTGACACAGCGAGGGGAAGATAGAACAAAAATGTGTGCTGCATCCTTCGCCAGGTAAAACAGTGTCTTCTTATTGCAAAATTTGTAAAATATACCAGTTGCATAAATAACTGCAGAGTAAGCTTCAGGGATGGGGTTGGCTTGCTTCACAAGGAGATCCCATCTGTAGCAGTCACCACTGGAGTTCAAGTCAGCACAGTCATAATAAGCTTCTGCCATTCCTCAAGACACAGCCACTTTCTACACCAGACAAATATGTGATTCAAGTATCACCTTGCTTGGCTCATTCAAGTCTTTGATAGCGTCAATGATCCCCCCCCTGGGATAGGAGTATGGCCTTGGGGGTGCTATTTTGTTAGGTCTAAGACGATACTTTCTAATAGAGTCACCCTTCCGAATCAAGTGAGTGAGTGTTTGTTTTGATTACGTGGACCACAAGGTATTCAGAAGACTGCTAATATATTTCAGTGCATGAAACCTCATAACCAATTAGCCACTGTGAAGAACCCCACTGGACTCACTGCTAGCCAGTTGATCCCAACGCGTAGCCACCCATGAGGCCAGGGTAGAACTGCCCTTCTGTGTTTCTGAGACTGTAACTCTTCACAGGAGTAGAAAGCCTCATCTTTCTCCCATGGAGTGTGTGGGCAGTTTTGAACTGCTGGCCTGTGGTGAGAAGACCAACTTGTAACCACTAGGCCCACAGGTCCACATCATTCCAATGACCATTCTAGCCTGATGTGTGTTATGCAGCCAGGCAGTGTGAGACACTGAGCTGCTTATCCATTTGCCAATTGGCATTTTCCCCTACTGACAAAACTCAATTTATTTCAGGGCAGAAATGTGCCAAGCCCCCCTAGTCTTAAATTCCCTAGTAGTTAGGGTCCACATACAAGGGGTAGCCTCACCCCGCAAAATGATTTTTTTTCAAAGCTACATATTTAAATTTTTATACAAAACAAGCTTATCACCTTCAAAGTTTACACTTACCACATTTGTCAAATCTGCAATTCCATTCTTGGAAACATTTTTCAAACTCATCTGTTTGGATGGCTGACAGCACCTCCCTCCTTTTTTTCTTCACCTCTTCTACGTGGTCAAATCTCTGTCCTTTCATTTCCCTCTGCATCCTCAGAAACAAAGAAGTCACATGGAGCAAGGTCAGGTGAGCAAACTGCGTGAGGTATGCTGTTTTTTGGCCAAAAACTGGTGCACTGTATGAGCAAGTGCAGTGTCATGGTGACAAAACCAGCCTCCCGTCTGCCACAAAGAAAACTTTTTTGTCACACACTGTTATGCAATCTTTTCAGAACCTCTAAATAGAAAGTTTAATGAACAGTCTGACCTGGTGGAATGAACTCCGAATGCACTATGAGTCAACATTTTCATTCATTCAGGAAGTTGTCGGGTGTCCAGAACAAGGTTTGTCGTCAATCGACATTAGACCATTCTTACACTTGAATTTGTCCCATAATACTGTCCTTGTAAGCTGTGTTCAGCATCATAACAGTTTCTGCAGTATTTTTCCAGAGCAGGAAACAAAATCTCACAGCTGCACACTGTTTCCTTAAATCAGCCATCACGAAAAATAACGTTTGAGCGAAGCTGCTTTTATGAAAACGTTTGCCGTGAGAACCTTCCCAGGCAATGCCACGGTGTGCACTAACTCAGAGCGAGTTGATGAATGCTCACCTAGCAGGAAAACTGTGTGCTATGGAAGCTCTGCTCCGCCCAGGACAGTTCCGGTTTTGGTGGTGGCGGTGGGGTACCCCCATGTATGTGGCTTAGCTTATGACAAATCAATCAAATGAGTAAAAGTTGGATTTGGGAAGCAAGCAAAAGGAGGAGTGGTAATGACATGGTGGAACTGAAGCTCTCTGGCAAGTGCGACGGTGGCTCTAGCCCTTCTTCCATGGTGACGGTGGCAGAGCTTCTTGTGGCCAGACCTGGTCTTATCCAAGCCAATTAGCAGTGGTGTTTCACTAAAGCCCCTGCCCCCAGCGCCAGGACTTAACCCCCCCCCCCCTTCCAAAGGCATCTGTGAGATACCTAATATCCCTTTATAGAATCCCCCTTCTGCTTAAACCAGCCAGCATGGAGTCTGTTGCAATTAAGAGCATTAAATAATACATAGGCCATGCTGCCTCTGGAGGTTTTGAAAGTATCACTCCTTGGTCTCTTCCCTGGGGATCCCAGTATTCCCAGGGAAATCAGGGATCTCATTTCAGCTCCCCGGACATAAAGAGAGTAGCCTCTATGGCGTTTTACAAAATGTTGGTCCTCGCTATAATGGTATTTCTCGATGTATTTGCAGAAAAACAAAACAAAAAACATCTTCCAGGTCCTCCTAGGGGATAGCAGTTAGAGCTAGTAAGCAGGCTTCCCACGATGGACGCATGTGACACTTCCAATCTAACGACTTTTTTTTCATTCTTTATATTATATAGAGAGTTTCTGGCCTCTTGATTTTATTTCCTATGGACCATTAGTGAGTACAGGTATTAGTACGCAATCTAAAAAATAATTAAAGTCCCAGATAATTGAAGTGGCACATCAAATGAACCCCTCAAATCAGTGCACCTCTATCCAATAAATGCGTCCATAAACTCAGCCCAACTTAAAATTGTGTTCCCCCCCAAAATGGAAAGCCAATTTCGGGCGCTGAGTTTCCCAAATGAACGACAAATGTCCATTGCAGCCACCACTGATCTCAAAGAATCCTCCCTGAAGATCAAGAGCTGCTCTGAGCCTGCGTAGGAGTCAGCCATGCCATCTTCGGTGCCTCCATCACACTGACTTCATCAGAGAGACTCCAAACCCAGCCAATCGGACTCCCAGAGCAGCTTTCACTTGAAGAAGGGGTTCTAACTCTTTTTTTTTTAAGGTTGGAAAACCACTGAAGTAGATCCTCCTTGAAGTATTCCTTTTAAATGGAATAGCACACCTGTGACCTATCCGCTGCCATCAAACGGGTTCCAGCTCACCGTGACTTTGCAAGACAGAAGAAAAGGACTCCTTAGGCTTCCTAGCCTGTCAACCTTCCTGAGAGCAGGCCACCCATCTTTCTCCTGAACAGCAGCTAGCAACCCGGTCACTTAACCCCCAGTCCACCCATCCGACTCCATCATGTTCGAATTGCCATGGTTTGGTTTGGTATTTCTCATTAGAATTCTAAGGGAAAATGCCAGGCACAATCGCATTCCTGGTTTAAGACTTGTTTTCCCCTAAATCCATTTGGTCTACCAGGAAGCTATAGCATTGCGTCCCAAGAACTCCTATGGCATGTATTTCTCTTGGCATAAAACCCAAGCTAGGAGGCTCCAACAACAGATAAACAAAATAGAACCGATGTTCCGGGGCCAGATGAGGATGGCTGCAGTCCACTCCATGGTACCTGGGTACTGCTGATGAAGTTTTGAAAACTCAAATCACCCTGTGATGGAGGGGCGGTAGTAGCAATGAACATCCTCTGGGGGCTCAGCCTGGTACTGGCTCAATAAAGAACTAAAGAGAAGAAAAGACATGGTCTCTCTTCAGTCTCTTAACCCACCAGCATTTGCTAAGTGCCTATTGTACACCAGGCACGATGCTGGTGAGTGCCACCCCGCCCTCAGAACACACCCCATTCTAGACACAAGGGCCCGGCAGATGCAGAGCTCTTCTCCATGAATGTGTACCAAACACTAAAAAGGGCACAGTAATAGTAAAGTGAGTGTCTGCAGATTGTATGTGCCCATCACCTCCAAAGCCACAGGAGATGAGTAAGGGCTTGAGGTAGTTAGTTTATTGTGCCAACCTGGCCAATAAACACATGTGGGATTAATTGAAGAGTGGGGAGATAAATGGCTTGGTGAGCCTCGCCGCTCTTGTCACTTGCTCTTTGATCACTGGACCAGTGTGCGGCTGCCTTGCTCGTTCTGTGCCTCAGCTTGCAAGCTACGCTACCTGTGGGACACCTAACCCATGGACTGTGTCGCTGTAATTTGAGGTTCCTTCAAGACCTGCTTCTCCACACCATTGGACTTTACATCTCTTGAACTGGGGACTGTGGGACCCTGTCATCTGGCTGACTGTTGGTGACCTGCCTGGCTGTTTGCTGCCTGTGCCCAGATAGCCTGAATTGCTCTACAGAGAACTACCCGGCGGCTCTCAAGACTTGAAGGGCTGCCAGTGTCTCACAGCTGTCTCATGGGAGTGAGTTGCACTGAGCCATTTGTACTGCTTTACAGTTTAATTAACTGTTTATTTCTTATGTTATATATCTCTGTATAAATAGATATAAAATTATTCGCGTTCTGGTTTTGTTTCTCTAGAGAACCCTGTCTAACACAGGGCTGATGGTCAAAAACGTTGTAAGAAGATTGGCGCTTAAATAGCAAAAGGACAAAGGTCAAGGTTTTCCCGAGCTTAAGGGAAGATTGGTCACACTCTTGGGATGTAAGTACTACTGCATCTGGTCCTGTTATGCATTGAACTGTGTTCTCTGAAAAAGAGACGCGACGTCTTACTGTCTGTAAATGGGATTTTGTTTTGTGTTTTTACTTACTGGGTCAAACAAGATCATGCTGGTCTAGGATGGGTCCTCAGCCTGATTTCTTCTGAGTGGGATCATGAACAAAGAGTGACGCCTGGGGGAGGATGGATCCCATGTGATGATGATCTATAAGCTGCAAAGGAACATGAAGAATGGCTGGACATCACTAGAAGCTGAAAACTGGGAGAGAAAGGGCATCATTCTAGTATCCAGAATTGCGAGAAAAAGGTATTCCTGTTCTTTAAGGCTACCTATTTTGTAGTACTTTTCTTATGGCAGCCCTGGGAAAGTGAGATAGTTCCTTATCCTGGGTGGGCAAGAGCCTTGACTTTTTCTGAGCATTGTGTGTTATGGAGGCATAATAATACATATATCTAAGGGTAGTTGTATAACTGTTCAATAAAGACCATTATCACTATCAAATGGGAGCCCTGGTGGGTCAGTAGTTAAATTTCTTTGTTCCTAAACAAAAGGTTGATGGTTCAAACTCACGAGCTTCTCCATAGGACAGAGATGAGCCATCTGCTTTCATAAAGATTTAAACCCAACCCAAGCAAAACTCACTGTCTGAGTTGATTCCAACTCAGAGCATCCCTAGCTAGAGTTTCTGAGGCTGTAAATCTTTACAAGAGAAGATCACTTCATCTTTCTCCTGTGGAGCAGCTGGTGGGTTTGAACATTTGATCTTAATGTTAGCGTTCCAATGCTTGCCCGATGACATCAAGGCTCCATCCAGTCCATGAAGATTTGTTGTTGCAAGGTGCAGTTAAGTAGATTCCAATTCATAGCGAGCCTACACACAACAGAGTGAAACATTGCCCAGTTCTGTGCCACTCATCATGAATTGCTGTCATGCTTAAGCCCATTTCTGAGCCACTGAGTCAATTCATCTCACAGAAGGTGTGGTAGTCACATGATCTCCTGTCAACTTGATAGGGTGAACGGGTGGAGTTTAGTCTGTCACTCCGGTTACAGCCTGATGGAGGGTCCTGGGAACCTCATATCTCTCTCTCTCTCTCTCTCTCTCTCTCTCTCTCTCTCTCTCTCTCTCTCTCTCTCTCTCTCTCCTACACCTTACTGTTGATGAGCACTTAGAGCCACACTGATGGCAGCCAGAGCCCTGGAGATTCATCCACCACCATTGGATCCACAAGACTTGTCAACCACCGGCCTGTGATCTTCCTGCATTCTGCAGCATTGCACATGGCTGCGTGAGTCTGAAGAGAGATCTATCAACTAGTATCGGACTTATGGACTTAATCTGGACTGGGCTGGGATGTTTGTTTGATATATAATTACTCCTTGATATAATGCTCTCTCATACGTATGTGAGTGTACCTGGATTGTTTTTCTGGTCATCTGGTCAACCTGGTCTAACGCGGAGGGTCTTCCTCTTTTTAGGTTGACCTTCTACTTTCCCAAGAGTGACGTCCTTCTCTAGGGAAGGAGCGTTCTGGCTGTACTTTCCATCATGATCTATGGACTGGGAAATCCTATGGGCAGGATTGCTGTGTCTCGGAACTGACTTGACAGTCAAGAGTTCATCATTAGAATGTGGAAAATAATGAGATCAAAGGATTTTTTTTGGTTGTGAGCTGCTGAGAAAAATGAATAAACCACTAATTCACAGCCATGTGTGTGCTGATCCTAACTGGGTGTGAGTCACTGGACCTGCCCGGGCAACTGCTCTGCCCCTGAACCTGCCTGGTCCTGTCCTGTGTTCTCCTCCCTGAGAAGGGGCCTGAAGCCCTGAGAGACATGGGCTCTCCCTCTCCCAGCCCCACATGCCTTTTGTTGTTGTTGTTGTTGTTGTTGTTTCAGATGCCTTGGTGTCACCACCAGCTCACGGCAACCTCGTGCATAACAGAATGGAGTGTTGCCTGGTCTTGGGCTAGCTTCATGATCACTGTGCTATTGGGGTGCATCTGCCTCATTGCTAATTTTTGTTGGCTCTCTAAGCAGCCACGGTGTCCTTTTCTAGCTGTTGGTCTTTCCTGAATTAAAAGCAAACAAACAAGTGTGGTATGGTGACGCAGAATTACTTGGTGTGACTCTTGTATCCATACTCTTTGTAATTCCCACTGAATGACTGGGTGGAAATATGCAAATACGGTGTAGCAGACTCTAGGCCAGGGGTCTGCCAGTTTTTCCATGCTGCATGGTATCAGGTGCTCCATCTCAGCAGCAGGAACAGAGCATCGTACAAGCACCAGGAAGGAAGAGGCAGGAGAGTTGAGTGTCCCTGAGACCCTTGCCTGGAGAAGCGGCAGCAGCAGCAGAGGCAGCAGCTCTGAGACCATGGGAGGGCGGTGGGCTTCTGAGCCTAAGGAAGGAGTTAAGCTGCTGCCTTCAGAACGGGCTGTCCCGTTGGGCATGTATCAGCCCATAGACATCTTTGTCAACTTGCCTGAGCAGGCTGTGTGGCTGAGAGGCTGAGGACCAGAGAGTGACATGCCTGCTGGGATGGCTGAGAAAAGGTGCTGCTGTGGATAAAAGAACTGTATCCTTATTTTTTTCTGATCGTAACTTGTCACCTGGTATCTTCCCTAATAAAGCCCCACCATTGTATGTGTGTCAGTTCTGTGTAGTCATTGCGGCAGGTGATCCACCCCAGCAGAGAAGCAGAGTGCGGTGGAGGGACGGCTGGTGACAGAACAGGGTGAAGAAGGTTGGGGGTGGAGACACGCCTGCCCTTTCCCTCGTGGGAATCGCCTTCGGGCAGATGAGGAGTTGAGTCCCCTTCTCCTTGGTGTGGATGGGGGAGTTCAGACAGGGCCCCACATCACTTCTGCAGGAGGCTTAACGCCTGAAAGGCCATGGGTCCAGTGAGTGGAGAGAGGACTGTCCCTTAGAAACAGCTAGAACAGAGTAGCTAGAATTAACAACACTAGCAATAACAGTAGCATTCATAATACTAATATAGTCACAAATTCTGTAGTACTCGCCTGTCTGTTTCTTGTACTGTGGTGGCTTCCATGTTGCTGTGATACTGGAAGTTCTGCCACCTATATTGAAAAGACACAGGGTCACCCAAGGTGGATACGCTTCTGTGGAGCTTCCAAACTAAGATAGACTAAGAAGGAGGAGGCAGGTCACTTCTTAAAAATTAGGCACTGAGAACATAATGACTAGCAGTCATTAGGATATAGTACCTGAAGGTACTCAATCTGGTACATAATCTGATATCTTGCCAGAAGGTACTCAAAATACAACTGGTGGAGAGATGCCCCTTCAAGGTATAGTTGTTCTTAGAGACGTGGATGGAGCGAATCTATCCGGATCTTTCTTTCCTGATGTGGTATGACACAGAATGAAGAGAAATTGCTGCAAACATCAGAACCTAGGATGAATGGCATATGGATCTAGGGAAATTGGAATATCTTAATGAAGTCAAATGAACTGTTACCAGCTATCCGAATTAGACAGTCATGGTTTACTATGCCAAACTCCAAAATCAAACTTGCTGCCCTCAACTCGATGCTGACTCAGAGCAACCCAGCCCAGCCTGGGGTAGAACTGCCCCCAGGAGTTTCTGAGACCGTAACTCTTGACAGAAGTAGAAAGTCCCATCTTTCTCCAGAGGAGAAACTGATGGTTTTGAACTGCTGACCTTATGGGTCGCAGCCCAATGAATAAGCACTCTACCACCAGGACTGACAAATTCAAGAAGCATGGCATCACAGTCATCATCCAAAAAGAGCATGTCCTGAGGTTGTCAGCGTCAGGGTAATATCTCTACTTCTTCAAGGAAGACCAGGTAGCACAACAAGTCTTTAAATTTAAATGAAAGATAAAGAAATTGAGGGACTGTGGAGTGTTCCGTGGTGTTGTACATGGAATCACTGTAAGCGGAGGCGGACTCAATAGTTACCTAACAACAGTAGCCTGTCTCCTTAATAATACTGGTCACACTACTAGCCTTAGAAACAATACTGCCATCACTTACTCTATAAGACTCTTCTTCCAAAGTATGCGCACATCTATTATTCCGTTCATAGCCTGACTTGTAAGAACATTATTCCCATTTGACAGATGGGGAAAGAGGGACACAGAGTAAGGCTGTGGATAGAACTGAGCTGAAGTTAATTGCTGTGTTACACTGGGTTGAATCGAGAAACAAATTCATTTATATATACATATTTACATATATATATATATATATATGAGAGTTTTATATCAAAGAGTAACTGTATTTTAACAAAACATCTCAGCTCAGTCCAGATCAAGTCCATTAAGTCCGAGATTAGCCCCTATGGCCGATACAAGTCTATAAATTCCTATTCAGACCCAAGCAACACATGCAGGAATGCAAAAATGAAGGAAAGGTCTATGGATCCAATGGCAGTGGAAACACCTCCAAGGCGCTGGCTGCCATCAGCGTGGCTCCATGTAGCTTGCCCACAGGAATGTGTAGTAGAGAGAGAGTGCCGCCTCCAGGGAGGAAGAGAGGAAATTCCCAGATCCTCATGAGAAGGCCACGCCCACAGGGAGGCATCATCAGACGGTGTCGTGATTGACAGGTTGACTCCACCCCTTCACTCTTAATATCCTCAAACTGACATGCGATTATGTAACTACCACAACTGCCAAGACCCCCAGGCCTCTGCTCAGTAGTCCTGTCCTGTGTTCTTCCGATGTGGGTTCTCCAAGCACCCTGCAGGCATTCACATGCCTGTTGCGATTACACCACATCTGATCCTGGGAAGACGCCACCTAATTTGGTTGCCGAATATCATACTTCTTCCAATCAAGTGGCTCTTCCCATATCTCAAGAGGACTTAATTCATCCCAGATAAGAATCTGGAGCCACTTGTGTCCCCTGAGGAATCGGCTTAAAAGGGACACAATTGCAGATCTGAGATACGGCTGCCTGGCACGCCAAGAGGTCCCCTGGCTCGAGTTCTAAAAGGGCTACCCGTAACCTGGACTTGATCGGAATGAGTGAGAGTGGGTAAATAAAGACTTCACCAGTCTGTGTTACAACCCGGTCAAGGACAACATCAATCTTTGGGAATCGTCGGGGAATAGGGGCGGGGATGGGTTAATCATCCCTGAGGGAGGCTCACCCTTAAGAGCTGTCTGAGTCTTTAACTCAATCCTTTTCTACGGGGGATGGAATGCAACATCCTTAAGCTGGTCTGTGACAAGCCTTTCCCCTGCAAACACCCCAGCCCTGCCTCTCTGGTTTAAATCTGCGTGGACAGCGGTCGCCTCTGCCTTCTTAAGTGGGCACGGCTGTATTAAGGGTTTCTGTGGTGATGCGGGGCCGCAGTGAAGCTCCATTTTATGTCCTTAAATATTCATAAGGAGCTTTGCAACATTAATATCTTAGATGGCTTACAAGAACACTTAAATACTGGGTCTTGACTCCCCTCCCGGCTCCCCAAAAGTCCCAGCCTGTTCTAATTTGTGTAATGCACTGGGCCATTGTAATAATCGTCCAGGGATTTAGTTAGCGGTTCTGCCCCCGTCGCACAGGGTGTAATTACGACCTCAGCCTCACTTACCACTCAGCTAACCCTGCTGGTTTCCTTCGCCCGCCAAGAGGCCAAGATTGGAAAGCAGCTAGGAGGCTGGGCAGGGCCAGTACCCAGAAATGAAGTTGTGGGTTTCGGCCACTCCTCCCCCGCCCTCTTTCTCCTCCAGCTTTCCCAGGTGACTGTGGAGTGCGCAGCCATGTGGCATCTGGAGGATGTCATTGAAGAGTAGGGTTTATCCGCAGGAACAGATTCATGAATGGAGAGCAGGGCATCTGTGAGTGCCCAGTCCAAGGCCCTTTGGCACTGACTGCAAAGAGTATGGCCCATCCTAAGGGGTAAGTGGCCCCGTGGGGCAGGGTGGGACTGCCCCTGTGAGCTCATGAGACTGTAACTCACGATGGGAGTAGAAAGCCCCATCCTTCTCCCAAGGAGCGACTGGTAGTTTTGAACCATTGACCTTGCAGTCAGCAACCCAATGCATAACCTCTAGGCCACCTGATTTGTTGCTATCCGGGCAATCCCAACTCATAGGTTTCCATAGGAACCAGAGAGAATAAAAGCTCCTGGTTAGAACTGAGGGGAGAGGGGACTCACTGAACATTTCAAATAACGGTTCAAAAAACAGGAGTTTGGGGAACAGTGAAATTCCCCGCAACAGTTAAGTGCTCAACTCTTCTCCAAAGGTGGGCATATGGAACATCCCAGAGGTACCTTGGAAGACAGGCTTGGCAGTTTGCTTCTGAAAAACCATCACTTTGGAGACCCTGTGGAGCACCATCCTGCGAAGCACGCAAGGTGGAGCTTTGAGTCCAGATTGCCCGGAGAACAACAAATCAGGTGGGCTAGAGGTTATGCATTGGATTGCTGACTACAAAGTCAGCAGTTCCAAACCACCAGTCACTCCTTGGGAGAAGGATGGGGCTTTCTACTCCCATCACGAGTTACAGTCTCAGGAGCCCACAAGGGCAGTCCCACCCTGCCCTACGGGGTCGCTGTCCTTTGGTGTCAACTCACTGGCAGTGAGTTTGAAAAGAAATGGGGATAGACGGGGCTGCATGGGGCCTGCGTCACCCTGTTTGTGCAGGGTCAGCTGAGTGTTCTCACCTCCCTGACTCGGTGGGCTAGATCCTTGTCTCCTGTCCTGAGCTCGGGGCTGGAATTTCAGAGGGATAGGGTTAACATGGCAAGGAATCCAGAATCCCTGTCTGAGCACTCATATGCTGGGCCTGACCCATGGAGTTTAGAGAACCTCAATCCTGAAGGATTTCACCAGGGAGATAAGCCAGACAGACCTGGGAGCCCATGAAACCCCTTAGAGGTGAGCTCATAAACACATGCAAATCAATACAAAGCTGATTAAGAATATCTATGCTCTGGCAGTAAGCCTGCTGCCGCCAACTGTCATCCTTTCCAGGCGATACGTCTGCTGTTCCCATTCAAGTTCTAACGGCTGAAGCTGGCAACGTTGTGAGCTGGTCTGGAGCCACAGACCAACCCGAAGCCTGGGCCTTCTCACCCCCTCGCTGCTCCCCGCCCCTTCCCACATGCATGCTCCCCGCACAGCCTTTCCCTGCTTCGCAGCTCCGGCTGAGGCTGCTACCTGACCTAGGATCCATGAAAAGCGGAGGTTCGAGTCCACCCAGCGCCCGTGGGTCCCATCAGACACGAGTCAAGGAGTCCCATTAAGGCTGCGTCATCTTGAGGGGAAGCCAGAAGTCCTGCTCAACCATGACCAGTCTGGGCCTCTGGTTTCCCATCCAAAAAAAACCAACAAAAAAAAATTTGTTTTAAGATGAGGGAGAAGGTTCTGACTATCTTTCAAGGTGCTGTGTGGTTCTCAGACGCCACAGGTTTCTTATTGCAGCCTGAGCACGCTGTCATAAGCGAGGGTGTGTCCCCGTCTGGATGGGCCCACGCACAGATTGCAAAGATGGCTTCCTAGCCAAGGCCCCATTAACGTTTAATTAATAACAGCATCCAACGCCATCTATTGACATAAGAGTCTGGAATCGACAAGAAGACCAACTGCTCCCAACAGTGGCTCCTGCAGGCTCCTTGACACTCAAGCATCGGGATCCGGGACCTCCCTCCTCAGAACAGGCTTCACAGCGGCCGGAACTGTCCAGAAATCTCCATAAGCTCCTGGAAGTGCCCTGCATGTCAAATTCCGCAAGCAAAGGTTGAGAGAGGGGTGAGAGGGAGCCGGTGCTGGGGGGGCAGGGAGGATGAGGCAGCTCCACCCCGCTGGTCCCCCAACTTTTGTTCTAAATCTGTCTCATCAGAAAGGGTCCCCCTCTGTGGAGCACGTGAGCACTCATTACGTGGCTGATTAATCAGTAATTCTGTACACACGTGGCCTCTGCTTCCCGAGACGAAAGAGGGGAAGAAGAAGAAGGTTGCCACCTACCTGGTAGTGGGTTGTTCTCCACACCTCCCTGAGGAGGACCCAAAAATCCAAGCTGAACCACTTTGTGGTTGCGACCACCCCGCACCATGTCCCCACCCCCATCACCAGGCATGGGGCCTGGTTGTTACTTAGCAAGCATGTGGTCCAGACCCTCCAGGAGACAGGCAGCTTCCAACCGGGCTGGCCTCACAGGGTGATGTGCAGGGAGCAAGAGTGAGGCAGGCAAGGGGGCCATTCTCGGTGGGATTCTTACCAGCCTTTTCTGCAGGAGGACCCTGGCCACACAGCTCCCTGAGCAGCTGCTTGCAAGTGGCCGTCCTAATCCTGCTGGTTTGCAGCTTTTTCAGTGGGGGAGGGGGAACCCATATCACAGGACATGTTCTTGTCCCCCTACTCCACCCCCTTCCCACGGCTGTGTCAGTCTTGCCAAGGTGGAATGAGGGTTCCATTGGAGGGCCAGAGCTGATCCTGACGGATGGCTCAGTGGAGAATCTGAGACCCCAAGTCCTGCAGGACAGTGGGGACAGAAGGGAGGAGAGCGTGGAAGGAGATGTCGCCTGAAGGGGGAGGGTAGGCATCCTCTAGACCACCTGGACCTCCGCCCTAACACCGCTGACACACACACTGGAGAGTCTGCTGCTCCTCCTGAACCACACACGCAGAACCAAAACAGAACCCTGGCCCTAGAGTGGATGCTAACCCCCGGGCAGCCCGTGGGCACCCTGTGTGTGCCAGAGAGAATGCTGCCCCCTGGGATTTGCACTGTCTGTGACCTTTCTAAAGGAGTTCAGCTAGTCCTCTGTGCCCTTCTGTCCCCCCACCCCAACCCCCCAACAAGCTTGCCTCCAAGTTACTTAGATCTGTTTTTACCCTTTTGAAAATGATTGGCGAGGGCTGGGGAGCATGGACTGTGTTCAGCCTGGGTCTAGGCCGGGCCTTGAGGAAACAGCCCTGGTTCCGGCCCCCTCCCCTCCTCAGCTTCAACCCTCCGTCCTGACCTCCCCACGTGTGACCTGCTCCCCCAGCCCTGGGCCTCCATGGATCCGAAGGAACCCCATGACCAACCACCTGGTCTGCGTGTGCTCTATTCAGCATGTACTTTCTGAGCACCCACCATGAGGATCGGCGTCCCTGGGAGGTGCAGACCCTTCCCATGCTCAGATGGTTGGAGGTTCAAGGCCAGAGCTCAGAAGCCAGGCCTTGAAGACCTACTCCCAAGAAGTCAGATCGAAAACCTATCGGTTCTACCCTGACCAAAAAGCCTTGGGATCAATTGATGGTTTACCAGGAGGATAGCAGATTCCTGCCTTCCAGTGGCCTCCCGACAAGAGGAGAGTGGAACAGGTCAAATGTCTAGTTACCATTTCATCTTGTTCCCGCAGGAGAAGACCCACGGACATAGCCCAGCAGGCATGTGGACGAGAGGGGCCAGTCATGGCCCAAGACGTATCCAAGAACACTTAGCCCACCGATGGGCGAACAGAAGAGCAGGTGTCTCCAGACAGACCAGACAGAGGGGGCAGCAGGGAGGACGGGGGAAGGGTGCATGTCCACACATGGAGACCTGACAGCGTTCAAGAGAACGAAGGCATGGCCCTTTTTCTCCCCTCTCCTTCCCCATAATTTTTTAAAAACTTTTTTCCCGGCGAAACATCCCCAGGGGCTCATGGCCCATATGCCTCCTCCACAGCACCGCATCCACCTCACGGCCTGTGCACACACGTGGGATCCTGCCAGCCAAACTGGCCCCAGCCATGGCCCACCTCGTCCTCTTCCACAGCACTGCATCCGCCGATTCTCTTCGCCCTTTCTGGCCCCCGGACAGGTTTTTATTTTAAAAGCAAGCGAATGGAGAGCTTCATAAAATGAATGTGCCTGCGGGGCAGAGTGGAAGCCCTGGCGGGAGGGATGGTTCCAGCTGATAACTGAAATATTGAAGGTTTGAGGACCCCACACAGACAGCTCCAAAGAAAAGGTTGGCAGTCTACTTTGGAAAAACCAGCCACGGACAGGCCTATGGGGCACTGTCTGACTCTGACACAGGGGGATCCCCAGGGGGTGGAATGGACACCATTGCAAAAAAAAAAAAATTAAAGGAGATCAGACTTTCTGGCAGGAAGAACAGGTTCCCCCTAAGAGCTATTTTGGAAGGTCTGGCCACCTGTTTAAATTGCCCCTCAAATAATAACAGGTATGTTGGGCCTACACAGGCATGGAAGTTGGTCACACAGGTACATCAAAAGCTCTTGAAGCCATTTCACAGCATGTCCTCATGGCATGATGAATGGAAACCAGGACCTGATTCCCAGCCACTGGAGCCCTTTGGTCAGGAGATAGTCAGGAGGCAGTTCCAGGCCTTCCTGTACACTTGCATTAGAAGTTGTGTAGGAGTCCTGGTGGTGTACTGGTTGCACATTGGGCTGCTAACCTCAAGGTCAGCCGTTCAAAACCACCCACCACTCTGAGGGAAAAAGACATGGCTTTCTACTTCTGTGAAGGATTCCAGTCTCGGGAAAACCCAGGGTCAGTTTTCCTCCATCCTATTGGGTCACTCTGAGCCGGAGCCAACTTGAGGGCAGGGAGTTGGAGGTTGGAGGGCCACATGCCATACCTTCATTGTACACCTTCTTCAGGCCAATTGTCTCCGGTTGTTCGTTGCTGTCATTTCCGATTCCTGGCAACTCAGCGTGCTGGGTCCTAGTAGCACGAGGGTGAAGCATTCAGCTGCTAACTGAAAGGTCAGTGGTTCAATCACAGTGAAGGCTCTTGGTGGAGAAAGAATCGGTGATCTGCGCCCCTGAAGATGATAGTCCAGAAAGCCCAATGAGGATGTTCCACTGGTCACACGGGGTCTCCGCGTGCTAGAGTAGACCCCGCCTCCACCCTCTCGCTCCCCAAGCCTTGCTCCAAGTCAGCTTTGCTAAGGGGTCCAGGGGCATCTACAGAGAAGGTAATTTACCCCCGACCGCAGCCGGCCCAGTGAGGGGGAATCCCTGGGCGTCCTCCCTCTGCATTGCCTCCCCAGGCCTGCCCAGCCCTCTGTCAGGCGGGCTGATTAACGTCGCTGGCCGGGCCCATTTCCACTTCCCAGAAAAGGGGAAGTTCTCTGTACAAACCACATTCTTGGGGTTCTACCGCAGCGGCCCATTGACAATGGAGGGCTCAGCAGCCACGTGGTCACTAAGCCCAGAGGCTGCCTTGATTACCTCATGGGCTGTCACCCAGCCAAGCTCTTATGCAGGCCCACCAGAGAGGCCGGCAGCAGCCAGCCCGGGCAGCCCTGGACGGACTCGGCCGCCCGGCCATAGATCACGTCTGCGAGCCTCTGGAGTTCATTAACTCCCTAATGCTGCCTTCTTTTTGAAATCATTAGAAAGAAACTTGACCTGACCTGTGAACTCTGAAATTGATTGTTGTCTTGAAACGGTCAACAGCCCATTTTCTAATCGATACCTGGAATAATTTTATACATATTTAAATTATATATTAACTTTAATGCTTGTTAAATTTATCTACCACTTTCCTCCTGGTGCTTCTTTTACGTTCGCTGGAACTCGGTCGGCAATCTGCCGTTTTGGGTGGGAGGTGAAGCCAGAGGGAGGGGGGTCCGAGCCAAGACCTTGTGGAGGGCGGAAGGAAGCTCAGGGCCAAGTCATAAAGTCGCGCGTGCGTGTGCGTGTGTGTGTATATATCAGTGTGTATATGTGTATGAGAGTGTGTGAACATGTGTCTATCATAGTGTATATGTATGAGAGTGAATGTGTATGTATGTGTGTACACGTGTGTGTACGTGTAGGTATGTACGTGATAGTGTGTGAGCATGTGTATATCAGAATGTGCAAGCATGAGTATGTGTAGACACATGTGCGTATATGAGTGTGTGTGTGACTATGGGTGTATGTATGTGTGTGGCAATATGTGACCATGCCTATATCAGAGTGTGTATGAGTGTGAGAATGGGTGTACAAATGTGTGCACATGTGAACATGTGTGTATATCAGTAGGTGTGAGTGTATGAGCAGGTATATATGAGAGTGGTATGTGTGTGTGTATGTGTGTGAATGTGCGTGTATGAGAGTATCTCATATTTGTGAATGTGTATTGGTGAGAATATATGTGTGGACGGTGCATATATGAGTGTGTGTGACTGTGTGTGAATTTGTATGAGTGTATCATGTGTGCTTGTGAGAGTATATGAGTATGTGGTGTGAGTGTGATGGTGTGTGAACCTGTGAGAATGTACATGCATGACTGTAACGTGTGTGTGTGTGTGTGTGTGTGTGTGGTCTCTCCCAGGCACTCTCTCCAAAGTTGCCCATCAGTCAGCCATCTGGTTGGCCCCTTGGTATTGATAATTCCAGCCCCCCTGTCCCAGACCCCTCACCCAATATGAATTCAGGAACTGTTGCTGGAGGGATTGGGCGTGAAAAGGCCAGACTCAGGCCATTAGTTACCCTGGATGTGGCTTGAAATTTCTAATACAGAAAAGGGTCCCCAAAGTGCTAAGCTCTCTGGAAAGAGGGCCAAGACTGCTAATGGTCTCTAAAGCAGAGGGGTCTTAACCCAGTGTTCATAACCCCGAGACCTCTGCCGATCAATGAATCCCTTCAAACTGTAGCTCTGTGTGTGTGCGTGTGTGCGTGTGTGTGTCCAGAGAGGAGAGGTCCCCTCCCTTTCATTAGATTTTCAAATGGCTGCGTTTGTCAGACTGATGGTCCCTTTCCCCCACGCCCCCTGTACCCTCGACTTCCCAGCACCTCTGCCCCTGCTTTCTGAATCACTGCCGGTCTCTACCCAATCTTGCCCAAGACAAACAAGCCTGCTGCCTCTCACAGGTTCCCAGCTCTGGACACTGTGCTGGTCGCTTCTGACCTTCCTGGGTCAGGGCTCCCAGAGAGCTGGGGGGGGGGGGAGCCCATGGGCATAAGCACACTTTCTAGAAAGCAGCCGACACCATGGTCAGACCTTTGGCTCATTACCGTATTTCTAGGACTCAGTCCCAAGAAAACCATCTCAAGTGAAAACGAAAGTTTGTGAGCGGTGGCCCCAAAGCAAACAGCTGAAAGCAGCGGAGCGCCCATCCGGACAAGAGCCCACGCAAACGACGGCACTCTTTGAACCACGGGACTGATCTACTCACAACTGTAACTGCCCACTGCGTTAGGCAAAGCCTGCTTGCATGGTGGGGGACAAAGCTCACCAGACAACTAGACCCCAAAGCACGAGAGGGGATGACTTCAAACGTCCTTTAATGCCTGGAGCAGAGCTGCAACCACAGTAAGCTACATCAGCCACACTGGCCTGCCGACGTGGGGCGACTTTTCTGACCTCTGCATCCATGGCTGGGCCGACCCAGGTTTCTCTCACGAGCAGGCATTGATCTGACTCGATCAGAAGTTACATTACACACACAACACGCAAATCTCTGTTTTCCAAGCTAGCCACCGCTGAAGTCACCCCAACACCCCAGACCCCAAACTCCTGGTCTCCAAGTGTGTTCCCATGATGCATGGGAGGCGGGCACTCCCCCTCCTGCACGCTCACTAAGGCAAAAGCCAAGCAGGACTTACCTGTCCTCAGGCCTCCACATGTCCACGTTCATCCGGGATCCTCACAGCCCCTCTTCTTCCCCCCCTCCCCGCCCCCCCGCTGGTGTTTACTTAGTCACAGCCCAACCCCTCCTGTACCAGACAATGGTGGGTGACCCCGTGACCCGAGACACTGTCACCTGAGTTTGTTTCTTCCCTAGGAAGAGAAGAGGAGGGGGGTGCTGAGGAGGGGAGAGGAGGAAGTGGGGGAGAAAAGAGGCCGACTGGACTCCAGGAGAGCACTGTCTACTTTCCCAGGAAGCTCAAGGCCATCCAATAAGTACTGCCTGGACTTCCTTCCCTCCGCCCCCACAGAGCGGCTTCACAATCATCCATCCTTCTGTCCTCCCTCTTGTCTCCATGGGAGACGTGAGCTTTTCCTTTGCCAAGGTGCACCCCTCCACCAGGATTATTGATCCCATCCCGTCCCATCGCGTCTGGGCCTTGGCTAAATCAATCATCCCAGCTCTCTAGCAGAAGTATCTGCAATCGCCTCCTCCCACCGGCTCCTTCCCTGCTCTTGAGGGGTGGGGGGGGGGTGGGGGAGAGCAGGGGCTCTCCTGCTGACCAGCCTGTCTGCTTACTTAAGTTCTCCATGCCTCAGTTTCCATGTCCAAAGACGGGAAGGACAGCAGCTGCCTGGTGCTGTTAATGAGGCTGGAAGGAGACACCCCCAGCAGGCAGGGACGCCACAGAGCAAATGTGAGCTGCTGTCTCTAGGTTTCTGGCCTCTCAAGAGTGCCTCTGGGGATGCCTAGGAGGTGAACATTCCAGGCTGCTGACTGAAAGGTTGGGGCCAAGGAGTTCAAGTTCACCCCAAGGTCCCTCAGAAAATATATCCCGACAGCCCGATCTACTTCTGAACACTCGGAAGCCCTGGGGAGCAGAGTTATAATCTGACACACAGGGCCGTCACCATGAGTCCCTGTCGCCTGGGAAAGCATGTTCAGCCTGCCGCTCTCCTAGGAAAACCTACCCTGGACCCCCTGCCCCATCACCTGAACATTTAAAATATTGCTCCAGGGGCAGATCTCTCACAGCCTGGAATGCCGCCAGCCTGTCATTGGGGTGTCACTGCCTCTCTCGGCAGAGCTGCCAGCAGCCTCTTTGAGTCTCTTCCCCAAGTTTTCCTCAGCCCCCAACGTGAGCCAACCCCCACCCCCAAACTTCCATCTCCTGCTTTCAGGACCCTCCCTCCACCCCACCTCCCAACTCAGACTATTTCTTGCTCAAAGTTCCATCCTGTCTGTTGGGTCCTAAAAATGGCAGTATGTCCAGGAATGTCCTGGAGTGTCCTCTAGTTGGACACCTGGGGTCACCTGAGTGTGCCTCAACTGCATGACATCTGGCTGGGTTCTCACCATAACAAAGGACTCAGGAGGCCCAGGCAGACCCACAGATGATGGCCCCCACCAGCTCTCCAATGGCCAAGTCAGGGGATCCTGCCATCCTGAAGGGGCCCCGGGGGCGCTAGGGTGTTGTGCTGCCTACCACAAGGTTGGTGGTTCAAACCCACGAGTTGTTCTGAGGGAGAAAGATGAGGTCTGCTATAGATTGGAATGGACTTGATGGCTGTGGGTTTGGGATTGGACATTTGTTGGTAGTATTGCAGTCAACTATTCGTTTCCCCCATTTTCTCCCCACATTGGCCTCAGTTTCTTTGTCTGTGAATTGGGAGGGATAGCATGACATATAAGCTTATTTGGAACATCTGTACGTTGATCCTGTCCTCTGCCTTCCTGAGCAAGTACTTCCTTGTGAAATATATATAGGAAAGCTTTATGGTGGGGGCTGGTGGGGTGGGGTCCCCAGGATGGCCCTGAAGTTCAACAACTTGGAGGGGAGGGCACTGGAGGTGGAGCAGGTTCTCTGAATCCTGTGCCTGCTTCTCTGCGTGCCGCACCATGGGACTTCATGAGACACTGAGCAATGCCACTACCCAGATATCTCCCGTGGGTGAGCACCACAGATGGAAGGTACCCCAGTGGGCCAGCAGGATCCCCCACAAGCCCCCAATCCAGAAGTCTGGGACAGCCGTGGTCCTGACTCACAGGGTGCCGTGCAAGATGTCCCCTGGGCAGGGAGCCCTTTCACATCCCTGTCCCCGAGACTCATAGGAGTCGCATCGCCTCGATGGCAGTGAGTTTGGTTATCAGTTGTACAGCCTAAGAAGGCCGTCACCTTAACCCCATCTCAGAACAAGACTACAAAGACACAGAGAGGTCACCCAGCCCAGGTCACACACAAAATAATGGACAGAGTCAGGGGGCGAAGGCAGGCAGGGTCAACTCCACAGTTCACGCCCTCACCACTGGGCGCTCCTGCCCCCTGACACTGTCCCTGTCACACGGCGAGCCAGTTCCACACACGTGACCTTGGCACAGTGCAGCGCCGACTATCAAGATGGACCTGCCTGGCTCACTGGTTTATCCACTGGGCGCTGCTGAGAGAAGGTGCCTGTCAGAGTCACTCAGGCTCCGAGCATCTGAGCATCAGGGCAGCAGCACCCACTGGACCAGAGTGAGCCACTCACCACAGAAGGGTGAGGACACGGAGAGAAACTCAAGCTAGCGAATGCCTCAATCAGAAAGAGGTGCCTGGGCGGGGACAAGATGAAGGGGGCAGCAGTTTGGCAGCAGGGAACAGAGAGGATGCTCATCACCAACAAACTGGCAGCAGCAGGGCCAGGCAGACTGGGAAGAGGGAAGAGGATGGGTGGATCCTCAAAGGAGTCTGGTGCTGAGAAGGGAAGGGGGCTGGGGAAGTGCCACTTCTGGCAGTTCCTAGCTTCTGTAGTGGAGGCCACTCCCCGCCTGGGTCCCCAGGGCGCCTTACACCTGTGCTTCTCTGTCTCTTGACTTCCACCGGGACATGAATCCCCAAGGAGGAAGCTCATCTTCCTCACCTTGGCATCCCTAGCAGGTGACTCACAGGAAGTGTCCAAGAGGGGGGACGCTGACCGCCTGTTGATCAGATGCTCAGCGGTTGAGTTGGCCGTTCAGCTATTTGATTTCTCATGTGATGGTGAAGAGTGAAGCCAGAGCCTTGAGGGACGGAGGAAACCACACTGGGGGTTGAGAGTGCGGAGTCCCTGGGAGAGGCATACCGCTCACTGAAGGGTTGGAGGTTCAAATCCACTCAGAGTCACCCCAAAAGAAGACCTGGTGGTCTAGTGCTGAAAAACTGGCTGGGCCGAGTACAGTTCTACTCTGACACCTGGGGGTGGGGGGGGTGCTCATCAGTCAGGTCATTTCGACAGCCAGGGGTGCTCATACTGAGCTAGAATGAGGAGGGGGGAGAGGTGCCCCCAAGGCGGCAAAGCATCCTGGGAGAATAGTGCTCTGGAACCAGGTTACCTGGATTCAGATTCTGTGTCACTCACTCACTGTCTGACAGAGGACAAGTTCCTTATATTGGTCCTGGGGTCTCTCTACAAAACGAGAGTCACCATATGGGTTAGCCCAGGTTGACCAGAGAAACAGATCCAGTGAAACTCGTATGTGTTTAGGAGAACTTTATATCAAGAAGTTATTGTATATTAAGCACGCATCCCAGCCCAGCCCAACTTAAATCCTTAAGTCTGATAGTAGTCCATAATCCCTCTTCAGACTCACGCAGCCACAAGCAATGATGCAGAAGGCAGGAAGAGCGCAGGCCAGTAGGTGCAAAATCATGTGGATCCAATGCGGTAGTGGCTTGCGGTAACCAGGAACAGCCAGCAGGAAGGGGACGGCAGAGAGAGAGGACAAGGTTCCTAGGACCCTCCTTGTGATAAAGTCACACCCACAAGGAGGTACCATCAAGCTGTGGCCCAACTGACAGGCTAGACTCCACCCCTACACTTTTATGTATCCAGTTGACATGCAATTATGTAACTACCACACCATACCTCTCACCTTGGAGTGCTGCCGAGAGGAGCGCAGGAGTTCATGTAAAGTGCTTAGAACCATGCTTGACACACCAAACTCTCTCCAAAAGTCTCCTGGGAAGAAAGAAGCCTATCTTTTTCTTGCTATCCCCTTGGCAGCTGGCCCACAGGAAGTGTTCCCCCGTGGGGACGCTGAGCATCAGTTGATCAGATGCTTGGGGAGTTGACCATTACCATCAAGGCAATTCTGACTCGTAGCAAGCCTATAAAACAGGGGAGAACTGCCCCTGTGGGTCCCAAGACTGTAACTCTCCAAGGGAGCAGAAAGCCTCATTTTCCTCCCTCAGAGTGGCTGGCAGTCTTAAACTGCTGACCTCACGGTTAGCAGCCCAACATACAACCACTATGCCACCAGGGCTCCAGTGCAGACAGTGTTTGCATATTGCCATCACCAAGGGGCACAGAGTGATCCATCAAGACGAGTCAGGTTCGTTTTATGACTAATCTACCCCATGTGAGAGCTTTTGTCAAGATCCTCAAGCCTCAGCTCTTAGGAAGACGTCTGATTCCAACCCAGAGTCCACCTTTAAATGTCGGACAAGCCCCACATGAGGTCAGCCAGAACACACTTCTAGGAATCCCAGATAGTCCCAAGTAAAACTCCAGGCATAGAGATTTTGGAAAGGAAGAGAGCTATTGAGTCTCTCTCTCTCTCTCTCTCTCTCTCTCTCTCTCTCTCTCTCTCTCTCTCTCTCTCTCTCTCTCTCTCTCTCTCTCTCACACACACACACACACACACACACGGTCTCATTCAAGGTGGGAGGGGGTGGATTAAGTCCTTGTTTTCACAAACATTGAACTTTCCAATTTTCTCATAACGGCAGTGGCTTCATCAGAAAGCTGGAATTGGATGCCCAGATTATTATGAGACGGGCTGTGACTTAATCTTCTCGATGTTTTTATATTTGAGAATAAAGAGGCATTTGGCACTTATCTAAAATTACAACAGCGGAGCAGGAGAAAACCCCTTGCAGGTACGTGGCTGTCATCTGCATAGGGACGTGCTAAGTCAAGACATCTCAGATGTAGAAGGGGCCTCCTCGCCCCTCCCTTCCAGCCCCTTCCTCCCACCACTGTGGAGACTGGGGTCCAGAGGAAGGAGGTTATGTACCCTGCATCACACAGCTAGGTAGGCGGTGATGGTCTCTTTGGATTTTGTGTGTAGAGAGCTGAGACGTAACATTGGGCAGGCACAGGGCCCACTCCTTGGATTAGCAATGAATGCCCGCCCCCTGCCCTCTCTGGACAAGAATGTTCCCTATGTTTCTTTCTGAGGCCCTCTGTGCTCTGGCTCTGGCTCTGGCCAGCCCTCCTTGCCTCTCCTGGCCAGCCACCAGCCCCGCGGATCTCCTCCCTGCTTCCTTCTAGGCTCTTGAACTCCCAACGCCCTCACCATCGGAGATGCCTTCCTCCACCTGCAGTGCTAACTCAAATTCTTCCTCTTCTCCATAGCCAAAGGGAGATGGTGCTGATCCTCTGCAGGGTCCGCTGAGCCCCATAGCCCACTGTGGACATTGGTGTTATTGTGATTGGTGGTGGTGGTGTGTGTGTTTTAGGTGCCACCAAGTCGGCTGTGGCCCTGTGGACCACAGTCCTGCACCAGCCTCATAATGGTGGGTATCTTTGAGACCTTGGTTGCAGCCACTGGGCTGAGCCCTCTTGTCAAGGGCCTTTCTCATTTTCGCCGACCCTCTGCTTCACTCTCGACCTCGTTGCTGATAAGGGCTGTTCGGTGGGTCTCTGACTCGAGGCAACCTCGTGTGGAACAGAACAAAGTGGCAGCCCCTCCTGTGCCATATCTGAGGGGTTGGGACCAGCTGGTGGTGGTTCAGAGGGTCTTCACGGGCTGGGTTCAGAAACAGATGACCAGGTATTTAGTCCTCATCCGTCTGTCTAGAAGCTCCGCCAAAACCTGCTCAGCATCACAGTACCCCGCCAACAGGAGGCAGGTGGTTGTGCAGAAGGTGTGTTGGGTCAAGAATCCAAGCCAGGTCTTAGGTACAGAAGGTGAGGAGTCTACTACCAACCACCTCTGGCCCCACCCAGGAACAAAAGTAAGCCTAATATTTAGACAATGATTTTCATTTTCAAGGCATGTTTCATGCATGAAAATTCATTGGATGACTGGGAGGCAAGAGGTATTTATAGAGGTCTAAATACGTATGTATATATGTAAATATATTTATATATGAGGATGGGGAAATAGATCTATGTACATCTATGTATAGGATTAGTATTAAGGTAGCAGATGGACATTAGGCCTCCACTCAAGTACTCCCTCTATGCAAGAACACTTTGTTCTATTAAACTAGCATTCCATGATGCTCACCTTCCCGACACGATCGCTAAAGACAAATGTATGCATAAGCAAATGTGGTGAAGAAAGCTGATGGTGCCAGGCTATCAAAAGATATATAGCGTCTGGCATCTTAAAGGCTTGCAGGTAAACAAGCAGCCATTTAACTGAGAAGCAACAAAGCCCACATGGGAGAAGCACACCAGCCTGTGTGATCACGAGGTGTCGATGGGATCAGGGATCAGGCATCAAAGAACAAAATAATCATATCATTGTGAATGAGGGGGAGTGCAGACTGGGGACCCAAAACCCATCTGTAGGCAACTGGACATCCCCTTACAGAAGGGTCTCAGGGAGGAGACAAGCCAGTCAGTGCAGTACAGTGTAGCACTGATGAAACACACAACTTTCCTCTAGTTCTTAATTCTTCCTCCCCACCACTATCATGGTCCCAATTCTACCTTACAAATCAACTAGACCAGAGGATGTACACTGGTACAGGTAGGAACCGGAAACAAAGGGAATCCAGGACAGATGATCCCTTCAGGACCAGTGGTGAGAGCGACGATACCGGGAGGGTGGAGGGAAGGTGGGGTAGAAAGAGGGAACCTATTACAAGGATCGACATATAACCTCCTCCCTGGGGGACAGACAACAGAAAAGTGGGTGAAGGGAGACATTTAACAGTGTAAGATATGACAAAATAATAATAATTTATAAATTATCAAGAGTCCATGAGGGAGGGGGAAGCAGGAAAGGAGGGGGGAAATGAGGAGCTGATACCAAGGGCTCAAGTAGAAAGCAAATGTTTTGAGAATGATGAGGGCAAGGCGTGCACAAATGTGCTTGACACAATGGATCTATGTATGGATTGTGATAAGACTTGTACGAGCCCCCAATACAATGATTTTTTTTAAAGAAAGAAAGAAAATTCATTGGATGATCAGCCAATCCTGTGAAGGGGGAATACCAGGTCTTATTATCCATCAAGGGGCTGGAAGCTCGTGCCTGATAAATTGCAGGGCGGTGACAAAGAGGAAGACCCTCCATGAGATGGACGGGCACAATGGCCGCCCACAAAGGGCTCAAACATAGCACCAATCCTGGGTTTGACTCTGGACTGGGCAGGGTTTGTTCTGCCACTGCTGTGAGTCAGAACCGACTCGGGAGCCCCTGAACACAACAACCTTCTCAATCCCGACTTCACCCACCAGGAGACAGAGATGTTACACTTTCAAGGTGACAGACTCAGAAATGCTGAAGCCTGGGCCAACGCCCTTTGCACGGCGCCAAATGCAGTCCACTCCTCAGCCTGGCACACCCACCCACTAAGGGCTGGTGGAAGGTCTCATTCATTGGGATTCTGATTTGGACCAGCCTGATAAAGCATCTGACGGCTGAGCAAACAGTCCCCGGCTTCCTGAAGAAAGACATCTCTGAGACTGGTGGCCGGATAAAGGGATGAGAAGCCAAGGATGCTGGGCCATTGGGAGGGAGGTGAATTAGAGAAACTTCCTTCAGCATGACAAATTTGTGCAGGGAACCCGTGCCTGGCTGGGGAAGCCAATTGGAAAAGAATGATAGAGGGCCGGCTCCTGAGGTTCATCAAAGTCATTTGTTGCAGGTAAGCTCATTTGTCACAGGCCAAGGGGATATTTACCTGGAGTACACCTTTAAGGAATAGCCGACAGATTGAACGGTACAATGCTTTATTATATTTCACACCCTGGTGATTCAATATGATGGAGGCCGAAGGGTGCGGGGTGGGCTCAGGAGGGAGCGGGAAAGGAAAAGGCAGAAGGGAGAGATATTAAAATGTCCAGTGGGGGCGTGTCCTCCTCGCAGAGTGCCCGGAGCAAGCCTCAACCGCCATGGATGGTTCTGGAAGGTACACAAACAGCCGGACCAACTCAGGGTGGACTGCACCCCTGCCTCCTAGCCACACTCCCGTGTCCTGTGGCCTATGAGACCGTTGGACATTTTCAGAAATGTTTTCAACCCAAGTCTTGGAAACCTGAAGAACTGAGTTCTTGTCCTACAGTGATTTTAGTTGGATACGTTGAAGTCACACAATTCACCCCTGAGCACCTTATCTGCAAAAGCAATGGCCTTCCGTGTCTCCTCCAGAGAGGACAACAGGTGAGTCATGGCATCCAGAGACCTACGGTCATCGGGAAAGGTTAGCTTCCTCCACGGTCTTCCTCACGCGGCTGTCAGATCACTCTGTGCTCAGCCGTCTAGAATTCCGCTGCTCATGTCACCTTCAGCCGAGAGTCTGCCTCTGCCCCAGGCTCCCAAAGAAGGGATGCTTATCACCTTGGCAACCAGCATCCCTTTCCAGCCCTAGATAGATCTCTCCTCCAGAAATCCCCCCTCGACCCTCTGGGAGACAATCGGCAGCCCTTGCCACCACCGAGAATACCTCCTCCCTGGAGGGTGTACACGCCGTGCGACACGGGGATTGGGGGCTACTGTCCTCAAACCAAAGTCTTTATGGTTTTTTTGGAGTAGTTATCTCTCGCTCAAGGTTGCAGCCGTTGCCCGCTGTCTCCTACCTCCACCCTTGGTCCCTTCGGGGAGTCCCCTGTATGCCTTTTCCTCCACTCAAATCAGCCTGGTCCACAGCCCTTCCTTCTGCACGTAGTTCCATCCAGGAGGTCATTGGTAGGTGCTTGTCAACTAGCTTCGAACTCACAGCGGCTCTGTCGACTGCAGAGTGAACCGCCATCTGATTCTGAGCCATGTGTGTGTATGTTGCATTGACTGCATTGATGTACTTGTATGAAGCCCGTTTTATTCCTCAGGAGCGCACTGTGCATTCTGCCCTCATGAGCCATGTGTCCTGATCCCACTTCACAGAGAGGGTAACTGAGGCTGGGAGACACAGCTAACAAAGGCAGAGGAGTCAGACCTGTCTGAATTCAAAGGTCGTGCTGTTAATCGCCGGTCTCTGTCTGGCCTGCTCTTCATAGAGGCAAGATGAGGCTATCTCTCCCCATAAAGTGTTAGAGTCTCAGAAACTGAAAGGGGCAGTTCGATTCTGCCCTACAGAGTCGCTCTGAGTTGGATTTGACTCGATGGCAAAGGGTTGTTTGTTTGTTTGTTTGTTTGTTTGTTTGTTTGTTTTGGAGGGGTGGTCTACACTTAATCCCTCAACATCTAACAACCTGCTAGCCTGATGTACCCATTCCCTAACCGTCAGGTACTGGGCACCATGCACCGGCAGCTGGGGGGAATGCAGTCTGTACATACACTGTTGGGATCCTGCCTGCTGGGAGCTCTCAGCTTCTGTGTATGTTTAAGTAAACAAACAAAGCAAAATGAAAATACGGGGCCTGCTGTCCAGAAAGCAGAGCGAAATGCTGTTGATAGCAACCAAAGATGAAGCTGTTTAAAATGTCCTCTTCAATCTTGTCTTGACTCATGGTGGCCTTTCTGTTTGGGGGTTTTAATTTTATCCTTAGGGTTTTCTATATAAAGAAAACATCTTTTTATGTAAAGTTAACTCTTAATATACCATAAATTTCACCATCCTCTGGTGCAACACCACTTTTTTTTTAAATGGGGAAGAAACAGGTGATCACAGGGATTGATTTATTACTTTTAAATACTTGGATTAGAGGCTCTTACACCTCTTATCCACACATTCATCCAGTGCATCAAGCCATCATCATTTTCAAAGCATTCCCTTCCCACTTGAGCCTCTGATATCAGCTCCCCAGTTCTTCCTCCTTTCTCCCCCGCCCACCCGTCTTCATGAACCCTTGATAAGTTATGGATTATTATTTCTATATCTTACATCGCTCCTCACCCAGGTTTTCATTATTTATTCCCCTGGGAGGAGGTTCTAGATTGATCCTTGTGATCAATTCCCCTCTTTTCCCCCCACCCTCCCCTAATCCTCCTGGTATCTCTACTCTCCTTCTTGGCCCTGAGGGGTTAATCTGTCCTGGATCCCCTGTGTTGCGGGCTCTTATCTGTAGTAGTGTTCATGCTCTGGTCTAATCTGATTTGTAAGGTAGAATTGAGGTCATGATAGTGGGGGGGAGGGAAGCATCAAAGAGATAAAGGAAACTTGTGTGTTTTGTCAGTGCTATACTGCACCCTGACTCATCTCTGCCCTGTGACCCCTCTGTGAGGGGATGTCCAATTGTCTACAGATGGGTATTAGTTCTCCACTCCATGCCCCCCCCCACATTCACCTTGGGTATGGTTTTATTCTGGGTCTTAGATGCCTGATACCATCCCATTGACACCTCATGATCGCATAGGCTGGTGTGCTTCTTCCATGTGGGATTTGTTGCTTCTTAGCTAAATGGCTGCTTGTTTATCTTCAAGCTTTTAAAGCCCCAGATGTTATATCTTTTGATAGCCAGGTACCATCAGCTTTCTTCACCACATTTGCTTATGCATCCATTTTGTCTTCAGCGATCGTGTCGGGAAGGTGAGCATCACAGAATGCTGGATTGTTAGAACAAAGTGTTCTTGTGTTGAGGGAGTGCTTGAGTTGAGGCCCAATGTCCATCTGCAATCTTAATTCTTAACATAGAGATATGAGTACATAGAGTTCTATATATATATATATATATATATATATATATATATATATATATACATGCCTGCATTTAAACCTCTATAAATGTCCTTTGCCTTCTGGTTCCTTCCTCTATTTCCTTTTTACTTCTCTCTTGTCCCACTATCATGTTTGGCCTTCATTCGGGTTTAGTAATTCCTAGCTGCTACATTTCCCTTGATTGAGCCCCACTAGGCATCCTACAACCTTCCTTCCATTGATTATAGTTCACTTGTTGTTCCCTTGTCCCTGGGTTGGTTCTCCCCTCCCCCTTCCTTTCTCCCACATCCCCTTCTCCCGTATCCCCCAGAACCATTGGTCCCATTCTTTTCATCTCTGAATTATTTATGCCACCTATCTTATCTAGATAGACATGCAGATACAGTAATAAGTGCAAAAACCAGGCAAAGCCAAATAAAACAGCAAAGGAAGTCAAAACCAACAAAACAATAACAACAACAGAAAGCAAGAACAAAATAACAATAACAAAAAGAAAGCCACTGACAAAGATGGAAAAGCCTATAAATAGTTCAAGGTCTGTTTGTTACCCTTTACAAGTGTTTTCCAGTCAAGTCTGATGGGGGGAGGGCACACTCTGTCTCCCAAGTCTATTTTTGATATTCACCAGGAGTTTCATCAGTCTGCTCCCCCTGCTGCTCTGCCTCGTGCCCTCAGTGCCTCGCCCAGCGTGGTGGCGTCAGACCGTGCACTATTCCCGCCCTGTGTCTCCAGTGCCGTTCCCCACAGCATCGTGGTTCAGTGAGGGACGTCGTGTCCCGTGGTGGGGCCGGCCCTACAGTGCTCTCCGCGGCAATGCCACTTTTAAATGCAAACATCTATTGCCGCTTAGAACGCGTGTGTGGAAGCCCCAGAGTTACAGAACGTGTGCCCTGCAGCTCGTCCTCGGGGGTGGCCAGTGAAACACGTCCCGAAGCAAATGGCAGCGGTTCTGCGGTGGTTCTTGAATGATCCACACCTTCTTCCTACAAACTCTATCATGAACTACTGATGGGGCTGGAAGAGCTGGAAGGGGGCACATGGTTGGCCCTATCTTGCCCTTTCCTTCCTTGTCACCATTTCCAGTAGAACTGGTTGAAAGGGACACTGAGAAAAATGGGTGATCTCTGTCCCCGTGTCTGTGCATCTTAGAAAGCCAGAGGCTCCTTGGCACATTGGAAGCAAACTCAGGCTCAAGTGGAGGGCGTGCTCTCTGGCACTTTGGGGTCCTCTCAGTCGTAAGGCCAGCTGTCATGGATTTCAATTCATCATGACTCCCTGTGTGGAAGGCAGGAGAACTGCGTCTCTTTGGGTTTGTAATGTCTGATCTTTCAACACTTTCTTCGGAGGTGCCTCCGGGTAGACTCAAACCTCCAATCTTTTGGTTAGCATCCCAAAGCCCTAACTGCTCGCACCACCCCGTAAACAAAGACCATGAGCATAGACTTCCCCTGGATCTACTCACAATGTACAGAGTCCATCCATCCTTCTCCTCCTCCCCGCCACGGAGTCATTTCCAACTCACAGCCATCCTATAGCACAGGGTCGCACTGCCCCTGGGCCTTTGCAGGACTGGAAATCCTTATGGGAGCTGCAAGCCTTGTCTTCCTCCTGCAGAGCTGGCTGGTGATTTTGAACTGTTGACCTTGCAGTTAGCAGCCCAACGTAACACCCACTACACCATCAGGGCTCCTCAGACAGAGGTCCAGAAGGTTAAATTGGGTACAAGTAAGAGTGAGCTGCTGCTGCTGGTGGTGGTGGTGGTGGCGTTGTTATTCTTGACTGTTGTCAGGCCAGTTCTGACCCCTACCAACCCTATGCACAACAGAACAAAGCACTGCCCAGTCTTGCTCCCTCCTAGCAATCCTTGTTCTATTTGAGCCCGTTGTCGCCCTCACTGTGCCCATCCATCGCATTTAGGACCTCCCGCTTCTTCACTGTTCCTCCATTTGTCCCTGCTGCAGGGACTGGTCCCTCCTGACAACATGTCCAAAGGATGGGAGACAAGGTCTCGCCATCCTTGCATCCAAGGAGCGTTTGAACTGTACTTCTTCTCAGACGGACTTGCTTGTTCTTTGGACAGCACTTCAGTATTTTTCGCCAGCACCATAATCCAAATGCACTCAGACGCTGCCTGCGTGTGGAGCACCACGGAGTAGGAGACGGACACATATGCATTGCTTGTGCATCTGTGTGAGTGCCCTATTAGGCTGCATTTACTGAGCGCAAGTCAAAGATAAAATCATGAAGAATGTTAAGACAGTGATAACAGCATTAACGCCAAGTGCAGCCCTTTTTGAGGATGGGGGCCTTGGTCTCTCCACTTGGCACACCCATAAAGCCTGTGCTGGATGGAACATTATGCCACAGACTGTCAGTGACCTATTCCCCTGTGCCTATCCCCCGAGGTGGTCAGGGATTACAAGGGGGTACCCCACAAAAAATGAATTTTTTAAAAAGCTATGTATTTAAATTTTTTTACAAAACAACCTTATCAACTTCAAAGGACTTCCCATTACATTGAATATATTTGTCAAATCTGTGATTCCATTCTTGGAAACAGATTTCAAACTCATCTGTTTGGACGGCTGACAGCACCTCCCATGTTTTTGTCTGCATCATCAAATCACTGTCCTTCCATGACCCTCCTCATTCTCAGAAACAAAAAGAAGTTGCGCAGAGTGAGGTCAGGTGAGTAAGGTGCATGGGGCAAGAGAGGCATGCTGTTTTTTGCCAAAAAGTGGCACACTGAGATGGCTGTGTGAGCAGGAGCATTGTTGTGGTGGCAACACCAGACCCCCATCTACCACAAATCAGGCCTTTTAGGTCCCACGCTGTTACGCAATCTTTTCGGAACCTCTAAATAGAATTGATTAACAGTCTGACCTGGTGGATCAAATACACTATCCCCCTCACATCAGAAAAACAAATGAGCATCGTCTTGATCTTTGATTTCACTTGACGAGCTTTGGGCAGCAAGATGACAATGGCGTATTCCACGGGCTTGATTGATGTTTGCTTTCAGGGTCGTAAGAATAGCACCACATCTCATCACCAGCAATGACCTTGAGAACAAAAGTCGGGGTCACTTTGGAGCTGTTCTTTCAAAGCATGACATGTTTCCACTTGAAGCGCCTTTTCCCGGCCAGTCAGAACCCGGGGCACAAATTTGATAGCGACCCTTCTCATTCCCAGATCTTCCATAAAGCTTCCCTGAACTGAGCTCCAAGATTGCCCAGGTAACGTCCCCATCTCCTCAATGGTCGTCTGTCCTCAAGCACAAGTAAACAAATCTTGTTGCCATTTTTGTCTGTTTGGGAAGTTGACCGACATCAAGAACAAGGTTTGTCATCAATCAACATTTGCACTTTTTCAAAACAAGAAAACCACTCATACACTTGAATTTTTTCCATAGCACTGTCCTTGTAAGCTGTGTTCAATATCACAACAGTTTCTGTGGCATTTTTCCCAAGCAGGAAACAAAATTTCACAGTGCCACACTGTTCTCTCAAATCAGCCATCACAAAAAAATGAGGTTTGAATGAAACTGTTTTTATGAAAAAATTCACTATGACTAGAGAGAACCTTCCCAAGCAATGTCACCGAGTGCCCTAACTCAGAGCGAGTTGTGGGATGCTTGCCCAGTGGGAAAAATGCATACCATGAAAGCTCTGCCCAGTGGAGCTTTTTCCCATTTGGGGGAGGGAGGCATACCCCCTCGTAAGTCAACTAGACAGCCTGGGTAAAGGTAGGGATGGGGCCCAACCAATCACTCCAGTCACAGCCTGATGATGACACCTCCTTGGTGTCATAAGCCTTTTTGTATAAGAGAGAGACACTGATATCTCTCTCTCTCTCTCTCTCTCTCTCTCTCTCTCTCTCTCTCTCACGTTCGCTCGCTCGCTCGCTCCCTTCACCTTCCTGCTTCCTGGGACTCTGCTAGCCTCCAGGGGCGGCCTAGGGAGCCCTGCTGTTTGCAACAATTCTGGATCCACACTCTGCACCTAGCACCCACAATCGCCCTGAGTCGTCGGCTTGCAGTTTCAAGAGTCTGAAGAGGGCTGGTGCTTGAAGTGAACTTACGGGCTTGAGTTGGACTGGCCAGGCATGCCTTCATGATCTGAGATCCCTTCTTGATATAAAGCTCTTTCTTTACATGTATGCGTGCTGTTGGATTTGCTTCTCTAGACAACCCAGCTCAACACACTGCCCCCCCCCCCACCTTACCCCTGCCTTCCTCACCAACCCCTCTACTTCTGCGGATGATATTAGTCCTGCTCAAATTCCCTGGGCCCTCAGGACATGGGACAGAGATGGTCAATGAGAGATAAAGAGAGCCACTGGGTGTGTTTCTGGCAAAGGCTTTAAGAGAGATAACCTCTGGGGCGAGATACCTAGGTTCTCGTTCCTCCTGCCTGGGAGAGAGAGGCCTTGGCTGGGGCAGCAGTGGCCAGCTTGTGGTGAAGCCACTTTGAGGCTCTGAGCTAAAAGGTGGTGGTGGATCAGAAATCAGGAAGGGCTGGTTCTTTTTTTTAAATCATTTTATTGGGGGCTCATACAACTCTTATCGCAATCCATACATCCATCCATGGTGTCAAGCACATTTGTATATTTGTTGCCATCATCATTCTCAGAACATTTGCTTTCTGCTTGAGCCCTCGGTATCAGCTCCTCTTTTCTCCCCTCCCTCCCTCGGGTACCCTTGATAATTTATAAATTATTATTATTTTGTCATATCCTACACTATCCAACGTCTCCCTTCACCCACTTTTCTGTTGCCCATCCCCCCAGGGAGGAGGTCACATGTAGATCCTTGTAATCAGTTCCCCCTTTCCAACCCAACCTCCCTCCACCACTCAGTATCACCACTCATACCACTGGTCCTGAAGGGATCATCCGCCCTGGATTCCCTGTGTTTCCAGTTCCTATCTGTACCAGTGTACATCCTCTGCTCTAGCCAGATTTGTAAGGTAGCATTGGGATCATGATAGTGGGGAGGGGACGGGAGGAAGCATTTAGGAACTAGAGGAAAGTTCTTAATGACTGGGGAGGCAGAACCATCCAACAGGCACACCCTGCCCACTCTGGACATGTTTCTAAATGAGAATGATTCATTCCCATCCTCCATCCATCCCCACCCTCCATTGTCTGTGCCTTGGAGGCAAAGCCCAGCAATCTCCTCGGGGTAAGCCAGCCACCGAAGAGCATCGTTCTACTCTAATCTCGCACGGGGGTGGTCAGGAGTCGGAGTCAACAGGAAGGCGACTGGTGTGGGATTTCTGGTTTTGCCGCCATCTCATGGGCCATTCAACATTCCGTTGAGTGCAGTTGGGCAAACACAGGCTTAAGGGCCTCGCTTCAGGATGTGCTTTGTCTTTAAAAAGCCCACAGCTTCCTTCCCAGCAGTAGGAAATGGAGCCAGGGATGTGACTGGGGCCCTCAAGCCACCCTGTGACCCAACCACATCCAATGTCACTGTGCTCAGTCCTGGAAACACTTCCTCCTGTGTGAAGAGTGAAGGAGCCTCAGGGACTTGCTAAGAGGGAAAGCAGGAACTTGAAATGATGTGGTGAGTCACTCGGCCGTTAGAATTGACCCAATGGTGGCACTTTATTATTATTTATTGTTATCATTATTGTCCAGAGAAGGTGTTACGTACTTTGGACAGGTTGTCAGGAGATACAAGTGCCTGAAGAAGGGCATGCTGGGTAAAGTAGAGGGTCAGCAAAGAAGAGGAAGGCCGTCAACAAGCTGGACGGACGTGGTGGCTGCAGCAATGGGCTCAGGCACAGGGACAATTGTGAGGACGGCCCAGTACCGGCCAGTGTTTCCTTCCGTTGTGCACAGAGTCGCTATGGGTCGGAACCGACTCAATGGCACCTAACAACAACAACAAGAGCCAGCGGGCATGTGACAAGGAGCTTGGATGGGAAAGAGACGCTCCGAAGTAGAGCAGGGCTCCAGAGAAACCCCAGGGAAAGCCAGGCTGCCTCGGGGCCAAGCAGGGACTTTGGGGTGTATAAGAGAGGAGTGCCGTTTGGGAATTCAGTTCAGTCCACTAATCAGTGACCAAGCACTCACGGTCCACCAGGGTAGTCCACTAAGCACTGAGGGGACCCACATTGAGTCAGGGTGTGAGGGGGGTGTCCCTATCCCCCAGGGCCTCACGGTCTAGGAGGCACCAAGGGTAGAAGATGGCGTGACTTCAATGCCAGGGAAAATGAATAATCAAGGACCATAGAAACACTGAGTAGTAAAATATTTACTCTGCCTTGATGTTGGGAGGAAGACTTCCTGAAGGAGGTGGAAGTGGGGTGGCACCCAGCAATGTTTGCATATGTAGGGAGTATGGGGTGGATGGGAATGTGGGGGGTGCTTGTGGTGTGTGTGCATGTTTCATGTGTGCAGGGTTAGTATATGGTGTTGGGAGAGAGATGGAGGGTGAATATATATGTGGGAGAGGTATGTCCTGCTGTGTGTGTGTGTGTGTGTGTGTGTGTGTGCATCCAATCCAAACAGAGGGAGCAGAATGGACCAAGGCAGGGGCGAGTCAGGAGGAGGTATTGACTAGATCGCAAAGCTATGTGAATGAAATGGGTGAATATTCTTGCACACTTGCCTACTCTGAGCATGTCCACAGCTTCTCCAGGAAATGTTTCCTGACCCCTCTCACAGAAAAGATGGGCTGGGATCACCCAGGAGTCTCAGGCACAGGGCATTTCCTGGGAAGGAGTCCCAAACAGGAAATAGCTTCCCTAAATCACACGTGGCCCGGAAGGTCAGTGGGCCAAGGGCAGAGTATACACCCACCTGTCTCATCCCCTGACCGCTCCTAGACGTCGGGAAACACAGGCCGGGTGCCAAATGTTCTAATGGCATGGAGACAAATCCAGGGGCAGCACCTGAGCTACTATGTTCCTCTGCGGGTGGCACTGGGGCATTCTATGTGCCCAGCTCCTAAGCTGGCACTAGGAGAGGAAATAGAGGTGCTGGCCCCGACCCAGCCCTCTTCACTCCCACAGCACAGTCACAAAGGCAGGAAACACTTCCCCACCCCATGAGAGACGGGGAGCCTACTGGCATGGAGTAATGGAAAGGCAGAGGTCGTCGAATATGCCAGGGAACAGATCAACCAAGAGAGTGAGGCCAGGGCCATCTGAGAGCCCTTCCTGAAGGAGGCGACCCTGACCCAAATTCCTGGGAAACACGAGGACCTCTGCCTGCTCTGGCATCATCACCTATTACCCCATCACGATTGCCTACCAAGCCATCCCACAGCCCAGCGTTGAAAACCACACTCGCCCGCACGTGGCTGTGGGCACTGGACAAGGCTGGGCTGGCTGGGCTGGCTGGGCGCAGAGCTGCAGGTAAACTTCCGGACCCACCAGCACCATCAGGTTGGTTGAGGCAAGTCATTTTTGCCATCCAAAGACCATGTCAATGTCACATCTACTACGGTTCCATTGGTCAAGGCAAGCCACGCAGCCAAGCTCTAAATCAACTCGGGGGAGACGGGGAGGGGGTGAAGCCAAAACAAGTCACATGACCAAGTGCAGCGCCGGAGTCGAGCATGCGTTCAGTGGCCGGGGGGCCTGGGGAAGAAAAGCAGGAAGGTGTCCCACGTGGAAGATGACAAACGCAAAGGGACGACGGGTGAGCATGCGTCCAGTGCGGTGGGACCACCCAAGGACAATGTGCGCTCTGGGTCCAGGTGGCAGGGTGATACCGCCTGCTGCTGGTGTGGACAAGAAACAAACCAGCCACCACCAAACCAGTTGTCCTCGCTGCCCACACCTTCTGTCCCCACGTGCATCCACGAGGAACCTGGGCCGGGGGGGTTTTCCTCAGCTGTGATCTTGGGGGTTCGATGGCCAGTCTTGCTTCCAAGGAGCCTCTCTGTGGATTTGAACTGCCGCCTGTGGCAAACCAGCTCGTGCTCTGTCTCCTTCAGGAATGTAGCGACTAGGCACAGGAAGCAAGAGCCCCCACTGCTGTGGGATCTTCTCTGGGTACGCATTACAACTTGGAGAGCGCCCACCTTCTTTCTGAGTGCTTCTGGGCCCCGCGGTCTCCCAGCCCTGGGTCTCTGAGATGTGGAAGGGCAGTGTCAACTCGGGCTCTGGCCACCTGGTGAGGCGACAGTGTGTGCCTCTCTGTGGACTTTCTAACTAGGCTCTACGCTCCCTCTGGCCTGGGACAGTGCTTCATCCTTATATTTTTTTTTAAATAAGTCTTTAAACAGCAGGCGCTCTGCGCCCACGTGTGGAATCAAGGACTGCATCGTAGATGGCGCTGGGAGAATCAGGCAGCGCCGTTTCTGGAATGAAAAACTGGGGAAAGTAGGTCAGCCAGACCAGGCACAATCAAGGCAGTCCTATTAATAGAAGAGGCAAGCATTATTTAGGGACAGGAGCGTGAAATGGGAAAGGGGAAGGACACTTGAAGGTGGATGGAAACTCAGCCTTGTGTGAAGACACAAACTTGGGCAGAAATGAAATTGCTGGGCAGGCTGTCGGTTCCAGCAGAAATATGGTTGCAGGTAATGGTCCCGGGGAAAGTATCTGTGGCCCATCAGCCCACGGGCACTGCCTGAAGAGCCCAGCCCAGGCCTGTTGCCCACGGGAGCCCTCGCCAAAGGTCAAGGGGACGTCTCTCAAGCCACAGCTGGGAGGGCTGTCCCCCAGGCACACCTGCTAATGCCAGCATTTTCCCTGCTTTACACTTGGACGGTGAATTGGTTTGGCATCCTGGTGCTTCCACATTGTGCTCTATACGTATTCAAGGGCTACACTCTTACAGAAGTAGATCATCCGGCCTTTCTTGGTGCCTCACAAGCCTCTAACCTTCCAGCCAGCTTGCCACTGCAACACCCAGGGACCCTAGACAACACTGACAAAGGGTGTGCCCTCATCTACTCGCCTAAATGGTTCAAATCCACCCAGAAGCACCGCGGAATAGAGGCCTGGTGATTGCCTTGCCACCAAGGGAGCCTTGAGTTGCTGTTCCACTCCGTAACACATGGGCGATCCCAGATAAGACCCATAAAGCCCCCGCCAGTGATCATTGGTCCAATGTATTGTCTTAGGCTGGTGTGTTAGGCCGGGTAGAATAGAGAAGCAAATTCATGGGCACTCATATGTGTATTAAAAAGAGCTTTATATACAAGAGCAATTGAATATTGAGAAAGCATCCCAGCCCAGTCCAGATCAAGTTGATAAGTCCCATATTAGTCCATATGTCTGATAGCAATCTATAAATTCCTCTTCAGACTCACGAAACACATGCAATGACACTGAATGCAGGCAAATCACAGGCCATTTGGTGGGAAGTCTTGTGGATCCAGTGATGTTAGAAGCATCTCAGAGCTGGCAGGGATTTCCATGTGACGCCTCCAGCTCAGGGCACAAGAGTGCCATGTGTCTTTTCAGCTGCGATGTCTCCCAGAGAGTGAGCCAAGAGAGAGAATGTGTTTCCTGCCTCCAAGGAAGAATAAAGGAGTTCCCAGAATCCTCAGGAGAAGGTCATGCCCACCCTCATTGGCTATGGCCTGATTGACAGGCTAAACTCCACCCTTCACTCTTAATCCTCTCAAATGGACAAATGATTATATAACTACCACAGCTGGGTTCTCTAGAGAAGCAAAACCAATGACTCTTCCACTGGCTTTGCAAGTCTACGTACATTGCATGTATACGTAAAGAAAGATTTATATCCGGAAAAGGCTCACATCGTTGTAGAAGTGGGTGTGGCCAGTCTGGTTCAGGTTCATGGGTTGCACGGTAAGTTGGCGGCTTCTCCTGACTCCACAGCTGCAGGAGCTAATGAATCAGGAAGGCCATAGGCTGGTGATACCCAGCTGAATGAATCCAAGCTCCACAGTCCACTGATGGCTCCTAGCATCAGCAAGGGATAGGATAGTAGGTCCATGGACCAGATCCACGGTCCAGGTCCAGCAGTGGAAGTGAGCTAGCTCCCCAACACTGTCAGACTGTACTAAGAGCCGGCCATACCCGAAAGAGTATCAAGAGTCTCGGTTGAATCAAGACCGCGACCCGTTTTAAGAGGTGGCACTCCATTTGATTCTCCCCACAACTGCTTGGCCGATTCACAGGGGATCTCTCTTCACACCTCTGCCAGAGAGAGCACCCTCCCAGGGAGCGCCGCAGAACTGGGTGTAGAAGGAGTTCAGAGGCTGGACTCACCAAGCCCACGCATCTGTGGGTGGCCATCGCCAGCACACCAAATCCTGCTGTAACCACACCCAGGGTGTACCCCCCACTACCTGGAGAGGGTTTCAGGGTGTGAGTCATGTTCTCCTTATACAACCACCAGTTCCTGGAAGATGTTTGCCTCCTTCTGGGTGCCTGGCCTCATCCCTGAAACGGGCAGCCTCCCTGCGAGTTGACATGTGCCCAGAGTGGGCCCTGAGCACTACCTGCCTCTCTGCAGGGCCTGTGTGCACCTACCACTCAGGCACGGACACTCCCCGAGGTCCGGGGAGAAGCAGGTAACCCAGGCCAGGCCAGCCACCAGCGAGAGATCTTCCATGTGGCACTGGGGACAGAGAGCCGTCTCTGGGGGTCACAATGTGTCTCTGGTGGAATGGAGGAGAGGGACTGCTTGAGAGGTAAGCATCTACCTACAGAGAAATGTGAAAGGTGGCAGCGATGTTGTCCCATCAAGTCCCATCAAGCACCGACTCCTAGCGACCCCAGGTCCAGTAGTGACCCCAGGTCCAGTAGTGACCCCAGGTCCAGTAGCGACCCCAGGTCCAGTAGCGCTGAATACCACCAAGTCCTGCGCCGGCCGTCCTCACAGTCAATGTCATGCGTGAGCCCCCTGGTGCGGCCACTGTGTCATTCCATCTCCTTGAGGTACTTCCCTTGTCCACTGACCCTCGCGTTTGCCAAGCACGACGACTGGAGGGTCTGAGAACCTGCCATGGCTCAGCTTCCACTCGGTCTTCATGACCTCTGACATCACAGGAGCCCGCCCGTCCTCCCTTGTGTCTGCCCTTTTGACTGCATGAGCTGCTGCATCCCTGAAACTGCACGAGTGTACATTGAGTTTCCGCCACTGGCAATGGACACGCTGCTGGCTAACCTCCATCGCTGTCTCCCTTCTCACCTGCCCACCCCCAGCTTCTTCTGCGCGTGTAGCTGTCCTTGGTGAGACACCCTCTGGCACAGTGGTTCTCACCCTTCCTGATGCCGCCACCCTTTAATACAGTTGCTCGTGTTATGGTGACCCCCCACCCCCAACCATAAAATTATTTTCATTGCTACCACATCACTGTCATTTTGCTACAGTTATGAATCAGGTTATCCCTGTGAAAGGGTCATTCACCCCCCCTCCCAAAGGGGTCGTTACCCACAGGTTGAGAACCACTGTTTTAGCATCTGGGAAATGACTTGATCCCTTCTCTTTGGAATGCCTGGCATTCTGGTCCATAGTTACTCACCTGACGCCAGCTGCCACTTGTTTCTTGAGTCTGGTGCGGGAAGCTCACCCAAAGAAAACGTATAAGCCCCTCCCCACAAAAAAATTAAATAAATTTTTTAAGATACTGTCACTGTGTTCCTTTTCCATGCAGCCCCAAGCACACCTGTTCCACATTAACAGAGAAAGGGGGGGTCATACATTCAGAACCCCAACGCTGCTCTTCCCTGCCACCAAGACCTGCCACTGGCCTCGAAATCAGGGCATCAGACCAGTGCAGTTTCCAGCCAGGCCCCTGCCTGGCCCCAGTCCCAGGCCAAGAGAAGCTGGTGAACACAAATGCTGACATCTGGGTAACCTAACCAGAGGAGGATGTCCCCAGTGTGACTGAAAACTGGGGATACCCACAGCCTGGGGCCAGGACCATTGGGGAGGCACAGAATATTCCTTCCTACCAATCAGGGGACAGCAAGGGCAGGAGAGGTGCCGGGGGCAGAGGTCAGAGCCAAAGTTATCCCTCTTCCAACTGGTCCCCCTCCTCACTCAGAGCACACTCATGGTCAGACCAGGGGGCCTGAGGAAGAAGGAGGCAGGGGGCCTCTAGCCCTTGCCATGAAATGTCAGTCCCCTTCCATCTGCCAGCCTGGGGTCCATGTGAAAACATCTCCAGAACCTGCGCTGGACACCCCAGCCGGAAGCCATTAGAGATGGTCAGTCCAGCTCCTCATTCGAAGGTGAGGAGACTGGGGTTCAGGGTGATGCCCAGGGCGCACAGGGCATCAAAGTCAGCACCTGTACAGGAACCTCCCACTCCTGACTTCTCTCAGCCGTGTCACCCCAAACCTCTCCCTCTGGTTCTCTGGATTGTTCGCTGGGTCCTGCCACCTGTAAATCCATGCCGGATTGATTCTGAGCACCCGGGGGGATTTGCGGCCGTCAGGCATCTGGAAACAAAGTAAACCCAAGCCCATTGCCAAGAAGCCGATTCCGACCCACAGTGACCCACCCATGGGTTCCAGAACAGAACAGCTCCGGAGGCTGCTCCCAGCCGCCATGTTTGTGGAAATAGCCGCAGACCTCTCCTCTGGGGCATCACAGGATGGGCTCGATCCTCCAGCCTGTAGGTCAGCCGTTGCTTGCAGACCATTTGAGACACCCAGGGACCCTCCTCGTCCATTGTGTCATACACGAACCCCAGAGACAGTGTCTAAAATGACAAGCACTTACTATCTCAGGCGTCTGGGGACTGGGAATCTAGAATCAGTTTGGTTGTGGGGTTCTTGCTCAGGTCTCTTCAGGCGAGCTAGAGCATGAAGCCAGGGGAGGCAGGGTGGGGAGGGTGTGCCCAGCAGGGGAAACCAGGAGCAAGGAACGATTCTAGGACCCAGAATTCCTGCAGAGGCAGAAGTGAAGAGGAGGGGTAGGCAGGAAGCAGTGCCAGAGACACCCTGAGAGGCTTCGAGCCCAGCCCACACATCACCTCTTTGCCCAGGGTGCCAACAGTTAACACCCAAAAGGCTGGAGGTTCAAGCCCTCCCAGACACCTCGGGAGAAAAGCCAGGCTATCACCCAGCCACTGACACCCTCTGGAGCACCGTTCGACTGCTGCCCCTGGGGTCCCCAGTGTTTTTCTTTCTGGAAGCCCTCTTTAATCCTACCAAACTGCTTTCTGCTTGCTTCTCTGGGCCCCTGCCCCTGCCCCAGCCTACCTTATACAAGATTCTCATTTCTCTTCATTGCCCCCTCTCCCCACCTAGACAAGCTCAGCATCATGGTCATGATAAGAAGAAGAGGAAGTAGAACAGCTCACAATTATAGAGCTCTCACCAGAGACTCGCTGACGCTGGGCTAAGCAATGTCCACAAGGAGAGAGGCGATGTTTTGAGAGAAGAACTGGCTGCTTCAGTCCCCCATCCACCCGCCCTGGGTGTCTTTTTTGCTGGGAGTGAGGGGGACGGGGGGGGGGGGCGTCATGCATCTCCTGTCTCAGTGACTCAAGGAGGACACAGAACAGCGGAATCCATGGAGTTACAAAGTCATTCTTGTTTTTTAAACTCACTGAAGAAATGTGTGTCCAGAAAGGACTGGATTTGGAAGGTTTAGAACTTGACTGAGACATGAATATTGTTTGAGACCAAAAGCTTGATGTTGGCTCCTACGGCCTAAGTCAGGGGCTGGAGGACGTAGTGGCCAGCGGTCCCCATGGAAACCTCTGTGCGGGAAGTCACTGTGATGGTGCAGTTGTCGCCTGCAGGTAAGAAGCTGAGCAGCAGGCAGGGAGAGGGCTAATGGCCGTGGCTTGGCGGAGTTAACTACCACCTGGGCTTCTGAGAAAGGGCTCAGTACCAAACGTGGACATAGAATGAGCAGTGCTGGCTGCCGAAGGCCAGTTTGCAGGGCTTTCCGGGGTGCAGGGTGGGAACTGTTAGACCTGGCCCCTGCCTATCCAGGTAGCAAAGGTGGGAATGGGTGTCGGGGTTGATGGGCAGCAGTGTATGTGTATTTATTGAGAGAAAGCTGTGTGAACACAGGCATGGACAGGTGCTTCCTCCAGTCCCCAGTGGCTGCCCACTTACATCAACCTAGTGCTCTGAGGAGACAATCATTTTTTAACATGAAGCATCTTCATTCCAATTGGAACCTTGTGCAGTCTGCATCCATAAGCAAAGTCAAATCAGGACAGGCCATCCATAAAGTCAGCAACAATATGCACTAGTTCACAGACTCAAAAATCTCTTCATCTGGTCGGGTCTGGTCAACTCAATGTGGGCTGCCTTACTCAGCCTCCACGGGGTACCTATTGGTCACCTTGCCTTTAGACCATGGGCTCTCACCAATACTCAACAAACCTAGCCGCCTCATGCTAGGTCATGAACTTTAGATTAGTCAACCTGCTCGTCTTCTTTTTTTTTTCCTGTGAACCAAGTCCGCAGGTGTGTGTGGACAAACTCAACCTGCCCCTTGATTGCTGCATTTCTCCCGGTTCTAGTCAACAAGTAGATCCGCGTGGTCACCTAGCAAGCATCTTGGCCTGCCCACAGGCTCCCTTTAACGTTCAGTCCCACAGAGGAGTTTTCTTCATGGTTCCAGATTTTTTCCAGTTTCTGAGAAAGACCATTGGTTCTGGAGTACTCCAAAGCACTGGGTGGGGCATATCTTTTCAAAGATTTCTTTACAGGCATGGCCTAAACCCATCTAAAGATGACATTTTAATGGCTCAAAGCAAGTAGGCTTACAAACTTTCTATTTTCATACTTCCCATATTTTCCCAGAAAACAACCGAGTAAACAGAGTGGCTTTATCGGCCCTCTGGCTAAACAAGGAAGGAAAGCTACCATGAGGGAGACGTCAGACAAACACCTACTCTGCACCTTATGATTTATTTCTCCAGGACCCGATTCCAAGTTACCATAATGTATTAGTCTGGGTACTTTAGAGATACAAATCCACAGAAACTCATGTATAAGAGAGAGTTTTATATAAAGGTTAAGTGCACATCAAGAAAAGATCCCACCCAGTGCTACCCAAGCCCACAAGTCCAACATTAGCCCATATGTCTGACACCAATCCACAAAGGCCTCCTCCATCTCATAAAAGACATTAAATAAACATTAACTATCTCATAGTCCCTCCTGCTAACATGTCTAAAGGGCCACCCCAAACTAACAGGTATCAACAGGGCTTCCAGACTAATGATAGATTACAAAGAAGGACTCAGTCGCCCCTTCAGAGGAAGCAGCTGCTGAGAAATCTTATGCAGAGCTTCGAAACACTGTCAGATACTAAAGGCTCAATGGATGGAAGAACGACATTGTCAGAGAGAGTGCCAGAGGACGGCTCCTCGGATCGCAAGGCTTTCAAAAGGTGACTGAGGAGGAGCTGCTTTCTTGGAGTGGAGTCAACCATGTGATGGGACTGGAGCAGAGCTTGTGGGAGTGGAGCCTTCGGGATCTCCATTTGCTGATGGGGCGCCGAGCAGGGTGAAAAGAAACAAGTGCAAAAGTCTACTGGTAATTGTAACTTGGAATGGATAAAATATGAATCTAGGAAGATTGGAAGTGGTCGAAACTGAAAGGTCATGCACAAGGATCACTATCGTAGGCATTCGTGAGCTGACAGGGACTGGAATTGGCCATTTTGAATCAGAAAATCCTACAGTTTACTATGCCAGGAGTGACATGATCACGAGGCAAGGCGGTGCATTCCCTGTCAAACAAGGACACTTCAAGGTCTATCTCAAAGTACAACGCTGTCTGTGATAGGATCATATCTATCCACCTTCAAGTAAATCTAATCAATACAACTACTATTCAAATGTATGCACCAACCGCAAAAGCTAATGATGAAGACATTGAAGAATGTTACCAACAACTTCAATCAGAAATTGCTCAAAGGTGCAATCAAAATGCGCTGATAATTATTGATGATTGGAATGCAAAAGTTGGAAACAAAGATGAAGGAACAGTAGTTGGAAAATATGGACTGGGTGATAGAAATTAAGTTGGGGATCACATGATAGGACTATACAAGCCAGTGACTTCTTCATCTCAAATACCTTTGTCAACAACACAAACAGTGACCTCCAGATGAAGTAAACAGAAAGCAGACAGCATATATCTATAGGAAGGTGAGGGTGGAGAGGATAAATATCAGTATCTAAAACAAGGCCAGGGGCTGACTATGGGACAGACTATCAATTGCTCATGTGTACATTCGGGTTAAAGCTGAAGAAAATTAGAATAAGTCTATGACAGCTGAAATATTACCTTGAATATATCCCACCTGAATTTTGAGACTATCTCAAGAACATATTTGCTGCATTGAACACTAATGAGAGGAGACTTGATGAGCTAAGGGAGGACATCAAAAATATCTCTCATAAGGAAAGCAAAAAAGTCATTAAAAAGACAGGAAAGAAAAGATCAGCTTGAGGTTCTGAAATTTCCTCTTAACCACAGAGTAGCTAAGGCACATGGAAGAAAGGATGAAGTTAGAGAGCTGAATAGAACATTTCAAAGGGCAGCTTGAGAAGACAAAGTAAAATATTATAACGAAATGTGAAAAGACATAGAGTTAGAAAGCCAAATAGGAAGAATATGCTCAGCATATCTAAAACTGAGAGAATTCGAGCCTCAATTTCCAATGTTGAAAGATGCTGTGGGGAAAATATCGAATGGTTCGGAAAGCATCCAATGAAGATGGAAAGAACACACAAAGTCTCTGTACCAAAAAGAATGAGTTGAATTCGGATTTCAGGAGGTGGCATATGAGCGAGAACCAATGGTACTAAAGTTCAAGCTGCCCTGAAAGCACTAGCCAGAAACTAGGCTCTGGGAATTGATGGAATGCCAATCAAAATGTTTCAACGAGCTAATGGAGCACTGGAAGTGCGTGGCCAACAGAATCAAAGGGGAATTATCAGAAGAAGAGTTATTATTCTGACATTCAAATGTAAAAACAAAATGCTGCCCGTGAGTCAAGTCTGACGCGCAGCAGCTCTGTCACGTAGAACTTCTCCCATGAGGTTGCCAGGGCTAGATTTCGTGACAGAAGTGGACGGCCACATAGCTCTCCCTCAGAGCAACTGGTGGGTTTGGACAGCCAGCCTTGCAGTCAGCAGCCAGCGCTGAACTTCTGCCCCACCATAGTTGCTCCTTACAATCATGGTTACTATTATCATACGGGGATATAGCAGTGTTTTATATCTGTGCATAGATCACGATTACACTTAAGACCATTCCCGGTAGCTATAGGACGCACCTAAGTTAGACTCCCCGGCGGTGAACACGCCTAAATGGGCACCAGCTCACCGTGAAAACTGCATGGCTTCCTCTTCTTTTTGGGGTGATCCACGCACCCAGGTCCATTAGCAGGCAGCGAGCCCTCTTCAGCAGGCGCCGACACGTACAAACGGCTGTCACCAGGCCAACCGTTTGTTTGCTTCTAGGCAGTGTGAAGGTTGAGTTGAGTCATTTTGCACCCAATTACTTTGCAGTAAATTTGCCGGATGGTTCTTGTCCTGCAGTATTGATCCGGCATCTCACCTTGAGCTTGTTTATTGACACATCAAATTCAGAAGTCAGGCCCGCTCGATTGACCATTTCCCAATTAGGGCATTTATATGATGTCACCGAGGCTCCCTGTCATGTTCCAATGAGAGCCATTTGTCCCCAGCCCCCGCCGCTGCCCAGTCGCCTGCGACGGAGTTGCCCATTTTTCTCTGACCTTTCCAGAGACGGATGGCAGTCCATAAAATTCATCATTAGCAACGAGCCATTTTGTCTTGTCGTTTCTTCACGTGAAAGGCGCTTTGTCCCACAAAAGATCCTACAGTCCTCTCCTCTGGGGGAAGCTCACAACGGCTTCTTTTCTGGAGTGGGGGGTGATGGGGACAAACATATCCTTTCCCATAGGGTAGATGCCTCCCCATCTATTCAGAAAGGAGATAGCGGGGCAGTGATCATGAGCACTGTTCTGTGGAGGGAGCCAGGAGAGAGGTGTCTTCATGACTGGCACACTTGACCCAGAAAAACCTCCCTCCAGAATATATTTGCTGACTTCTGGCCTCCAACCCCACTACCATGGACTCACTACTGGCTCATAGCAGAGCAGAATCTCCCGGAGAGTTTCTCAGGCTGTGAATCCTTGGGAAAGCAGACTGCTGTATCTCTCTCCTACAGAACAGTTGTGTTAGTCTGTGTAGACTAGAGGAAAAAAATTCATAGACACTGTGATATGTGTATAAGGAAGAGGTTTGTATACAAGAGCAGTTGAATATTGAGAAAACATCCCAACCCAGATCAAGTCCATAAGTCCAATCTCAGACCAAATGTCCGATACAAATCGATGAAGTCCTCTTCAGACTCAGGAAACACATGTAATGACACCGAATGCAGGAAGATCACAGGCCAGGGGGTGGAAAGTCTTGTGTATCCAGTGGTGGTGTAAGCATCTCAGCAGTTGGCAGGGGTCTCCATGTGGCTTGTCACCTGTAATGTTTCCCAGGGAGGGAGCCGAGAGAGACTGTCGCCTGCTTCCAAGGAGGAATACAGGAATATTCCTGTATTCTACGGATCATTCTGCTGCTCTGGTTGCCCTCTCAGGGAGCCGCCAAGTCCTCCGGTAGAACAGGGTCTTTAGAAGCCACTTGTATTCGTCTGTGTCGAAAAAGTATGGCTCCCTTCTGAAGACCCATGTCCGTGTCCTCTGAAACAAAGTGCCTCAAAGAAGCCAGGCAGCATCCAGAGCTGTTCTTTCTCTTTCTTACATTTCTCTGCCGTAGCTGTGACTAGTCCAATCTGCGGCCGTTCATGCCCTCACAGAGGAGGAGACAGATGAGGAGGGTCTTTACAGCAGGAATTACGGGAGGTGATGACATTCTAAACACAGAACCCATGGCCCCTCACTGGAAGGCCCGTGTTGGCGAGAAGACTTTTTCTCTCTTTTTATATGCCTTTTAAAAGAAAATGTGAGAAATGCACAAGCAGTTTGGAATTTTAGGGAAAAACACCCAGGAAGAAAAAAGAACAAAAATAAGCAAAACATCGCAAAAGACAGGGAATGGGTGTGTCATGGGAGAGGATGCACACAGTGCTCACAGTAGGTCATCAGGAAAATAAGAAGCATGTTGACTGGTGCTTTTAGGAAGTGCTTCTTGGGGGTGAGACTCAGTAGATGATAAGAATTTGGTTGTTTACGGCCAGACATCTGTGCTCCAATGTTCACCGTGGCCCAGTTCACACTTGCAAGGAGTTGGAAACAACCCACATTTCCATCAATGGACGAATGGCTTAAAAAACTGCGGTGCATACATGCAATGGAGTCCTACGCATCCCTGAAAGGCAGTGATGAATGCAAGAAGCACCGAAGCTGCAGCTCAGGGAGAGGGCACTGCGGACCAGGAGCAAATGAATAGAGAAGGAGAGTGGAACGCATCCTGGCCCACCAAGTCCTGAGGACGATAGTCTGGCTCACAGCTGCCAGTGCACAGGGAGGACCATAGGCCAGCCCCCCACGAGACACGACATCCCTCACTGACCCACAGTGCTACAGGAGACAACACTGGAGACAGTGTGGGAGTTGTGCTCAATCTGACCCCACCACACTGAGCAAAATGCTAAGGCCATGCAACAGAGCAGCAAGGGGAGCAGAGCAACGAAGTCCCCAAGCGTGACACCCCATCACACTCGACTGGAAAACACTAATAAAGGTCAACAAACTGACCTGGAACTATTTATAGGCATTTCTTTTTTCGCTGTTGTTGTTTCATTTTGCTTTGCCTTTTGTTTTCTTTTGTTGTTATGTTTTGCTTTGTCTTGTTTCTGTGCTCATTATTGTCTCTGCATGTCTATCCAAATAAGATAGGCGGGATAAACAACCCAGAGGAGAAAACAATCGGACTGATGGTTCCGGGGGACATGGGAGAGGGGGAGGGGAAGAAAAGGAAGGGAGGGTGTCAACCAACCTAGGGGAAAGGGAACAACAAGTGATCTAAAATTGATGGCGAGGAGGGCATAGGATGCCTGGTGGGGCTTGATCAAGGGCAATGTAGCAGAGAGGAATTACCGAAATCCAAATGACTGAACATGATAGTGGGACAAGGGGAAAGTAACAGAAATAGAGAAAAGAACTAGGAGGCAAAGGACAATTATAGAGATCTAAATACAAGCATGTACATGTGTAAATACGTTTTTATATAATGACAGGTAAATAGATCTATGTACATATATTTATTTGTTAAGTATTAAGGCAGCAGATGGACATTGGGCCTCCTCTCCACTCAAATACTCCTTCAATGCAAGAACACTTTGTTCTAATAAACTGGAATTCTGAGATGCTCACTTTCCCTGACACAATCACTGACGACAAAATGGGTGCATAAGCAAATGGAGTGAAAAAAGCTGGTGGTGCCCAGCTATCAAAAGATATAGTGTCCGGGATCTTAAAGGCTTGAAGATAAACAAGCAGACAGGAAAGACCCAAAGGCTATCTGTAGACAATTTGACATCCCCTTACAGAAGGGTTACACGGAAGAGACAAGCCAGTCAGGGTGCAGTATAGCACCTATGAAACATACAAATTTCCTCTAGTTCTTTAATGTTTCCTCGCACCCCACCTCCCCCACCCCCCATCATGACATGGCCCCTATTCTACCTTACAAATTCAACTAGATCAGAGCAAGTACACTGGTACAGATAAGAGAATCCAGTGAATCCAGGATAGATAAACCCCTCAGGACCAATAATGAAAGTAGAGATACCAGGAGGGGAAGGAGAAGGTGGGGGAGAAAATGGGAATCAATCACAATAATCTGCATTTAACACCCTCCCAGGGGGATAGACAATAGAAAAGTAGGTGAAAAGGGACAGTCATCAGTGTAAGACATGAAAAAAATAATAATTTGTAAATTATCAAGGGTTCATGAGGGAGGGAGGTGGGGGAATGAGCTGATAACAAGGGCTCAAGTAGAAAGAAAATGTTTTGAAAATGCTGATGGCAACATAAGTACAAATGTGCTTGACATAAAGGACGTATGTACGAATTGTGATAAGAGTTGCAAGAGCCCCCAATAAAATGATTTTTAAAATAATAATAATTTGGTTGTCACACATCGTCTTTGTACCAGGGCAGAGACCTGAAATCTGGTGTCCTGTGTCTGCTGAGAGGAGTCTGTCATACTGGGCTATGCGTTGGGTTGCTAACTGCAAGGTCAGCCATTCAAGCCCCGCCCCCTGTGGGAAACAGATGAAGCTTTGTGCTCCCATAAAGACGTCCAGCTTTGGAGATTCGGAGGGGGGGGCAGTTCTTCTCTGTCCTATCGGGCCACTATGAGTTGGCATTGACCCAGGGGCAGTGAGTTTGCGGTCACCTTCTGGAGTCATTTTTGGAACTATACCTAATGACCCATTCCAAAAAATCCAAACCAATGACACCTTCAAAACTCACTACCATTGAGTTCATGATGACTCATCATGGCCCTATATAGGACACAGTAAAACTGCCCCCGTGAGTTTCTGAGACTGTAATTCTTTATGGGAGTAGAAAGCCGCCTCTTTCTCCCAAGGGGTGGCTGAGGGTTCTGAACTACTGACTTTATGTGTAGCAGCGCAACAGATCACCACTATACCACCAATGCTCCTGGCTGATCTCGGGGTCTCAGTGGTGGTGAAAGAGATTTAATGGGTTATTACCAACATCTCATTAAATGACAGAGAGTGGAATAGCACAATGGAATGGGGTGAAATTAATAAGATGATAGAAGAAAATACCAAGGCCCATATGGGTTGCCGAGGAAGGGGAACTATAGTCCAACCCCATTATTTCACACGTCTGCGAGGATGTATACTGGCTCCCAATGGGGAGTGAATGTATCTCTGTGGGTCCCAGTTAAAACAGTATGAAAGAGACTTACAGGAGAGCATGATTTTTCTTTATCCTTTTACCGCTTACTAGAAGAGATAACTAACCGCCTATCCAGATTCTCAGCCCAGTTCAAGACAAGTCAACTCAATAAGCTTATCCCTGGACACCGGCCATGCGCCAGCCCGAGACAGATGCAGAGACGACTTAGTGTGTGTGCCCCAGGACGTTAAGGAAATTTCCCTGGCCCACATCCAACTCTTCCTGTGTGCTGTGCACCGTACTGGGAACACAGCCGTGGGCAAGGGGGCCTGGTGGCCCATCCCCCAGGGAGTCCTCAGCCACAACATGAGCAGCTACATTAGCACAGGTGTGTGCAGTGCACTGAGAGGGAAGTGGAGAGCCCGGTCCACACTGGCAGGTAGCTGGCTGGCAAGGTTGCCTGAGCTATGAGCTGCCAAGTGAGAGGTTACAGCCAGAAGTCACTGGGTGCAAAATTTGTCCCCCCTGGCTCAGGTTCCAGCTCTAGAAATTCCACATTCCAGCTGTCTCGGGCAAACTAGAAGGTTAGGCGTCCTAGAGGGAAGCGAACGTATGGCAGACTCTCAAAACTGAACCTGGTTCTCCTTTTAGACAAATTTTATAAGGAAGCTATCAAAGCACCGTTATTTTATTTACTTGAAAGATGCTTTGAAGGCATTCCCATTTAAATATTAAGTTGCTTTACTGCCACCTGAATTTGATTGTTTTCATTTAAAAAGAAAACCTTATTTAAAAATTTAAAAACATGAACGTTTATCTCGAACGCAAACAAATATGGCTCAAGTGTAAGCCAGGGGCCGTCGAGAAACAGAGAGGTGATGTCGAGCAGAGACATTGGCCAGATGAAGGCAGAGGAAACATGACCTGTCCAGAGCGAGCAGGCCCTGCTCAGCCCAGCCGACACCCCCGGGGAGGATGCAGCCAGATGGTCTGATGTTTCCAGGAAAGTTCCACACTAGGGGGGTGAGGGGGGTGGCAGTTATGTGCAGTTTCCTAATTTTAAAACATTGGAGATAAATTCAAGACTTAAAAAAAAAAATACTGTGCCGAGCAAAGCATATCTGCAGCTGTGAATTTTCAACCCTAACGTAACTATTCAAGGAGCCCTGGTGGCTTAGTGGTTGCACATTGGGTTGCTAACTGTAAGGTCAGCAGTTCGAAACCACCAGCAGCTCCAAGGGGGAAAGACACGGCTTTCTACTCCTGTAAACAGTTACAGTCTTGGAAACCCACAGGAACAGTTCTAGCCTGTTCTGTCGGGTCCGTATGAGCTGGAAACAACGCAAAGGCCATGAACATCACCATCTACGGAGCCCTGCTGGCGTAGCGGGCCCCACATTGAGCTGCACTGAGTCAGTGGTTCCACGGGAGAAAGATGAGACTGGTTACTCCTATAAACGTCTCAAATCTCAGAATCCCAAAGGGGCAGTTCTACGACGGCCCGTCGGATCTCTGTGAGTTGGCATCGACTCAGTGGCGGTGCGATTGGTTTTTGTTAACGTTACCATTCGTAGCGTCTGGTCAATGGAAATCCCACCCACCAATGGCCCAAAACACCAACAAACCAATCTCACTGCCACCGAGCCCCTTCTGACCCATGGTAACCCTAAAGAACAGAGTGGAGCTGCCACTGTGGGTTTCCATGGGGAACTCTCTACCCAAGTAGAAAGCTGTGTCGCTCTCCCCTGGAGCAGCTGGTGGTTTCAAATGACTGACCTTGAATTAACAGCCCCCATGCATAACCACTACACAGTGGTCAAGTTTCAGAATATTCTCTCTGTGGGGACAACTAAGCCCCTTCAGGGAGAGCACCCTAAGGTTAATCAAAAGAGCTCCCGAGGCATAGTGGGTTATGCATTGAGTTGCTAACTGCAAGGTTAACAGTTCAAACTCGCCAATGGCCCACCCAGGAGGAAGTTGAGGCTGTCTACTGCTGTAAAGATTTGTCGTTGTTGTTGTTGTCCTTGTATGAGATGCCGCCAGGTTGGTTGTGACGCATAGTGAAATTATGTACCGCAGAATGAAGCTCCATCGGGTTCTGCAGCAACCTCACAATTGTGCCCATGTTTGAGCCCATTGTTGCAACCACTGGGTCAGTCCATCTCGTTGAAGGCCATCCTCTTTTTCACTGCCCCTGCGCTTCACCAAGTACAGTGCCCTGCTCTCGGGACTGGTCTCTCCTGACCACATGGCCAAAGCATGTCAGACAAAGTCTCACCATCCTTGCCCCTAAAGACCATTCTGGCCATACTTCTTCTAAAATAGATTTGTTTGTTCTTTTGATAGGCCATGATGCTTCTGATGTTTTCTCCAGCACCATCATTTAAACGCATCAAATTTTCTTCGGTCTTCCTTGGTCAATGTCCAACTTTCACATGCAGATGTGACGATTCAAAATACCATGACTTGGGTCAGGAACACCTTAGCCTATAAGGAACACACTTGCTTTTCAACACTTTACCAAGGTCATGCATAGCAGGTGTACCCAATACAATGTGTCCTTTGATCTCCTGACTGCTGCTCCCGTGAGCATTGGTTGTGGATCCAAGAAATCCTTGACAATCTCAGCCTTTTCCCTATTTCTCATGATGTTACCTGTTTTACCAGGTGTGAGGATTTTCGCTTCTTTACATGGAGTTGGAATCCATACTGAAGGCTGCAATCCTCCATCTTCTTCAGCAAATTGCTGCAAATCCTCCTCACTTTCAACGAGCAAAATTGTGTCATCTGCATATCTATAACAGGTTGTAAATAAGCCTCCCACCCATCTTGATACTACACTCTCCTTCATAATAATCCCGCTTCTCTGATGATTTGCTCAGCATTCAGCTTTCCTGATTGCAAACCACATGGTATCCTCTTGTTCTGTTTGCACACGTGCCTCTTGATCCATGGACGAGTTCCTCATGAGCCCAAGAAAGTGTTCTGGAATTGCCATTCTTCTCAAGGCTATCCATAGCTTGCAATGATCCATTCAGTAGAATTCCTTTGCATAGTCAATGGAACACAAGTAAACATTTTTCTGGTCCTCACTGCTTTGAGCCAAGATCTATTTGACATCAGCAATAATATCTCTTTTTCCACATCCTCTTATGAATCCTGCCTGAACCTCTGGCAGTTGCTTGTCAGTGTACTGCAGCACCACTGTTGGATGATTTTCGGCAAAATTTTATTTGCATGTGATATCAATGATATCGTTCTATAATTTGCACATTCCGATGGGTCACCCTTCTTTGGAATGGGTACAATTATAGATCTCCTCCAGTTAGTTGGCCAAGTAGCTGTCCTCTAAATGTCCTGGCACAGATGAGTAAATATTTCCAGTGCTTCATCAGCTTGTTGAAACATTCTGATTGATTTTCCATCAATTCCTGGAGTCTTGTTTTTGGCCAATACTTTCAGGGCAGCTTGAACCTCTTCCTTCAGCACCCTTGGTCCTTGCTCATATACTAGCTCTTGAAATGGTTGAATGTCAACTAGTTCATTTGGGTGCAGAGACTCTGTGTCAAAATGTAAAGTCTCAGAAACCCCAAGGAGCAGTTCTGCTCTGTCCAAGAGGTTATCTCTGAGGATTGGTGGCACTGAGTAGGCAAATCAAACAAAGCAATGCCTTTGAGGATCATGTTTAGCCGTGTTGTACTTAAGGCTGTGATGGCAGCACTAATGACAACGGCAACAGAATAAATCCATCAGATGGAGCCCGTTAGGGAGAGCAAAGTTTGCCCGGGGAGCAGGAGCAGAACCAATAGGCAAAGGGGGGCGGAGGGAGAAGCATAAAGCACCAAGCTTTGCCAGTGTCCCAGTCTGAGGCAGGACTGGTCTACGCTCCAGCACTTGGCGTTAAGGCCCCAGTGAGCAATTGCTCTTGGGATGAGACCTTGAATATGACATGTCAGCATGAATGTGGCTGTCTCGCTGGTTGATTTATAAAATGCCAAGACAAATCGTCCAGACAGAAGCCTTGGCCCACCCTTAACCAGAGCGACCTGCAGCCAGCCCCCTCAGCAACAAGGCCAAGCTCCCCCGGAGGGCAGCCCCGTTGGTCTCTGCACCAGCAGGTCAAAGCCCACACTGATTCTGATGCAGCCACGACAGAACAAAGCTGCCTTGCAGGCCTGCCGTGTCTCAAGCAGGGGTGTTGGTGCTGGAGCAGGCAGCACGCTCCTGGGCGACTTGAAGCTCCTGTCAACAGATACCCCTGGCTGCAGCTGGGCCATGGGCCCTCCCTCATTTCCTTTCAGCCTGTTGGTCCACCTATCTCCTTCTCCCTAATTACCAGAGCCAAGTTCAGCCCCAATCACCACTTAGGAAAGAGGCACCACCCATTTGCTAGGGCCATTGTTCCACCACGAATAGAGAACGCCTTGCATTTGCTGTGAGTAGTAAGATGAAAGGGAAAACAGGAAACATCTACACACACACACACACACACACATATACTCACACACACACACACATATACTCACACACACACACACACATATACTCACACACACACACACACATATACTCACACACACACACACATATACTCACACACACACACATATACTCACACACACACACACACACACATATACTCACACACACACACGTCCACACACATATACTCACACACACACACACACGTCCACACACACACACACATATACTCACACACACACACACATATACTCACACACACACACACACATATACTCACACACACACACACACACATATACTCACACACACACACACACACATATACTCACACACACACACACACACATATACTCACACACACACACACACATATACTCACACACACACACACACACACATATACTCACACACACACACACATATACTCACACACACACACACACATATACTCACACACACACACACATATACTCACACACACACACATATACTCACACACACACACACACACATATACTCACACACACACACACACACACATATACTCACACACACACACACACACACATATACTCACACACACACACACACACACATATACTCACACACACACACACACACACACATATACTCACACACACACACACACACATATACTCACACACACACACACATATACTCACACACACACACACACACACATATACTCTCACACACACACACACATATACTCACACACACACACACACACATATACTCACACACACACACACACACACTCACACACACACACACACACACACGTCCACACAGGCATATTCATGCAAACACAGGTACAAACACACAACACAAGATAGCCGCAATCCCTGCCCCCGTGCCCCTAGTCTACGACCGATGTTCCGTGTAAACTCAGGGGACATGCTTCTCTCTGGGCTTCCATCCCCTGTGCAAACTGAAGGGGTCGGGCTGATAGCGTGGCCCCAATCATACTCCCATGTTTCTCTGTAAATCCACGCTAAGAGGCATGCTCGCTGATAGAAAGTGATTTTTTTAAAGTGTTATTGGCAGATACGTCACATATCATACTATGAAATCAGTCAATCATGTTTAGAAGATTCGTGCAATCATGGCCACAATCGATTCCCGAACACTTTCTTTTCGTACGTGTTGTTAGCTCCGCGAGCCCCTACTTCTTCCACTGCGATGGCCCTGTCCGGACTCTACGGAACTCCCTGTCCTGGCTTTTGTATACAGAAAATCGTACAAAACACCAACAGGAAGCAAACAAACAGAAAAGCCAACTACGATGACAAGCATAGAAAACCCTCTACCAGAAAGAAAGGTTAAGAACAGAAACCACTTTAAAATTCGTCATCAGGACGATCAAAGGAGAAGATATGACACGTTAATCGAACTACATCTGCCCTAATCCGTTTCCAAACCTTCTCTTTCTACAGGGGCTCCTTACATCATCTCCCCTTCACCCCCGCTCCATCACTGCACCCCCTTCCCCCCCACAACCCCTTACTCTACTGGGTGTCTCTGAAAGTTCATCAATCCTGCATTTCATAGATCAAAAAGCGGAGAAACAGATAACACAACTTCAAGAGGGTGACCTCCAATGACATGACACCTCTGAGATACACCCTAATGTGAGCAAACTAAAGCCAAAAATACAGAAACTCTTGGAATCCAGATCAGGTCCAGCCTGCATCATAGGGGGGATCGACTGACAAAGTTTTAACTGTTCACGTCAAAATTTATGTCTTTGGTCTTCTATAGTCATCTCTCCAAAGCTCTCTCTTTAGTAACCACGTCCCTCCCACCCCTCAAGTGCAGAGGTGGGGAAGTTCCCTTCCTCTCTAATAGAAACCCAATTCTGTTGGGGATTCAATGGGTCCAAATACATAAACTACCTTTCCTACCCCACCCCACCCCTTGACTCTGTCTGCCCCCTACTTGCCCAGTTAATCCTCATGGCAGCCCACAGACCCGTTCTCTCCTGACCCCCATTTGACAGCTGTTGGGATGGAGTCACGGAAACGTTCAGCGACTTGCCCAAGGTCACACAGCCAGGAAAAGACGGAGCTGAGACGCAAAGTCAAGTGGCCTCAACCGAGACATGACCTTCGATCACCATCCGGCCTCTAGGAGATTCAGGAGATAGGCACGGTTCTGAACTCATTTCACAGAAAAGGAAACTGCCATTTGCCCTGAGTCAGTTATTTTCCCAAATTCTTAAGGCTCATGAGTCGAGGAAGGAGTCAAACTCAGGAGCTGCCCCTATCCCCCACCCCCATACTGCTTGATATGTATTCGCACCAGAGATTGTAGACCGTTATTTTTAACTGTCTTCAACACCCAACACCCAACTCATGGCAATTCCAAACACAATGAAGCAAAACATTATCCAGGCCCCGCCCTGCACCATCCATCTAGAAAATCATAGGCCTTTCGTTGGCTTGGTTTCCGAAGTAGATCGCCAGGTCTTTCTTCCTAGTCCGTGTTTGTCTGGAAGTTCTGCAGCATGCAAGTCTAGCTGCATTGGTGAGGAACAGAGCGCAGGCCTGCTGCATGGGAGGCGAGACCTTACCATTGACTCACCAAGGCCTTCAGTGAGGTGACGATACTCCCCTTTCACAGACAACAGAACTCAGCCGGGAAGCATTATGTCATTTTCCAAAAGATCACACCGCTGTTAAGTGTCAGGGTTGGGGCTGGTCTGGCTCTTTCCATCGTAGCCTCTTAGGGAGAGGAGACAACCCTTCCATTTCAGGAAGCTCTGGTGGAAGGTGGCCCTGCACTTTTGGTACGCTTTCCACACACGACTCAGATGCCAGTCCCAGGGCTCAGAGTCCTACCAGCCTGGAAAGCTCTGGCCTGATGGAGAGGAGGGAGAGCAGGGAGAATCCTGGAATACTGGGGAGAAGTAGAATAGGGACCTGCATCCTTGATAATCTCCCTCTATGGCCACCTAATGCATGCTTATGTCCCATCTTCCCATCCCCAGGACTCCCACCGCTTTCTCCGGCTTCTCAGTAAGACACACCAGGGAAGTGAAGAACGCAGGCTTTCTTGGTGTACATCTAAAACCTAGTGGCTGGATTTTCCATGGGGAAATCAGGTGAATTTCCCAATCCAGGTCTGAGGCCAAGGAAGACAGGGCCCTGGAAGACTAGGGCATCTTCTTGGGAGAATGATTTCATAAAATGATCTCAGAAAACCCAGTGCAGAAAGAGAAGAATGCACTGAGGGTCTCTCTGGGGTCCCTTTCAACTCATTATCATTCTGTTACCTTAAAAACGTACGATCCAGTCTAGGATACAACATCTCTGGGACCCTTCTTTTGAGGGCAAGAGCCCAAAACTGGCACGCACAAGACCAAAGAAAACTGACTTCCTTGTGTGGCACTTTGCTGTATGTCTTCAGAGTAGAGGGGAGATGAGGAAAAAAAAAAAGAAAATCTTAGGAAGTTTTCTCCTAGGCTAGAAGAGCCCAGAGCAGGGGAAAACATCTTAAGATGTTCTTAGACACATGATCCAAATGCCAAGAAGGAAAAACCATGACTGATCACAGGCTAGAACTGAATGACAAACAAGATGCTTGTTTGTGAGGTCTTGAAAATGGGGGAGGCACCCAGTGACTTTTGATATGCGAGGGTGTTGGATTAATGGTGGAGGTTCAGGGCATCAAGGAGGCCCTGGAGAGATGTTTGGATGCAGAAAATTCTTTCATAGCTTCTCAAGCAAGCCATCACTGCACTCGATCTGATGCACACAAGACACCTACCCCTTGGCGTGGCCAACCTCGTGGACCCATCCCATCCACCTGGCAAAAGAAAATGACCTGAATGTTCACTGAGTGTGTTGTGTTCTGGTGGTGCTAAGGATAGAGACATAAACAAGACCTGGTCCCTGGCCCCAAAGGGCTCCACGAAGCAAGAAGGACAGCTGATCACACACAGATGGAACCGCGCCTTTTAGTACAGCTTAGAAACCAACATACCAACACTCTAGTTGTACGTAAAGACTGCTCTGGGAACCAGGGAGATGCCCTGGTCCTAAGTCCATCATGCAGACGCCGTTGGCACTGAGGCAGCTGGATTCCCCATCTTTCCCACTGTGATCCCAACCCCCTCCATGAGATCCCCGGGTCCAGCCTTCAAGTCACTTAACCTTAGCCAGTTTGCAGTGCCTACCACTTCCAAGTGCCATTCCCATTCCCTGTATTCCCACAAAGAACACGGCACAGCAAGCAATGCCATCCTGTTTGCTGCTGGTAAGTTTATGGCGTGTCAAGTTTCAATGGCACGTGCCAGGCTTACAATGGGGGTGGCTCAGAATTCATTTTGCAAGTCCATCTCTGGGGCCAGTTCCTGGGGCTCTGAGGCCAGTCACCTTTCCTCTCTGCTGGGTCCAGAGGAGCAAATTCATGAAACCGTGATGCTGGGGATGGGGGAAAGGGGGGATGGGGCTTCCTGCCTTTTTACACTCAACTTTCTTCATCTCTTTTCATGTAAAGTCCTCAAAAAAATTAGCATCAACACTGCTTCCCCGTGTTGGGCAGATGCCCATTAACCTTTGTATAGGTTGGTTTCTGCTGTACATAAGCCCTGGTCTTATTCCTGGGACTGAATTCTTAATTCCTGGCGAGCGAACGGCCAGCATGCTACGCCCTGCCTTCTTGAGGCCCGGCTGAGGTCATCACTGACTCTAATTTAGGCCCAGTCCATTCACCGCTTTTGCTTTCCTTGATCAGGATGGGGAAGCCATTTCCTTTTCCTTCCCCCTCACCAGCAAACTAAGCCCCCAGCTCTTCCGAGATACATTCACGGCGGAGGCCCTGGAAAGGCTTGCTCCAGCATTGGCACGTCACGTTTCGATAATTGATTGGCAAGGCAAGCATTTGGGTCGCAGAGCAGCCTTGGCCGGGTTACTATTTAGCAACAAACCCCAAAATTAAAAATCCCCTCCGGGGGATCATTCTTCTGCAAACAATATGAGCTGGGCTCGCTCTGTGTTGTCAGGCACGCGGTCACTCCAGGCTGGTGCCTCCTAGGCTGTTCTGGCTGCATGAGAAGGGCCCAGAATAATGAAAGCCCTGGCACGAATGGGAATGCCCACTGCACTCAGGAAAACAAGGCAATGAAAAGCCAAAGCCCACTTCAGACCAGAGAAATTAGGGAGCCGGGCCCATAGACAGACTGGTTTAATGGATGACAAGACAAGCTGTGTTCAACTGACTCGATGTAGCATGAATTGTGCCGTTTCTTCGGCGGCAGGAGAGGAATGGTATCCTTCATGCAAACTCGGCAAAGAAAGGCTGTTCTTGGCATCTCCGCCACGCTGGGCGAAGGCACGGGGAGGGGGCTGCAGGGCAGGCCCCCCGCGGTGCTTCCTGGAAGTGAAATGGCAGAAGCCTCCACCGCACCGTCCCCCGCCTCCCTGGAAGTGGAAACGGAATCCCAGCCGGCCCCTTCCTCCCTGCCCTCTGACTCCCACTGTCGCCATTCCCCCAGCCACGATACCAATGCAAAAGAAGCAGAACCAGCGGCGTCGACCTCCGGGCCACAGCCCCCTCTACCAGAGCTAGAGAGGAGACCACGGGAGTCCCAGCTGGCCACCCAGCTTCCTGGGCCTTTCCCCCATGGAAAACGGGAAGCTCGGTGACACTGTCAGCTCTTCACAGGGGCCCTTAGACACGCTCCCCCCCCCCCCCACTGCTAAGTCGCCCACTTCCTTCATGGGGTAGAAGCCTAATCATTGACTCTGACTCTCATCCACAGCCTCCCCGTCATGGGCTTCCCACACTGTTTCATCATGGGTGGGCACTGTGTGCTGTTCTGATCGGGCCTCAAGAGACTCACCTTCAGGACCCCAACTCTGCTCTCTGCAGCTGCTTCCTAGATCCTCTCCACACCCCTACACTCTAGAGGGAGGATTGTGGAACTTTCCAAGAATCTGCCTGCCCGGTGCTGCCCATTCTTCACACACACACATGCACAAACACACACACCAGTGAGTTATGTATGAACTGGACTACATTTAAAAGCCACTAGCCTTTCCATCTTCTGAAACACTCAGGAGAGCGGAGGAGACCGTGTGGGTTGGGACAGTGCACAGCAGGGGCTAAGGTCCAGCCTCCTTAGGACATTTGCTCACGGTGGTACCTTGGTTCCATTAAACAGTTTGAAAATCCATTCTTGAAATAGTGACTTTGTTATCAATCAAACAGTTTTCCCAAATCGATATGTGTTGTAAATCCTAACCCATATACACGTGGGTATAATCCCATGCAGAAACAGGGCTTTCTGTACTATGTAAATAAACTAGTGGTATCAGGGTAGGGTGTGTTTAAGTCAGTCACCTTGGGGCGGCCCAGGTACAGAAACGAAGAAGCACCACTGGAGAGTGACAGGTGCCATGAGGAGGTGACCAGGAACCCGGGATAAGAAGCGGGCAGAGACAAAGGTTTTCTCCCGGAGCACACCGAGACAGCCTTCCCTGAGAGCCAGTGGGCTGACTTCAAGTGTGAGGAAATGAATGTGTCTCTTGATGCCTCCCACTTTCGATGTTTCTGCCAGTGCAGTTCTAGAGAACTAAGCCTGCCTCAGACCCCTGCTGGCCACCTCTCTCTCACACACCTGTGGGCAGTCACTTACCAGTCCCTGTGGTCCACAGTGATGGCATCTGATTCCAGGCTGCTGCATGGAGAGAAGCAACCGAGAAGAAAATTTCTCAGAAGCTGCAACAGGACCCTCACTTATCTCCGTTGGCCATAATTTAATGCTATGGCCATACCTAGGTGCCAAGAATGCTGGGAGATGTAGTTTCTCTTCCCGTTGGCCTAAAAGCATGATGCCTGTGAGCTAAGGAGCGAGAACTAGGAGCCATGCCAGGGTGGCCAACGTTTGAGAGGGAAGAGTCAATCCTGTCCATCACAACAATGTCAAAAATTACTCAAAAGCCATAAACATCTTCAAAAACAAATGAAGTCACCATTATCTGAATAATATCCTTTAAGGGTTTGTTTGTTTGTTTGTTTTTCAGTTTTACTTCCGAGTCAAGTGTATGTACCTAAAGAGCCACATACGCTGACCCATGTTTGCTGACCCCTGATATGCAATTAGTCATTGCCCTAATGGCCCAATCCCCGACTTCCTTCGTGACTAAAATAAAGTCCTAGGATGAAATAGGGAGAAAGATGAGACTTTCTATTCCCATAAAGAATTCAAAAAGCTCAAACTCACTCGAAATCAATGAGTCAATGTTGACTCATAGCACCTCTATAGGACAAGGCAGAAGTGGCCCTGTGGGTTTCAGAGTCCCTCAGAGGTGGCTGGTGGTTACAAACTGCTGACCTTTCCGTTAGCAGCCCAACTCATAACCACTACACCGCCAGGGAGTTACAGCCTTGAGGGTGCACAGGGGTAGTTCCACGCTGCCCTGTGGTGTTGACTGGATGGCAGTGAGTGTGGTTTGAGGATGGTTATAAGGAACCCTGATGGTATAGTGGGTTATGATGCTGGGCTGCTAACCATTAGGTCTGAAGTTTGAAATCACCAACTGCTCTATGGTAAAAAAGATGAGGCTGTCTGCTCCCATAAAGCCTGAAATAAAGCCTCAGAAACCAACAGCAGAAGTTTCAGTCTATCCTTTAGGGTCCATATGAGTCGGCATCAACTCGACGGCAGGGAGTTTGGTTTTTTGGAAGATGAGGTGGTTAAGAACCTAGTGAACAAGAGATCTTTCTTCAACACACACCCCAAGGCCTGAGTCAGCAGGGTAAGCCCCTGCCTCTGGCACTCAGAGTCCGGCAGGAAAGAAGTTTTCCCCACCCATGCTATGATGGTATCGAACAAAGATACGCACAAAGTGCGGTGGGAGAAGTGACAGCAAAGGACGGAAATCTACCTGTGGGGGTCAGAGCAGGGGCGCCTAAGATGGAGAAAGGCTCATTGGAGAACTCGCATGTGCAGGGTGAACAAGAACCGGAGAAGCTAAGCCAGACAGAGGAACGGCATGTGCAAAGGCCCAAAGGCAAGACAGTGCGCCAGGTTTTAGAGACCAAAAGATGAGCCCTGTTACCCGAGCACAAAGGGTAAATTCGACCGATTGGAAGCAACTAAGTCCTATGGAGCGCTATTAGTCTTTCAAAGGGATGCTGGTTTCGTTCTGAATAAACAGGGAGCCATTGGATGCTTCTGAGCAAGAGGGCAATCGAGCTTGCATGCAAATCCCATATAGGGGTGTGGTAGAGAAGAAGAGCAGTGTGGCCTGTCAACCTACTGTATGTGATAAGCACGGTGCTGGGAGCGTTAGTACAGAGTGCTCAACACTAGGGGACAGCAATAGAACCAGCGGGCTGGATGGGCAGGGTTGGAGGAGAGGGGTCGAGGGTGTGCCCAGGTCTCTGGCCTGGGCAACAACCCAAGAACAGGACTACATCTAGTCCACCCCCACATTACCAGAGCCCAGCGCAGTGCCTGACACTATGTCTGCATAATATTATGGTGGGATGAACGAATAAATTCAGAAAGAGGCGGAGACCCTGACAGAGCAGGGTTGTGGGCCTACCCAAACATCGTTAGCAAATGGCCCATTCATTCAATTCAAACAAACACTGTTGAAGGACTTAAGCAATTAGTGGCCCACAGAGGCTAAGCACTGCCTGCACTGCCTAGCATGCTCCCCAACTTGACAGAGCGTGGGAGGGAACCAAAGCAGGCTCTCGGGGGAGGGGAGGCCCAAGTTTAATGGAGAACCCCATTCCTCCCCTTTCCCCAAAAAATGCTCTCCCTCGGCTGATGGACGGATGAAATCCCACTGCTTAGAACTCACCATCTAAATCTCCCCAAACCTGCTGCCCCAGAGTCCATTCTGACACATAGCGACCCTACAGGACACAGCAGGACTGCCCCTGTGAATTGCTGAGACTGTAACTTTTTACAGGAGCAGAAAGCCTCATCTTTCTCCCTTGGAGCAGCTGGTGGAGTTGAACTGCTGACCTTGTGGCTAGCAGCCAACACATAGCCCACTATGCCACTAGGGCTCCTCCCTTAAACCTTCAGTCCCCACAGAGGCAAAACCCCACAGGCAAGGATCCCCCTCTCAGCTGTTCCAAGCCATTTCCACCCACGTGTTGCTAGTGGCCCTGAAAGTTAAGGCAAGGTGAGAAGGAAGGGCAGAGCAAATTGGAAGAGGGGGTGGGCAGAATAGAGGGGAGGTGAGTTGAATATCCCCAAGAACAATGTGGTAGACACATAACCTCGAGGCACCGTCAGGGTATTAAGAGTGAATGGGGTGGAGTTTAGCCTGTCAATCAGGTTGCAACTTGATTGGAGGGTGACCAAGCCCTCCCATAAATGGCTCTCTGGAAGCGGGCCTCTCTCTCTTTCTGCTTCACCTTCCTGTTGACAAGCCACATGGAGCCACGCTGAGGCCTGCGAGAGCCCTGGCCATGCTTCCATTGCCCCTGGATCCACAAGACTTTGCACCCACTGGCCTGTGATCTTCCTGCATTTGGCATCATTGCATGTGCTGTGTGAGTCTGAAGAGGAATTTATGGGCTAGTATCGGACCTATGGGCTAATATCAGACTTATGGACTTGATCTGGACCAAGCTGGGCTGTTTTCTAAATATGCAATTACATATGTGTGTGTGTGTGTGTGTGTGTGTGTGTAATGCTCTTTCTTATACAGGTATGAGTGCCCCTGGGTTGTTTCTCGAGTGAAGCCAGCCAAACACAATCAACCACAGCACCTCCACAGTTCTGCAGGCTGGGCCCTGTCTTAGGTTAGGGGGTGAAGAGAGCTGGGAGGGGGCAGCTGGGACCCATCAACATCTTTGCTGCCCCTTTAAAGGGGACCCAAGTGCTAAGGATGGAGAGATTAAATCCAGTGACTAAAGCCGGTGGCAGTTGACATGTGGGGTTGGGGGCAGAGGGGAGCTTTTGGTGTCACATTTTAAATATATTTCTGCCCAGAAGAGGCAGTTGACAGGCTTGAAAAGACCTAATGGAAAAGAGCAGCTAATACAGCGAGTCAGCAAAGCTTGTCAACCCGATGCCATCATCCCTCACCTCCTCTTTCATTTTTATAGAAATGGCTCCGAAACGGGGAAGAGAAATTTCAAAAGCCCAAACAAAAAATCAATACTGTGGGAGATAACCCGGCATTAATACAAAAACCAGAGAGGGCCTCTGTGTCTGGAGCCCCGGCAGCACTATCAATCACGCACAGGGATGGATTTGGGGGGCCACCTCAGCTGGGAAGCCAGCAGGATCCACTGTAGTTACAATGCCTGTCGGGAGACCGGCAGGGGCAGAGGGAGCCTGGGCCAATAAGTGTGTATGCCCCCCTGCGTCCAGGGTCCAGGCCGAGCCCACAAGGCAGGGGGATGTTGAAGAAAAAAGACAACTTTCAGTGAAGCCCTAGATTGACCAGGAAACTCAGGGAAGGGCGGCAGTGCACAGAAGAGGTAAAGGAGCCGCTTACGTAATTAGGGATTGGAGCTGACTCCGAGGCTGTAGGTGTGGGGTGTGTCTAAGCTCAAGTGCAGTCTTCTGAAGTCTCTACGTTCACGTCCACAGGGACACGGGGCTTCAAGCCAGCTCAGAGCGGCTCAATCCCCTGTTGACGGGGTGCGGTGCCACCCCAGAGACACTGAATCAGCACCTACATTTCAGTAGGATCCCCGGGGCATCCTTACAGACACTGGTGAAAATGTAGATCTTGGCTCAATCTCTCTGGGCTGGTGATCCGCATTCTCAACAGGGCTTCAACCCACTGCCAGAATATCTATTCCAAGACCCTCACGGACCAAACGTAAGCGACCGGAGCTTAGGGATGGTCTCTAAGACTCCGGGATTCCTGAAGGCAGCCCTTCTCAGGTGGGACAAAGGGCAGGTGCTGCTGGGTACAAACCCCAGGTCCTCTCTGAAGGTCCTTGCCCACTCGCCTCTCCTGCCCCCACCCCAGATCGTCAGGACTCACCTCCACCTGGGCCATGAGGCCTCTGAAACTCTGCTTACACCTCTTAACTCTATCTTTTTCTCCATCTCCCAGGGCCGCCATCACCAAGTACCACAGGCCAGGTGGGGGTGGGAGTGGGGGTGTGGCTAATGAGACTACAGACTTATGGACTCTGTTCTGAGAGGCCAGAGTCCAAATCCAGGGTGTCAAGAAGAGCGTGTCTCTCCAGAGATTCTAGATGACCTCCTCTTGACTCTCCTGCTTCCTTGAAGTCCCGGGCATTTCCAGGCCTTCCTGGCTTTGCAGGTGCATCTTTACCCAGAGTTCTTGCCCCATGCCACTCCTCTCCCTGTAGATCTTCTGCCCCACCTCCGTGGCCCTCTGTCCACTGATTACACCTCTAAAGACTAGTTACAAACAAGATACCATTCACAGACAGGGACCGAGTGTTAGAACTTCCCCAAATATCCTTTGAGATGGCACAATTCAAGCCATGCCATCTTCAGACCCCTCTGCGGCCCTGGCTCATTTCCCACGCCTTTGCTTTTCCCCCCAAGCCCTCACTGACACAGACCAGGAAGCTTCCAAAAGTTCCATTATCGTTTCACTCTCGTTTTCCACGAACGTTTTGAAGGCCTCTCCTATGACTGTATAGGCAGAGTTACAGACATTTGTTTCGTGTCTGTCTCTCCCCCCAGATAGGAGTTACAGCTCTGCTCTCAGCACCAACCCACAGAAATGTGTGGTATGAAGGGACCCCAAATCCATAACAAACAAACAAAAAGCCCACTTTCGTGGAATCCATTCAGACTCTACAGCACAGAGCAGAACAGCTTTAGAGACTTTACAAGACTGTAAATCTCTACAGAAGATGACTGGCTCATCTTTCTCCCAAAGAGAGGCTGGTGGGCTCGAACCACCAACCTTTCAGCTAGCAGCCGATGCTTACCCACTGAACCACCAGGGCTCCTTGAATGGACCCCAGTACCTGCTTTTACTCCCGGGACTTCATCTCAAATGTCTTCTCTCTCCTGGTCCCCCCACTGAACCTACTAACTTCCCCCAAGGAGCCTCCCAGACTCACCAATCAGCACTCATCTTTCTCTTCTCCAGTCTTCTGGAGTTGTGCGGCAGAGGGGTCCCATGAGCAGAGGGTAAGCATCATGAGCTCTTTTTATGTTGTTGTTTTAATTAATCACTTTATTGGGGGACTATTACAAATCTTATAACAATCCATCATTCAATGGTATTAAACACACTTGTACATATGCTGCCATCAATATTTCCAAAATAATTCATTTCTACTTGAGCCCTTGGTATCAGCTCCTCTATTTTCCCCTCCCTTTCCGACCCTCTCACCCTCATGGGAAACGTTGATCGATTATATATTATTATTGTTATTTCATGTCTTGCACTCTGTTGTCTCCCTTCACCCACCTTTCTGTTATTCATCCCCCTGGGGGTGCTGTTTAGCCAATCTATTAAGGGTTCCCTCTTTCTCCCCCTTCTTCCCCATACCCCACCATCCCCCTACCCTCATGATATCATTATTCCCACTACTGTTCCTGAGGGTTTTATCTGTCCTGATTTCATGTGTCAAGAGCTCTTATCTGTACCAATGTGTGTACTCTGGTCTAGCCGGATTTTTAAGGTAGAACTGAGTCGTGGTAGTGGGAGGGAAGGAGTATTTGAGAAGTAGAAGAATGATGTGCGTTTCGTCGGTGCTATATACCCTGGTTGAATCATCCCTTCCTTGTGACCTTTCTGTGGGGGGATGTCCAATTGTCTACCGATAGGCTTTGGGTCTCCACTCCAATCCCCTCTTTCACATCAATATAATTGTTTGTTTTGGATCTTTTGATACCGGACAACCTGATCCTGTTGACACTTCATGATCACACAGGCTGGTGTGCGTCTTCCATGTGGACCTATTTGCTTCCCTGCTAGCTGGCTGTTTGTTTAACTTCAAGTCTTTAAGATCTCAGATGCTACATCTTTTAATAGCTAGCCACCATCTGCTTTCCTTACCACATTTACTTATGCATCCATTTTATCTTCAGGTATCATGTTGGGTAGGGGAGTGCCAGGTTATTAGAACAAAGTGTTCTGGTGTTAAGGGAAGCCTTGCCTAGAGGCCCAAAGTCCATCTACTACCTTAATACTTAACATATAAATATATGTACATTGGTCACTATCCCTTTCATTATAGATTGGTATATTTACATATATGCATCCTATATGCCTATAGTATATTTACATATATGCATCCCTCTATAAAGAGCTTTTGCCTCCTATTTCTTTCCTCTGTTTCCTTTCACCTTCCTCCTATCCCACCACCAGGCTCACCCACCATTAGGCTCTCAGTAATTCCTCTCGGACACATGGAACTTGGTTTAACCCCACCAGATATTATATGCCCTCTTCGAATCCATTTTAGATCTCTTGTTGTTCCCTTTTCCCTGAGTTTGTTGGCTCCTCAATCCCATTCCCTGCCCCCTCCTCTCGCATGCTCCCCCCCACAACCACTGGTCCCATTGTTTTCTCCTTGGGATTATTTGTCTTGCCTATCTCATATTGATAGATAGACATAGGGTGAAAGAAAAAGAAACATACAAAAAAGTATCATGAACTCTTGAGCTGAGATGGATTTTAAATATCATCTCATCATCTCCTGGGGACCTTTACCAAAGAGACCAATGCCCATGACCCCAACTGGAAGAATAAAATCAGACTTACCAAGGAGGGGCTGAGCTATTTGGTATTTTTAAAAGCTCACCAGCTGATAGTAATGTGCAGGGAGGGTTGAGAACGCTGCACACCTCTCTCTCCCCCAGCCCCCATCAGAACGCTATATACATTGAGCAGGGTGTGTCCTGCACAACTCCAGGGGGCGCCATTGCCCTGAAGTCCATGCCCGCAATGCTCCCAAAGGTGTGTGGTGTACATACCTGCTCAGTGAGATAGAGCAGCCCTGTACCCACTGGTTTTTATGGGGGAAAAACCCTGAGGTCCCAGGCAGAGAGTGATGTGGTCTAGGTCACATGGCTGGTTAGTCTCAACATTCTCTTCCAGACCCCACCTCCCAGCCCCTCCTCCTCCAGGGTGGGATTGAAGACCTCCCTCCCGATGACCCATCCACCCTCCAACCCCACTCCGCTGCCACTGCCGTTACACAGCTCAGAGCGGCCCTTGTCTAGCAGCGGAGGATGCAACTGGAACTTGCTACACATTCAGAGTCACAGGCTCCGCCTCCTGCCTCTGAATCTGCCTTTCCACCAAGTTCCCACATTAAAGCTGGGGAAGCAATGCCTGCCCACGGGCCACCGTGGAGGCTGGGGCCCTGCTCGACCCCTGCTCCTTCTCATGGATCTTCTCTCTGCAACCTGGGCAATCAATACATATCTGCTTATCGACGGACTGATTGGAAAATCTGTGGTTTGCATTAGATACGGGCCCCCAGAGGCTTGCTGTGTTGGAAATGACCTACTTTTCAAGTTCCTGTAATCGGCCATTACTGAAACAGGGGACGCCCTCCTCCCCACACCGGAGGCATCCCCGTTGCAAGGGGCAAGCCAGCAACCGTGATCACAAAGCAATTGTCTCGCTAAGGGAGCCCGGAGTCCGGTGAGTGATTTCATCCGCCCCCTGCCCTTTCTGTAAATAACATCAGCTCATCTTACTCGGCCTCATTTGGATAATGGCTCCTTTTTTCATCTCCACTCAGGAAAAAAAAATTAATCCAAATGAAAACATAATAATAACAAAGTAGAGAGGCAGGAGAGGTCTTCAGGGCTTAGAGTGCCTTTTGATTAGAGGTTATTTACTGATTCGTATTAACTAGCCTGATTAATGGCAGCAAGTACGTGTCTGTTCCTTCTGAGCCTCTGGCTTCCTCCTAGGTCCACCCACCACCCCGCACCACCAGCTCGGCCTCAGGTGAAGCCTGGGCCCACAGAGCGCTCACCCTAGGGGTTGGTCCTCCTCTTGTCACTCCTTCAATAGGCTGGATGGGGTCAATATGTGCTGTAAATCCTTAAATCCTGTGGTCAGACTCCCATTTGAGAATGGATTTTCTTTGTTACATCAATCATCAGTATTAGTGTAGGACATCAGTTCCCAAACTAATTTGGCCAACCCTCTTCTTTTTAGAAAAAAATTACTGAGTGCTTCCCCATTCCCCCCTGGCAATGAAAAACGTTGGTACCGTGGCCCATCATCCTGGGTAAAAGTGTAAATAGCTTGCTTAGCAATTCTCTTGGATCATTCCCAGCAGAAAGATGGGCTTTCTACTCCAGTGAAGAGTTACAGTCTCAGAAACTCACAGAGGCAGTTCTGCCCTGTCTGACAGGGTCACTCTGAGTCAGAGTTGGTAGTGAGTTTTGGTTTCTTTTCATCATGACAGTGCCCCCAGGCGATGCTTTCTCCCACTTTGGAAACACTGCTGTAGGGTGTGTCTGAAATCAATCTCTTAAAGGAGATAAAAAAAACTCCAAACCCAAATCACTGCCTTCAAGTCACTTTCAACTCATAGCAACCCTCCACAGGGGTTTCTTCGGCTGTAACTCTTTCTGGGAGCAGATGGTTTCCATTGCTTTCCACGGGGCAGCTGGTGGATGGGAACCACCAACCTCACAGTGAACAGGACAACATTTATCCAACAGCGCCACCAGGGCTTCTTAAATAAGGCACAGAGGCAAGCAAGCTGAGCTGGAGGGAGAAAGAGGCCATAGGAAGACCACCAAGGAACATAGATAAAAATAACAAGGGCCTTCGTCCAGCGCGGACAGTGTGAGTAAGCTTTTCTCTAGAGCTGGTGCCCTGAAGTGGACTTCCAGCCTCCAATACGGTGAGAAAATACACGTCTGATGGCTAAAACCACCCTCTTTGTGTGTTTCTGTTACAGCGACGCTCGCTGACTAAGACAGTGGGGTTTGTCTTTCCTGTTTATTCCTTCCATAAACATTCAGCGCCTCCGTGCACCAGCTCTGAGCTTCGTTTCAAGGCACCCGCCCATTGGGCAGCTCAGCTTTCACTGGGAGAGAGAAACTTGAGCCCAATTCAATGGACCACCTTCACCTGAAACAGCAACAAGCTGACTCCGAGGACTTACCATAGAGGATGGCCCCACCTGCCAGCCAAACTCTACGGATCAAAACCTTGATGGACAAGCAATAACCAACAGGCATGCGGTTCACCCATTTCTCCCAGGTCTAACCATGTGGAAAAGTGCTAGGGGCCCTTTCCCCAGAACCCGGCGCATACGAAGGTGTACACTCACAAGTTTGCATACAGAGTGAAGAGGTTCATGTTCCGTTACTGTGAGTCACGGTCACATCAGTTCCCACTCCTGGCAGCCCTACGGCCAAAAGAAGGAAATCTTCACGATCCTTGAGAGCCCTTGTGACAGTCACTGTGCCTCTGAGTGGCTTCCACCCTGCAGGCTCATCTCCCAGCACTGCCTAGAGTCCTATTCTGTTGGGATCCCCTGGGTTTCGGTTGGCTAGGATCCAGCAGTAGATCACCTGCGTTTCTTCCTAGTCTGCCTGGGTTGGAAGCTTGTGGAAACAGGCTGACCCCGGGTGACCCTGTTGGTGTTCGACATAGCAGGGCCAGAGCGTCCAGCATCACAACAACACCTCCCAGGAGGACAAACTCGCACGTGGGGGTGGCTAAGAGTGAAACCAAAACCAAGCCAAACTCGTCACCGGGTCCAGTCGGACTCATCATAGCCCAATAGAGCAGAGCAGAAGTGCCCCACAGGGTTCTGAGGGGCTGTCGCCTCTCTCTCCCCACGAGTGGCTCATGGGTTCCACCTGTCAGCCTTTCAGTTAGCTGCCGAGTGTTTTCACCACTGCACCACCTGATTAGGTGTGATACAAAGATTAAAAACACTGCCATCATGTGATTCCATAGCAACCCTGCAAGACAGAGTGGAACTTCTCCACACGGTTTCTGAGACGCAGACAGCCTCTTCTTTCCACCACAGAGGATGGGTTTGAACAATGGACCTTACTGTTAACAGCCTCACATGCCTCCAGGGCTCCTGCTGAGGTGTGACGTGTGCGTTATAGTAATTGGATGCATTAAAACTATTAGGAGGGTGGGATTCAGGAAACCTGTGTAGTCTTGGGCAAATCCCTTGTATCTTCAAGGGCTCCAGGGCAATCAAACAGTAGCCCTGGCTCGAGCGTGGTTGTCAGAATGCAAGGGGAGGAGAGCAGAGCTAAGACTGAAGTTGGCATCAGGAGTCTGGTGGTTCAATGGTCATGCACAGCAGCAAGACCCAGAAGGACGCCAGCCTGCGGAGCTCTGTGGGTCACTGAGTCCAGATTAACTCAACAGCACCCGGCAGAGTCGCTCAGCTCCCTCGTAAGCCCAGAGTGGTCCTTGTCTGGGCTCAGACAACCTGGGCTGAGGGACAGATATTTTCTTCTTGCCCAGCCTCCTGGCCTCACCGGGCTTATCCTCCCTCATCTTTAGTTCTTTCCTAACCTCCCTCCAACCCTTCCACTGGTGGCCCACGCTCAAGAGCGCTCCGAGTGGGGAGCAGGTTGAGAATGGGGCACGGGTCACGCGCACCCACAAGCTTAGTTGCCTGCAACAACTCAACACCTCCGAGGCTGTGAGCAAAGGGGTGGAGTCGATGGGAAGCGGGAGGTGGCCTGGCAGACATTCTTCATTGTCCAGCTAATGTCCAGTCCACCCTTCTTCCTATGAGGAAGAATTTCTGATTCCCAACCTCTGATGATCAACCAACCTGCTCTGAGCCCCTTGAATTGCTCCCATCCCTCGCCCCCCACAAGGACCACCCAGTTGTCACTGAGGAGGTGTGAGGACATGTCTGGCAAGGAACTTCAGGAATGGTTTTTCCTTCTTCCTGCATGTGTTAGTCCAGGTAGACTAGAGAAACCAATGCAGGGAGACGCATCTGTGTGTAAGGAATAGCTTTATATCAAAGAGCAATTGTCTTTTAAGAAAACATCCCAGCCCAGGCAGATCAAGCCCATCAGTCTGATATTAGCCCATATGCCAAACACCAATCTATATATTCCTCTTCATACTCACACAACATATGCAATGATGCAGAATGCTGGAAGATCACAGGCCAGTGGGTGGGAAGTCTTGTGGACCCAGTGGCGGTAGGAGCATCTCGGCACTGGCAGGGATCTCCATGGGCCTCCTCCAGCTCCAGGGCTCTGTGTCTTGTCAACAGGAAGACAAAGCGAGAGTCTGTGTATATCTGGCCCCCAGTGAGTTATTTATCTCCGTGGCACCTCCAAATGAGGTCATCAAGCTGTGACCTGGTTGACAGACTAGACTCCGCCCTTTTGCAAGTTGACACCAGTTTATATAACTGCCACACTGCGGATGCTGTCATGATCACATAGGAGCTGCAGCGGCCCTTCTGTGACCACCAGGGAAGATGGAGATAAAGGCTCACCCCACTGAGGATGACGGAGAAGGAGGAGAAAAGGAAGAGGAGGAGGAGGATGGAATCCTCACAGGTATTCCAGATTATGTAAATGTTCTCAACCTGTGGATTGTGACTGCTTTGGGAGTCAAACAACCCTCTCACAGGGGCCACCCAATTCATAACAGTAGTAAAATGACAGTGATGAAGCAGCAACGAAAATGATTTTATGGTCAAGGGTCACCACCACATGAGGAACTGTATGAAAGAGTAATGTCATTGGAAGGTTGAGAACCACTGGCTTAGGAGAAGATCCATGATGCCTTGCTCTTCACGTGCTGAGGTTGGTAAACAGGAAGACTCACTGAGGGAGTATGAGTGAATGGGTCACTGAGTGAATGTATATGTGGAGGCCTGAATACAGTAATGAGTGCACAGTGGGGCCCCTACTGTCCCTCTGGCCAGCGTGACCTCCTGAGGGTTGCCTCTAAATACGGTGACCAGACGTCCCACTTTTGGTGGGGCAGTCCCGATTTTTAACAATTTTCTCTGCATCCCATGGCATTTTTTAAAAGTCCCGACTTTTGGAAAGAATGCATGACAAGCTAGGGAATCCGGTTTCCGGCTGCCATGCGGCTATTTCGCCAGGATATGAGTTTTATCAACGGTGTCCTGCTGGTGTCCCGCTTTACCAATGTTAACATCTGGTCACCTTACTGTAACAACAGCTAGTTCATGACCCCTCTCTGCCTACTTACTTCCAGTTCTGCCGCGGTCACACACACACACACACACACACACACACACACACACACACACCGTGTTCTCAATGCCAAAGGTTTTCAGGGCACCGTGTTGACACACATGCATAAAAGACATAAGCCAAATCACTCCTGAAATTGCCATTGACGAGAGCAGGCTATAGCTCATTCAGGTGATGCTATAAAGCACGTGTTTCCGTAGTTACAGCTAGAGGCATCTGCAAGAGCTGTTACCTTACTGCAATCAGCCCCTTCAAGTGGAGGCGCAGAAGTCTTTACACCTGTTACGGTGCTTTATAGCCTGTGGGCCGTAGGTAATGCTCACTATAGGGAGAGGCTGAATTACCCTCAAGGCTGGGTGGAAGCCTCGTTAATTTTCTCTTGTTAGGGGGAGGAATGCTCAGGGCCAAGCCGATGGAAAGGGTAATGGTGTGGCTGCCACAGGGCGTCCAGTCCTCCAGTCCCTTTAGTCTAAAGTTGGTCCTATCATACGTCCCAGGTATTTACTGAATGGGGACCGCAGCTCCTTTGGACGAGGCTCTTAGCTACAGCCAATGGATATAAAGCAGAACTGCTCCATGAACTCTTTCAGAAGCAGAGCCCAGGCCTGTCTCCTGAAACGCCTCTGGGTGGGCTCGAACTGGCCACCCTTTCAGCTAATCATGCGCGTCACCATGTGGGTCACACAGGGGGCTCCCTAGGTTCATGATTTTAGGACACTTCCGAATTCTGCAGTTTTGCTTACGTCCTGGGCACGTGAGAACGTTACTCCTTGAGACGTAGCACGTGAGCGGCACAGGAGTCAGACACTGGAGCCCAGGGGAGCACCCGCTCTGCAGGCCTGAGGAGAGGGTGGGTCCCGGGAACCACAAGCCAGGGGCACCTCGCTGCTACTCCTTGATGCAGTTGAGACCGCTGTCTGCCTGGAACTGGCTTGGGCGTGTCTGAGTCTCCTTGTGCCCCACGGGGCTTGCAGGGGCTGGGGTTTGGCAGGTAGTTTGCCAGGCCTTTCTTTGCGGGGCTTCTAGGAGGACCAGAACCTCCCAGGTTTGTAAGCAGCCCAGAGGACTCGCTGTTTGGGCCACCCAGGGACTCCATGCGACTGCCTGCATGTCCATTGTAGCAAGGAGGGGTACCACCCCTTTGAATAGCTGAGACGGGACATCATCAGTCCTCAAACTTATTTGACCTTTTCAGGAAAAAAAGCATTACTCAGCACCCCTCCCTCCATGCCCTGGGCAACTAAAAATGTTTTGACTGTAGCTCACTGTCCAGTACAAAGCTCTGTATCTGCTTTTGCTCACCTGTAGTTCCACACCCCCAGAGCAGTGGTTCTCCACTTTCCTAATGACGCCCAGACCCTTTCAGACAGTTCCTTGTGTTGTGGTGACTCCCAACCATCACTGTCATTTTGCTACTGTTATTCATTGTCATGTAACTATCTGATCTGCAGGATGTATTTTCATGGTTACAACTTGAACATCATGAAGGCATTGTGATTCATCACCAAAACAATATGTAATTACATATTGTGAAATATTTATTTCTAATGACAAATAAATGAAATTTTGTCTTGAAGCATAGTGTAGCATGAGTCACAGTCTTCACGCTGGGTACTCATCGGTGGGCGTATCTGCATGAGGGCGGACCTGCCTAGAGACAGATAGAGGAGCGGTGTTTTGGTTCCTAAGACCATTGGAAATATGTGTTTTCCGATGGTGTTAGGCAACCTCTGTGAAAAGGTTGTTGGACCCCCCCAAAGGGGTCGCGACCCACAGGTTGAGAACCACTGCCCCAGGGGTCGTACCACCAACTTTGGGACAAAAGGAGACAGCCTCATCTTTCTCCATGGAGCAGCTATGGGGTTTGAACCACCAACCTTTTGGTTCCCATACTGGTCTTTAACCCAATATACCTACCACGTCATGGCAAGTTGCAGGCTCATTTCCTAATCTTGTTCTTTAGACTCTCCTATTGATCAGGAGAGATTGACACATTCAATGATCGAATTTGACAACTCAACTCACTTTTGATCCAGAAGACAGAGTAGAACGATGGCTGTGGGTTTTCAAAGACTAACTCCTCATGGGAGTAGAAAGCCGTTTCTTTCTCCTGCAGAGCAGCTGGTGGGTTCAAAGCACCGACCTTGCAGCCAGCAGCCTGACTCATAATCTGCCCCCCACCCAAGGCTCCTTAAATGATGTAATTGGTCTACTAAGAATATATATAAACAGGACCAAAGCTAACAAAATGGAAATTAGCAGGTAAAGAAGTATTTAACATGCAAGTAAAGGGTAGAGACCTGGTTAAAGAGCCAATTCATTTTTTTAAGTCCTTTGAATTTTAATTGGCATGTCGATAATAAGACTGTCAAGGCAATTAATTGGAAACTGGGAATTCATTGAGTACAAAATCTACATTTTAAGAAAAGACATTGATGTTCTCCCAGGAGAGAGTGCCAGGACCATGACGACTCTAAAAACCATGCCAATGGAGAGCAGAGGAAGACATTAACCTGGAAATGGCACTTAGGGGAGCGCGCGGGAGCGTGAGTGGCCGGATACTTGCTGACTGCCATCGAGTGGATTCGGACTCACAGGGACGCTACATACAACAGAACACAGCACCGCTGGGTCCTGTGCCATCCACACAGTTGTCCTTGTATTTGAACCCATTGCCTTAGTCACGGTGTCACTCCATCTCATCGAAGGCCTTCCTCTTTTCACTGACCTTCTACGTTAAGTGTGATGTCCTTTTCCAGGGACGGGCCACCCCTGACAACAGTCCAAACGACAGGAGGAAAAGTCTCTCCCTCCTCACTTCTAAGAAACATTCCGGCAGTACTTCTTCCAAGACAGATTTGCCTGCACGTGGGCAGTCAGCATCCTTCAATGTTGTCTGTCATCCAAACACATTACTTCTTCGGCCCTCTTCCTTCTTCCTGGTCCAGTTTTCACGTGCACATCTGGCATTGAAAATCCCACGGCTTGTATGTATGGATTGTGATAAGAGTTGTATGAGCCCCTAATAAAATGTAAAAAAAAGAAAAGGAAAAAAAAAGAAAATGATTAGGGCAAAGAATGTACAGATGTGCTTTATACAATTGATGTATGCATATGTATGGATTGTGATAAGAGTTGTATGAGCCCCTAATAAAATGTTAAAAAAAAAAATCCCACGGCTTGGCTCACATACACCTTGGTCCTCCAAGTGACGTCCTTGTTCTTCAACACTTTAAAGGTATCTTGTGTGGCAGATTGGCCCAATGCAATATGCCATTTGATTTTCAAAAGCCCTAGATAGGGTTGCTAGGAGTCAGAATTGACTCGATGACAGGGGAATTGGGGTTGGGGGGTACAGGGTTGTGTGTGGCGGGGGCCTGGGGGAGTGATGAATGGGCACACTTCTGAGAGCAAATTTCCAGTTTGCTAGACTTGCTGACCCTAGAGTGTCATTGGTTCTACCTGCTCCCCACCAGCCCCCATTCCCTTGTCCCCTTACCCACCAGCCCATGTCTTGCTCAGGAATCCGACATGCTGGGTCCCAAAGGCCAGGCCAAAGCCCGGTAAAAATGCAAGATAAGCAGATTTCAGCTCTTATTACAATACCTCCATATCAATATGAACTGTCCACCAATAAAATGAGGGTGGCCTGTGGAGTCATGACCTTCTGCAGGGCTCCCGTGGAAGCTGGAGGAGCACCTGTCAGAGGTGGGAGGTAGGGGCCTCCTATTGGACAAGGGAAGGGAAAGGCAGCAAGGATTTCCCAAGGCTTAATCCGATACTCATGGAAGCAGCAGTCAAGAGATCAAATGGCACACTGACTTGGGTAAATCTTCTGTACATACCCCTTTGAAGTCCTGACAAGCAGGGATGCTACTTTTCAGGGGAACTAAAGCGCACCTGACTCAAGCCATGGCATTTCAATCACCTCATAGGCACGTGAAAGTTTGGATGTTGAATAATGAAGACGGAAGAAGACTCAATGCATTTGAATTTATAGTGCGGGTGAAGAATATTGAAAGTACCAGGGGCTGGCCCCCCCTTAAAAATTGTCTTGGAAAAAGTACAGCCAGAATTCTCCTTAGAGACAAAGATGTCAAGGCTTTGTTTCACGCACTTTGGACATGTTGTCAGGAGAGACCAGTCCCTGGAGAAGGACGTCATGTTAGGTAGAGGGGCCCTTGATAAGCTGGACTGACTCCGCGGCTGCAACAATGGCTCCAACGGAAGAATAGCTGTGGGGTCGGCGCAGGGCTGGGCAGTGTTTCCTTCTGGGGTGCACAGGGTCACTGCGAGTTGGAACCAACTTGATGGCAACTGACAACACAGCATAAATACAGATAGTCGACTGGTGGTGGTTTGGGGCTTGGGAAGATGGCAGGATGGGGAGGGATGGCTCACGCATCCCAGGTTTCTCTGGGGGGTGATGAAAATGTTATAAAATTAGATTGTGGTTGTGATCACACGCCTTTCAGTACAGTAAAAAATACTGACGTGTGTGATGACTTGGCATGTGAATGATTGCTCCATAGAAACGTAACATTTTTATTAATGAAGTGAAGGCTTACAGAGAAATCATAATTTTACATTAAATGCCTCCTAACATGCTAATTCAACTCATCCATTCCAGTCCCTTCAACGGACCATTACTTGTCCCACTTCCTCCCAGTGTTTCCTTCTAACTCAATGTACTTTGCCCTCGGGTAGATGATGGCCTTTTGATTATAAATGGTGGATTAATCCTCTACGGGAAGTGAGTTCAGATCCAGACCTAAAAGGTAAGGGCTAGCATCTCAGGGATCCCACCCATCCTTACCCGGCAAGTAGGCCTGGTCTCTTTTATGATGCTGAGTTCTGTTCTGCATCCATCTCCCATACTACTCACGACCTCTACTGTGATCCTTTCCAGGGCAGGGAGTGGTGGTAGCCGGGCGCCATCTGGTTCTTCTGCTCTCAGAGCTGCAGAGACTGAGGTTCATGGGGTCCACAGTCCACTGGATTGATTGTCCCCAGGTGTCTTTTGACTTTCATCACTGTTGTTTCCTACAGATGGTGAGAGACCAAAATTTGCACCGTAGTTGGGATAAAATTCTTGTTGTTGTTGTTTTCAAAAAGCAGAAGAGGAAGAAGAGAGGGCTTAAGCTAGTTTCCAATTCTCAGTAGAGATCTTGGACCAGGATCCCCAGTAAATAGACTCGGAGGTGGAGAGTTGTGGGCAAGATCAACACCGGTGAGAGGAAAGGAGACAAGCCCGAGCAGAGTAAAGAACTGAACTATGATACAGAATTCACACAGAGCCCACACCATCCCGTAGGGGGCTCTCTCTGAACCTGGGAAAGCCTTCCATATTGCTACATCAGTTGGGCATGACCTTGGACATGACCTTGCCTTGGACATGACCTTGCCATATTGCTACATCAGTCGGATGTAGCAATATGACCTTGCCATATTGCTACATACCTTGGACATGACCTTGCCATATTGCTACATCAGTCGGACATTGCCTTGGACATGACCTTAGCTCTTCAGTCAGTTGACAGCAAATTCTGGAGCAGACTCAACTGAGAACCATCAGTGGGCACACTCCCTGCAGCTAGGGAAGTGTGGGTGGAGGAGCGAAGGGGTGCTGGGAGGCTCACACAGCATCCAGTACGAAATGCTACTCGGCAAGAGAAGAGGCCAACAGGAAAACAAAGTGGCCAAGTCAGCTGAATGGAGACATTTAAAGGGAAGCGAAGCACATTCGACTTTTAGAAATTGAACACCAGCTCCTTTATATCCTGCAACAACTTTTGCAAAAATGTTTTTAATCTTCGCATTCAAATTAATATGGTTTTGGCTGCCTGGTGTGAATCGATAGTTTACTAAATATGGATTTACACACAAATAGCTCTATAGGCCTACCCGATCAATAATATGTGTTATTAAAGCTCCCTGAATATGTATTTACAGAGCCAGACCAAGAAGCTAGCCTTTTGAGGGCCCTTCTATGCCTGTTGCAGCTCAGGAGCCCAGCGGGCGCCCCCACCGGGTGGAACTCAGAGATATCGGGTTTGGGAATAGGTGGAGGACCAAGAGATCTACCAAAGGAGAGCTATCAAGTCACTTTCCCAGGCCAGCCGTCTCCTGTCGGTGAGACAGTGCACACGGATAGAGATGGAGAGGTAGGGGATCCCTGAACCTCATCACTGCACAGAGAAGGAGTGTGGAAACTCAACAGGTAAAGGGACGTAGCCACAGTCACACAGTGGGTGGAGGATCCCTGACTGCTCATCTCCCCGGGACGGTGTTCACAGGGCAGTGGAGTCAGAGAGAGCAGAGTAGTCTCCTCGTCTTACTTCTTATGGGCTGTGAACGAGGGCAGGCCACTTAGCCTCTCTGTATCTTTGTTTTCTATACAAAGGAAATAATAAGAGATGCCTGCTTGGTGGTTGTAGTTGTTCTTCCTGGGTGCCGTTACACCGGCAACTGCAACCCTGTGCACAATAAATAGACTTAATGTTCTCTATTTTACTTTGTAGGGTTCTACTATCTATTGCAGTAGCTACACAGAAGCACACACAACATTCACGATGAAGGGGTTTACTAAGAAAGTTAAAGAGTTGTATGACACTGAGAAATGCTCAGGATATGTGAGAAAGTTTCACATCTGCTCAATGAAAGGGGCATAAGCCTCCATGCAGAGGCAATCAGCTCAAGCTCTGTAGGTCAGCAAGTCCAACTTCCCCAATTAAGTGCCCAAGGCACCCCACTCCGAAAACCAGCTTCCTACAGAAAAAACATCCATCTTACCTTGTCCCATGAGTTCAGGAGTCCATCATTCTGCTCTATGCTCTGGCTCCCAGATCTGCTGCTGCTGCTTCTCAGATGATACAACGGTCAGCTGGATCCACGAGGTTCACCGTACCAGAACCTCGGGTCTAGAGGACACACTGCACTCCTGGCTCTTGCTGGTAATGAGACCCCTCCTCCTGCTTCTCAGAGGGCTCACTTTGGACACAGCAGGAAGATGCTCCAGGAAATCCCGTTGGCAGTTACTTACAGGTGAATCCCATCAGTATCTCCCACCCCCTCCTTCTTACCAGACCCACGCAAGAAAGGGTCATTTGGTGGGAGTTAGAGACTTTTCCCAGAAGAACCACATTAAATAATGCACTGTCCCTGCAGAATGAGACTGCCTGGTCCCTGCACCATCCTCACAATTTCGTGGGAGCCCCGGGTCGAGGACCTTCCTCTTTTTCAGTGCCCCTCTACTCTCACAAGGATGATGTCGTTCTCCGGGGACTGGTCTCTCCCGATAACATGTCCAAAGCACATGTTAGAAAGAGTTAGAAAGATTCGATAGGAGAGTTTGGGGGAAGTGTCAGCCCAGTGCTGCCGTAACGTGTTCAGTAAACCTAAGAAGACTGTAGGGTTAGCACACTGCTCCTCTGGTACTTGCTGTCGGTCGGTTGATCCACTTATTGGTTGAGACAAGAAGACATCTTCAGTATCCCAAGAGCCCCACGGGCAGGTGTCTTGGTTACCTACTGCTGCAGTATGCAAATGCCACAGGCAGGAACAGACATTTATTTTCTCATAACTCTGGAGGCTTAAGGTCCAAATCAGGATCTAGGTCACGTGGCCTCCTTCCTTGTGGGGAGTCTCAGGCACTTCTTGGTTCCGGGGCTTACAGACCATCCTTCTCTATGGTATCTGTCTACATCTGTTTCTAACCTGATGTTTCTATGACTCACGTGTGATTAGGTTTGGGACACACCCAAACTGCTATGACTACACTCACATAAACACGAAGCCCCTATTTCCAGACAGGACTCCACCCAACACTTACTTTGGAGAAAGTGCAATAGCAGCAGAGACTATTGTCCTGCCCCACCACCACAGTAGGAAGCTGTGACGTCATTGTTGTTCCACACGGAATGGTCCTGATTTCTTTGTGACCGAGTTTAGCTCTACCCTATCCAAGGAAGAGGGAGACGGGAGCAAGGGTGGAGGCTTCCTGTCCTTTGTCCATGAATCAAGACCACGTGGTAGGTATGCACAGCCAAGGCAATCTAACTGTATTATTTGAAGGGCAGCAGAAGACCCCCCCAAATGTCCCCAACTGCCCTGATTTCAAGTGTCCCAAATGTCTTCATTCAAAGTATAGTAGGTCAAGACAGTGGCCCTCGAATGTGAAAGATCTCGCTGAAAATTGAAGAAAAGAAAATTCAAGGACCCCCTAGTGTACATTTCAAAAATGATCATGTGATTTAATTGTATAAAATATGGCATTAAGCACACCCTGATGCTGATGGTGATTTTACATCTATAAATAGTGATAAGAAGGTAAGCTTAAGGATCCCTGGTGGTGCAGTGGGCTAAGCATTGGACTGCTTCATCTCAAGGTCAGTAGTTCAAAACCCACCTTCACAACTTGGGAGAAAAAACGAAGCTGTCTGCTCTTATAAATATTTACAGCCTCAGAAATCCTCAATTGTAATGGTTACTCATTGTGCTGTGAACTCTAAGACAAGCGGTTCAAAACCACCAGAGGCTCTGCAGGAGAAAGATGAGGCTTTCTGCTCCAGTAAAGAGCTATGGTCTCAGAAACCACAGAGGCAGCTCTGCCCTGTCCTATAGGGTCACAATGAGTCGGCATGGACTCGATGGCAGTTTTTGTGGATGAGTCAGTTTCAACTCATGGCAGTAGGTTTGTTTTTTACACAATTAACTCCCTTAAACATCACAGCAAGTTTGCCATGAGTAGGATAACCGTTATCATTTTCTGTTGAGGAAACTGAGGCATGGGGTCATGCAAACCATGAGTGTCAGAACCAGGATGAAACGGACCCCAGGGCTGTGCTCCAAACCACAGGGCACCAGCTTGGACAAAGCGGGTCGACCTTCCAGAATCACACAGCACTAAATGACCGACAGCAATCAGGTCAGCCATAGCAGTTTAAATAGAGAAGCAGACATTACTATAATCCCCTGGGCCCCACTCACCAGGAGGCCAAGAGCCAAGAGTCATGGCCTTCATTCTTGTTGGTTCTACTGCCAGGGCCACCCAGCGCACCACACGACCATTCTCCCAGCACCTTCCTGAGCCAGAACTCCAGCCTCAGCCCCCTCCTTGGTCTGAGAGCATCCTCTTCCCACGAACTTCCCTTCCAGGGACTCCTCGCTGCAAACAGTATGTCCAACTGACTGACTCTCCAGGAGTCCTGTGGTCATTTCAGCAGCAAACAGGGTCCTGGATGTGGGAGGCCATCCTTGGTGTTCTAGAAGCCCTTCCCAGACTCAGAAGGCCTGCGCTTTCTTTAGGTTTTCATCCACCAGAAAGCATTACAGCTTGACATCGTTCAGAGAGCGCAGTCTCCGCAGCCGTCAGGGAAGACGAGACTGCCCCTTCAGCAGAGGACAGCGGCTCCGAGAAACTCATGGTCTGTGTGAGTGGGTTGTCGAGGGTGAGTGGGTAGGTCCCGTGCACTATGGGAGCAGGGCTCCATGTGGCAGCCTGGTGGAAGGGGAGCAGGAAGGGAGTACAGGGGTGCTGCAGCACTGAGCGAGTTGTCTCAGGGGCTCCTGGGAGTCAGTGAGCTGCAGAGGAACTGTGGGGGTGACTGCTGTGGGGAGCGTACTGGGGCCAAGGAAGGAAAACCGCTGTGGGGAGTGTACTGGGGCCAAGGATCCCTAAACTTGACTCATCTTCCCCAAGAGCCGTCCCCCAGGCCCAGCCCACCGAGGTGTGGGATGCTCTGCTGCCCAGCTGTCCTGTGGGAATCACCAGCACAGAGTGGCCTGATTGGCCCCAATTGGAGCAGGGCAGTTGGACCCTGAGCAGAATCCATCTTGATTAAGACCCACTCTCCTCTCACCCTGGCGTCACCAGTGTGGAAACAACCACAGGCCCTTTTCTCCCTCCAAAAGGTCAATCGATAGGATACCTATTTATTAGGCGGCCGCCTGATCGCTAGTCCATCACCTCCCACAGCCCACTACCCTGTCAGCCTCAAATGGGTTGTCCCCACTCCCAGAGCTGCCACCTCACACGGCTGGCTGAGCATGGCAGCATCATCACAGATGATAAAGAGTCAGAAGCAATTAGGACCGCCGGGCACAGCAGCCTCTCCTTGTCCTCCTGTGGCCTCCGAAGCCAGAAGACTGCAGATCTGGTCCAAAGGCTGACATGACCAGCAGACATCCACAAACAAGTCACTCAGCTCTCCAGAGCTCAGTTTCCCCACCTATCAAATAGGGCCTCCGTCCCAGATCTTAGAGGTGCCTCTCGGCTCTAAATCGGCAGAGAACAGGTATCTGGTCATGCTGAATGGAGGTAGAAATGGAAAATAAGAATGTTTCACGTTGGTCTCCAGTGGCCTTTCTAGACCTACACACTTGACTGATCCCTGCAGGTTTTGCCAACTCAGATCTGTTGGCATTCCTAACTTAGAGCAGGTAGTCACCATTTAGCTGCATTCTATGAATATTTGCATGTGGGTAAATACATGCATGCATGAAGGAATGTTCTCATACAACCTGTACTCACACCAGTTGCTCTAGGGTTGGCTCCAACACATGGCGACCCCAGAGCAGAACTGTGCTCCACTGGATGGTCACGGGTGGATTTGGGGGCAAGTAGCTCATTGGGCCTTTCTTCTAAGGTACCTCTGGGCAAACTCAAACCTCCAACCCTTGGATTAGCAGCCTAGGGAATTAACCCTTTGCACCAACCAGGGACACTGATACTCAGAGATTTCCAAATCCAAGCCTCCACTGAGTGATAGCTGAAAACTCATGTTTAACTTTAATGAGGCTGAAGGTGATGCTGCCCGTGATCTATCTTACCAACAGGCTCCAGTCTCTTCGAGGGCTACTCTTCTGGCTCCCTTGTAGCTAGCCCGTGAGTGACCATGCCATTCACTTCTGGCCAATGAGGCACAAGCAGAAATCAAGTGGGCTGACCAGAATGTTCAGGAAATCTATCATTTCCCTGATAAAAACACGAATAGCCCTGCCACCACACAAAGAATCCCCTGGCGGCAGTGTGGGTTAAGCATTAGAGGTCTAACTGCAAACCCACCAGCTGCTTCTCCAGAGAAAAGTGAGGTTGTCTGTGCCCATAAAGACCCACAGTTTCAGAAACCCTATGGAAGGTCACTAGGAAGCAGAATGGACTTGATGGCAATGGTTTTGCTTTGGTTTGGGTTTTGGGTTAGTTTGAGTTTGGTTGGGTTGGGTTGGATTGGATTGGTTGGTTGGTTGGGTTGAGTTGGGTTGGGTTAGGTTGGGTTGAGTTGGTTGGTTGGGTTAGGTTGGGTTGGGTTGGTTGGTTGGTTGGTTGGGTTGGGTTGGGTTGGGTTGGGTTGAGTTGGTTGGTTGGGTTAGGTTGGGTTGGGTTGGGTTGGTTGGTTGGTTGGTTGGTTGGGTTGGGTTGGGTTGGGTTGGGTTGGGTTGGGTTGAGTTGGTTGGGTTGGGTTGAGTTGGTTGGTTGGTTGGGTTGGGTTGGTTGGTTGTGTTGGGTTTAGTTGGGTTGGATTGGGTTACCACTACCACACACTGCTGTCCGCTGTTTGCAAATACCCTTGCCTGGAACTTATACCTAATCTCTTGAGGTCAAGCAACCATCTTGGGAGTATGAGGACAAAAGCCACGTGCTAGGAGTGGCAGAGCAAGAAGGGAATTGGATCCTGGTGACTGGTCTGAATCTCTGCATTCAGGCTGGACAACCTGTCCCTGGTCAATTTTTAGGTGAGAACACTAAAATCCCTAACTGTCTATGGTAGTTACATAACCTAGTGTCAACTTGTGAAGGGGTGGAGTCTAACCTGTCAATCAGGTCACAGCTTGATGATCTCATTTAGAGACACCACAGAGATAAATAGCTCATTGGAGGCCAGATACACTCACTACCTGTGAGACATTAATGACAATGAACCTGATGCAGCCAGAATGCTGGAGTTGGAGGAGACCCCTGCCAGCGCTGAGATGCTTAAACGACCACTGGATCCATAAGACCTTCCACCTACTGGCCTGTGATCTTCCTGCATTCAGCGTCATTGCATGTGTTTCCTGAGTCCGAAGAGGACTTTATAGATTGGTATCGAACATATAGGCTAATATGGGACTTAGGGACTTCATCTGTACTGAGCTGGGGTGTTTTCTCAATATTCAATTGCTCTTGTCTATAAAGCTCTTTCTTATACACACATGAGTGACTATGAACTTGTTTCTCTAGTCCACCCAGACTGACACTGTCTAAGTCACTGTCATCAGGTCTGGTTGTGGATAACCCAGATGAATTCCCTACTTGAGCCCACAGCTGCCCTGGAATAAACAGCATGACTAGCCGTGCATCCAGAAACATTCTTGGAGTGGCCACCCTGGGTCAGGAGTGGACAGCACTCCTCATCTGCTGGAGTCCACACCTGGAAACCCCCTGCCATTTCTCTCCAACCCACCAGAAATGTTCCCAACAGTAAATTTCCCACATCCTCGAGAGTCCTTTGCTAAATGATTTTACTGTTTATCTTCTGGGAGGTCTCTTTGCATAGGCCTTGCTTTCCCAGGCGTCAGGGTGCACCATGTGAATTTGCTGTCCCTAGATGTCCAGCGTCCAGGCTCATTTACTGTGACGTCTGTGAGCCCGAGACTGGCTCTGTAGCTGGGAACTGACTCCGGCCACACAGGCAAACCATAAGGGAATCCCTTCCTTATGAAAGAGAAGTCTCTTCTTCTCCCTGAGCCTCAGTGGCCACAGGGTTGAGCTAAAATATCTCTAAGGTCCCAGCTGATACCAACAGTCTAGATCCGTGGTTCTCAACCTTCCTAATGCTGCGACCCTTTAATATACTTCCTTGTGTTGTGGTGAACCCCTAACCATAATATTATTTTCATTGCTACTTCATAACTGTCATTTTGCTACTGTTGTGAATCGGGTGACCCCTGTGAAAGGGTCATTTAACCCCCAAAGGGGTCATGACCCACAGGTTGAGAACTGTTGGTCTAGATAGTAAAAGCAAAAATCACCCTGACCCACGAATCCAGGGACTCACCATTCACTACCCAGTGAAGGGGCCACTCAGCCTCTGGGCCCTCCTGCCAGTGTAGCCCCATGGAGATTCGGCCAACTGCCTTCTTGTCTCCCCTTCTACCCCAATTGCCAGCAACACTGGCCCTCGCCTTCAGGAGACCCCAGGCAGGCCAACCCAGGGCTGTCCAGAGGGACATCAGTGCTGTACCTCCATTTCCCCTTCTAGCACAGCAGGACAAGAGACTAAAAAATGAGGTGTTGTGGTCACTTGATGGGAGCAGAGAGCCGGGTGAGTGTGAACAGCCAACCTCCCAGTCAGCAGGCGAGGGTTTCCCCAATGCATCACCAGGGCACCTTTAACACAATGAGCTCACCTTGATGACCAACCACTGAAGAGACAGCAGGTGAGCTGGGCCCTCGGTACTCTGAGCGTGAAATCCTCTGTGATGATGAGATCCGAGGTCCTTTTGGAATGCGTTCCCTCATTCCACTACCTTTTCAATCATCATTTTTAATCGCGTGTTGTCCAGCCATGTGAGCTCATCAGCACAGAAGAGTTCTGGAGAGATATTTGATGACAGAAATTCCAAGGATCCCCGCTTAGAGTGAGGCTGTTTTCACAGACACCGAGCCAGGTCCTGCCGCAGCCCCGCCCTCTCTCCCATCCTTGGGAGCAGCTGCTCCCTCGCCAGTCTGTCAACGGCCTGGTCTGGCCTAATCCATCCTCCCTGCGAGGGCAGCCAGGCCACGAGACCCCCTCCCCCACTGCCACGTGGCACTGTCTTGGAGCCAAGTCACTGTGGGTGAACTCCAGGGTGAGGTACATGGAGGGGGTTAATTACGGGCACCCCCGTGCCGCCCCCAGCCCTGCACTGACAATTTGGCAACTGCACGACTGGTACAAGAACAATATGCCAAGCAGCTGGTAGCGGAGAACGCTGATTTATTAAAACGAGTCCCTGGGAAGGCAGCCAAACTGCCCCTCTTTCCAAAGCAGCAGCAGGGCCCCCACCACCCCTCTGCCTGGGCCCAGCTCACACGCAGGTGACTGTAGTTCCATCATTGCAGCCTCAGCTCTCCATTCCCATTACTGTGTAAGGGTGGTCCTAGAAGGTGCCAGTCTCCCCTGGGAGGGCGACACCCTCAAACCTTACTCATCAGGCACACTGCGGGGTGAATGGCCCTCAGCTCCTTACTCTTCTCAGCCAGCCCAGGGACACGCTTCATGGCACTTCAACACCTGGGAATGTTGTCTCTGGGAAAAGGGCTTCATTCATGTGGGGCCATGGATAAGCCCTTTAGCATGGGAAGGGAGAAACAAAATTCCCTAAGTGTGTCAAGCACCGTGGTCAGGTTCTGTGGTGGACAGACAAACAGAATCCCCAAGTCCCACATGGAAGAAGCACACCAGCCTGTGTGATCATGAGGTGTCGATGGGATGAGGTATCAAGCATCAAGGAACAAAAAAAGTTATATCACTGTGAATGAGGAGTGCAGAGTGGGGACCCAAAGTCCATCTGTAGGCAACTGGACATCCCCTTACAGAAGGGTCAGGGGGAGGAGACGAGCCAGTCAGGGTGCAGTGTGGCAACGATGAAAAATACGACTTTCCTCTAGTTCCTAAATGCTTTCTCCCTCCTCCCCCCGTCTCTTCCTCCCACCCCAGCCAACTACTATCATGATCCCAATCCTACCTTACAAATCCGTCTAGACCAGAGGATGTGCACTGGTACAGATAGGAACTGGAAACACAGGGAATCCAGGACACATCTGTCACTTTAGGACCAGGAGGGTGGAGGAAGGGTGGGGTAGAAAGGGGGAACCGATTACAAGGAGCTACATATAACCTCCTCCCTGGGGGGTGGGCAACAGAAAAGTGGTGAAGGGAGTCATCAGACGTCAGACAGTGTAAGATAGGACAAAATAATCACAATTTATAAATTATCAAGGGTTCATGAGGGAGGGGTTAGCGGGGAGGGAGGGGGAAAATGAGGAGCTGATACCAAGGAAGGGCTCAAGTAGAAAGCAAATGTTTTGAGAATGATGATGGCAACAAATGTACAAATGTGCTGGACACAATGGATGGATGGATGGATGGATGGATGGATGGATGGATGGATGGATGGACGGATGGATTGTGATAAGAGTTGTACGAGTCCCCAATAAAGTGAGTTAAAAATTTTTTTTACACTTTTTAAAATGTTTCTCTTTTTTCCCCCTTTTATCACTACCTCCTCTGGAAAAAAAATTGACAGAGGCTCACAACTACTACTTACCACAGTATTGTAGTTAAAACATTGGACGTTTGACACGAGCCGTGACTGTGCAATACGAGCAGCAACGAGCAGAACAGCATGTGTTGGCAGCGCGTGCAGATGGAACCACGAGCTGGGCTTATCAAAAACCATTTTTGTTGTGACACCTAACTTGAGGAATTTGTTCATTAAAAAAACATGTTTCTGGTGAAATTTTACAGAGGGCTACTTAGACGTCACCCCCTCTCGCAGTGTCACCGACCCTACCCAGAAAGCACTGCAGTCGTGGGGAAGGTGGGCTTCAGACCCATCTCTGCCACAAATGTACGTGCATGTTAACTTGAGCCTCGTCCCTTCGATCCCAGGACTCAACTTCTTGGTTTATAAAATGAGCAAATGCCAGCCCGGTCCATTAAAAGGGCTGTTAGCAGATGTGCTTTGTTGTTGTTGTTGTTATTGTTAGGTGCCATCAGTCATAGCAACCCGTGTACAACACAACAAAACACTGCTCAGTCCGGTACAATTGTTCTCCTGCTTCAGCCCAGCGACGCAGGCGCTGTGCCAAGCCTTCCTCTTTTTCGCTGCCCTGATGTCCTTTTTAAAAGCACAGCATCCTCTCTGGGTCCTGGTCCCTTCTGACAACATGCCCAAAGTACACAACATGAAGTCTCACTACCCTTGCCTCTCAGGATCATTCTGGCTGTACTTCTTCCAGGACGGATATGTTTGTCTTTTGACAGCCGGTGGCCAAGACGCTGCATAAATGTTCGATCCACCAAGTGTGTATCCAGTGTCCAAACTTCCAGCTTCATCTCACCGGCCCCATGCTGTTAGCTCGCTTCCGGGGATGAACGGCTAATGCAATATGAGAGTCAAAACCGCCGAATACTTCAAACTGGTGTTGTGGCCCGGCGCAGCCGAGCTGCTCTGACGCCCAGCGACCCGGGTGGCAGGGGCCCACTCCTCTCCAGGGCCGTCAGGGCTTCCTTCCAAGGAGCCACTGAGCAGGTCGGAAGCATTCGTCTTGCAGTTGGCAGCTACGTGCTTCGCCTCTACAGCGGGTGGGCCCACAGGAACCGCTGGAGAGAATCAAACCCTGAGCACCTTCAACCAGGCGGACCTCCGAGCTCTGAAACAAGCAAACCAAGCCCACCACCACCACCGGGTGGATTCGGACTCACAGCCTCGCCACAGAAAGAACGGAGTAGCTCTTCACCAAGGCTGTCTTCTATACAGAGGCAGACTGCCTCATCTTCCTCCTACAGAGCAGCAGGTGTGTTCAAACTACCCACCTTTGAGTTAGCAGCCGAGTTCTTTAACCACTGCACCACCAAAAAAACCCACAAAAACCCTCCCTGACATTGAGTCCAGTCCAACTCATAGCGACCGTATAGGACAAAGAAGAACTGCCCCTGTGTTTCCAAGACTGTAACTGTTTACAGGAGTAGAAAGCCTCATCTTTCTCCCTCGGAGTAGCTGGTGATTTCAAACTGCTGACCTCATGGTTCGCAGCCCAATGAGTAACCACTCTGCCACCAGGCCTCCTCTACTGTACCCCAGGGCTCCTTCAAGCCCAGAACAGGCAAATGTATAGAAACCAACATTGCTTAGTGGCTCGGAGGGGTGGGGGGGAGAGGAAAGGGAGTCGTTGCTTGTGGGGCACTGAGATTCTGTTAGGGTGACAGAGAAACTTAGACACAGGGAGTAGAGACTCTGATCACAGGATCAGAGTCATTAAAGTCACTGAATTGTGCACATAAATAATGTTGGCCTGGGAGCCTTCCGATGGAGAAATAAAATTGTTAAGAATTGTCCGATTATAAGTTGATATTTCTATTTTATCAGCCCTAAATATGTTTAAGAGTTTTTGGTTGGTTGTTTTTTTTGTTTTGTTTTGTTTTCTGTATTTCAATTCCCTCTCTTTCCAATGATTCAAACGCAGGGCCCCCGTGTTGTTGGGGATCATGGTTTGGTTCCAACTGTCAACCAACTCATTAACATCCTGCCGAAGACAGAGCACCACACAGAGGCGTGCATCCTTTGAAAAGCAAGTTCTGTGAGCCCTTAGTCCCGACAGTTGTTCATTTTTAACGTCGGTGATTAAATAAGTGACTTTCAAAAAAGTGGGGGCTGCTCTGCCTTTGGTTAAACACATTAATATAAATGATTTTTTTTTAAAAAAGCTAATCTCCTAATGAGTTCAGAATTTTCTATTGATTCAGTAATTACAAAACATATTGCAAAATCAATGGCAAAATACTCCTGAAATTCACATCGATCGGCCAGCCCTGATGAGATCCTATTGCAGAGACAGAGAGAGGCAAGCTATCTGGGAGGGTAAATGTGCAACACACACACTCAGGTCCAAGTGCAAGGGCGAGGGCGAACCAGCATGGAAGGGGGTCCGTTTTCTCCACGTGGCTCCTGCTTCCTGTGCACTCGGTGCTGGCTCTCGAAGCTGCTGGTTAATGAAACATAAGATTATTACTCCCTTGTGCATTTAAGTTTTCAGGTCTTTATACAATAATTAATTAGGATTATGTGACAAGGAGAGAATTTTCCACCAGGAAAAGAAAAACTAATAGTACAGCTTTAACAAATGATGCTTAAACTCCTATTGACTCAACTTAATTTATTTAATCTTTCTACCTAGACCACCCTGAAGGTAATTATTCACTTTAAATACTTTTCAACTAGTATCTGTTAAGTCTGGGATTTCCCACGTCCTCCCTGTCTGTCTAATAAAGCTGGCTTTCCTGGGATTGAAGCATTTCCTAGAAGTTATGTGAGAAATGGATACATTCATGAAATGGACACACCCGCGGGTCTCAAAGTGTGGCCCCCGGATATTAGCAAACCTGGGAACCTGGTGGCAAGGCACATCCGTAAGACGACACCACAGGACCGGGAGGTGTTTCCGTTGGTTGTACGTGGGTCCCTGTGAGTCAGAACTGACTCTGCGGACCCTGATAGTGGTGGGACCCTCACCCCCTACCCCAGACACCCCAAACCAGACACTCTGCTTCCTAACAGGGTGACAGTGATGCCCGACTCGCTGTCATCAGAGTCACGGCAGCGTGACCGCTGCTGCTGGTGCCCAGTGCTGTTGAGTCTATTCCATCTCACAGCAACCTCAGGCGACAGAGTCGAACTCCCTCCTGGGGTTCCTGCAGGAGCATACTGCCCGGTCTTCCTCCCACAAAGCCTGGGTGGTTCCAAGTACCAACCTTTGGGTTGGAAGTCACGCCCCGTGCCACCAGGGCTCCATGAATCCTGACTACACCAACCAAACCTTGGAGTGGGGACCCAAAGCCCATCTGTGGGTCACTGAACACCCCCTTACAGAAGGACCGCGGGAAGGAGATGAGCCAGTCAGGGTGCAGGGTAGCAAGGACGAAACTTACAACTTTCCTCTAGTTCCTAAATGCTTCCTTCCCCCGCAACCCCCCCCCTCCCTATCATGATCCCAATTCTACCTTACAAATCCGGCTAGACCAGAGCATGTTCACTGGTACAGATAGGAACTGGAAACACAGGGAATTCAGGACAGATGATCCCTTCAGGACCAGGGGTGAGAGTGGTGATGCCAGGAAGGTAGAGGGAAGGTGGAGTGGAAAGGGGGAACCAATCACAAGAATCTACATATAACCCCTCCCAGAGGGACAGACAACTGAAAAGTGGGTGAAAGGAGACATTGGACACTGCAAGATATGACAAAATAACAATAATTTATAAATTATCAAGGGTTCATGAGGGAGAGGGAAAAATGAGGTGCTGTTACCAAGGACTTAAGTAGAAAGCAAATGTTTTTAGAATTATGAGGGCAACACATGTGCAAATGAGCTTGACACAATGGATGGATGGATGAATGGATGGATGGATGGATGGATGGATGGATGGATGGATGGATGGATGGATAGATGGATGGTGATGAGTCGTACAAACCCCCAATGAAATGATTTAAAACAAACAACCAAACCTACTGCCCTTGAGTCCACACAAACTCAGAGAGGCCCTGTAGAACAAATGAGAGCCATCCCTTCAGGTTTCCAAGACTGCCACTCTTTAGGAAGCAGGAAGCTTTCTCTTTCTTCTGAGGAACATTCGGTGGGTTCGAACTGCTGACCTTTGGGTTAGCAGCCCAACTTGTAACCCATGACACCCGGGCTCCATGAATTATTACTCTAGAGCATCCATGTTCCTGGGCGTCTGTGATATGCCTACCACTCGGCCGCCTGTCATGGGCACACAGGAGAATGGCCCTGCCCTCAGGGAGCTTATCCTCTGGTTAGGGTGTCCAGATGTACATCCGAGAGCCCGACACTAGCTTTACAGACTGAGCCCTCTGGACTGAGAGTGGCCGCACAGTCTCTCACAATGGCTTCCAACTCCAGCCAGCCTGCTTCGGATCTACAGAGCAGAGAAACGTGAATTTGTTCTGAGAAGTTGCACGTCGACAATACAATTAAAAGTCAGGAAGGGGGCCCTTCACAGCGGTTGTTTGAGACCCCGTTGGAATGCCATGAGCTTTGATTCCCTTCTGAGAGCCAGCCCTCTGGTCTCAACAAACCCTCTCTAGGGAAAGGCACGGAGGAGACATGACCCAGGCCTCCTCCTCCTTTAGGCCCCAGGATGGTGAGTCTGGTGTGATCCACTGCCCCTGCCCTTGCCCGCGTAGAATCTCTCTAAGGAACATGAGGTGTGGGGCACATGGTGGTGAAAAGCCTGTGAAACTGTTCATTACGGGTTAATAAGTAAACACAAATGAGGCCATCCTTACCTGGCATATGGGCTAATCCAACACTGGATGGGGCTCACAGGTATCTGAGACTGTTGGGGAGGGAAGTACATAAGCAAGCCTAGGGTGGTGAGGCCCATCACCACTGTGCCGTATTACAATTCTGCATCCCAACCAATCCAAGTCCACGGCCATCCGGAAGAGCCCACTCACAGGGTCCCTGCATCCATAGGGTTTCTGAGGCGGTTCATCTGTGCAGAAGTGGATAGCTAGCTTCCTCCTGAGGAGGAATCGGTGGGTTTGAACCACTGACCTTGCGGTTAGCAGTCCAACCCTTGTCCGACAACATCCGGCTCCTTAAATGCTGCATCCGAAGCAACAAAAGGAAACACTGCCATGAGTCTGTTCTGACTCCTGAGCAGGAGCGCCGGGAAAGTTGTAAGTAAGTTGCCGTCCGGTTGACCTTCTCAGCCCCCACACCCCACAGAACACACTGTACTTACGAGGTTTGCGTCTTTCCGTGAAACTCGGGTCTGCACAAGGTTCACAGATGGACCCCGACTCGATTTGCATCTTGTTGCTGTGGATAACGGTCTTCCGGTGGATTCAATGCAGGGTGATTTGAGGTGCTACATGCAAACCTAATGACTGGGGAAACAAGGGGAGAGGGCACACACGCTGAGAGACACGGCACTTCCCAAAAGGTGATTCTTAAGCCCCTGGCCCATTGGATCATCTGGATAGCAGTGTCACTTCCAGCTAGCGAGGACTTCGGGGAGCACTGACCTCCCACTGTCGCGCAGTCCGCGGCAAAGTCAGCACTCGCTTTCAGAGGACAATGGGTGATGTGCTCGTTGCTGTTGTGTTTCTATTTGTTTTTGTTTGTTTTTTATCATTTTATTGGGGACTCGTACAGCTCTTATCACAATCCATCCATCCACCCATGGTGTCAAGTGCATTTGTACATATGTTGCCATCATCATTTTCAAAACATTTTCTTTCTACTTGAGCCTTTGGTATTTTTTATAGGTTTTTTTCTTCTCCCTCCCTCATGAACCCTGGATAATTTATAATCTTTTTTTCATGTCTTACACTGACAGATGTCTCCCTTCACCCATGTTTCTGTTGTCCATCCATCCCTGGGAGGGGGTTATGTGTTGATCACTGTGATCGGTTCCCCCCTTTCTCCTCCCACCTTCCCCTTCCCCTCCTGGTATCCCTACTCTCATTATTGGACCTGAGGGGTTCATCTGTCCTGAATTCCCTGTATCTCCAGCTCTGATCTTATACTTCTATCTGTTACACTTGGGGGAAAACTAAAGACTTGAGCCCAGAGCTTTCATCCTCTGAGGTCAAGTCTCTCACCATGAAAAGCAGGACTTCCTTATCACAAAAGAAGAGGAGACGCCACAAGAGATAAGCTCTTTCTTTGTGCCTGCTCATTGCGCCTCCTCCCCATGAATCCACTTGTTGGAATGTAATATAAACTTCATCAAATCCCAAAGTAAACTTACTTTGTAATGGGTGCTAGCTACAGCCTTCCTAAGGCTTTGTCTGCCCCCAGATCAAAATGTGCAAAAGAAATATGCCATATATACATATGAATGTGTTTCATGGTGTTATTTATAATAGAAAATAATATTCTTTTGTGGAAAATTAAATAAATCAATTATGATAAATCTAAAAACAAACAAACCAAAAAAGACGTTTGTGTATCTGTTTGAGAGGCTCTCTTCCACATTTCCGGGCACAGGCCACCCAGGTGAACGATATCTTTTCTCACTCATGTCCTTTGGGCACTATCTACGTAACTGTTTTATATTAAGGGATAACACATTGTTAATAGATTGCTTATCCCATCTCATAGTGACCCCATAAGACAGGCTAGAACTGCCCCTGTGGGTTTTCAAGACTCTAAATCTTTGTAGGGTTAGAAAGTCTCATCATTCTCCTGAGGAGCAGCTAGAGGTTTTGAACTGCTGGCTAGCTACCCAACTCTTAATCCACGACACCCCACGTTCCTTTGTTGGGATAGACTGGAGGGCAATGAGTTTGGTTTTGGTTTTTGATTTTTGAAATCCATCTCAAAGGCACTATAACATGAACAAGAGGCACAGCTCTGAGCCCCAGAGCGGCCTCATTTCTGACATCAGGGACCAACAAGTGGCAGAAAGTATCCAGCCGCTGGTTGAAGGTGGTGCCTCTTTGTCACTTGGCTCTGCTGGGTGGCTGTCCCCCTTTGGACAAGGTTTCTTGCTCAAATAGCCCAGTCGATATTCATTAGGCATTGCCAGCTCCTCGTCTCTCCCTAACTGCTTTATCCACCATGCTATAAAACCCATTAAAAATTAATTCTCCAATAGACAAGTGCTCAAATTGGCTGCTTGGAGGTTCCGGATACAGGGGAGATGCATGCTGTTTGTACGCAGGCAAGCTCATCCCTTCCCCAAGCCCATGTGCCCAGGAGACTCCGGGAAAAACCCTCCTGGCATGCTTCTGCCCAGTGACGGTGTGTCCTGAGCCCTTCCAAATGAAGCATTCTCAAACATGCCGCTGACGACAGGAGAGCCATGATCATGGCCACTGAGTTAGGAGTCCCATGAAAACCAACATGGGTCCCAAACTGTAGAATTTAACCTTGGCTTGAATCTTGGTTATGCATTGGTCTGCAATCCACACGACCAGAACTTCAAAACCACCAACAGTTTTTAGGGAGAAAGACTGGGCTTTCTACTCCCGTAAGCAGTTGCAGGGTCGGAAACCCACAGGGATGCCCCGCGGCAGCCCCCTGGCTGTGGGTCGGGGTTGACTCTGCAGCAGTGAGTTTGGGTTGGTTAATGAAGCCACACGCAAGGCACAGACCTTTGCAACCAGGCAGCGGGCAACCATGCTGGTGGTTTCCAGATGGATTTCGATAAACTCGTGGAAAGTTCCTAACCCTACAAAGGAATGGGGAAGATGGGAGTTTGGGGAGCCATTCCAGCCCCGATGAATTGATGTCCAACAAATATCCCCTTTCAGGGACAGATGCTATGCTCATCTAAGAGCACCAGAGAAACAAATTCATACAGACTCATAGGTGTGTGCGAAAGAGGTCTATATAAAGAGTAATTATACATTAAGAAAACATCCCAGCCCAGTCCAGATCAAAGCCATAAGTCCAATATTAGCCCATATGTCCGATACCAGTCTGTAAATTCCTGTTCAGATTCACACAACACATGCAATGATGCCGAATGCAGGACAAACACAGGCCAGTGGATGGAAAACCTTGTGGATCCAGTGGTGGTGTAAGCATCTCGGCTCTGGCATGGATCTCCACGTGGCTTCTCCAGCTCTGAGGCTCTGGCTGCCATCAGCCTGTCACCATGTGGCTTGTCAAAGAGAATGTCTCAGGACTCAGCTGAGAGAGAGAGAGAGAGCGCCTCCCACCTCCAAGGAGGAAAGACAGGAGTTCCCAGAATCCTCAGGGCAATGCCATGCCCACACAGAGGCCTCGTTGGCTATATCCTGATTGACAGGCTAGACTCCACCCCTACACTCTTAATCCTCATATTGACACCAGATTGTGTAACTACCACAGGTATCAAGACTGGAGGAGCCAATGGATGGTACACATGGCATTTCTGAGGTCCTAGGACAGTGATACCCCAGACAGTCTGCTCGAACCCTCAAGTGTCTGGCTGGCTCGCCCCGTCACAGCCTGCCATTTGTCACCACTAGTTGTGCTTTCTAGGGTCTACGTATTTCCGGATACGTGAGTACTGGAACACCTTCTCTAAGGTACCTCGTGTGTGCTGTCGTGTCGTGTCACATTGATCCTCAGGACCTGGGATCAGACAGGTCCCCCACCCAGAGCTAAGACGCTCAGTGAAGACATGGGTTTCCACTTAGTCTCTGGCTGCGATGAGCTTTGGGGAGACTGGTAGTGGGAAGAACATATCCTAGGAGCCCACGTCTGAGGGGATGAGTCCCTGCTTAGACTCCTCCCTCCCTCCCTAACTCCAGACCTTCCTTCCTTTGAGCCTTTGTCCATAAAAGGGGTTGACTGACAGACTGGCTGGTGCCTCACTGGGCACAGCATTTTCAGGGAGATGAGTAAAACCAACCAGCTAGTCACCCCATCTTCCCTGAGGGCAGCAATGGCAAGGGCAGGATTTCTCTTGGACTCATTGGATGGCTTCTGGACTCAGCCTTCGGTGGGAGGCGCCCAGAAGCCTTTGCTCAAGATATCCTTTCCAGACAGCAGGGTGCCTGGCCTGGGCAGCTTTCACCTCTCTGCTGGTGCCTGTCTGTTGCTGGCAGGGGAAATCAGTCCAACTTCCACTGGACTCACTGTACTAGCACCTCACAGCCATTCCAGGAGGGGCCTGGGCCCCCCGGGAGCTCCTCTGCTGGCTCCTAGAAATATTGGGATATCAGTGATGTGAGCCTCGGGGTCTCTTCCCACCTCTCCCAATACTCCATGCTGACTTCCGTCTCACCTATCCATTCCTTCCTTCTTTCAACAGGTGCCGAGTCCTGGGGACACCGGGTGAACAGGACAGACACAGCCCTTGCTCTTATGGAATTTCCAGAAATAAAGCACATACACACGAAGCCATAGTTGGGCCTTAGAGAATCAACAGAGAGCACAACGTTTCCATCTAAGGCACAGCTCCAATGGCATTTTGACTCCCTGGGAGGAGCATGTTTTGAGTAGATGCTCAAGTCTCCCTCCCTAAGTCATCTTAGACTCTGGCACCCCCAATGCTCATTGTGCCGTCACCTCTAATTTCTCACCTCCCGCTCCCCTCTCTTCCAGTCCCTTCCAGTGTTCTGCCATCAGCCCGCCCCCCCCATACACCCACCCCATCTCCCCCTCTCTAGTCCTCAGCGCACTTCCCCTCCAGCCCATCCTAGCTGGAAGGGAGAGCGGCCAGACTAATTCCATTTCTCTTCTTTTCCTTTGGTGAGTCGATCAGTGACAATGCTTTTTATGCATTTAATTCATTCTCCATTTCTCATAATCAGGGGAAGCTATCCCCTAAGGTTAGGCGAGAGCTTGTCAGGGAGAGGGAGCAGAAAGCGAAAACAAGGAAGAGGGAGAAGGCGGTGTAAATTCGCAGAGGTAATCGTAGTCTAGCTCCACTTCCCACTGCCGGTGGAACTAGGAGCTAATATCGCTCTCTAATCTTTTTTGTACTTATTTATTTTGTAGCGAGAAACTAGCGTTATAAACACCCCTACTGTCAAAACTTGTCATCCCCATTACCTCAAGGCGGCCTTCATCTCTGTTATTCTAATTTCAGAGTTTCTCAGATTCACAGCCGCTGGAAATTGAGTACAAAATCCATTATCATTTGTATATTTTAATTATGCAAATGAGGCAGCTCAGCTGCGATGTCCGGGACCTGCAGGGATGCCTGACTTGATTCTGGGTGATTACAATTTATCCAGTCGAGTCACTTTAATTGTAACAAGCTAATTACATTGTTTCATTTGGCTTTAACAAAAGAAAAGGAGGCAGGAAGCTGGATGTGGCTCAGGGCCCCCTGAACAGACCAATGCCACTCCCCAGGGCTGGGGTGAAGGTGGCCCGGGCACCTCCCTGCCCATTCCAGGGGCAAGCGGGCCATTCCGGAGAAATGGCAGTGATGGCTGGGCAGCTCGAGGCAGCTCTACAGGGCTGGCGGGAGACTGTCCATTCCAGCCCGGAGTTTATCCCACAAAAACCAGATCTTGAAGGCATGGGCCCTTCTTGAGCTCAGACTGATGTCTTTGAAAAACCGAATAAGCCAAATCCATCAACACTGAGCTGACTTCCACCCTTGGCGACCCTCGTGTGACAGAGTAAAACTCTGACGCATCCCCTTTTCTGGGTGGGCATCTTTATGGCTGGAAGCAGGTGGCCAGGACTGTCTTCTGCACCTCCACTGGATAGGCTTGACCTGCCAACCATTCGGCTGATAGACAATGCAGACAGTTTGCACCACCCTGGGGTCCTCGGGGTCATTTGGACACACAGAATCCCCACTGGTTGTGGACAGCGTCCCTGGCTGTATCTGCAGCACCTCCCAACACACACACACACACACACACACACACACTGTATCTGCAGCACCTCCCAACTCTCTCTCTCTCTCTCTCTCTCTCTCTCTCTCTCTCTCTCTCTCTCTCTCTCTCTCTCTCTCTCTCTCTCTCTCTCTCTCTCTCTCTCTCTCTGAGAGTTCAGGCCAGAATCCAATGAAAGCATTTCCCTTGGTCAGCCATTGTGACTGGGGAGACTCAGCGTGGGCCGGAGGGGAAGGCCAAGAGACCATAAACAGAATCTGGGCCAATTCCGCCAAGCGGGTAGGGCGCTTTACGCATTCATTCACCGGGGCCATGTCTTTATTTCTGTGATCAATATTACACATTTATTCACATGAACTGAAAGTTGCTATTTTTGCTTACAGTCATTACCGCCTGCCAGCGAGAGAGGAGGTGCTTAGATTTACAAATGCGGTCGATATTTTACCAGCATGAGTCTCCAGGAACAGGAAGCAGGCAGCTCGTGTTCTAACAAATGACCACCGCTCCTAACTGTTAGAGCAGGCCCCGAAGTGCAGGGCTTGCTACAAGGGGGGCTGCATCAGTGGGCATTGACTCATGCCTGGCCACACAGCCTGCACTGTCATCAAACACTAGGTATCTAGCGATGCTCTGGGGTCACCTCGCCCAGTCCTGGAGTCCCTGGTCTTCCTCTCCCCCCTTCTGACTCCAGGCAAGACCCACTTCCTAACAGAAGGCCCCAGGCTCAAGACCAAGGGCCAGAGATTAGAATAGCGACCCAGCAACATTAGAAACAAGGAGTCCGGCTAGCATTGTGGTGAAGTGTCTGACTGCTAACCACAAGGTCAGTGGTTCAAAATCACCCGATGCTCCTACAGAGAAAAGACTGGCAGTCTGCTTCCCTAAATATTTACAGCCTTGGAAACCCTATGTTGGGGTTCTGCCCCACCCTACTGGGTCGATACAAATTGAGCAACAGTAGGTAGCATCAGAAACCAGGGCAGAGGTGGCTCGCTGGTAAGATTCTTCACTTCTGTGCAGGAAACCCAATGCGTCTCAGGTTCAGCAACCTGTCAGCGGAGGTTTGTGCATTACTATGGTGCTAAATCGGTTTCAGCGGTGCTTGCAGATGAGTTCAGAAGAACGGCCTGGTGCAATGCTTCTGAAAATCGGCCCATGAAAGGCCAGTGGGTCCAGCTGTCCAAGAGGTCACCATGAGTCAAGAACAGTGTCAGTAAATCAGTCCATCTCTCAAATGTTTACTGAGCTTGATGGAGGTTCCACTACGATCCTGGTCTCTATCTTCATGGTGCTGACACACCTACATGTTTGTAAAGGAGCTGGGCTGGAGCGCCGAGAGGAGGCCGGAAGGGAGACCTGTGAGGAGTGAGACAGCCTGAAACAATAGAAATGGAGTTCACTGTGGAAAGGGCTGAGCACTTGGCTGGTGCCAGTGAGGCAGACACGGGGGCAAAGTCAGAGCTGTGCACCCGGTACAACACTACGGCCAAGGAAGGCCATTTGCCAAGCTTGGGTGCATTAAAAGTGACACACTCAGAGAACACGGCTCATGGGTGGGAAGAGGAGGCTGAAGAGATGAGGCAGGGGCAGGGTTGGTGAGGGCTGTCTCCAACAAAGCCGGGAACACCAGGGAGACCCGGACCGCAGACTTCTCCACCAACTTGGCCTTGTCGCCTTGCAACTCAAATCTAGCTGAGTTGAGCGTGAGCAGCTGAATACGAGGCCCTGTGTCAGCAAGATGCAGGATGAAGGTTTCCTGGGGAATGGGGGAAGCCGGGAGGATGGGCTCTGGGGAGACTTCTGAAAGGACAGGGATGGGTCTTGGTGGCTGGGAGAGAGAAGGGGAGTCCTGGAGAAGGAACAGCAGTATACGGGAGACTCGGATTCAGACGGAGAGTGGTGCATCCATGGAGAGACGGCTGGTAGGATGCAGTCAGAGGGAAGGTGCCCACGCTCCCAATGGGACTCCCTGGCTCTGAGCATCTCAATTCTGGGTCGGCCAGTTCTTCTGCTTCCCCTGCTGGCTGGGAACCCCCAAGAGAAAACCTAGTGCCACGTTTACATGGGGTTACACTAACCCTAGTAGGTGCCCCCCAACAAACGTGTGAGTGGAAGGGAGGGAGGAAATGAAGAGGAAAGAGCACAGGGTGGGGAAAATGAAGATGATGTTTCTCCTGGTTGTTTCCAGACCCACTACCAATAAGCTGGGTAGCTGAAGCGAGATCACTTGGCCACTCCGATCCATTTCCTAATCTGCCAAAGGTGGTGGGGGCAGAGGCACCACAGAGGTGTCTGTCATAAACCCTCCAGACCCTGGTCTCATGGATCAACCATCGGGTAGATTTCCATTTCACTAGGTGGCTTCGCCTCTGCTTAGACATCCTGCTCCGCACCGGGGTGAGTGATATCAAAAGAAAAGGGAAACACGGAGGCTGCCACTTCTGCCTGAATTCTCTCGCTCTCAGTAAATTAGAGCCAGATGCCCAGTTCCTCATCGCCCCCTCCGCTGACTCCATGGAGTAATTATAATACTTTATGGGCATTAACTCACTGCTTCTCATCACGCCCTGGGAGGGAAGCGCTCAGGATCATTATCCCCCCTTACCCGGGGTGGGGAGTAGCTCATTCAGCTCCACAGCACCTGTCCCCCGAACACATTGGAAGGGGAGTGCCAGGGCCAGCCCCGCACAGGGAAGATGGATGAGCTGGAGTCAGGGTTCTGGGAAAGGAAATGCAGTGGGGCGGGCCAACAGCAGAGGGGTGGGCGAGGTGGGGAGAGGAACTGGCTGAGCTCAACTCCGTGGCACGGGAGGGGAGCAGAAGACCAATGACAAACACCAAACACGGGAACAATGTGGACTTGGAAAGGGGAGAGAACAGGGAGGTCGTTCACCTGGGGAGGCAGTGAGAAGCCGGAGGATGTGGGGATGGGGCCAAGGGGCTGCCAGAGGTCTTCAACAAAGTCCCCGCCAGCCCTCCATTCCTACCCAGAGGCCTCTTCTAGGAAGCTGCTCGATAGCTCCGTTTTACAGGTGCAAAAGGAATCCTTGTGACGCAGTGATTAAAACACTGCTAACCAGAAGGTCAGAAGTTCAAGCCCAGCAGCACCATGGGCCAAAGATGTGACGGTGTGTCCATGAAGGATGCTCTGCCTTGGGAACCCTAAGAGGCAGTTCTACACTGTGATTTGGAAGCAGCTCCTCAACAATGGATGCGATTTGGGTGTTGCTTAGAGTTGAAAAGAACCGTGGAGTTTTAGACCGATACCCTTGTTGTGCAAATGAAATCACTGAAGCCCAGAGAAGGAGGTCAGAGCCCCCAAGGTCACACAGCAAGTGGGTAAAGTGGGTAGCATCACGACCCACCTGTGGGGAGTTCATTTGGCACTCCCCGCCGCTGCTCCGGCTTCAGCTTCCTCCCTGAAAACCTTCCCCTGTGTGGGGTACTGCCACACCTGGGCTGTGATCTTTGCTCAACTACGTGTCATTCCAGGAGCCCTGGTGGCTCAGTCCATCACACACTGGACTGTGAGCCACAACCCCAGCCATCGCACGAGAGAAAGATGAGCCTTCCGCTCCCATAAAGACTTAGAAGGCCAAAGGCACAGGTCTACTCTGTGCAACAAGGTGACTGAGAGTATTTGTCAACTTCATGGCAGTGAGTTTGGCTTTAGAGTTCGGCCACTTTGTTCAGTTAGCCTTCTCTCTCTGGGTGAGCCTGGAAATGGCTAGGGGCCAGTACCACCCTGCATGGTAAGCACCTACGAGGGAGAATCCAGCTAGCGCAGCTGCCCTGGCTTAGCCCCCACCAGAGGTGACCTAGCCTCCAGGAAGGATGTTCGGAAATGAGTGGGGTCAACCTTCTGAGTGAACCTGAGGACAAGCCAGGAGGAGGGGGACAACACCGGGGAACTTCTCCAGGGCCCTGCAGCAAATTCCCACCAACCGAGCAGCCCCTTGCTGTACAAATGACATCGCACAAACTCAGAGAGGGGGGCTTGCATCCCAAGGTCACACAGCAAGTGATAGTTTCTGGAACCGGATCACAAGCTTCCTAACTCATTTCACACTCCCCACCACAACTCCGTCTTCACCTTTCTCCCTCTCCCTTGAATTTCTTCTCATGCTTAGCTGTGGGGGCCACCAGAGCGCCTTGGCTTGGGAGCTGAGGGGGAGCTGTGCATGAACAGGGTCTGACCGCAAGTGATCCCTCTAGCAAGTGTCCCCTCAAAGTCACATGTAAGTCCTTCCATCTCTCACTCCCTGAGTTGACTCACACTGTCCCCCAGTTCCCAGAGGCTCTGGATGTACAACTCAACCTCACCTCCAAACAGCCAGGGATGAAATCCATAAACTCTAGAGCCAGTCTGCCTGCTGCCCAACCCAGTCTGACCACTGACTACCTGTGTAGCCTAGGCAAGTTCCTTAACTGGGCCTCTGATTCTTCGTCCGTAGAATGGGAGTCATGATCCTATTTGCTTCGTAGAATTATCATAAAGTCAAATGGATTAATACATTAAAGACCACTTAGAAAAATGCCTGGCACTCGCTGAGCACAGAGGAACTAGCTGCTCTTGTTTCCTTGTCTCCCCACTGCGTCTGAGTTCATTGAACTGAAAGATAATGCACTCAGACATGGTTTAACCAACGTTTGTTAAGCACCCACTATGGACTGACAGCGCCATCGGGGCAGAGTGGGTTGGGAGCTGGGCTGCTAACCATGAGGTCAGCATTTCGAATCCTCCAGTGGCTCCTTAGGAGGAAGATGAGGCTGTCTGCCCCAGTCATGAGTTACAGCCTCAGAAACCTGATGGGACCATTCCCACCTGTCCCATAGCATCAGTATGAATCAGAATCAACTCGTTGGCAGTGAGTTTGAGCTTATGGATTGACATAGTAGCAGGGACTGAGGACTTTCTCCCTCAGAGCAATTCACACCAACCTTGTAAGGCAGGGTGGACCTGTCCCGATGTGTTTGGAGATGGTGGTAACTCTTTCCACTCACAGACAGTCTCCTCTTTCTCCTTTGCAGTGGCTGATGGTTTCAAACTGCTGACCTTATGGTTAGCAGCCCAAAGCATAACCACCACACCACCAGCACTCTTGGGGTTGAGGTTAAAGGATCCATGTTCTCCCCATGCAGAGGTTCAAATCCAGCAAGAGAAACCTGCAAGTGAACTACCTGTACCTCTTGAGAGCCGGACAATTTCAACTTATGCCAACCCCCTCACATGGCAGACCATAACTGCTCTCCACATGCCTTTCAGGGCTGCTTTTGCAGAGGGTGGGCATTCAGGCATCTCACAGATGCACCTCTGGGTGGACCCACTGGGGAGAGCCAGTTGAGCAAGAGCTGGTTCATAGGTGTCTGTGTATCTCCGCCTGTCCTCAGGCCTCCTGGGGCCACTGGGAGCCTCATCAGGGTGATGGTGTCAGCCTTCCTCTGTGAGTCGCCAGGCCCCCTCCTAAAGGGCATAGGCCCAGGGCCAAGCGCTGAATTGGGGTTGTGGGTACACGCTGAGTCTGAGCCAGCCTTGCAGTCAGAAAGATTAGCTGGAAGCCTAAGAGACCAAAGCAGAAACCAAACCCACCGCCAGCGAGCAGGTTCCAAAGCCCAGCAGCCCTGATGAACAAAGAACTGCTCCATCAAGTTTCCAAGCCTGGAATCTTCATGCCCTCGCCTTTCTCCCCAGGAGTAGGGGCTAGACTTGAACTGCCAGGCTTTGGATTGGCTACCCAGCACTGAAACCGCTGCTTCCCTGTGGTGCCTTAGACTGTCTTACACACCCACCGTCTCTCATTCACATCACTCACAGCTCCAACAAAAATCCACTGCCTTGTCGTCAATTCTGGCCCATGGAGACTCTCAGGGACCAAGCAGGACTGCTCCAGGGGGTGTCTAGACTGTGAGCCCTGGCGGGAGCACACTGCCTCATCTTCCTCCTCAAGAACAACGAGTGGCTTTGAACCACCCCCCTTTCGGCTAGCAGCCCCACGTTTCTGAATCACCTCTGGGCTGCCAGGACTGAGGGCATGTGCAGGGCTGTCTCCGTGACTACACACATCCCTGGGGGCAGAGAACATGTCAGTGCATGTCACCAGGCACCTGTGCTCTGCCTCCCCCAGCACTGCCTGAGTGCCCGCATCTCCTTCACCTGGTCCCTCCCCAAAAACCAAAGAGCCCACCGTCAGGAGTCCTGCCTGTGGGGTGGGCAGGGTAGAACTGCCGCCTGTGGGTTTCTGAGACTATAACCCTTTTCGGGAATAGAAAGCCTCATATTTCTCTCAAGGAGCTGGCATGCAAGCACTCAAAATTTTAAAAATAATAAAAGATGCACAGTAATACACATCGATAACAGCATAGATACATATGTAGGTAAACAGATCATCCCAAGCACTGGGTTTTGGGTGGTCGTGGTAGGTTTTAGAGAGCAGATTAAGCACGCAGCCTGCACATGGTGGAGGACAAACATCAGCTATGATACCAGGAGCTAGATCTGCAAGCCCCGGCACTTCCAGGACTGCTAGCACTGAGAAACGTGTGTTGATTCCAACCCATGGTGGCCCCGGGTTACAGGGTAGGACAGGGCTCCACCCTGATGCAAGCAAGTCCCCAGATCCAGTGGGTTTGAACTGCCCACCTCTCGCTGGGTCGACAGGCACAAAGATACCAAGAAGGACCTCCCACTAGATCCACACCCTGAATGCTCACCTGCTAGGCACCGGGAAAATACAGTTCTATCTCTGAAGCCACCAACCTGTGGTCTTTCTGTTAGGGCAGCACTAGGCACTTAGACACCCACCTTGGGAGGGAGAGAGAGAACTTTCAGGAAAGAAAGATCGCTGGAAAAGGGGCAAACACACACGCCCCGGAGCAGAAGGAACATTCTCCCAGGGACGGTTACTCTCTGTCCAGACCTCACCACACCGCTGCCGATTCTGCAGCGTCCAGTGTCAAATGGTAAGATTAGGGGTGGTTTGTCTCGCTGCCTGCTACCTACATAGAGCCCAAGACTCAGTGCCATGTTGGCAGTGAACCCCAGAAATCTCAAAGATAGGGAGGCCTGCTTAGCCTGGCCCTACCCTCTTGGGGGCCCCAGGCTGGGCCACCTCCAGGCTCACCACCCCAAGGCCGATGGGACGGAGCCCGACCTTCCCTCTCTCGGTGGCTGGGCTCAGTGAGAAAGGCCGTCTCCCCACTCCGGCTGCCCACACCTGCCATACAATACACTAGATGGCAGGCTCTAAATAATTAACAGGAATCATTTTGTAATGCGCTGACCCCTGAACGTTGTACATCACTCATTCTGATACTCCTGCTCTCCCCAGCTCCCTCTCCAAATCTCTCATTCCGACAGCTCGTCCTTCTCACTTGGGCTCCCTCCCACTGGCCCCTGCCTTGCTTCCGAGTGGTCTCACACCCACTGCGTCTTTGGCCTCTGAGACGCCCATGGAATGGGATGCTGGTTGGGAGCCCAGCTCTGGCTCTGGCTGAGACAGGGGATGCGCTGGCCTCCTGGACCCACCCAAAAGCGCTGGCCTGGGGGAAGGCAACTCAGGAGAGCCCTTGACCTCCAAGAAGGAGGCCAGGAACACAGTCGGGTGGCCTCACCCTCAAGGGGCTTGCTCCTTACATGGGCAAGACATTCACACAGGAAATCCCAAGAGGTCTGTACCAGGCCCCCAGTGTTTGATACTTGGCTTGAAATCACTGCCAATGACTCTAGGTTCTTCCCTGGTGTTGGAACCAGTCTACCCGTCAACATCACCTCCTGTGAGCCCATGACCATGTGGGCCATGCTGACAGACTTCAGACTAAGTCCCCAGGCCCATATGCTTGTGGCCCCCCTGGGAGAATAGCACTCACCCCCAAACCCACTGGAGGGAAAGGCAAAGGTTTGGAACACTGCTGCAAGCATCAGACACCAGTGTTTCTGACAGCCTCTAGAGAGTGGAAATGAGGGACAGAAAAGGCAGATGGACAAAGTCACGCCTGTTTCTCACTAATGAAATCTCTTTGTCACATGTGTTACTTTTTATGGCGGGGCAGTGGTAGTTCAGTGGTTGAATTCATACCTTCATTACAAGAGGCTAGGAGTCCTGGTAGTGTCGTGGTTATGAGTTGGGCTGCGATCCCCATAGGCAGCAGTTCAAAACCACCAGCAGCTCCAAGGGAGAAAGACTGAGCTTTCTACTTTCGCAAACAGTTACAGTCTCAGAAACCCACAGGAGGTCGCTGTGAGTCAGCATTGACTCGGTGGCAGCAAGTTTGTCTTTGTTTGGTATATAAGAGACTGGGGTTCCTTTTCTGGACGTGTTTCAATTGAGTTAAAGCTTTCAGTATGCTGTTGACTAGGACTGGCAAGAGGGACAATTATTCTTTTGTCTCCAATAGCAGGGGAAAGCATCTAGTTTCCTACCACTAAGTACTGGGTTATTTGTAAGTAGATGATGTAGTGGTTATGTGTTGGACTGCTAGTCTCAAGGTCAATGGTTTGAAACCACTAAATGTCCACGGGAGAAAGACAAGGCTTTCTACTCCCATAGAGTTGCAGTCTTAGAGCTCCCTGTGACACTCTTACCCTGTCTTACAGCGCCACTGTGAGTTAGCATCAACTCCAGGGCAGTGAGTTTGGTTCGAATCCCAGGCAGGGCACCTGATTGGAAGCCTTCACCCATTTGTCAGCGGAGGGTTTGTTTTCTTGGGTTTTATATTTTATCCATGTTAATGTATACTTATACCTATATTTTAACTATGGCTATCTATATGTGTATCTATATTTTAACCATGTTGAGATCTATCCATGTTGGTGACAATGTCAAAATCTACGTCTACATCTAAGCCTACGCATATGCCTATGTCTATATTTTAACCACATTGAGGAAGTTAGTCTATTAGAGAAAGCTAGGGATTTCCTTTTTAAATAAGAATCAGAGCCTATCCTGACGTCTTCTTAGAGCCCTCTCCAATGTACTACCTCACAATGAGCCCTTACAGTAGCCTGGAAGCTCTAATGGTGCCATATCATTTCCCCATTTTATAAATACTGAAGGTGAGCCTTCTCAAAGGAACACGACAGGTGTGCACAGAAAGGTGAAGGACATAGACTAGTCAGCACAACACAGAGGGAAAAGAAACACATCAGAAGTCTGGCACTTCCCCACTTCAAGCCTGCCTATGAAGCTGCAGAGGTCAAGACAGTGTGATACTGGCAACGTAACAGGCCGATCAGCCAGAGGAACGGAAGAGAGGGTCCAGATGCAGACATATACACATTGTTGATTTTCACAAGAGAAAAAATCCATCAAATGAAGAAAGAATCCCTTTCCAACAAATGGTGCTGGAACAACCAGGCATCCACATACAAAAGAATAAATAGATCTGGATACAGACCTTATTACGCCTTTCACAAAAATTGACTTGAAATGGAAGATAACAGAAGAGACCCTAAGTGGCCTTGGTTTGGTGAAGAATTGATTGTTTCTAATTCAGAATCATTCTATTTTTATTTATTGGTTAATTTTGAGGGAGGGAGATGTTGCCTTCTTTCAACTTATCGATTTTAGGTTAGGTGGGAGTGAACATTTCCGATCACCAGCTTTGTACTCAACAATTTAAACCACCGATCAAACTCCCACTCAATCATCTGTCACCCACTCCTTGATTTCTCTTAGTGAAGAATTTTTAGATACTACCCTGAAAGGGTAGTCCATTAAAGTAAAAACATAATAATAATAATTATATATAAAAAGTTGAATTCCATTTGAGATAGTTAATGTTTATTGTGCCAACCTGGTTGATAAATACATGTGGGGTTAATTGAAGGGCGGAGAGATAAATGGCTCAGTAAGCCTTGCCTTTCTAGTTCTCAGGTCTCTTGCTTTGTGGACCAGGGTGCAGCTGCCTTAACCAGTTGCCTACTTCAGCTGGCAAGGCTCACTTCCTGGCAGACATCCCTGAGGATAAGCTACATGGACTTACCCCGATGCTGAAACAGCCATGTGGAGACCCCTGCCAGCGCTGAGATGCTTACATGTTCACTGATTCGGCTTTCCTCTTGCAGTTGGCGTGTGTTTTGTGAGATGGAAGAGGACTTTGTGGATTGGTGTTGGACATATGGGTTAATGGGTTAATGTTGAACTTGTGGGCTTGGGCAGCACTGGGTTGGGATGTTTTCTTGATGCACACTTAACCTTTATATAAAACTCTCTCTTATACATATGATTTTCTGTGGATTTGTTTCTCTAATGTACCCAAACTAACACACCATTGAAGTTAAAGTCTTCTGTTCTGTAAGAGATGTTGAGAAGAGACTGTAAAGATAGACCACAGACTGGAAGGGAGCATGTGCAGCAAACATAGCTAATAAAAGGGCTGTATCCATGTGATATGAAGAACCCTTGACACTCAACCATACGAAAGCACAGAACCCAGTTCTGAAAGGAGCAGAAGACCTGAGCAGACATTTCAACAAAGAAGATACACAGATGACTGGTGAGACATGCACAGAGGAGGGGAGGGCTGAATAGGGGTGTGCAAGATGACTAAATGATTCTGTATTATCATCTAAGAGTAGACCCATGGAAAGAGGCAGAGAGCTACCCTGAACAAAGAATGGACCTCAATGTGGACTATGGAGTTTGGGTAATGTTGTCGATGGGTGCACTGAAGCCTATGACACCCCATGGGACCCCACAGGACAAAGGAGAGCTGCCCCTTAGGGTTGGTTAGTTTGCTTGTTTGTTTGTTATCTTATCATCTTTACCAAAGCAAATTATCAAGTCTCCCTTCCACAGAGCTGCTGGGTGGGTTTGAACCACCAGCGTTTGAGAAAAGATCATGCTCAGTGGCACCACCAGGGATCTTTCCCAGCAGTAATGAGACATCTGAGTCAGTCCCACAGTCATAATCTGTGGTAATCCGAGTAGCCTAGAGAAACAAATCCATAGATACTCATATATGTATAAGAGAGAGTTTTATATAAAGGGTAATTGTACATTAACAAAACATCCCAACCTAGCCCAAGCCTGTAAGTCAGATATTAGCCTACATGCCTGATACTAATCTATAAAGTCCTCTTCAGACTCACAAAACACATGCAATGATGTTGAACGCAGGTCAATCACAGGCCAATGGGTAGAAAGTCTTTGGATCCAGTGGCATTGTAAGCATCTCAGTACTGAGGTCTCTATGTGACTTCTCCGGCTTCAGAGCTCTGATTGCATCAGGATAGGTCCATCTGGCTTCTCCAGCTCCAGGCACTAGAGTAGTTCCATGTATCTTGTCAGCTTCAATGGCTCCCAGGGAGTGAGTTGAAAGAAAAGATGTCTCCCACCTCCAAGGAGGAAGTACCAGAATTCCCAGAATCCTCAGGAGAAGGCCATGCCCACACAGAGGCCTCATTGGCCAATTGACAGACTAGACTCCACCCCTTTACTCTTAATCCTCTCAAGTCCCAAATTGACACCAGGTGAATCAACTACCACATCAGCCATGCCCCAGGGGATTGCAAGATGTTGACAGGGACACCAGCGGCAGGTGGAGGATATGGGAACCCTCTGTACCGTCAGCTCAGTGTATCTCTAGCTACCACAAATAGTCCGATTCATTTAAAAAGAAAGACTTGAAGCCAATTCATCCAGCTGCTCAAAGCAAAACAAAACTCCCTGCCATCAAGCTCATCCTGAGCACCCACCAAGAGTCTATGCGCTCTGCTCTCTCCTGCACTTTTGACCTATTTCATCATTCAGGGAGAAAGGCATGTGGCCTAGGGAGTGACCCAGGGCAGGAGCTGTTGGCTTGTGGTTACCCACAAAGCAGTGGTGTTTGGAGCTGCCCGCCATGTGGGAAGGGGAGCTGAGCAGCTTGGGCACTCACGTCAGCGTGTCAAAGGCTGGTCCGGCAGCCTGGATGGCCAGCAAGTCACCCCATACTCTGGGTGCCTGGAAATCATGTTTCATTGTTGTTGTGGTTGTTACAAGCTGTGTTTGAGTTGCTCACGGTCACCTACGTCCAACACACTCAAAGGATGCCCCGTCCCAGGTCAGTCCCACAGTCGGGGGCATGTTCCAGTCTGTCATAGGACTCCGGTGCCAGTCCCTCTCCATGGGTGCCCCATACTTATGGTGACCTTATATTTCACCAAACATGAAGACTGTCTTTGAGGAACTGGTCCCTCCTGATGGAAGCCAGGTCGGCAGCCTCTGTCTCCACCCTTGAGGACTCCACAGCCAAATTTCAGAATGGATCACCTGGCCTTTCTTCCTGGTCTGTCTCACTCTGGAAGCATCCCTGAAGTCTGTCCATCAGGGGTGGCCCTGCTGGTATTTGACATACTGATGGCATAGCTCCCAGCACAGCAAGTCATGACAGTGTCACCCACTGCTGACAGACAGTGGTGAGACATAGGTGAGAGCAGGCCACGACCCAGCAGGCCAGGCTGGCGATGCAGGGAATTCAAACCACGTTATTTAATCTAAACTGGTACACGCGGCATGGTCCGGGGCCTGCTGCTGCTGCTGCTGCTGCTGCTGCGGTGCCATCGAGTGGACTCTGACTCATGGCAACCCTGCGCCCAACAGAGTGAAACACCGCCCAGTCCTGCATCATCCTCACCGTTTGTCTCAGCCACTGTGTCCATCCATCTGGTCAAGGACCTTCCTCTTTGGCACTGCCCCTCTACTTCACTAAGCACGATGTCCTTCTCCAGGGACCAGTCTCCCCTGACCACCTGTCCAAAGTACTTGAGATGAAGTCTTGCCATCCTCACTTCGAAGGAGCACTCTGTGCTTCTTCCAAGGCAGCAAGAGAACCCAGAAATCTCTGCTGTGCCTTGAGTGACCAAGGCAGGGCCCGGGACGGCACTCGTCCCTGAGGGCCAAGGCGGATCCTCTCTCTCTTCATGCCACCTTCGGTGCCTGGCACAGACTCTGCCCACAGGATCCTCATTTGTTGGTGGAGCTGGGAACTTCATCTCCTTCCGCATGACTCTTACACAAAGCAGGAAGTCACCTCCCCAATCCCACACCCACCTCCTCCTACCCAGGAAGTTGAGGAGGGGGGAGCGGTCTATAAAACATGAGACTCCTTGGGGTACAACCTAAGTGTGATTATGAACCCCATCCAGTAGTTTTTGAGTAAAACAAACAGGAAAAACAAATTATATTTTTCCCAGTTTGAGTCCAAATAATGCCAGCCCCGGGAGTTGGTAACTCCAGACCCTGGTGAGAGGCTGGGATAATTACACTGACGAGCTTCCCAATGACTGCAGAGAAGTAATGAAGCTGTAAACAACACAACCATCAGCCTTCCTCCTGGGTCCTGGCTGGTTTGGGTGAGGCTCTCAGCTCCGTTTGTGCAGTTCTCCTCCTTGGCAAAAACCGCAGGTGCCCCAAAGTGTGGGTTTCCGTGTTCATGTTGACCCTTATAACCCCTCCCTGTTATCCCTTCCAACTCTCTTCCCCTGGCACCCAGCTGGTCCCTTCTGCCTCTGCCTTTCCTGGAGCACGAGAATGATCACAGCTCTCCATATTTCCACATCACAGAAGGCTCTGTGAGAGGCGTTATTGCCGGAGTGAGGATGAGCGAGGAGCCCGATCTGCTTCCTGGCGCTTCTCACGGGCGTGGAACAACCTGAATGGACGTGCTGAGAGCGTTCACGTGTTGCGGGGAGCATGTGACCATGCCACTGCACAACTGAGAAAGAAAATGGTGGAGGCGGGGGTGGGTCTAAACTTGTCTGTAAGCCGTCACCCAAAATGCCCCAAGATAGTCTTAATAAAGAAAGGAGAGAATAGGACAGGTGGAGAGATGTGGGGACACACTACCCAATACGGGAGCATGAAGCAGGGGCATTCGAGAAATGCCGAGGACTCTGGGGACAGGAAACCAGGAGGCAGACACCAGTCTGGGGAAATCTGGAGAAGGTTTAGGAAGGATGTGATATTTGAGTTGGGCCTTGAAGGGCATGCGCAATCCTGACAAGCAGAGACAGGGTAGCGAGAAGGGTGGGCAAGAGGGAGCGGAGAAGGCGAGGGCATTCGGGGAGGAGATAACAGGAGCCAAGACTGAGAGAAACAACCTTGCTTGCTGAGAGTGAGGAGGACTCGATGCACTTGTTGATGAAGATCACCGATGGCAGCCCTCAGTATGGATGACAACTCAATGTCAGGAAGACCAAGATCCTCACACCTGGGCCAACAGGTAACCATGATTGAAGAAGGGAGGTTGGAGTTGTCAAGGATTGTGTCTTGCTTGGATCCACAATGATGCTCGTGGAAGCAGCTGTCCAGGGCTCAAAGGACAGGTTGCATTAGAGAAATCTGCTGCACAAGACCTCTTATAGAGTATCGAAGGGCAAGGATGTTGCTTCGAAGACTAAGGTGCACCTGATCCATTCTCCATTGCCCCGGATGCATGTGAAGGTTGGACATTGAATAGGGAAGACCGAAGAAGAATCAATGCTTTTGAACTGCGGTGCTGGAGGAGAACACTGAAGGCTCTGTGGACGGCTGAAAGGACAGCCCAGCCTGTCTTAGAAGTACGATCAGAATGCTCTTAGAGTCAAAGATGACGAGAATTCATCTTGCATACTTTGGGCGTGTCATCAGGAGGGACCAGGTCCTGGAGGACATCATGTTTGTTAAAGTGGAGGAACAGCAAAAGAGGGGAAGGCCCTCATGGAGATGGATCGACACAGTGACTGCACAGGAGCAGTTGTGAAGAGGGCACAGGTCCAGGCAGTATTTCTGTTAGGCATAAGGTCGCTATGGGTCAGAACCAGCTTGATGGCATCTAACAACAAGACAATTGAATATTGAGAACACATCCCATCACAGTCCAGATCAAGTCCATCAGTCCGATATTAGACCACATGTCTGATACCAATCTATAAATTCCTCTTCAGACTCATGAAACACAAGCAATGATGCTGAATGCAGGAAGATCACAGGCCAGTGGATGGGAAGTCTTGTGGATCCAGTGGTGTTGTAAGCATCTCAACGCCAGCAGGGGTCTCCATGTGGTTCCTCCAGTTCCCAGGGGATGAAGTCGATCAGCGTCACTCCATATCTCTTCAGTAGAGCATCTCTCAGGGAGTGAGCAGAGAGAGTGTCTCCCACCTCCAAGTAGGAATACTGGAGTTCCCAGAGTCCTCAGGAGAAGGCCATGCCCACACAGAGGCCTCTTAGCTATCACCTGATTAACAGGCTAGACTCCACCCCTTCACTCTTAATCCTCAAATGGACACCAAATTACATAACTACCACAAGGTAGTAGAATGCTCACCTTCCATGCATGAGACCTAACCAAAAGGTCTGAGGTTCGAGTCTACCCATGGGCATCACAGAAGAAAGGCCTGGCCATCTCCTTCTGAAAAGCCAACCACGGGACACCCTCCTTGGATGCACACGGGCCCCCCGGGAGTCGAAGCAGCCTCGAGGAAAATGATCGATCTCAGCATTCCTGTTTCCGCGCACAGCCGGCTGTCGGCTTGCTAGCCATCATTGCCCACGTGGAACAAGGAGCCAGATCTGGCCTGAGCCATGCGTGCCCTAAAGCAGAGCATGTTTTGAAGACGAAGCTAACATTTCTTGCATGACCATGACACTGGCGTGGTGATGGGCATTTGGCATATGCTGTTGCATGGCATCCTACCAGGTTGGGTTTGCTGACACAGATGAAACGGAGTCGCACAATGGTTCACGCTCACTCTACGACCAACAGTGAAGCTAGAATCGGCCCCACCAGGCCCCAGCCCTGTGACCTTGCCACCACCTCACGCTGCTCTGGGCACCTTCTGTGACTGCCTCACACTGAATCTGTCCTTCTGCAGTCTGCACTGGCCAGGAACCAGGACCCAGGCAATGGCCGGAAAGCAGCTTTGCCTTGGGACAATTGCAAGCTGAGTGACCTGGGAGGGCAACATGGCCTAGGTTGGGGGTCCCCCCCAAGAAAAACCAGCTGTGTCCTTAGTTTAAGTTACTTCTTCTCCGCGGTCTTCCTCATGTGTCACGTTAGGGCGAGGGCAGTGATGGATACGGTGCTGTGAGCAGCAGAACCATGTTCCTGAAAATGTCGCTGCAGATGATACCGCCAACAGGCACGATGCTGACGTGGGTGATGCTGGTGCGGGGCGGAGGGCCGAGGTTAGGGCAATGAAGACAGGTGCTTTACCCTGGGTTGCTGCCATCAGTTCACGGCACCCGACTCGCAGTGATCAAGATGGCTCGGCCCACAGGGATTGATTTCTCTGACTGACATCCAGACGCAGATCCCCAGGTCTTTCTTCCTACTCTATCACAGTCAGGAAGCTCCACTGGAACCAGTCCAGCATCACAGCAAAACAGAGCCTCCACTGACGGGCAGGTGGTGGTTGCATATGAGACGCAGCTGGAATGCAGGTTTCGTGCGTACACGGGGAGCATTCTACCGCTGGCCTGCACAGAATGCCCACCGTCCAGACAGCTGGGGACCTTGGTCAAGGGTGCACAGCTGCTTGGAGACAGAGTGGCTATGTCCGTCTGTTTGTTCTGGAAGAAGCTCCCCTCGTCAAGTCCTTGCAGGCCCCAACTTCGTAGATTCCAACCCCAACCATGTGGCTCAAAGCCTGTGCCTCCCCCATAGCTCCCTCCTACCTTGCTAGCAGGAGTGGAGCTCACGTGTCCTTGAAGATGACACACTGACAAGGAGCCATCAGACTTTCAAGTTAAGGTTCATCGTGGCAATAATCCCCTCCCGTCGGCCCGTGCTGACTGGGAGACTGCTACACAGGCAGATATAAATATAGACTTTATTATAGCACATCACAAGGCGGGAGAGTTAATGTGGCTGGCAGAACATTCATTTCCACATTTCTTTACTTTTGCATGTCTTAATTTGCAACTTAATGTGGCATTATCATAATTTTTTGCATTATGTAATGATTAAAGTGAGGCGCATCATATTTATTGATTTATTTGATTTATTTAAAATGTAACCATTGCCCCAGGGCAGGTGCATGTACAAAATACAAATGCAATAGTTAAATTGAATCCGGCAGATAAATTCCCCATTAAGAAAAGACATTTCAGGACTGTCAACACAATGAGGAATGTCTTTGCGAGATCATCAGGAGAGAAGGAATTTTGAGAGGTCACCTCATCCAACCCTCTGCCTCAGGCAGAATTGCTCCTAATTCTCCCAAGACTGAACACCAAGGGAACTTTCCCACAATCCCTAGGGAGAACCAGAGTCTGCCATATCCCCCCCCTCCCCACCTCCAGTTTCGAAGTCCCTACGCAGCCTCTTTGCCCTGAGTCAGGCCATGCTTTTTGTCCCTGGAATCCATGCCCCCAACATCCCTGCCCATTTAGTGCAGTCACTTAATTCTCAAGTAAAGTCCTTTCCGTATTCCAGCTCTCGTTCTAGACCCACCCCCAACTCCGAAAAGACCCATGTTGGGACATCAGGAGACTGTAGAAGGTCAGTTAAAGGGACTGATTTGTAAAAAATATTTTTTAATGGAAGGGGAAAAATTTGGTAAAGAATGAGCATCCCATCCCAAATACCATCACCACCACCTCACAGAGACCTGAACAGGGAAGCCATAGCTCTTACGAGGCACAACGCATTGAGAGGCCTGGACATGGGTCTCAAAAATACCTCTGCTGTCCTGGAAGAGCCTCCCCTTTCAAACCCTCCCAGGATGGAGCTCTGGGGCCAGTAGGTGAACTGAGGTCCAAAGCAGGGCCTTGCAGGCTCCTGGTGAATCCTGCATGGTGAGGACAGCAAAGGCCGCCTCAGCTCCTCCTCCCACCCCGAGATGCACTCATGGTGGCCACAGGAAAGGTGGTTGGCCCTGGGCATGCACGCCCAAAGTGCTTGGGAAGTTGGCCTGGGCTTCCTCCAGGGGGCCAGATCCACGAGGAATAAAGCATTGAGGAGCGTACTGAGGGAGGTCATCCACCAGCACTAACTGCCAGCCTCACAGAGGCTTCACCGTGGCTTCACGATTCCATTGGCAAGGTCTCCTCATCAGAGTTTCTCACAGTGGTTCTCAACCTGTGGGTCGAGACCCCTTTGGGAGTTGAATGGCCCTTTCACTGGGGTCTCCCGATTCATAACAGTAGCAAAATGACAGTGATGAAGGAGCAACAAAAATAATGTTATGGTTTGGGGGTGGGGGGATCACCACAACATGAGGAACTGTCTTAAAGAGTCGCAGCATCAGGAAGGTTGAGAACCACTGCTCTAGATTAGTTGTGTTGTTAAGTACTGTCCAAAGTAGGTTCCAACTCATAGTGACCCCACGAACAAGGGAATAAAACACTCCCCAGTCCTGTGCCATCTTCACAATTGTTGTCATGTTTGTTATGTTGTCATGTTATGTTATGTTGTCATGTTTGTTATGTTATGATATTTGTTATGTTATGTTATGATGTTTGCTATGTTATGATGTATGTAATTTATGTTGTGATGTTATGTTATGTTGTGATGTTACGTTATATTATGTTGTGATGTTTGTTATGTTATATTATATTTGTTATGTTGTGTTTTCTTATGTTGTGTTGTGTTGTGTTGTGTTGTGTTGTTATGTTGCAGCCACTGTGTTGACCCATCTTGCCGAGGGTCTTCTTCAGCTCCCCTCTGCTTCACCAAACAGGATCTTCTCTTGCAGAAGCTGGTCTCTCCTGATAGATCACAGACCCAACGGACCCGAGACCACGTCTCTCTACCCTCGCAGCACTTTGTGCACATCCTGGCCGCTCTTCTTCTGCAGCAGGTGAATGCATTCTTCTGGTCGTCCGTGGCGCTTTCAGTATCCTTCCCCTCAGGTGCACCGTTCTCATGCCGTGCCTTATTTATGACCCGACTTTCACATGCATGTGAGGCCATTGGAAAATGCCATGACCTGGGCCAGGCACGCCAACACTTTAAAGAGGTCTTGGACCGCGGATGCATCCAATGTGAGATGTCGTTTGATTTCCCGCCGGCTGCTTTTGTGAGCATTGTCTGTGTATCCAAGCAAAATGAAATCCTTGACAACTTCAATCTTTTCTCATCTTCTCGCGAGACTGCCCCTTGGGCCAGTGGTGAGGGCTTCGGGTTTTCCTTAACTGAGTTGCAACCCATGCCGAAGGCTGCAGTTGACATCCACTCTGAAGGAGACGAGCGGGAAGACATGATCATTTGAGTTCCTTTAAAGGACCTCCTTCCCCCATCCCCTTTCCCTCCCCCCTTCTCTTTCCTTCCTCCCTCCTTCCTCCCTCTGTCCAGCCCTCCCACACTGATGGAGGGCACTCTGAAAAGCATGCCCTTGTACATCCTAGGGGTGTCGCGAGGAATGGGCCTCTCAAGCACATGCCCTCGTGGTTCTGTCAGTCCAGAGAAGGATTCAGAAATGGAACCAAGTCCTCAATTAATTATGTGCTGAGAGTGGTGAGGTCACCTAGTGGCCAGAGGACATATTCAGGCAGGAGTGCCCAGATTGGGAAACAGCTCCTAGAGCCGGTTCTCCCAGGTCTGGAAGTCAGGGTAGACAATTGTTCTCAAAGACTCTTGGAAAGACCCTCCCCTTCCTTCCCAGGCACATGAGATCTGAAGCAAGGGGCCTTACAGAATGAGAAAGAAAGAGGGACAGAAAGGAGCCGTGCTGGGAAGTAACAACTGGCAATGCACAGGCTCAAGAAGAGCATGGAAGGAGGAGCCTTGCGCAGATTGGTGGGGGGAGAAGGGGGGAAGTGGGTTGGCAATATTCCTGGAGAGGGGGACAGGGGTTGAGCTCTTGGAGGCAGGACAAGCAGAATGAGGCTGGCAGGGTTCCAGTCCTCTCACGTCCTTGGGACATGTTCTCAGGAGAGACTAGAGCCCGGAAAGGGGCCTCATACCTGGTCAAATAGCGGGTCAGCAAAATGAAAGTGGCACAGGGCCAGGCAATGCCTCGTTCTGTTGTGTGGGGGGTCATTACAGTCCGAGCCAACTTCCCAGTGCCTAACAAGAACAGTAAGGCTACAAGCAGCATGGGGAAATCCGGCCAGGTGAGAGGATAGGCCGGGAGATTGGAGGGAAAATGAAAAAGCGGTGCAAGACCTCCCCAGTGAGGTTGGCAGGGGCCGGCCGGCCAAGCGGAACCCTGCAGGTCATGTCAGTGTTCTGGGGTGAGAGACCACAGCATTTTAATGCAGGGTGTGCTCTGATGGGGTTGGCTGGTTGAAAACTATCTGGGCCGCTCCTGAAGACTAGGTTGTAGGGAGAGAAGAGTAGACCTGGGAGATGCATCAGGGGGCAACTACAAGGATCCGGGCGCAGAAGGACGGTGGCCTAGACTGACGGAGTCCAGAGTCAGAGAGAAGTGGAGAGATTTGAGGGCTCAGAGAGTGACCCTGCAGGTCAGGCTGAAGCCCCAAGCCGACATCTACAGGATGAAATCAAATAAGTGGACAGACACATACGGGAAATCGTGCCGTTTGGGTCTTTAATGTCAGTTGCACAGGTGCGGACCAGGCAGGACAGAATGTAGTACGTGGAAAAGTTCAGAGGGGTGGTGGAGATTTTCAGTTCACCGCAAACAAGACTATGAATTAACAATGCCTTACAACGGCAAAAAAAATTTAATCTTTATGTGGTATTAATAAAGATGCCACTTCCATACCAAGAAAGGTGAAGGTCTCCGTCTGCTGTGGGGCAGGCCGACCACACCTGCTCCAGCAGCCCCTTCTTCCCGCCTTATAAGGAGGACGGAAGCTGGAGCGCACGCAGGCAGCACTGGGAAGTCACCGCTATCGGTGCGGCATGGTGGAGTGAAAGACACGCTGAGGGTCCGTCCGTGTGCACTCGGCTGATGGCTTTTCACGGGGCACATCACGGTGCCCCTGCAGCATCCTGGGACCTGCTGGCGCACAAACAGATGGCGTGGCATGGGTTGCTTTCTCTACGCCTGTGGCTGAGACCGGAGCCCTTTCTCCCACCTTCCAGTTCTCCCCGTCCACCGAGCCGCCCTCTAATGGGGTAGAACTCGTTGGCTGCTTTCCTTGATCAGATATCTCCAACTTCCTTCCGACTTTCTGACGTACTGGGCGGAAATACCTGACTAGAGGAACGAGAAGTTGGTTCCACGTCATTGTGGCGACTGACAGGCTCCCTCTCCTAATGAATTTCCATTGCAGATGTTTAATGAAGGTCTCAGGAAACCAGGGAGTCAGTGATGGGGCTGCAGCCTCCCCACCCAAGGCTCAAAGGAAAAAGGGCATTGCTTCCCCGCTGAACATTCTGACACCAACCACATTGGCTATGGGTTCTGACCCACGGCGACCTTAGGTATAACAGGAGAAAGCAGTGCGAGCCCAGAGACTCTTCTGGATGGCTGGTACATTCGAGTCCCATCGACCCCTCTTGTTTCCTTCATCCCGTTCTCTGGGCTCCCTGACACCTGAGCACTGAAGACCGCCTTCCTTCTCCACAAATCCGGCAAATGTTCATGGGTTTTCTTTTTGGTTCAATCATCTTTCTCGGTTTTGATCGGTTGGTTGGTTGGCTTGTTTCCTGCACCCGAGTGAAGGTTTGCAGAGGAAATCAGGTTTCCATTCCTTGGATCATACACATTTTGCTTCGTGCCACTGATTGCAGACCCCACAATGGGACAGTCCACATGCCAGCTTCCCCCTCGCCCCTTCCTTCCCCATTTCACTCAGGTCCTTTCCCCTCCATCCCACCAGCTGAGCTTGCTCTCTGGGCACATGGTGCCCTTTCGATCCTGAAAGGTTGCTTTTTCTAAGGAGCATGCCCCTCTCTGGTGTGATTGTCACCTCACAGCCTGTCTATTGTTTGGCTGAAAGGTGAGCCAGTGGGGTGAATTCAGTTCGAGGCTTGGAGGGTGATGAGGGATCAGAGTATTGGGGATTCCAGGAGTCTCCATGCAATCAGTGCACCCAGATTGGGGTGTGTGTGTGTGTGTGTGTGTGTGTGTGTGTGTGTGTTGAGTTTTGTTCCACAATTTTTGCCTACTCTATCCAGAACTTCTATTGTGGTCCCTTGTAGAGGTAGCCAGGCATCATTAGTCCAGTGGTTCTTAACCTTCCTAATGCCGTGATCCATTCATATAGTTCCTCATGTTGGGGTGACCCCCCAAAAAACATAGAATCATTTTCATTGCTACTTCATCGCTGTCATTTTGCTACTGATGAATCGGGTGACCCCTGTGAAAGGGTCATTCGACTCCCCCAAAGGGGCCATGGTCCACAGGTTGAGAACCCCTGCTGTAGTCCTTCGAACTGATTATTTCCATGTGCCCTACTCCAGATGGGGAGAAGCCAATCTTTGCATCATAGATGGTCACTCACAAGGTGTTAAGACCCCTGTCACTTGATTAGACCCCTGGTGCTTGATTTCCAAGGCGGGACGTGGAATATTTACTTTGTGAATGATATTGTGTCCACTGACCTCGGTGTCCTGGGACAAGGGTTCTGAGTCCCTAGTCCCAGCGATTCATTTCCTCAAGGTGTGGGGTGATGGCTAAGAAGTTCTCAGAGTCTTGCCCCTTGGGTTTAACTCAATCCTGAGTATTTTTGAAGCACGTGTAGATGCCTGTGTAGAGCGTCTCTGTCAAACCTATATGAGAGGGCCTTGGAAAAGTTCGTGGATAATTACCATGATCTTTCAGTTCCCTGTTTTCATGAGTTTCTGGGCCCCCTCGTGTACTAGTTCACGTACATAGTCTCCCTCATCTTCCCACATCTGTTCAGCTCGTATGTCTATCTATGCATCCATTGAGAGTGCTGCTATTACTGTTGTTGCTGTGGGAGTATCACTGCATGTGCATGCGACATTGTAACCGTCTATGGTACTGCTGCTCTACATTGTAACCGTCTTTGATACTGCTACTCTACATTGTAACCGTCTATGATACTGCTGCTCTACATTGTAACCGTCTATGATACTGCTGCTCTACATTGTAACTGTCTATGATACTGCTGCTCTACATGCACCCTTAACGCTTGTGCTCTTCCCGGTGTCTTCCTCTGCCTTATGCACTTGGGGCTGACCTCCCCCACCTTTATTGGACACTGCCTCCCCATTCACACAAGCTGCTCCCATTTCTGAAGACCCTAGATCTACATGTCCCTGTACCCCAGGCATAAAGTAGAACTTAAAAGGAGAATAAAAAGGCCTTCTCACACCTGAGTGGTGAGAGCTCAATCACTTTTGGAAACGGGCACGCCCACTAAAGCTGAGCATAGTCTTGTCCTGTGGCCCAACAATTCCTGGTGCCTAAACCCCATGGACCCACGTAGCCGGGCTCACCAAAAGACACCTACTAGAATATTCATAGCAGCACCCTTTGTAATGGCTAAAACCAGAAGTCACCCAAATACCCATCCGCAGTAGAGTGGATAAATAAATAAAATGTGGTGTGTTCCCACAGTGGATGGTTGGGTAGCAATGAGAATGAATAATCTACAACCACACATAACAATGTGGATGAATTTCACCAACAAAATGCTGAGCAAAAGAAACCAGACACAAAAAGAGTGCATTCCATAGGCTTCTATTTATATCAAGTCCAAACCCAAGCAAAACTAATCTCTGCTTGGGAGTCAGGACGATGGTTGCCCTGGGGGGCTGGCAGAGGCTGAAAGGGGGCACCTACAAGGGGGTGACATGCTGCTTCTTGAACTGGACACTGATCACATGGGTGTGTTCCTTTTGTTGAATGTCAGTGCGCTACCTATCTGCGATATTTCCACATGCATCTTACATTATTTAAAGGTCTAATAAAGAAAAAAGCAATGAAAGCCAAGTTCAAAAAGAAACAAAGTTATAAATGCTAGAGAGACTGCAGAGATACTGTAATTATTTGCAACCACTATGGGAATCAGTATGGCACTCTCAGTAGAAATTCCCTACGATCCAGCAATCCCTCTGATAGGTTTAGATCCTGGAGAAGTAGGAGCCCTAACCTGGAAAGGCATATGCACACCATGTTCATCTCAGCACTGTTCCCAGTGGCAAGATGGGCACAACGGAAGTGCCCATCAGTAGAAGAATGGACAAAGCACATTTGGTACATACGCCCCGTGGGATCCTGCATGGGAGACACAGAATGCTAAAAACAGAGACAAAAGCACCAAACCCTCATGGCATGGAAGGACTCGGGGGCATTGTGCTGAGTGAAAGGTAGTCAGTCACAAAAAGACAGGATTATAGGAGAACACTGTTATGGGGACACGGGGGGAACCAAGTTAAAGACTTTCATCCCTCGGGGAAGAGACTTTGAAGGACAAGGGAGGGAAGAGAACACGATGAGCTAGGCTGCTAGCAGGTGTTAACTCGGATCAAGTGGAAGAGGGAGAGGTGAAATCAGGAAGCCAGGGGGTGTTAAAGTATCGGTGCATGGGGGAGGGGGAAGGGGATAGGTTGGTGATCTGAAATGTGAGCCCCCACCTAATTGTCAATGTTCAAAATCAGAAATCAATAAAAATAATTCTGACCTAGAAGCCCCTACTTCTCTGGGCAGCTCGGACACTCCTGTAGTCAGCTGACATGGAATTGGCAAATCTCACACCAAAAAAAGGAGCAAGATGCTGCCCGGCCCTCCTCCATCCCTACAGTTGGTTTCTAATCAGCTCCTTGTGATTGTAGGGGTTTCACTGTCTGATCGCCAGGCCTTTCTTCCTAGTGCATCTGATTCTGGTAGACGCACTCCACTGAGACCTGCTGAGCATCCAAACAACAGTGAAGCCTTTACTGATGGATAGGCAGTGAGCGGACCACACATCAGTTCCAAGCCTCCCACATTGGAAGGTGAGAATTCTGTCTCTGAACCACCACTCAGCCCAGACGAGACCGCTCCAGAGTTCGTGTGTGACCCTGATTCTACTCCAACTTATAGTGACCCAGTGGGACAAACCGGATCTCTCCAGAGGGTCTCCTCGGCTGGAAGTCAATCCCTGGGTCTTTTATGAAGAAGCTGAGGGAGTCAAACCATGCACCTTTCTGTCAGCGACTAAGTGCTCAACCACTGCACCACCAGGGCTCCTTAGGCAAGACACAGACATGCCCATAGGATCAGTCAATGAAATAGGCTGTCACCAAAGAGGAGGCCAGGGAGAGCAAATAAAAGTTACCTCCAACCGGCAGAGAGGGACATTAACTGACCCGGGTATAGGGGGCCAAAAGGCACCTTCCTGAAAGAGGAAGCCATTGAGATCTTGTTCTAAGAACCCTGTGACACACAAGATCCCAGGAAGATGAGGCTGACATCAGCAGCAGGTTTGCAAACTGTCATCCCATGCTAGGCTAGGCTGGGCTGGGCATGAAAGCAGAATCCCACCAGGGTAGAGACAGGCTGGAGAAGAGGAGGGGATCTGGAAGAGTAAGGGGTGAAGCCAATCCAGCTGCTACAGGGGCTACAGAAGCAGATGATCGCCAGGCTGGCCTCACCAGGAGGCCCTGCTGCACCAGGAGCTGGATGACTGGCAGGAAGAGAGGGTCTGATGGAGGAAGGAGTCCCTGGAGTGTCAGGTGGGGTGGAGGAGGAGGAGCGGGAGGGGAGGAGGCAGCAGTATCCTGCAGCCGGGGTTAGATTAAGGGGGGTCTTCTCTTCTACATCGCAGTCGGTCTTCATCCCATGGGTAGTCTTAGGGGAAGGATGCATAAGTGGTCAGCTGAGGAAAAGGAGGCTTGGTCCACGCCTTGGCCAGAAGCCCTGCTCACCCAGCCTTGATGATGTGGAGAAAGTAGATTCTGCTGAGTACGAGGTCCTGTGCAGCGGCTGCATTTTTGAAGGCTTGTCCGGTCATCCTTCAATCACTATAACCAAGAATTTGTCACAGCATCTCAGACTGCGCACGTTGGAAGGGCCTGAGAGTCACTCACGCAGCACCCCACAGCTCAGGCACGCCACTCATGAAGGGGCCACGCCCTGAGTCTATTTGAATCCACTTGATGTGATTTTCAAAAGGTCCCGTTGGGGCTAGTGTTGGGGTGCTGAGGAAAGAGCTTGTGAAGTGCAACCCATGGACAACCCAACGGCACACTGCCCCGGCCTGCCTCTCCTCACAGCCTCACTGTGGTCGTTCTGTGAGAGCCCATTGTGGCAGTCACCGTGCCACACCATCTGGTCAAGGGCCTTCCTCTGGTCTGCTGCCCTCTGCTTTATCAAGCAGGATGTCCTTCTCCCAGGACCGGACTCTCCTAACAGCACCTCCAAAGCACCGGAGGTAAAATCTCGCCATCCTTGCCTCTAAGGAGCAGGCTGGCAGTACGTCTTCAAAAACAAATCGGTTTGCCCTCTTGGTAGTCCACGGCACCTTCCATATTCTCCTCCAGCACCACGATTCCAGTGATCGAGTCTTCTTCGGTGTCCCTTATTCAATGTCCAACGTTCCCATGCAGGCGAAGCCATTGAAAATACCTCCACTTGGGTCATGCTCACCTTCATCCTCAAAGTCATCGCCTTGCTTTTCAACACTGGAAAGAGGCCTTGTGCAGCAGATTGACCCAGTGTCATGGGTCATCTGATCTGACTGCAGCTTCCCTGAGCATTGATTGTGGATCAAAACAAGATGGAATTGTCCCTTTGGGATTTCCAAGACTGTCAATCTTTCAGGAGCAGAAAGCTTCATCTTCCTTTCAAGGAGCAGCTAGTGGGTTTGAACCGCCAAGCTTGGCGTTAGCAGCCCAACTCATCACTCATGACACCGCCAGGGCTCCTGGAGAGTGTGTCCAGGCTGGCTAACTAAGAGCAGGATAAACTTAATCACAAGACCACCAACCGGAGTCCTGGGCCTGCAGGAGACACAGTTCGGTCTTGGCAAGATTCTAAAGGGCATCCCTTCTGTCTGGCATCATGGGCATAGCTGTGGAGTGGGCTGTGAGGATCCCTTTCCTCCTGGTGACACACAAAGGCATGTCAACAGGTCACTCTTTCTGCCCACTGTCTTGTGTGAGCTGTCCTCTCTCACCCACCCCATCTGCCATCCCATCCTGACCCATCCAGCTCCAAGCCACAGAGATGCCCAGCCCTCAGAGCTGGTCGGCTGGGACTAGGAGGGAGAGAATTGCATGTGGAAACAGAGAAGTCAGATTGAAGCCCTCAGGCTTCAAGCTTGCTCTCCTTTGTCAGAGCAGATGGGGTCAGGGCTGCCTCGGGGAAAGCCCAGATTAAGCCGGGGCCACTAGCAGCAGGGGCTGGAAGGGGGAGGGGGAGGGGAGAGGGCAGGGAGGTGCCAGGAGGCAGGAGCAGGGACAATGGTCAGAATTGGAGGGTGGGGTGAGAATCAGGGCTGACATGCACTCTCCCTCCTGCTTTCCCTTGACCAACCAGCCTTGCTTCTCTCTCTCTCTCTCTCTCTCTCTCTCTCTCTCTCTCTCTCTCTCTCTCTCTCTCTCTCTCTCTCACACACACACACACACACACACACACACACAGGCACATGAACCAACAAGCACAGCAAACACACTGAGTCAATTGTATTCCAGGTGGTTCGACCACTAACTAGCTGCAAAACGGTTCCAGACTGAGTCATGCTCTGTCCCCCATGCTTTCCCAATGTATATATATTAAGGAACCCAGGTGGCATAGTGGGTTACAAATTAGGCTGTTAACTTCAAGATCAGAAGTTCGAACCCACCAATCTCTCCAAAGCATAAATATGAGGCTCTCATCTACTGTCAAGATTTACAACCTCAGAAATCCCCCTGAGCAGTTCTACCCTGCTCCGAAGGGTTGCTATGAGTTAGCATCAACTAGACAGTCGTGGGTCGGGTGGGCTTTAATCTATATATTGAAATCCTAACCCCTATCCCTATAGATGAGGGCCCTGTGGTGTTGGGGATCAGGAGCTGGGCTGTTACTTGCAGGGTGAGCAGTTCAATACCACCAGCTGCTTAGAGGGAGACAGATGAGGCTTTTATAAAGAGATCAGACTCGGCACGAATGGAGGGAAAGGTAGCTGCCACGGGGAGATCTCAAAGTAACAGAATCTGAAAGAAAGGACCATCTTCCCCAGCACAGATAGAGAACACCTTCCCCCACAGCGGGAACTCTGAATGCAGGCTTCTAGCCTCCTAAACGGCGAGACAATCCATTTCTAGTCATTCTGATCCAGAAGCTCTAAGAATCCAAGAAAATAACTTCAGGTGTCTCACTTCAGACCAGTTTCCTCATCTGTCAGCATTATCCCCAAGGTCCTTCCGAGCCCAGCGGCCCCTCAGCACCTCCGTGGCTGCCATCCCAGTCAAGGCCCAGCCCCCTCTTGCCTCCATTACAGCAAGGGACTTCTGACAGGCCTCCTTGCCTCCCCACGTGGCTTCCTGCACTCCACTCACTCACCACCTGATGGACTCTTGTCAACTTCAGTCTCATCATGGCCACCTCTGAGTCCTACAACGGCCCCACCACACACAGAGGCAAAGCCGGAGTCCTTGCCAAAGCCCACGAGCCTTACATGCTGAATCCTACTCCCACCCCGCTCATCCACTTTCTGACCATCTCCTGCCCACTGTCCCCACCCCAATGATCGACCTGCTCCAGCCACAGGGTCTCCTTGCCATACCCCCAAACCTGCCAGGCGGGCGTCCACTGGGGTGCTTTTACACATGCCAGATGCTCTCCCCACAGTATCCAGATAGCTGCTTCTCCACTCGGTTCACATCTCTGCTCCACGGTCATCTTCAGGGGAGCCTTCTCCGATCACCCTATTTAAAGCCCCAGCCCCTTTCCCTCTCCACCCCTTTCCTGATGGATTTTTCTTGGCAGGACACCTCATACCCATTGAGTCGATGCCTACCCACAGCGACCCTATAGGACAAGGCAGAACTGCCCCTGTTGGTTTCTGAGACTCTAACAATTCTCCTAAGGAGTGGCTGGTGGTTTTGAACTGCTGATCTTGCAGATCGTCCAACTTGCCACCACTGTGCCATCAGGGCTCTTGGCATAGGTGTCGTCATACATCCCCGGTGCACAAGCTAGTTCCTTTATGGTGTGCTCCCATACCCAACCAGCAGAGAAGGTCTATAAGGCCAAGCTATCAGTGTGCTTGGTTCTGGACGCCATCTCCCATAGCCAGAACAGAGCCTCGTGCGTGTAAGGTGCTCCTGAAGCACTGCTGAATGTTGGATAGCGAGTGGTGGGCAGGCAAATGACCAGCAGTGTGACAAATAATCAGGAAAAAAGCCTCCTCCGGTGCCAATGGCCTGTTCTTCTGTCCGCCCGGGACCTGCCACAGAATCACTAGGACTCCATGTCCATCTCTTCACCAACCAAACCCTCCACCAGCGCCGCTTGACTACCCAAAGTCCTGTCTGTCCAGCCAGAAGTAGGCTGGTTCTGAAAGGACGGGAAGGGAGCCATGCACTGGCTGACCCTCTCACCGTGGCGACACCACCCGAGCCTTCAGTCAGTGTGGAGAGGAGTCCACACCAGGCAACATAGACCTGGGAAACCCCCTCACTGCGGGCGGCGAGGAAGAACTGATCTGGGCCTTGCCGCCTTCCTGTAGTGGCTCCAGGCTCCAGGTCTGCCAGAACCCGCGCATTCCCCATGGGCAACCTCCGATGGCCTGTGGCCCCCGCTCTGTGTGCCCTGCTCCTCCTTGAAGTGGGCACTGTATCTATCCTTTGTTGGGCAAGCCTCCCCCAGGAAGCCCAAGATATTGTTTCCCAGTACAATTCACTGGCGTCCATTGTTTCCACACCAGAGCCCGTTAAACAAAGGGCAGGGTGATTGTGATCTCCCTCCAGATGGCAGCCAGCAGCCGCCCCGGGGAATCAGATTTCTCAGTCTGACCCTCCTGCAGCACCTAGGAATCATTTCACCGACCACTCGGGCTCCCCGGGTCAACTCAAGGTAGCTTCTGCCCTCTGAGAAGTCCTCCCTGGAGAGGGGGGAGCCCTGGAGGGGAGGAAAGAGAATGGCCTCCGACTCAGGAGACCTGGTGGCACACTGGGTTGACTGCGGGGCTACTGAGCACAAGTGTGGTTGTTGGGGCCCACCAGCCACTCTGCAGGAGAAAGACGGGGCAGCCGGGGTCGGTCAGGAAGCACAGCCTGGGAAACCCTGTGCGGTTAGGTCACACTGAACCCTACCCAAGAGCAGAGAGTCTGCGGTTTCAGGGCCTCATTCGGCACTCTTGTGGGTGGATGGCCGAGGCCTCGCAGATGCTTTCTCTCTGGAGTCTCTCCACTGGTTAAAGCAAATAGTAATGGACGCCTGCTTCCAGAAGGCTGCTCTCTGTTCTTTGTGATAATAAACTAATAGGCTAACCCCATCCTCTTCCCGAAGCCATCGCATGAAGGGAAGAGGGACGGTGAGACAGGCAACTTGTCATCTCAGGTGTAAAGCACCTCGGATTGAGAGCCTTCACGACATCAACTCGTCTCCCGGACACTACACAGTAAGTTAGGAGATGCGGGGTTGGTCTCTGTGACATATTTATGGAACACTGCTCAACACGGTGGGAGAAAGAGGAGGCTTTCAGTTCCTGAGGAGATTTTGTCCCTGAAACCTTATCTATATGACACTGTGCGTCGGAATCAACTCAGTGACAGTGAGTAGGGAGTCAACAAAAAGCGGGGCGATCATTTTACAAAGTAAAAGAAGGTATTGTGTTCCAAACAGCGTCATCCAGGGTCTCCTAGCCACCAAAGAGCCTTACTTAAAGATAGAGTGCAAGCCTGACAGGAAATGTCTGAGTCCCCTCCCTCCTGACAAGGGAGACAGCAGCAAGGGTCACCTTTACCACGTTGTGCCTCTTCCCTCCTTGAGTTTTTCTTCCGCCGGCCTCTCTCCAGAGTTAAAGAGCTCAAGGTTAAGTTGAACAGACATTTGTTGGGTGCCTGCAATTTCTCCGGGGCTCAGACATGGTAGCAACAGTGAGGATGGCACAGCCAGTGTTGCATTCTGTTGGGCATGGCGCTGCTATGAGTTGGCACCGACTCTAAAGCACCTAACAATGCCGGCTATGTGTCTCGTGCTGTGCTGAATGGGAAGTGGTGGAAAGGAGTGATTTTCCTCAAGAGTAGGCCGACAAGAGCTATTTCTCAGCAAGAGCTGATATAAGGACGGCACCGCTGCACGCGAGGACAGAGAGGTTCCTGGGAATCCTCCTGGAAAGCACCCATCGGCACCCTCCTTGGGGACTTTGCCTCTCTGCATAGGGCTGAGTGTTAGGAAGCCTAGATTTTAGTCCCAACTCTGCTACTTATGAACTCAGTCGCCCAGAGCAAGTTGTTAACTACACTGGGACTCTGCTGCCTTTTCACCCAAGAAAGGAGTTTCATCTTCATCGCCACACATGGTCCTGAACACCTAGCAACACATTGGGCTTGAGAGCAGATGAGTGGATGCTGAAAACACCAAGAGCAGATGAGTGGAAACTGAAAACATCGCACGTATCTTGATGCATTCTCCATATGAGTCATTGGACTCGCTGAAGGGGAGCGCCAGGGGCGGAGTGTAATGGGTTACACATTAAGTCAAAAGGTCAGTAGTAGTTCAAACCCACCAGCCACTCTTCAGGAAAAATACGAGGTTTTCTGCTCCTACACACACACAAAAAAAAAAGTCCACAAGAAACAGTTCTACTCTATCTCATAGGCCCACTGTGAATCAGAATTAACTCAGTGGCTGTAACTTTGGTTTGGGGTTTGAGTTCTCACTGAATCCTGACAACAATCCTATGCAACCCTATGGTCAGCCTTGTTTTCGTAAGCAGAGGAAAGAGAAGCACAGAGAAGCTGTGTCACTTGCCCAAGATCACATAGCTAAGTAAATGGAGAGGCTGGGATTGGAACTCAGATATCTGGACACCAGTGACTGTGGTCCGTGTTCTGATGTAGTATGGGAGATGTGATAGGTAGGAATATTGTGCCAACCTGGCCAATAAACACAAGTGGAGTTAATAAGGTTGCAGTTTAATTGAAGGGCAAAGAGTTAATGGCTCCGAGAGCCTCACCTTTCCATCTCTTGATCTCTGATGATCGGACCAGTGTACAGCTACCTTAGCTAATTCTCTGCCTCAACTTGCGAGCTACACTACCTGTGGGACACCCATCCCGTTGACTGCATCGCTATAGTTTGAGATTCCTTTAAGACCTGCTTAGCCATACTGCTGGTGTATACATCACTTGAGCTGGGGACTGTCGGACCCTGTCATCTGGCTGATTGTTGGTGACCTGCCCTGCTGTTTGCTGCCTGTGGCCGCATTGCTCAGCTGTCTGCCCCCTTGACTTGCGCCCAGCAGTCCTCGTGAGTTGAAGGACTGCCAGTGTATTAACTGTTTCATGGAAATGAGTTGAACTGAGCCATTTGTACTGCTCTCTGGACTAATTAGCTGTTTATTTCTTATGATATGTATATATATATATATATATATATAAGTGTCCTGGCTTTGTTTCTCTAGAGAACCCTGCCTAACACAGGAGGCATGAAGAGTTGAAAGCTGGGAAGTCCCACCCAAGCATGAAGCATCATTCATATAGAAAAACCTTCAAGCCGGAGGAGGTCTCCAAGGCCTTCAGCGACAACAGATTTTTTGCTCCTATTGTTCTCTTGTTAGGCGGAGAGGTCAGTTGACAGCCTGCTCCAGTGACAGGTCCCCCAGGAAGCTCTGGCAGGTGGCCTTCACTGGACCTTCAGAAAACACGACACTCTAGGTTTTCCTATGATTCTTTCTCTACCCTTCACTTCTCAGGAAGCCAGGGACCTGCGATGACATCTCAGGTCCACGCCCTGAAGCCAGGGACCATTCCTGGGTCTTCATATCCTCTCCCTCCCTCCCTCTCATCTCTGATCTGACTTGCCTTCTTAGAGAAAGGGAATCCTTTGCACCCATAGCCTGAGGTATGAGGTGGGAGAGAATTTGCAAAGATGATCAAAGCAGGGGTGCATTCTAATTAGCTGATGCTCTCCAAAGCTCAGAACTAATAATTACACATGGCAGGTCAGTTGCCTTAAAGGCATGCAAAGGTCTAATGTTACTAAAGAAATAGTGCAAAGCACATTCTGGACCACTTGACAGTCTATCTGTTTCAAAGAAACAAAAAGATGAAATCACCCAACACTGACTACTTTCCTAGACACGGGTAAAGTCTTCGCTCCCCTTTCCATCCCTGATTTGCTGCTCCTCAGGCCAAATCCAACCCCAGGAACTTTCCGGACGCAGCAGGCTATAATGAGTCCGAGTGAACTTAATGAGCTTGTCATTATTCATCTCTGCCGCAACCAATGAGAGAAGCACTGCATGGTGAAAATTTTACACCCACATTCACGTACACTAACGAAAGAATAATAAATATGTCTTGACTCAGGTGTTGACAAGGTCAATCAATCAACAGAGCACAACCCTTCCTAAAAGGATCCAACAGGAACAAGACAGGGACCAGGGGATGGCTTCCCCATGCCCAAAAAGTGGGATGCAATTGGAAAGGTTCCATGTTCCTGGGCTCAGCATCTCCAGCCCTCATTTATCATCATCTTCATATATTCTTAGATAAGGAGTAATACAGATCACCCCAGCCAATTAATCAATCTGTAATTAGGAACTGACACGAACATTTACTACCATCAGGCATAATTTATATGATTACAGATGATTAAATAAAATGTAATTGAGTGAACAGGCAATTTGTTAAGCACATCTAGACACAGCCATATCACCTAGGGCGGGAAATACCCGGACTCTCCTCCCACGCTGCTCAGGAAGCTGAGGCCATGGAGCGGGGCCTTGGGGTGGTCAAAGCGAGGAGAGAAGGAGATGCAGGTGGGGGCTGTGGTGGGAAGCAGGCTGAGTAGATCTTGGGCATTACAGTGCCTAGAACATTACCTTAATTTTTTTCTACAATGGACCACCTGGATTCTTAGACCAACCACTTCAAACTGCTAAACACAGAAAAGAGGAGGGGGAAAGATTCAAAATCACATTCACTGAAGCAGAAGTATGCATTCAATTGCCCTCCTGGGGTTCCCTGCATTTGCTGCCTTAACTATGGGAAGGATCACCTTAAAAGACCCCAACCTGCCAGAAGCCCACCAGCAACATTCTAGGGGCTCCTCGCCACCACCACTGCCATGGCTGCCAACCCCCTTTGAGTCAGTTCTGACATAGCGATTGCATAGGACCGAGTAGAGTTGTCCCCTAGGTGTCCAGAGACTGGTCCTCTTTATGGGAGCAAAAAGCCACATGTGGAGTCGAACTGCTGACCTTGTGGTTAGCAGCATAATGCATAACCCAGTATGCAGGCCACCAGGCCACCTCCTACTCCTCCTCACGATGAAGGAGCCTTATTTAAAAACAGTTTGTACTTGGGCTCCTTACCTCCTGAAAGACAAATCTTCCATGAAAGCAAAGGGATGGAAGATTTCACCACCATATGACGCCTCCTCCTCTGGACCTAGGAGCCCTGGTGGCATAGTGGTTATGAGTTGGGTTGCTAACCGCAAGAGCCACAGTTCGAAACCACCAGCTGCTCTTTGGGAGAAAGATGGGGCTGTCTGCGCCCATAAACAGTTACAGTCTCAGAAACTCACAGGGGCAGTTCCACCCTGCCCTACGGGCTTGCTATGAGTGAGCCTCAACTCAAGGGCAGTGAGTTTGGTTTGGGTTAACCTTTGGGTTTGATGCCTCTGTTTCTGCTCTAGAGGTGCAGCGCCTAGGGTTAAACTTAGCATTGGGAATCCACCATGGGTCAGTATACAGTGCGGAGACATCACAGCAGGGTTCCAGAGTTAGCAAACAAACATGCAAGCTGCCCGGTTTCATCTGAATTTCAAATAAATAATGTCTAACCAGTTCGGTGAAACCACATGTTACAATTGGCATCTCACCAAGTCCTCCAAAGAACTCGGCCGAATGGAATCTATGTCAGTGAAGGAAACTCACCCTGGAATCATTGTTCCTGCTGCTCACTCCACCGGGAGATCACCATCTTCTTCTTCCTGGCTAACAGCCGCTCTGCAGAAATTCACGGTGGGCTTCACCACCATCCCGAAGCCACGTCCCACGTCTCTGACCTCATCGCCACCTACTGGTATTTCCGTCCAAGCATTTAGCCCCTGTTTCATAATTACCCCTTCTGTCCCTCAAGGTCTGCTGGCATCTCATTCATCACATGGCACTGCCACCTCGCTGCATGCCAGGTACAAGGCAGACATGAAGTGCTTCTTGAACAAATGTGAGATAGTAAAACTTGCCCCCATTCACACAACTGGCATATGCTGGACCCTGGATTCAATTGTGGGCCCACCAGAGGCCAAACCTAGTCCATTAGCCCACCCCTAGCTGCTTTTTCATATATAATGTGTCATCCTGGTCCTCCAAGAAAGTTTGGAGGGTGATGTAAATGCTCTGTTTCTTAATCATCATGATATCGAGCATTTACATGTCTACATATGCTTATAAAATTCATGGAACTATACACACACCTAAAGGGGATTGATTTTACTGTATGTAAATTACACTTCATTAAACTTGACTTTTAAAAATGTGTGTGATGAAAAGAAACTGCTTGGGAGGGCTCTTCCATCCATAGGTTTCATATTCAAATCGGTGGTAGAGGACTCTACCTTGAAGATCGGTCCCTTTTGTCATTCCTCCAGGCATAAGGGAGTCATCTCAGAAGCAGGAAGAGGTACCCCACCATCAACAAGGAAGAACTGCCAGCCAGAGCCTGGGGGAGATCCCTGCCTGAATAGGAGAAGCCAAAGAGGCATCGCAGACTGCGGCACTGCCTCAGACACATGGAGTTCCGCTCCTCTGAATGTGCGATCCTCCATGTACAGCAGAAGACATCAAAATCACACCCGGCGCGCTCCACAACATGTTGGTGTCGGGAGCATTTGTCGAAGAATTGGTTGGTGCTGTTCTGCCTAAAAGCAGAGTTTACTTTCTAATGCAGAACTGGGGGGAGGACATTTGAAAGCGGAAACCATAGAGATACTAACAAACACATGCAGAAGCCTCATTTAAAAAAAAGGAATCCTTTCCTATCATGGAGTCTGGTTTTAAAGAAGAAACCTCTTGGAACAAATATTCTGGAGTCTGACATTCCAGACATCCTTCTGAAAAATGGGCAGATTTCAAGCTGAGTTCGCAGATAGTCAGAACTTTTTTTAAAGTTGAACCCACCCATCTCTCTACCCTCACAGGGACGCTAGAGGCGGGAGGCAACGGCCCCTGTGTGTTTCCAGTAGCAGTGTTGTTTGTTGGTTTGTCTCGCTGTCAGCTCCTGCTCTCCCTCCGCCCATACGAATCTCTAGAACTGTTGATGCTACCACTGTGCCAAGATCTGGGGGGATTCCTTTTGTTCAGAATTATCAGTGGCCAGACACACAATAAAACCAGCCCCATGACCCTACTTTAGGCAAACATGCCCTTCTCTAACTCCATCCTCCTGTTTATTCACTAGATTTCATTCCAAACAGGCTTTGGCTTTTCTTTTAACACAACCCCCTTCTCTTTAAGAGTCTTCCACCAGCCCTGAGTGTGCTTGCGAAGAAAAACAGGCAGACGTTTCACTTGAAAGTGAAATTTATATGCAACTTCCTCTTGAAGTGTATAGCAGGCCCAGAGTTCTCAGGTACTGAGCCCATCCAAGGAATCAGAAGCCAGTGAAGGACAAGCAGGGAGGCTGGAGCCTGTTCCCTACATCACAGGTGTCCGCTCCTGCAGAGCCTGTTTAAAGTTTAGTAATTAACACCCACACTCTTTTTCCCTCTCACACTCAGGGTGGCAGGTTTGTAAGAGCTTCAGAGAGATTTATTTTTATCCTTCGAGTGGATAAAAGACATTAATGAAACCATTGGACGCTTCAGGGACTGGGCTGCACCCACAGAAGCCCAGAGGAGGTGAGTATGAGTGACCGTTGATTATGAAACATCCTTTTAGAGAAGGAATCCCCCCAGCCTGGCCTGCGGGGCCTTTGAGTGTGTGGAGAGCTTGCAATGTATATGCATTATGGATCCAAGAGCACCCCAGCTTTCTCCTGCAGAACAATTAATGAAATCACTTTGGGAAAATGGAGACCTTCTACCCACACCCACCCCCTACCTGACTACCAGCTGGTCTGGTCCTTGAAGGTCTAGCACCATGTTGCGATGGCTCCCACAGTGTGGGTCCGTGCAATGTCTAACCTTTAAGTGGAACCACAAATCTCCTGTGAAGATGAGACGCAATGCTAAATAGGAAAGTGTGAGAGTTGGTAATGCACATTCTGAGCGGGCTGCCTTCATGCACAGCAACTCCTGGCCAGAGGGGCAGGTTCTTGGGGGTTGCACTTGACTGTTCAAAGCTGTTCCTTCCTGGAAATCTCTTCCTGCAAGGGGGCAGGGTCTAGGAGGCATGTTCACCGCGAGGCACATCAAGAGATCTCATTCTATGGACTCCGAGCACTGCAGACCCCCATCGGCTACCATCCCTTCCTTCCCATGGCAAAGCAACATGGTGGTCGATGTCCGAGGAGCAGCAGAGCCTGAATGACCGCAGACTGAGGAAACCCTTCACATAGAAGCTGCTTGCCACCTCGGAGTGTGACTGATCTAAAGGAAGGGCACCTGGGTGGCACACAAGGCAACCCTGGGAGCCCTGAGGATTTGAGGGAGTCATTAGGTGATTCCAGACCTCCATAAACCCCACTATAGAAGAAAAACTCAAACTCACTGCCATCGAGTTGACACCAAGTTATAGCAACCCTGCAGGACAAGGTAGAACTGGTCCCATGAGTTTTCTACTCTTTACAGGAGTAGAAAGCCCCCTCTTCCTCCCTCAGAGTGACTGGTGGTTTCAAACTGCTGACCTTGAGGATTGCAGCCCAACTCATAGCCATGATGCCACCAAACCTCCCATAGAATTTCTGCTGTTCATTTCCTTCATCCCTCCTCATGCCCACCTCTCCTCCCTCTGAGTCGATGGTCTTCAAATCATGTTCATGGAACCATCTGCAGGAGAATCAGCTCAGCTGTTGTTAGGAATGCATAGATGGACTTCTACAACTGTGGAACCCACTGTCTGGGTAGAAATATATATATAAAGAGAAAAATATATAGGGAAATATATGTGTTTTGCTTCGCTAGAGAACCCAGCCTAATGAAATGCCTGTGAAACATCCCATGGGAATCAGCAACTAGATCATGTATGTGTGCATTTCTTGACGTGAGACAGAATCCAGTGGCAGGTTGTACTATGCACCTTTTACACATGAGGAAAATGGGGTTTGTCTAAAGCAATAAAATAATTTAATGAGATTGATAGGAGTAAAACCCACATTTCCTACATCCTGCTGCAAGTGCTGAGGAGCCCTGGTGGTGTCGTGAGTGACGCTTTTGGCTGCTAACAGCAGCAAGGCCAACAGTTCAAAACCACCTGCTTCTCTGCAGGAGAAAGATGAGGCTTTCTACCCCTGTAAATAGTTACAGTCTCAGACACCCACAGGGGCAGTTCTACCCTGTCCAAAAAGTCACTGTGAGTCGGAATCAACTCAATGGCAGTGAGAGAGTTGAGAATCCAATCATTTTCAATGAGCATTACCAACTCCTACATTTGACTGATAAAACAGCACACCAAAAATAAGATTTGAGTAAAAATGGCAAACTACCCACCCAAAGTTGTGTCCCGGTGAGTCAGTGCTACATGGTCAAACATTTGGTGTCCTCCTGGTAACTGAACAAGACATGGGCTCCGTTCCTTGCTGGCAGTCAGCCTTCCATTACAAAGACAGAGTCCAAGTCCCCTGGGGTTTCAAGTTTCAGCTCTGCTTTGCATTTATATAAAACTGGGTGACCATCCTTTGGTCAAAAGTGGCAAAATACATTCACTGCAGTTGTGAAAAGGACACTCTCCCTCAAACAGGTTGCTTTACCAGCAGGGCCTACCAGTTATCCACCCAGAGGGAAGAGACCAATGAAATGTTCTTCTTGTTACAATCAATAGATGCATTCTTATGGAAGTCATTAATGCAACCTGTGTAGTAAGAGGTTGATTTACCATTCTATCTTAGCACACCATCAGAAAATGTTGCACTAAGTCTGAGCAAATCCATGATGAAGAAACATATTCGTCTTACTGTGAACGGTTCCCTGGTCACTGATTCCAAAGGACAGCTGACCTTGGCTTCTGCAGAGTAAGGCCAATCCAGACGGGAACAAATAGAGTGGGAGCCATTGGAGGTTCCTGGACAGTGGTACAATGTTACAGGAGTACTGTTATTTGCCCAAAGTTCAGATTGGCCCAGGAATGAAACTGCTAACAATAGGAAGAGTTAAAAGAACTAAAGAAAAAAAAATCAAGCCTCAAGTTGCACTATTGAAAGATGCTAAGGACAAAATATTGAATGATACAGGCAGCATCAAAGGAATACATGGAGTCACTGTATCAAAAAATGGCGTTCCACCACTTACATGTTAGTGTAAGAACAAGAATCCATAGTACTGAAGGAAAAGGTTCAAGCTGGCACTGAAGGCATTAGCCAAAAAACAAGACTCTAAGAATTGATTAATACCAATTGAAATGTTTCAACAAGCTGATGAAGCATTGAAAGCACGCATTCATCTATGCCAACAAATCTGGAAGACAGCTACTTGGCCAGCTGACTGGGAGAGATCCATACTTGTAACCATTCCAAAGAAAGGTGACCCAACAGAATTCTCAAACCATAGAACAATACCACTGAGATCTCAAACCATAGAACAATACCGAGATCTCAAACCATAGAACAATACCACCGAGATCTCAAACCATAGAACAATACCACTGAGATCTCAAACCATAGAACGATACCACTGAGATCTCAAACCATAGAACAATACCACTGAGATCTCACGCAAGTGAGACTTTGCTGAAGATCCAACAATGGTTGCAGCAGTACATTGATAGGGAGCTGCCAGAGGGTTAGGCCCGATTCAGAAGAGGACGTGGTACAAGGGATCTCATTGCTGATGTCAGATGGATCTTGGCTCAAAGCGGAGAATATTAGAAAGATGTTTACTTGTGCTTCATGCCACAAAGCACTGTGTGGGTCAGAACAAACTGTGGATAACCTTAAGAAGAATGGGAATTCAGAACACTTCGTTGTGCTCTAGTAGAACTTGTACATAGGTCAGAGCAGAGGAATACTGCAGGGTTTAAAATCAGGAAAGATGTGCATCCATGTTGTATCTTCTCACCATACTTATTCAATCTGTAAACTAAGCAAATCATCAGAGAAACTAGATTATCTGGAAGAAGAATGTAGTATCAGGATTAAGGGAAGGCCTATTAATAACCTGAGATATGCAGATGACACAACCCTGCTTGTTAAAAGTGAGGCGAATTTAAAACACTTGCTGATGAAGATCAAAGACCGGAGCATTCAGAATGGATTACAACTCAAGGTAAAGAAGACCAAAATGCTCACAGCGGGACCAATAGGTTACCAAGGACAAATGGGGCAAAGGTTGAAGTAGTTAAGGATTTCATCTTGCTTAGATCCACAATCGATGCTCATGGAAGCAGCAGTCAGAAGCGCAAACAGCACGTTGCATTGGGTAAATCTGCAGCACAAGCACAAACAGCACGTTGCATTGAGTAAACCTGCAGCGCAAGCGCAAACTGCACGTTGCATTGGGTAAACCTGCAGCACAAGCGCAAACTGCATGTTGCATTGGGTAAACCTGCAGCGCAAGCGCAAACTGCACGTTGCATTGGGTAAACCTGCAGCACAAGCGCAAACTGCACGTTGCATTGGGTAAACCTGCCGCACAGGCGCAAACAGCATGTTGCATTGGGTAAACCTGCAGCACAAAACCTCTTCCAAGTGTTGAAAAACAAGAGTGTGACTTTGCCAGCTGAGGTGCCCCTGACCCAAGCCGTGGTCGTTTTCAATTGCTTCCTATTCCTATATATGTGAAAGTTGGACATGGGGCGTGGGAGACCAAAGAAGAATTGATGCTTTTGAAATATGGTGCTGGGGAAGGTTATGGGAAGTACCTTAGACAGGCAAGAACACACATCTGTCCTGGAAGAAGTGCAGCTAGAATATTCCTTAGAGGCCAGCTGGTGAGATTGCACCTCACATCCTTTGAACATGTTGCTGGGAGTGACCGGTCTGTGGAGAAGAACACCATGCTTAGTAAGGTAGAGGGACAGCAAACAAGAAGAAGGCTTTCAATGAGATGGATTCGCAGTGGGCTCACACATAAGGACCGTTGTTGGCGGGCGCGGGTAGGGGGGGCAGGACCAGGCAATGTGTCGTTCTCTTGTGCTCTGGGCGTCTGTGAGTCGGAACCGACTCAATGGCACCGAACGACAACAGAAACCCCATAGGGAGAGCACTGTGCGATTCAGGACACTAACTATCCATCCTCAGGACAAACCTCCCTGCCCTCGCCCCATGTGTGCAGGAAAGGGGTGATAGCAGCCTGTGGAATGCGGGCAGGAAGAACTGGGGGGCCTGAAAGGGTTTTGTGGAAGTCGTTAGCTTTCTGTGCCCCGATCTCCCTTTAGAAAACACTGTGGGTTTTCTGACTGTCGAAAAAGACCTTTATGGATGTCTGGCTTCGTGCATAGGAGGTGGCCTTGGTTTGGTTTCTAAATTGAACTTGTCAACAGAACACTCTAGCAGGCACTTACAGGGAGGAAACAGGTTTGAACTTCGGAGTCGGTCTCAGATAATGAGGCTGGGGTTTCCCGCCACTCGGAAACTGTGGGATGCGTTCCAGGACTTTCTGTCTTCGTTCTTTTACCACAAGTGTTGTCACCCTTGAAACCGAGCTGGCATTTGAGTTGCCCACTACACTTCCGAGGGAGCTGGCGAGCTATTCTCTACACCCCCACCCCCAGCCCCAGGAGTCCCATCATGCCACCGTGGGCACCATGAAGGAAGCAAATGTACTAGGAGACAGGTGACCTAGGGACGATCCTAATGCGGCCACTGCTTCAGCAGGTGACCTCGGACAAGCTGTTTCACCTTTCTGTGCCTGAGTGGCCTCATCTGGAAGGGGTGGGGACTGACGGAGACACTGCCCCACGGTTTCTTCCAGGAGCATAGGCACCATGGACTAGTGAAAAGTAAAAAGGGGTTTTTCCACCTGCTTTCTTCTGTGGGAATGTTCTTCCCGAGAGGCTCCCGAGGGGGGGGGGGGGCTGTTTGCAGGAGCCCCAGCTTAAGCCGGCCGTCCCTGTCTGCACTTAACTCAGTAGGAAAATACTAAGTGAGCTCAGGTACGGAGGAGGCAGCTGGTAGCCACTCAGGAGGATGACAGAGCCCTCGCAGTGTCGCGTGAAGAATTCTCCAGGTAGGGAACTCGCGGGCGGTTCCCCGCTGAAGTTTTGTGGAGTTTCCCGGAAATGGATAGACAGAATCCAGCTCACGATTTCTGAAGGGAAAGACTTCCCATGCAGTCCTGGACACCACCCCTGCCTCCCTCTCCCCCACCCCAATCCCGCTCCCACCTCCACGTGGGCGCCCCCCCCACCCAACACACACACATGATTCCCAAAGGAGTGGGGCTCGTTTGTTTAAAACACAAAAAAATCCCGTGCCCTTGGCCATTAATCACGCCTGTAAGAGCGTTTATTAATGCCCTGTCAATTGCACGGAGTGAAGGCAGCCTGTCAGCTGCCCCCCTCCCCGTGGCTGTGTGCAAACACTGGTGATTAAGCACCAGATTTAACATCCTCATGAATATTTAAGAGGCTGTTTTTGAAAGTTTCCTGTCCTTTTACACTAATAGCCCCATTAAAACCTGTTTACAAGCCAGTCAAGAGAGTAACTGCATGCACTTAAAACAGGAGAGAGCTCCCCCAAGAGGGGCGCTCGGACCATGTGAGGATCAATACAGGGCTTCAAGTAAGACTGTCTGCCCGCACCCCGTGGAGCCCGACCCCAGGAGCTGGACAGGACCCAACTTGTTAATTAGGCCAGTGAGGGGTGGGAACTGGGGGCGCAGTCCCTGCTACCCGGCTCCCCAGCTGCCCCATGTGGGTGACCCCAGTTCAGAGACTCCACGGAAGTGCCCGGATCTGGTCAATTATGGGCCGCTCTGGGCCAGGGCCGGAAAGGGCGTTTGTATGTGTCTCTGCTCACTCGCAGCTCCTGCTCGCCTCCTCCCACCCGCTGACCCTGGACGCTGGACACCGCCCCTCAAATGAATTGCAAATTTTCATGGAATCCAGACTTTCTGGAGTCATGGGAGCCGGACAACCCACCCCAAAATGACTATCCTGTGATGAGTGTTCAACTTTAAACTCAAGTAGCCCCTATGATCGCCTTAAAACCAAGTCATAGGCTAGCTTAATGCGCTCATTTCCTTGTGTTTTTTAAAGTTTACCTTGAGCATTGTACCCTTTGATAGAGAACTCTCTGAGTGGAATCAAAGGGCTCAGCCCAACCTGAAAGATCAGTTCATAAGCTTAGAGGGCTGTGATTGTTCCTCACCGAGGGAAGGAAAAAGGAGCGGGGAATGGTTTGTACCACGTGGAGATGTCATCAAAGTCATGAAACTGCTCATTTGAAACTGTGGAATTGGTGCATGCTTGACTGCGAGTATTTCCCGCCATTAAAGAATGTCTAACTCCTCCTAGGGGTTAGTAAGGGCGTCAGAAAAGGAAGCTTAAGGAAGGCAGAGATGTGTGTGTGTGTGAATTCCCATAAGTGTTGAGGCTCCGGAGGAATGAGCAGAGAGTTTGGGAGAGAGATGCTGGGAACGGGATGGTCGCTTTTCCACTTGAGGAGGTTGCTGCCTCTGTCAGCAGCAGGGGCAGGCGGGTTGGCTTTCCTGCAGGTAGGGAAGAAGCCGATGGTGGAAGTCCACATCATCTGTGGGTGCAGAGAAGCAGTCCCCTCATCTTCTTCAGTTACATGAGTCTGCTACACTGAGATGGAATGACCAGCTGAGATATGGGCTAGGGGTGGGAGGGACACAGCTTTGCTGGCAGTCCACTGTCAGCTGAAAGGTAATTCCAGGTGAGCAAAGGGATAGAGGAACATCCCTTCCCCGGAAGGGAAAACACTTCGTCGCTTCCCCACCCATTCCCTGGGTCTATGCTGAAAGAATCCACGTACTTGGGAATCCATCCTCTCAGGACAAATGATTAAGTGCTCAACCACTAGCACAAATGTTGCTCGTTCGACCCCATCCAGAATGACCTTGGGAGACAGACCTGGTGATGGGTTTCTGAAAGGCCACAGCTGCCTCTGAACACCCTACGGAGCACAATTCTGGGCTGACACCCGCAGAGTCGCCGTGAGTTAGAATTGACTCAATGCAACTGGGTTGGTCTGAGTTTGGGAGTTCTTTGGGGGGGGCGGAATTCTAATCCCCTTTTGAGCAAGGAAGGGACCCTGGTGGTCCTGTGAGTTAGGCATTGGGCTTCTGGGTGCAAAGTGAGCAGTCCAAACGTGCCAGCCACTTCCCAGATACAGATTCACAGCCTCAGAAATCCTGTCTAGGATCACCAGCGGTCAGAATCCCCTCAATGATAGTAGGCTTGATTTTGTGTGCACGTGTCCCAAGCCAAGGAGTCATGCCCCAAATTTTACCGTTTGAATTCTTACTGTTCTTTGCAAAGCTCACCCTATGGGACTCCTCGTGTGCCAGCAGGGACGTGAGGCCCCTGAAAACACTGGCCGGCTCTCCTGGTTACCTGACATGCTGATGGTCCAATGGCACATTGTCCTTTTCCTGTGTAAGGAGTACATGCACGGTGGTGTAGCAAATACGTATGCATAATAATGAGATAATCATAGCAGCACCCACCGATCTTGTTCACAGGAGTCTAGTAACATCTCCTCTCCAGAGACTCTAACAGAACCAAAAGTTAAGCCAAGAGGTCACTGAGCAGCCAGAAAAACATGGCAAGATCCGTGCACTAGAACTTAGTCACCTTGCTCATTAGGCCCTTCCCTGAGCAGATTACTGATATTTTCATGTGCTTATGATAAGTTGGGCTATCTTCATGCCAAACAATTAGAGGAGGGAGAAGCCAACTTCTGGACAATGAATGAGAATGAAATCTCTCTAAAAAGCAAGGTACAGGACCTCAAGAGTCCTCTAGCTTTCCACACCTCATGCCCTGAGTTGTCAGTTAAAAGATACTACATCACAATACCTTGGGTACAATGACGTCTAAACGGATGTCTTCATTTCCTGGTTGCAGGAGCATACCACTACAAACTCTAAGGCTTGAAACAACAGAAATGTATTGTCTCAGGTTCCAGAGACAAGACATCTGGAGTCCAAGTGTGGGCAGGGCCATGTTCAAACTGAGGTCTAAATGGGAGCACTCTTGCTGGACTCTTCTAGCTTCTGACGGTCCTGGATAATCCTTGGTGTTCCTTGGCCTGCAGGTGCTTCATTCTAATCCCCAACTCCACGTGGCCTCCTTCTCGCTGTACCTGTCTGCGTCTCGTCCCTCATCGTATAAGGACACTTGTGGTCGGATGTAGAGCCACCCTGACCCAGAATGACCTCACCTTAACTTGAGGACAGCTGCAGTGAGCACGCCTCTGCTGGAACAGGAGGAGCCACATCGGTGAGCTTATTAGAAAGTATGGTCACATTCACACATTCTGAGTGAACATGAATTTGGGGAAGACACTCTTCACCGCAATACAGAGTGTGAGGCAATTCCTTTCAACATCTATCTTTGCATTACTTTTTTTATACTTTGAAGGCTTAATAAGGTAAGCCTTCAGCTATCCAGGAAATTTACCCCTTGAGTAATTCATTTATCCTTTTCCCCTTTTTCACTATACTTTTGCTTCATGCTTACACCACATACTAGTCAAAAGAATGAAGACAAATATCTAAGGTAGGGAGGTAGCTTGCTACATTGAGAAAGTGATTTTATTACTTTAAAGCTAATAATGGGCTGGGGGTGATTTCTATTGGCACAAGAGGACCAAGAGTTAAATTTTCAGGCATTTTGGAAGCCAGTATTAAACACAGTCATTATTCAAAATTCAACTGTGTAAAGCTTATAATTAATTGAGTGGAACTACAAACGAAGGTAAGAAGTACTCAAAGTCTATCACTTCATCTTAATTTTCCTGCACTGTACTATTTTATCTATGCCCTTGAGTTTATTGACGTACAGCTGCATGAAGCTTTGCTGGCTGCAATTGAGGAGGACTTGAAGCACTTGCTAATGAAGATCAGGCTTTTCGTAAGAATTGCACCTCAGCATAAAGAAAACCCAAACCCTTACAACTGCACCAATAGACAACAGCACGATAAACAGGATCCGGATTGATGTTATCAAGGGTTTCATTTTGTTTGAATCCACAACCAGTGCTCATGGAAGCAGCAAACAATCAAATGACATCTTGCATTGGGCAAATCTGCTGCATAAGGTCTCTCTAAAGTGTTAAAGAGCAAGCATGTCATTTTTAGGACTTGGGTACGCCTGAGTCAAGCCATAATATTGTCACTTGCCTCCTATGTATTTGAAAGTTGAACAATGAATAAGGAAGACCTAAGAAGGATTAAAAGGAGCCCTTTGACAGTGGCGTAGTGGTTACGTGTTGGGCTGCTATCCGCATGGTCAGCAGTTCAAAACCACCAGCAGCTCCACAGGAGAAACACTGGACTTTCTACACTTGCAAATAGTTATAGTCTCGGAAACCCACAGCGGGTCACTATGAGTCAGCATTGACTTGATGGCAGTGAATTTGGTTTTTAAGAAGAATTGACGGATTTGAATTATGATGCTGGTGAGGAATATTATGCGTGCCATGCCAGAAGAAAGTGGTCTTTCTTAGAAGAAACACAGCCAGAAGGCTCCTTAAAAGTGAGCATGGATAGATTTTGCCTCAAGTACTTTGGACATGTTCTCATCAAAAAAGAGGAAGACCTTCCACAGGAGGGACTGCTACAGTGGCTACAACAATGGGTTGTAAGATAACAATTGTCAGGCTGGATAGCATCGTGTTTCGTTCTGTTGGATAGAGAATTGCCATATGTTCGAATCAGCTTGATGACAGGGTCCCAGGATGATGCAGTAGTTAATGGGCTCAGCTGCTAACTAAAATGTTGGCAAGGAGAGTCCACCCAGAGGCACAGCAGAAGAAAGGCCTGGGGATCTCCTTTGAGAAAACAATCATCCATTGAAACCTTCTGGGGTCCCCATGAGTCAGAGATTATTCAACAGCAGCAGATCACTATCTGTATGGTGGGAATGCCTTATAATGCTGAGCTGGGGCTCATCTATCACAACTTTACAGTCAGTGATTTCACGTCGGAAGCTTAAAACGGGCTGTGGTGCAAATATTTACACCAGAGACTTTAGCAAATCAACTTGCTCCAGAGCCTTTCCACCCATTAGAAAGGTGGTTGCTAAGCACTTGCCCCTTCACCACTGCTGAGAGATAACACATCTCAGGGTATGTTCAAGGAAGAGGAAGGATTGGTTTTCCAAAACCTGGGTGCCCGTCCTTCCTCATCTACAAAACCAGAGGACTGGACAGAGGACTGACTCGTTAGACCCTTCTGGTTGTTGAACTATCTGACTGCATGGTTCATTTGAACTGCCGAGCGGAAGAGGCGTGAAGGTGTGGTATTCTGGTGGGACGTCTTCCAAATGTTTCCCAAAAGAAAGTAATAACCACTGTGTTGAAGCAACCAGAGGCCCAAAACAGACAAAATCTGATCCTAGGACAGAGGTTTCCATTCATTCTCTTTCTTCTGTCTGCAACTTGCCCTGAGCGCCAGAAAGGCCATGTCGGAAGTCCAAGGAACTCCCTAAACAATAAAAGGCTCAAAATGATTTTTCCTAGATGCTAGTGGTGAAAAGATGCCCTGGAAAAGCAAAGACTGGGTCCCAAGTGAAAAGACTCGATTTGGGTTCTTCATATCCCGATTCACTTCAACTGCTTGTGTGAGCGTGAATGGGACTAAATATTGGTCATATAGACTGGCCTTTCTGGAGAACCATTTTGGTTTCACTAATTCAAAATAAGTGCCTCTTTTGACCCAACAACTGTGCTATTGAGTCTATGCCCCAAAAAAAGTCCAACCCCATCCCCAAGGATGTTGTGTACAGAACCAAAAGGCATCAAGGTTTCCATTAGGGGGCGTAGAAGATTAAAGCAGAATGGATGCACACTCTGTGCAGTGGAGCCCTGGTGGCTTTGTGGTTACACATAACTGCAAAGTCAGCAGTTCCAAACCACCAGTCACTCCTCAGAAGACAGACGGGGCCCTCTACTCCTGTGAAGAATTACAGTCTCAAAGTGGAGATCCAAAGCCCACCTGTATGACAATTGGACAGTCCCTCACAGAAGGGCCAGGCAGTATATATCCAGGCTACAGTTAGCACTGATGAAACACTATCCGCTAGTCCCTAACTTCTAGCTCTTTAATATTTCCTCTCCTTACTATCATGGTCCCGGGTTTACCTCATTAATCTTGTTAGACCTGTGTATATTCATTTATTTAATGAAGATTGTCCAACCCATGAAATCCAAGATAGATAAACCGGTCAGAAACAGTAATAAGAGCAACAACCCCCTGGGTGTAGAGAAATAGAGTGGGGAGAGGCCGGGAAGGGGGAACCGATAGCGACAATGACTGTGTAACACCACTCAAGGGGAACGGATAACAGACTTGTAGGTGAATGGATACAGTGGTTGGTGCAAGATATGGCCCCCCAAATTATGTTTTTATTATTTATGGGGGAGGGAGGGGATAAAAGGGAGCTGCCATCAAAGAGTTCAAGAAGAAAGAAAATGTTTTGAAAATTATGATGCAGTAATTGTACAATTGTGCTTGATCTAATTGAATTGTGGATTGTTATAATATCTGTAAGAGCTCCCAAGAAAATGTTTGTTTTTTTTTTAAAGAGTTACAGTCTCAGAAACTCACAGGGGCAGTTCTACCCTGTCCTACAGGGTTGCTCTGAGTCAGCATCGACTCCAGGGTAGTGGATTTGATTTGGTTTTAAGAGGGGTATTTATTATGCAGCATTTAGAGCAAGTAAGCACAGCAATATGGATCTATGTTCCCTCTTAAATTAAAACCGTGCAGAGTGGAAATAAGTTGCAGAATGAGATCCATGCGGTATTAATCACTTACTGCAATGAAAATTGCACGTGGAATAGGCAAAAATACACAGTAAAACTTGTAAAAGTCAGAACCTGTGTCCGTGGGGGAGAAAAAAAATCATAGCATTGTGAATAAGGGGGAGTGCAGAGTGGGGACCCAGGGCCCATCTGGGGAAAATTGGACATCCCCTTGAAGAAGGGCTCGGGGGAGGAGATGAGCCAGTCAGAATGCAGTGTAGCAACAATGAAATATACAATTTTCCTCTAGATCTTAAATGCTTCCTCCTCCCCTTCCCCAACTATCATGATCCCAATTCTACCTTATATATCCGGCTTGACCGGAGGATGTACACTGGCACAGATAGGAACTGGGAATCCAGGACAGATGAAACCCTCAGGACCAGTGGTGAGAGTGGCAATATTGGGAGGGTGAGGGAGAAAGGCGGAACAGATGACAAGGTCTACATATAACCTCCTCCCTGGGGGGCGGACAGCGGAGAACTGGGTGAGGGAGACGTCGGATGGTGTAAGATATGATAAACTAATAATAATAATTTATAAATTATCAAGGGCTCAGGGGGAGGGGCTGGGAAGGGAGGAGGGAAATGAGGAGCTGATACCAAGGGCTCAAGTAGAAAGCAGGTGTTTTGAGAATGATGATGGCAACATATGTATGAATGCGCTGGAGTTGTATGAGCCCCCTAATAAAATGATATTTTTTAATTTTAAGGGAAAAATAAAAAGAAAACTCAGAAATGTTGTTTCATGAATAGAAAGACATAGAAACATGCGAAGACTGGACCTGCCAATGTTGGAAAACTTGAGAGACCTAGAAAAATAAGGTGGTCCCATGGAGTTTGGGCTTTCCGGTGGGTTCTACTATGCATTTTGCAAGTGTCAGTGCAAATAACAAGACAAGCATCACATGCATCTAGGATGACTGCCTGCCGACGTGGAGTAAGAGTAGGGGGAGCGGGAGATAGTGGTAAAAGAGAATGGATTGATTAATTATTAAAACAAGAGAAGGACCAAGAGATACTAGCAGGGCATGATCAGTTCAGCCCTCGGGCCCTATGTCCAACAAAATAATAATAATAATTTATTATTAAATCAACTTTTATAGTGCACCATTTTATATAATTCATATTATAAATAAATTTAACAATGTTCTGATCCCATAATTAATCTACACAGTTATTGTGAGGCACCACTGAGATAATAACATAGAAAAATTAGGTGTGAAACATAAAGTACAAGGCAGCTTCAAATAATTCATGGGAAAATGGAGTTAGAAGATAATGGAATTTTCCACCAACCCTCTGAAAGCCCCTCGCACTGTACGGATTTGCTGCTGTTAACTTCCAGAGCCACCGGGAAAAAGATCAAGGGCAACAAAAGGATATCGCTTATAACGTATGGCATGCATCTTTTCATTCTACCTTGGTAAGTTTACCCAATAAAACCCCTTAATTAAGTACACCACTGTAAACTATAAATTTCCGAAGACAAAAATGGTCATTCTCACTTCTCCTAGGAAGACTGCCATATGTGTGGTAGATGCTGCCAGTCACCTCGCCACCATCATGCTCACTTTTCATAGAGTATGACATGCATTGCTGTTATCTGGATAAGTAGCAAACGTGCTTCGACCTTAGTGGGTCCACTGTGACTGATCCGAGATCATGGTGACCTCATTTCTCAAGGCCAGGAATTGGCTCAGGTGATAGCATGCAGTTCGGTTGTGGTGGAAGACCTGTAAGGAGAAGTTGACCTGTCCTGATAGGAATGGTCAAAGAAAAATGTGTCGATTGAGTTGGAGAAGAAAAGACTCATTGCGGTAAAACATCCGAAGGGCAGAGTGTGGGAGAGGTCCTAGACGGACCTGTGCTCTCCCACTCTACTGCTGGAGCAAAGATAAGGGAGATCAGTTTTAGCTTGTTACCTTTAAACGTGTAGAACTGCCCACGCCCGGGATAGCCTCGTCTGTAAGGCTCAGAGCTTCTGGCCCTGATGTGTCCAACTCAGAGCATTGTTTCACTAACTAGCCAAGTCTCTAAGGTTCCATTTAAGCCCACCACACCAAAAGTGCATGCTTTCCTTTTTAAAAATGTACATTTTCCTCTAGTCTTACTCGAGTGGACACAGGTGAGGATGGAGCTTCTTGAAGGAGACAACCATGCAGAAGACTCTTTTCCGATAAAATAGGAATAGAAGGGAAATTCCTCAATGTCATAAAAACTATACAAGGGGGAGGGTGCCCAAAAATACCCGGAATTTTTTTCAAATATATGTATTTAATTTTTTCCCATAAAACAGCCTTATCACCTTTAAAGTACTCTCCATTACACTTAATACATTTGTCGAATCTGTGATTCCATTCTTGTAAATACTTTTCAAACGCATCCGTTTGGATGGCTGCCAGCATCTGCCTCCTTTTTTCCTTCACCTCTCCTGTGTCGTCAAATCGCTGTCCTTTCATGTCTCTCTGCATTTGCAGGAACAAAAAGATGTTGCGTGGAGCGAGATCAGGTGAATCCGTCACATGGGGTAAGACAGACATGCTGTTTTCTTGCCAAAAGCTGGAGTACTGAGATGGCTTCATGAGCAGGTGCGCTGTTGTGGAGGTAAAACAAGTCCCCTGTTTAGTCCCCCATCAAGAAACACCTGGACCAGCCTATGGTCTCCCACACTGTCACAATCAGACCTTTTTTTGTCACACACTGTTACACTATCTTTTCAGAACCTCTAAATAGGAAACTTAATTAACAGTCTGACCTGGTGGAACGAACTCGAAGTGCACCATGAGTCAACATTTTCATCCACTCAGGAAGTTGACAGACATTCAGAATGAGATCTGTCATCTGTCGACACTTCGCCTTTTTTGAAATGAGAAAGCTACTCATACACTTGAGTTTTTCCCATGGTGTTGTCCTTGTAACCTGTCTTCAACATCACAAGTTTCTACGACAATTTTCCTGAGCAGGAAACAAAAGTTCACAGCCACACGCTATTCTCGTAAATTGGTCATCACCAAAAAAAAAAAAAGAGATTTGAGCAAAACTGCTTTCACAAAAAATTCATTTTGATCAGAGAGTACCTTCCTAGGCGACTTCACTGGGTCAACTAACTCAAAGCAAGTTGCCCAATGCTTGCCTAGAGGGAAAAATGTGTACTACAAAACTGTACCCAGCAGAGTATTTTTCTGGATTGGGGGGGGGGGGGTACCCCTCGTATATGTAAAACCAACAGCCAACATCCCACTTAATGGAGAGAAATTGAAAACACTACCTCCACCACCACCACCTCCACCAACTCCACCCACCACCACCCATCATCACCACCACCCATCACTACAATCACCACCACCACCACCACCACTACCATCACCACCACCCAGGGCTTCAACTGGACAAGGTTGCCCTTTATCGCCACTTGCATTTGCTATAGTCCTGCAAGTGTAACTAGAACTATCACACATCAAAACGATCCTAAAGGCATTCACACCAGCACAGAAGAAACAAGATTCTTTCCAACTCCATACTTTCGGGGAACAAGAGGATGTGGTCATTTGGGACTTTCTAGGAGGCACATCCAGGAAAACTGCCCTCCACAATCCCAGGTGCCAGGATTCTCCCTTCCTTTCCCCTCCCCTGCTCCTCTTCCCCTCTCAGAGGAAAGCTAACATTCTCCGTGGCACCGAGGAGGGATAAGAAGCAGGTGACCACTGCCCAGAATCTCTACCCTGAATCTGCATCCCTCTCTAACAAACGAGATTACCCTGACCTGACTGTAGCCATTTCTCCATCTCAAAAAAGACCCCTCAAAAGAGGCACCGAACTAGAGAAAAGGTGGCTTCAATATCATTGACCCTGACCCTTCTCTGTTCCAAGACTCGGAGAGGCAACGTGATGTTGCACTTCATGACAGGGAAACCTAGAAAGCCATCTGAGCTCCGAGAACCTTCTCCTCTGCTCACAGGTACGTCGGCGGTAGTATAATTTAGCATTGCTAAAGAACTTCATATTTGCAAAGTGCTTTATGCTCATCTATTATTCATGCACTAATGAGAATACTTAGATTGTGCCTTTTCTCCAAGGAACTCAAAGCACTTTGTAAATGTTAACTCATTCACCCCCTAGGTCCCAGTGGAATCCATGGAAATCCTCACCTCTTGGCTCTGCACTTGGTAAAGAGTAAGCCGAGCAAACGCAGCAGACGGGGTGGAAATTCAGCTCTGAAGCTGAGACTTCCAAGGTTCTGTTCCCTCAGAGCTCTCTATTTCCCTCTCCCTCCACCCCGTGTGTGTGTGTGTGTGTGTGTGTGTGTGTGTGTGTGTGTGTGTGTGTGTGGTGTCCTCACCACACAACGTGCTCCTTAGAGCTCTCTATTTCCCTCTCCCTCCACCCCGTGTGTGTGTGTGTTTGTGTGGTGTCCTCACCATACAACGTGCTCCTTATACTGAAATAAGAGCCCTAGAATCCAGTAAGATCTTTCTGTGAGGTTGAGCAGCATGGATGACACCAGGAGACTTAGGAGGAAGAAGAGAGAGCTTTGGAGTACAGGGAGAGGGAAGAAGCTCTCGCGATGTTATAAGACCCTGCGCTTACTGCGGGTCTCAGACCGGTGTGGCATGCAGCAGCTCTGCAGGAGAAAGACGGGACTTCTCCTCCCATCAAGAGTGGCAGTCTCAGAAGCCCCCGCGGGGCAGTTCTACCCTGTCCTCTAGGGCCGCTATGAGTCGGAATTGACTCGGTATCAGTGAGTTTTGAGTTTTATCAGGAGTCAGTAACTGTCTTTCTGGACTGGCTTGGAGGAAGCCTTGAAAGGAGACAGAAGGAGACTCCACAAGAGGCCTCCCTCATCCTTTCCTCTGCAATGTGCCTCTAAAGCAGCTTTGCCCACAAATGTCTGATTCTAGTTCTACAACATCGTTATTTTCCTGTCTCTCATCCTACAGACTTTTTCCCCTTTTAAAAAACTTTTAATGAATCATTTTATTAGGCACTCTTATAGCTCTTATAATAATCCATACATCCACGTGTCGAGCACATTTGTACATATATTGCCATTTCAAAAACATTTTCTTTCTACTTGAGCCCTTGGTATCAGCTCCTCATTTTCCTCTTTCCTTTCCCAACCCTCCTGCCTCATGAGCCCTTGATAATTTATAACTTATTTTTATTTTCATATTTTATACCATCCACTGTCTCCCTTCACTCACATTTCTGTTGTTCCTCCATCCGGCCAGTGGGGGCTGTACATCAGTCATTGAAATTGGTTTTCCATTTCTCCCCCCACCTTCTCCCTACTCTCATGGTATCGCTACTCTCATTATTGGTCATGAGGGATTATCTGTTCTGGATTTTGTTTGTCGAGAGCTCTCATCTATACCAGTATACATGCTCTGGTCTAGCTGGATTTGTAAGGTAGAACTGTGTCATGATAGTGGGTGGGTGGGGAAACATTAAAGAACTAGAGGAATGTTGTGTGTTTCATCAATGCTATACTGCACCCTGGCTGGCTCATCCCTTCCTTGTGACCCTTCTGTGAGGGGATGTCCAATTGTCCACAGTTGGGTTTGGGTCTCAATTCTGACCCCCTCATTCACATCAAAATGGTTGGTTGTTTTCTGATGCCTCATACCTGATCCTGTCGACACCTCCTGATGACACAGGTTGGTGTGCTTCTTCCATGTGGGCTTTTTTGCTTCTCTGCTAGACGGCCACGTGTTTAACTTCAAACCTTTAAGACCCCTGATGCTGTATCTTGTAATAGCCGAGTACCATAAGCTTTCTTCACCACATTAGCTTATGCACCCATTTTGTCTTCAGCAATTGTGTTGGGAAGGTGAGCATCACAGAAAGCCAGGTTATTAGAACAAAGTGTTCTTGCGTTGTTGTCCTCCAGGCTTTAAACTCTCCACCTATCCATTTTTGCATCTCCATTGTCAACATAGCACCCATTGTTGTTATTAGCTACCTTCCAGTCCATCTCCAACTCCTGGCAGTCCCGTATACAGCAGAGTCAAACACTTCCTGGCCCCCTACCATCCTTATGATCACCAACATACCTGAATTCATTGTTGCCTTCCGGCTCGTCTTCCAGAACTCCATGAGACAATATTCTGTTGGGATCCACAGAGTTTCCACTGGCCAATTTTCAGAAGTTTGTAATCAGACCCTTTTGCCTAGTCTGTCTTAGTGTGGAAACGCCAATGGAACTCATCCACCATTTGAAATACTGATGGCACAGCTTCTAGAGTCACAACATCCAGCAAGCCACCACAGCACAACAAACTGACAGATGTTCGTTGGACCTGGTATCTATGTGAAGAAAGAGGGAAGACAAGACTATGAGATAGAACTTAATGCATAGCTGACCCAGGTGTCAGTAATTAGATTATTCTACTAGTAAAACTATTGTCATAGATGATGTTTCACTCAGAAAGTTTAGTGTACACCCTTCACCCTCCACAAGTCAGGAACAAGCTGTCAATGATTAATGCATGTCCCCAGCATTCCAGGGCTAGAAAATGTGGCGGATATCACTCCCATGTTAGGCTGGGTTCTCCAGAGAAGCAAAGCCAGTGATGTTTGCATATGTCTGTACGCAGAAATGCATTTCCATCCAGAACATGTTCACACGCTTGTAGAAGCAGGAAAGTTCAATCCAGTTCAAGTCTGTGGGTCGGACTTCCCTGGAGCTCTCTCCAAACCCATGAAGCTGCAGGGGCTGACGAGGCACAAAGCAAGAAAAATAAGCAGGAAGGACACGGCTGGTGGATGCAGACAGGAATGCCTCCAAGGTCGGCCGAGTGAATTCAAGATTGGCAGTCCACTGATGGCTCCTAGGATCGGAAAGACAAGGTGACAACAAGTTGAGGAATGAGACGTGGGATTCAGATCCAGCAGCAGACATGAGCTCGCTTCCCCACACGCATCAATCTACACAAAGCAAGCCACGCCCTGAGTGAAACGTTCCTTAGATTGTAGAAAAGTCGTGGTCAGATTCTTTCCACCACTGCCAGGCTGCTTCACAGAAAATTCTATCTCAGAGTTGGCAGTACCATCTTAGAGGTCATCATGGGAGAATCTTGCCAATTCAAGGTGACATTAACGCTAACCATCTTAACTCCAAGGAGAGCACTGGTAGTGTAGAAGTGATGCATTGGGCAGCTACTGCAAGGTCAGCAGTTCGGATCCACCAGAAGTTCCATGAAGGAACATAAGGCTTTCTACTCCCATAAAGTTACAGTTCTGTGGTATCCGATAGGGTCACTATGCTTGGAACTGACTCCAAGGCAGTGAGTTGCAATCACATCTCCCAACATTTATATTCCAATTAGAGGGATAATGGTAACACACAAGAGGCAAACAATGAATGCACAAGACAAATTTACATGATTAACTGAGTTTTCAGGTTAGAGAGCTATGGGGAGTTTGGGACTAGGGAAGGTTTCACAAGGAAAGTGATATCCAAGCAAGCCCTGAAAAAGATTGGCAAATGTGGCTGGACCTTCTCACGGAGAGAGCACGTGGGGTCAAGACAGGGCAATGAGAATGGCTGTGGGCAGAACAGAAGGAGGACTGGCCTGTCTGGTGTAGCCTGGGTAGAGTACAAGGTCTTTGCCAGTCTTAGAAATTTCCTCTCCTCCTTCAAAACTGATCATTGACATGAGGGGTGCAACAAACTCATCCACCTCCATTCACAGAGACATTCCTCCACCTCGTGTTCATTAATGAAAGAGGAAACTGTGTAAATAGAAGTGTCCCCTTCTTTTGTTATTGTTGTTCTTTTTAAAATCATTTTATTGGGGCCTCGTACAACTCTTAACACAATCTATACATACATCCATTGTGTCAAGCACATTTGCACATTTGTTGCCATCATCATTTTCAAAACATTTGCTTTCGACTTGAGTCTTTGGTATCAGCTCCTCATTTTTCCCCTCCCTACCTGTCCTCCTCCTCCCACCACATCATGAACCCTTGATAATGTATAAATTATTTTAAAAGTTCTCAGGTTTGTCATTCCAATTCCCTCATTGATGGCCCTAATAGTTTGGGGTTTTACTCTGTGATCCACCTTGAGTTTATACTTGAGCACGGAGTGAGGTAAGGGTCTTGCTTCATTTTTCTGCAGGTAAATATCCATTTTTTCCAGCACCACTTGTTAAAGAGGGCACCTGCTTCCCATTTGATATTTTGGGGGTCCTTATAAAAGATCTGTATGCTAATAATTTTATTTCTGGGTTTTCAGTTCTTTTCCATTGGTCTGAGTATCTGTCATTATACCACTACCATGTGGTTTCAACCACTGTGACGGTATAATATGTGCTAAAGTCAGGTAAAGCAAGCCTTCCCCGTGTGTCCTTCTTCTTGAGGAGTTCTCTGCTAATTCTGGGCTTCTTCCCTCTCCATATGAAGTTGGTAATCAGTTTTTCCATTTTTTTGAAGAAAGATGATAGTAATTGTATCAGGATTGCATTAAACTTATATAGTGACTTGGGCAGAACTGACATCTTTACTATACTGAGTCTTCTGATCCATGAGCATTGGATATTCTTCCATTTGTTGAGGTCACTCTTGGTTTCTTGTAATAGTGTGCTGTAGTTTTCCTCATATAGATCTTTTGTTCTTTTAGTCAGGTATAGCTCTAGATATTTCAATTTTTGCTTGGATTTTGTCAAGGGTACCACCTTTTTTATATCCTCTTCTGTGGTCTTATCCGATGTGTATAACAGTTCGATAGACTTCTGTTTGTTGATCTTGTATCCTGCCACTTTGCCATATTCCTCTATTCCTTCAAGTACTCCCCTTGTGGAGCTTTTGGGATTTTACACATATAAAATCATATCATCTGCAAATAACAATAGTTTCACCTCTACCTTCCCCAGGCAAATACCTTTGATATCTTTTCTTTGCCTTGTGCTGTTAACTAACACCTCCAGTACGATGTTAAATAAGAGTGGGAATAAGGGGCATCCTTGTCTGGTCCCCTTTTTCAGTGGGATTATGATCGTCTGTTCTCCATTGACTTCCACATGGGCTGTTGTTTTTTCATATATAACTTGGATTATATTGAGAAATTTTCCTTTCATTCCTATCTTCTCGAGTGTCTTAAACAGGAATTGGTGTTGGATGTTGTCTAATGCTTTTTCCACATCTACTGATATCATCATGTGGTTCTTATAATTTTTCGTGTTGATGTGGTGAATGATACAAATGGTCTTTCATATGTTGAACCATCCCTGCACCACTTGTTCATGGTGAATTATATGTTTATATACTTTTGTATTCTACTGGTCAGTATTTTGTTAAAGATTTTTAATCTATATTCATTAGGGATATTGGTCTATAGTTCTCGATTCCTGGGGGATCCCTGCCCAGTTTCTGTATCAGTGTTATACTAGCTTCTAGAAGGAGTTTGGGAGTTTGCTTTCTTTTCTATGTTCTGGAAGAGTTTGTGTAGGATTGGTGTCAGCTCTTCCCTGAATGCTTGGTAAAGTTCTCCTGTGAAGCCATCTGGTCGAGGGGATTTTTTTTGTTGGTAATCCCTTGATAACTTTGTCTATTTCTTCTATTGCTATGGGTCTGTTGAGGTTATTAATGTCCATCAGGGATAGTCTAGAGAGGAATTATTTGTCTAAGAATAATTGTTAAATAGTTGTTAAATGCACTGGAGTACAGTAATTTGTAGTCCTGTGTAATTAACCTTTTGATTCCATTAGGCTCTGTTGTAATGTCCCCTCTTTCCTCCCTCATCCTTGCTATTGAAATTTGTTCCTTCTTTTCTTAGTTATGTTTGCCAGCGGTCTGTCGATTCTGTTTATCCTTTCAAAGAACCAACTTTTAGCAGCATTAATTTTTCCATAGTTTTCTTATTGCCCCTCTACTGAATCTCAGCCCTGATTTTGATGATTTCTTTTCTGTTGCTATTAGTAGTATTGTCCTGTTGACTCGGCGCTAGTTGCTGTAAATTTTGTACTAGCATATCAATCATAAATCTCTCTTCCGTCTTCATGTGTGCATATATTGCTATGAAACTTTCTCTGATGACTGCCTTTGCTGTGCTCCATAAGTTTTGGTATGCCGTGTTCTCATTCTCATTGGTTTCTAGAAATTTCTTAATTTCATCTCTGATCTGGTTAAGTACACACTCCTTTGTAATAGAAAGCTATTCATCCCCCAATTGTTTGGTCTTGTTTTCTTAATCTTCCTTTTGTTGATTTCCAGCCTTATGGCACAGTGGTCAGCGAGAGGTCTGTGTGATATCACTGTGATTAAATTTATGCAGATTCACCTTATGCCCCAGCATGTGGTCTGTCTTGGAATATGTGCTGTGTGCTTGAAAACAATGTGAATTTTTTTTATTTGGATGAAGAGCTCTGTAAATATCTATCAGGTCAAATTGTCTAATTGTAGTGTTTAGATCTCTAACCTCCTTGTAGAGTTTCTTTCCCTGTGATCTTTCTCAGAGAGTGGTATATTAAAGTCACCTACTATAATTGTTGAGCCTGTAATTCCTTTTTTTCATCTTTTGGAATGTTTGGTTGACATATTCAGTGGGTACCTCATTCGGGGAATATATGTTTAAAATGCTTAGTGGTTCTTTGTCTACCGCTCCCTTGAGCATTATTTAGTATTCCACCTTCTCTTTGGGTTTGCACTTTGAGGTAAATTTTATCCAAGATTATGATTGGAACCCCTGGTTTTTTGAATTGCTGTTTGCTTGGTATGTTTTTCTCCAGCCTTTGATTGTCAGGCTATTATTGTCTGTAATCTTGAGATGTGTCTCCTGTAGTCAGCAGATTGATGGGTTGTGTTTTCTAAGCCAGTCTGCCAGCCTCAGTCTTTTTTTAATGCCTGAGTTCAGTCCATTGATAGTCAGGTTTATTACCTCCATTGGTAGACTCTGTGATGTCATATTATACCTTCGTGTTAGGTGTTTTCCTATCTCCTTTTCTTATCAGCGTGTTGTGCGTGTGTATGTGTGTGTTTCATTTTTTTATTTCTTTCCACGCTTCAGCCAATGCTATCTTGGGGGCTGTTTTCTTTTTGTTTCCCACTGGGTGGGGTTGTTCTACGTGGCACTCTCTTATTTGTGCTCGGTGAGTGCTGTCCTTCTGACCATACTGGGTCGGCAAGGATCTTTTGTAGAGCTGGGTTTCTTTTTGTTGTTGTTGCTTTTAATCATTTTATTGGGGGCTCATACAACTCTTATCACAATCCATACATACATCAATTATGTACAGCACATTTATACATTCATTTCCCTCATCATTCTCAACATATTTGTTATCCACCTAAGCCCCTGACATCAGCTCATTTTTCCTCTCCCTCCCCACTCCTTCATGAACCCTCGATAACTTATAACTTATTATTTTGTCATATCTTGCACTGTCTGACATCTCCCTTCACCCACTTTTCTGTTGTCTGTCCCCCATGGAGGAAGTCACATGTAGATCCTTGTAATCAGTTCCCCCTTTCTACCCCACCCTCCCAGTATGGCCTCTCTCACCACTGGTCCTGAAGGGATCATCCGCCCTGGATTCCCAGAGTTTCCAGTTCCTATCTGTACCAGTTCCTATCTGTACATCCTCTGGTCTAACCAGCTTTGTAAGGTAGAATTTAGGACCTAGAGGAAAGTTGTATATTTCATCATTGCTACACTGAACCCTGACTGGCTTGTCTCCTCCCCGAGACCCTTCCGTCAGGGGATGTTCAACTGGCTACAGATGGGTTTTGGTCTCCACTCTGCACTCCCCCTCATTCACAATGAAATTATGTTTTTGGTCTTTGATGCTTGATACCTGATCCCTTCTATACCTCACAAATTCACAGGCCTGTGTGCTTCTTCCATGTGGGCTTTGGTGCTTCTCTGGTAGATGGCCTCTTGTTTACCTTCAAGCCTTTAAAACCGCAGATGCTATATCTTTTGATAGATGGGCACCATCCACTTTCTTCACCACATTTGCTTATGCACCCATTTGTCTTCAGTGATCTTCTCAAGGAGGTGAGCACACAATGATATGATTTTTTTGTTCGTTGATGCCTGATAACTGATCCCTTCGACACCTCGTGATGACACAGGCTGGGGTGCTTCTTCCATGTGGACTTTGTTGCTTCTCAGTTAGATGGCCACTTGTTTACCTTCAAGCCTTTAAGACCCCAGAAGCTATATCTTTTGATGGCCAGGCACCATCAGGTTTCTTCACCACATTTGCTTATGTACCCACTTTGTCTTCAGCGATTGTGTTGGGAAGCTGAGTATCATGAAATGCCAGTTTAATAAAACAAAGTATTCTTGCATTGAAGGAGTACTTGAGTGGAGGCCCAATGTCCTTCTGCTACCTTAATATTAAATCTATACATATATGCACATAGATGTATTTCCATATCCTCATATATAAATATACTTACATATGTATATGCCTTTATTTAGGCCTCTATAACTGCCCTTTGCCTCCTAGCTCTTTCCTCTATTTCCTTTTACTTTCCTCTGTCTCACGATCATTTTCAGCCTTCATTGGGGTTTCTGTAATTCCGCTTGGTTACATTACCCTTGGTCATGCCCTACCAGGCCTCCTACACCCTCCTCACCACTGATTTAGATCACTAGTTGTTCACTTGTCGGGCTGGGTTTCTTTTAATGTATTCTTTGAGTTGTTCCTTGTCTGGGAAGACTCTTCTCTATCTATTTGATAGATAATTTTCTAGATAGAGTGTTCTGGGTTTGCATTATTTTCCTTCAATTTATGGAATATGTTACTCCACTCTCTCCTTTCCTTCATAGTGTCCACTGATAGGTCTAAGCATATTCTTTTTTTTTTCTTTTGAAAATCATTTTATTGGGGGCTCGTATAACTCCTATCACAATTCATACATCCATCCATTGTGTCAAGCACATTCATAAATTAGTTGCCATCATTATTTTCAAAATATTTTCTTACAAATTGAGCCCTTGTTATCAGCTCCTCATTTCCACCCTCCCTACCCGCTCCCCTCCCTCATGAACCATTGATCATTTATAAATTTTTTTCCCTTTGTTTTTTTTTTTTAATTTTAACAATTTATTGGGGCTCATACAATTCTCCTCACAGTTCATGCATATACATACATCAATTGTATAAAGCACATCTGTACAATCTTTGCCCTAATCATTTTTTTCTCTTTTCTTCTTTTACATTTTATTAGGGACTCATACAACTCCTACCACAATCCATACATATACATACATCAATTGTATAAAGCACATCCATACATTCCCTGCCCCAATCATTCTCAAGGCATTTGCTCTCCTCCCAAGCCCCCTGCATCAGGTCCTCTTTCCCCCCCCCTCCCTCCCCATTCCCCCCCCCTCATATGCCCCTGGTAATTTATACATCGTTATTTTGTCATATCTTGCCCTATCCGGAGTCTCCCTTCCCACCCCCTCTGCTGTCCCTCCCCCAGGGAAGAGGTCACACGCGGATCCCTGCAATCAGTTCCCCCTTTCCAACCCACTCACCCTCCACTCTCCCAGCATCGTCCCTCACACCCTTGGTCCTGAAGGTATCATCCACTCTGGATTCCCTGTACCTCCAACCCTCATATGCACCAGTGTACAGCCTCTGTCCTATCCAGCCCTGCAAGGTAGAATTCAGGTCATGGTAGTTGGGGGGAGGAAGCATCCAGGATCCGGGGGAAAGCTGTGTTCTTCATCGATACTACCTCACACTCTAATTAACCCATCTCCTCTCCTAAACCCCTCTATGAGGGGATCTCCACTGGTCGACACCTGGGCCTTGGGTCTCCACTCTGCACTTCCCCCTTCATTTAATATGATATATATATATACACATATATATACATACATATATACATATACACATATATACACATGCATACACACACTTATATCTTTTTTTTTTTTGCATGATGCCTTATACCTGGTCCCTTGGGCACCTCGTGATCGCACTGGCCGGTGTCTAAGCATATTCTTATTTGGGAAATTTATATGTGATTGTTTTTGTTTCCCGACCCACATGTATGGTTTTCTCCTTTTCCTCAAAGTTGGATAGTTTAACTATTTTGTGCCTGGTGACTTCTGGGGATTCAGTCTAGCTGGTATTCTTTCAGCCTCTTGAATGGTTGCCTGATTTTCACTCATTAAGCTGGGGCAGTTTTCCTCCAAGAATCCTCTCACTATTTTGCAGATGACTTTTTTATTGTGTCTTCCTCCTGTAATCCAATTATTCTGATGTTCTTCTTCTTAGCATCAGACGTAGCTCTTAGGTTTTCTTCAGCTTCTCTGATGATCTTATTATATTTTTGTTCACTTTTGTTTGCTTGGCTGTCCTCTAGGTTACTGGTGTGGTTCTCTGCACCCTCCAGTCAGTTGGTGAAGTCTGTGAGTCTGCTAATTGTTTTTGTTATCTCGTCCCTCAGCTCCTGTATTTCCCTTTGGTTATGGCCCTTATCTCCTCTTTCATTTCATCCTTTTTCTCTATTGTTTCTCTCATATTCTGTATGACTCCAAGCAACATTCTGAAATTTTCTTTCTGTAGCAGATCTATGTCTGCTTCTTCTATGCACATAGTGAGGTTCAGGACATCTTCTGTCATTGCCTTTGTTTCTCCTGTTATTTCATTGAGGTCATTGAGGGTGGTTGCAGTTTGAGTTGTGTTGTTTTAGAGGAGCCAGGTGCCATTTTCCAGGAAGCCAAAGAGCACTGGCTCTCTCTGGGAGACTCATAGGAATGTTTCTTCGAACTGCCTGCACTATCGTTTCCCCAAAAATATGACTGTCTTATATTGATTTTTTTCTCCCAAAGATGCACTAGATCTTATTTTCAGGGGATGTCTTATTTTTCCATGAAGAATACAGTACACATTTATTGTTTATTGTTTTATTAAAATAGACCTCCCACTTCCTGTCTGCTCTGGCTGCACTGTGGCCAACAGTGAGCTATGCGGTGGTGCCCGCTGCTATGGTCCAAGGTCCAGAGTTATGGTAGCTTCAGGGGGACCTTATTTTCAGGAATGTCTTGTTTTTGGGGGGATGCCTTATATGTCAGCGAGAGGCAAAACTGTAAGTGGGTCTTATTTTCGAGGATGTCTTACTTTCGGGGAAACTGGGTAATTGCACTATGGAATTTTCCTATCGCTTAATCTTATTGTGACTTCACTCTTTACCTAGTCAAGCAGTATTCTGTTATTTGGAGGGCAAGTTGGATGGTCCTCTCAGGGGATGTTGGTTCGGTGGTTGGGACTCGCGAGGCTGGTGCTAAACTTGGTGATCTAACAAGAAGCCATGCTGGTGTGGCCCACAGCAGCTTGGGACACCACAGAGGCTGTTCAGGGGTGCCCACTGCAACAGGAGTGACACAGGTTTGTGGGTTGCCTGCTTTGGTATAGAGCACAGCGAATGGTGGGCAGAATTGCCCTGGTCAAGTAGATCACTGAAGAAATTAGGCAGAGGTTCACACAGCAACATGGGGCATTGATGAGTGTTGCCCAAGATGCCTTAGGCTGTGTGAGGCACTATGGCAGGTGGGGAGAAGTTCCCTCAGTCACATGGGACAGAGGACAGGTAGGTGCTCCCCCAGCCATGCAGGCAGGATTTCCCCAAGAAGATGGGTGGGAATTCCCATGGTGGAGTGTGGGTGGGCTTTCCCCAGCCTCAGGTTAAGCTGCAGAGAGTGGAGATCTCCCAGCTGGGTGGAGGACAGGCATAAATGCCCTAAGCTAAGGGAGTAAGCTGGAGGTCAGAGGTGGTGTGTGAGGGAAAAGGGAAGAGAAAAAGAAAGAAAAGAAAAAGAGGGGGGGAAACTAAGCCCACTGAAACTGTGGTGGAAGTGAGAGAAGAGAGAGAAACAAAAGTAACAATATAGCTGAGCCCCAATCCCTAATTGGGACTGGAAGGGTCTAATTCCTGCAGCAAGCTGTGGCTGTGTTGAGATAAAACCCCTGCACCGGCTCCAGGATCCTGGCTCCGGCCGAGACAGTGGTGGGGCTAAGGTCAAACCTTAGCTGGCCTCCACTGTGGTAAGCCAAAAGTTCCCAGCTCCTCAAAACCTAGTGGATTTGTGCCTACTTATCTTTTTTTCCCCTTTCTTTCTTCAGAGCAGAGCGCGAATGTCGCCCCCCCCCCCCACACCACTACCACAAATTATGCAGTCGAGTTTCCCAAATTTGGGGAAATCGCAGGGGTCAGGACATCCAGAGTACAATGGATAAGCCTCGCCCTGGGAAAACTACCTTTGTGCTCATGGTGTCTCCCCTGCCAGGTAAGCATGTGCCTAGTTATCTTTATGATGCTCGTCCTGCAATCTGGCAGTGTTGAATTTCCCTCTCGGTAACTCTCCTGTGCTGATTTCTGCGGAGTCCCTTTGGTATACGTTACTCAGTCACCATCTTCCCGGAAGTCCTCCAAGTGTCCTCTTCTAATGAATACTGATACACTGAAATCCATCACTAGTGTTGGAAACCCCAGAAGTCAGTAAAGAAACAATGCACTCTAAACAATATTAAAACTTACTGTACCTGCAATAATTAGAATCTAAACACTGACTAATAAAAACAATTCACAGTAGTCATAGACGTCTAAGAATATATATATTACCTCACTGCACCACCATCAAGTTGATTCTGACTCAGAGTGACCCTATAGTATAGGATGGGATACAACAGCCCCCGTGTGTTTCTGAGACTATAACTCTTCACAGGAGCAGAAGGTTTTGTCTTTCTCCCTCCAAGCAGTTGGTGGCTTTATACTGCTGACCTTGTGGTGAGCAACCCAGCATGTAACTCACTACAGCACCAGGGCCCCTCAAGAGCAAATATACTCTGTATTAAATGCAACTGATGCAATTGCCATATACAGGCTGAAAAACAACAGAGAGAGGTGAAAGTTAAAAGCTTTAAGTATAACAGAAGCAAGTCTAAACTGACATGCTTACTGCTTCTGTATGTGTGTGTCACAATTTCCTACTTTTTTATATACTTCTATTGGGGGCTCTTACAAAAATATGGAATGCTTTACAAATTTGCATGCCGTCCTTGTGCAGGGGCCATGCTAATATTCTCTGTATCATTCCAATGTTAGTGTATGTGCTGCCGAAGCGAGCACACAATTTCTTATTATAGTGATAATATTATCAAAACACCTCCCAAAATTGCCTCCCTTACCATCCTTAAACTCTTCATCTTCAGGACTCCTTGATTAAAAAGTTCCAGCAGAAATATATCTCGTATGAAGTATTCTTACCAAAAAAATAAATTTGAATCTGATCTCGCCTCTAGATTTGATTACCACTCTATAGGCAATATAGTGGATAAAGGAAAGTTAAACAACACCACAGAGATACAGTTAGAAAAATCCAAATTATGAAAAACCCTATAAGACAAACAACCCAACTTCTTCAACAAATAAGTTGCAAATGTAAAAAGAAATGAAAGGACTCCTACTGCTTATAAGAGAGTTCATGGACAATTCTTCTGGACACTGACTCCCTATTATTTCTTCTGTCACCTACTTCTCTCCACCTGCAAGGACTCGACTTCAGGTCGCTGTCAAGCCTGGCCTACCTATCAAGCCTCAGCCTCCAAGAATGCCTCCTGCCAGTCTATTCCCCACAGAGCACCAAGACAGCCTCTCTAAGATGCAACTTGATCTCGTCACTCCTTTAGTTGTAATATCTGGCTGACTCTCCATTGTCCTCTGGATGGTATCCAGTCTCTTTGTATGCTATCTGAGGATGGGTTTTCTAAAGAAGCAAAATCAGTGACACTTACATTTGTATGGAGAGAAAGAGATTTCTATCAAGAAAACAGCTCACACAGTCGTAGAAGGCCAGTCTGAATCCAGGCAGGTTCCAAGTCTTTGGGTCAGATGTCAGGCTGGAGGCTTCACCTGACTCAACTAGTTGAAAGGACTGAGAAAGCCAAGATTGGCAGGAACACCACTGGTTGGCTTCAGAGGCAAATGAGCCCAAGGTCATTCAGGCCCGGCTTGTGATGGAGGTAAATGAATCCAAGGGGATAGGGTAGATGGCAGACTACTGGTGCCTCCCAGGGACACCAGTCCATGTGACAAGTAATTGACTGAAGTCCCAAGAACTGGAGGTTGAAGAACCAGGTGAAGGATCCAGACCTAGCAAAAAGCAAAGCAAGCTTTCCCACATCATCTACTTATATTGGAAGCAGGACACACCCCCGTAAGAAAACCTCCTTTCAATTGTATTGGGACTGGGACCTGATTAAGGGTGTTTTTATTCCACCCTAATCTTATCCTATTACAGAGGCTAACAACTAATTGGCTGTGATTACATTTTATTAGGATAGGTCATTGAAGGATCACTAGGTGTTAATTGCCAAACCACTGATATTCTTGGCTAAACCAACTGGACCTAGAGCCTTACTATCACAGACCCTTACACGGCCCCTGTATTCCTCCCAGGTCTCATCTGCTCATCCTCGCTCCCTAAGCTTGTCAGACTAAACCGCTGTCTCTCTTATGTGCTTTCCAATTAGCCTTCTTCTTTACCTAGACCTCCCCTCCCAACCATCTTTCCTCCTCAACTTCTGATCTTGGTTGACATACCACTTCTTCCTGGAAGGCTTCGGAAAACCTTTCATCTGGGTCATTTGCCCTCCCCTGAGCTTTCTGTATTAGAATTTGTACTTTTTCGTTTGTTTTTTTATACCATCTGCTTCCTTGTTCCTTCAGCGGTTCTCAACCTTCCTAATGCCGTGACCCTTTAGTACAGTTCCTCATGTTGTGGAGCACCCCCAACCTTAAAATTATTTTCACTGTTACTTCATAGCTGTAATGTTGCTAATGTTATGAATTGGGCAACCCCTGTGCAAGGGTCGTTCAACCCCCAAAAGGGTCGCAACTGCTGCCCTAGACCGTAACCTCTGTGAGAGCTGGGACTGTGAGCTCCTGTGGAATTCCCTATACCTCGCACAATGTCAGCTTCCGGCTCAGTACTCAACAAATATTCACCAAATGAATACAAGGAAAATGGAAACACCCCAAGATCAGCCAAGTCCAAGAAGATGTGGCTCACAGGAACTTAGAGGGAAAGGAAACTAGAGGGATGTTGGGTAAGTTAAATCCCTGCCTGGTAGAGGAGGATGGGAATCCATTCTTTCCCATGCTACTATCCTGAAACTAGGAATACTTCGCTGAACATGGGAGGTGATGAACAACCACAGTGATGAGCAATCAAGGCTGGATTGTTCCAGCTTGGACGGCAGGACCACTGCCAGTTTGCTCCATTTCTGTACCAACCTGTGATTTCCTTTCCTTTGCTGTGAAATACACCATTGGAGCAGTGGTTCCTGAGCACTCAGCTTTATCGTGTTTGAACCTATGGCCAAATCAGTAGGATAAAGTACCGATGTTACAAATAATTTTCCATTAACAGAGTACATGTGCCCTGTTGTCTTGGTTGGAGTCCCCCAGAATAGACTGGATAGAATTGGAATGCAACTATTTTATCTGGGGTGATCCCCGGAAGCACTGCAAGGGAAATAGGAGCACAAGACAGGGAAAGGAAGCACATCAACCGTAGGCATGGTCTCAGTCAGGTGACCTCTGTGGACAACCGAAGCCCAGTCACGCTGCGGCATTCTGGGAGACACAGTGAAATGAGCACTACAGAGTTGTCCCACCTGAGGAACAAAAGCACCAGGGCGCTGTTCCCATGGGCCGCAAGTCCCCCACACGTCCAGCCTGCACGGAGAGGCACCGGTGCCTGAAGCCTGACACCTTAGGCATGCTCTGGAGTGGTATCGACAGGAGACAGGCAAGGAAGGCAGGAACCACATGTGCTGGGGGCTTCAGCCGGGTAGATGCCTACGTCTTGTCTATTGTCCTATGTTTTCCAAGGGAGTCAAATACAATCAGGTCATGAGTTTTGGCACCAGCTGAAATTATCCCTTGTGATGTTTATCACTGCACCTATGCTCATTTGTGCATCGCTGCCTCCTAAAAACTGAAAAAGGTGTTGAGTCGGCACTGCGTTGGTGGGGTGGCCTTGAAGGCCAAGGCAGGAATCTCTTGTATGTGCTCAGAGCAGCAATTTCAAACCTTTGTCCCTCGAAGAGCACTTCATCATGTTTCTGGGCCCTGCTTTTGCTTTGATTGCTTCAGGGCAGGACTCGAATTCCATCCAATTAGATGTGCACAACTTCAGCTGTTTTGAATCTCCCTACATGCAAATGAGACCCTACATGCAAATGGTCCTTGAAAATGAAGAAAGGGGGCCTGGGTGACACCTTGGTTTGTTTGTTTTTTTAACCTCCTTAGGCATCATTTTTTAAAGCCAAAGAATCTGATTTTCCCTCAAAGTATTCTTTAAGAAAAAAAGAAAAATCAGAAACAAAGATGAGATTTTCCTGGCCTTTCTTTTTCCTCCTTAAAAAAAAAAAAGTGTTGAATTCTGTCCAACAACTGAATTCCGGGTTGTGCTTCTCCTGCTGCTGTGATCGTCTGTCTGCGTGGCTCGGATGACCATCCTGGCGAGTCATTCTCATCGCAGGACAGCTCTTGGCACTGCGTGCACACAGCCGGAGGCGGTTTGGGAGGCAGAGAATGGGAGCGGTACCTGAAACAGATCCTGTGAGAGGCTTGTTTCCATTTCAAATGCAGGTGACTAAATGACACCTGCCTGCTGCCTCTCCCTTCTCCTCCCTCAGCAAGTAGGGAATCCTGTAGCCAACACACACACACACACACACACGTGCACACGCACACACACGCACACACACACACACCCCATTGTGGGATCCAGCCAACCCTGTACGTGCAGCGCTCAAATGGAACTTGTCGGAATCCTTGGAAATGGCAGTGGGAAGACGAGGAGCTTGTGTCTAATGATAGTTTCAATCACCGAGGATTTCATGCTAAGCCATGTTTGTCTGTGTTTTCAAATTGCGAGAAAGGACATTAATAGCATTGTCATTCCCTCTGAAATGGGGCAGAAATTCATTGAAAAATTGACTGACAGGTGGGGATGGAAACACTGGTTGTCACCTCCTTTCTGCCAGCTAAGGGTCAAACCATCTGGTCAGCTCCCACAGACTGGCAAGTCGGAGATTTCCCAGCAAAATGGTCCGTGTTCTTTAAACATCAGAACATCAAGCCGCAAGTTTCGTCTGTCTGTCTATCTGTCTATTTTCCTCAACTGCTACTCTGTGGGACAGTGGACCATGGAGACAGAGTAATCAAAGATAATGAAAAATTTTGACTCTCCCAAAACTTTCCTTCTTAAATCGATGAGTCCCCATCTGCTCCTTTTTGGTTTAGCTGCAAAAGAAAGAGGGGAAATGGCATGATGGAGAGAACATTGTCCCCACGAGTGTCTGATTTGAGTTCTGTGAAACTGGCAAGCCATTTCCCTTTTCTGGACCTTCCGAACCAAACACCCCACTGCCATCGACTCGGTTCTGACACATACCAACCGTGCTGGACAGGGCAGAAGTGGCCCTGTGGGTGTCTGAGACTGTGATTCTCTGGGGAGTGGAAAGCTTCATCTTTCTCACACGGTGGTGCCAAACCCCTGGCCTTGCCCTCAGCTGACCAACGCATACCCCCTACATCACTAGGGCTCCTTCTGGACCTGCCTCCTCACATTCCATCCCTTTCCTTTCTACCTCACTGATAAATATTAGCATGGGCTCAGCTGAGCATTCTGGGAAAAGTCTGTTTTTACTGACCCACCCCAAGTGCCAAGGCTTGGCAAGGTTCACAAGAAGAAGTGGTACAGCATATGCGTATAATATGAGGGACTTCAAAAAATTCATGGAAAAAATGAAAGGAAAGGAAAGTGGATTTTCACACAGGCACTTTCTGAAGCCCCCTCGTATGTAACTTCAGATGACAGCCAAACCCAGTTGACTCCTCTGGGATGCTCCTGATTTGATTAGGCAGGTAAGTGAGAGTGAGGAGGAGATAACAGGTAGGGGCGGGGTGGCATCCTGCTCAGAATGTGAATATCTTCCCCTTACCATCCATTTATATGATATTAGAACAGGTGCACAAACGACTCTTACAAGATGCACTTGCCAGCATTCTGGTTTTTGGCAGGAAGCAGACCAAATACCTCCAGACCTCTTCCCTTACATAAAAACATCTAAAATTCTGGGCGAACTGTAAAAATCATAGTTTTGGGTGCACTACTGATCTGGTACAATCAGAAGAAATACGATAACCACTCTTACCAAAAAAGTGGGGAGGGTGGAGAAAAGAAACACAATAACCAAAAATGAAGTAAAAGCAAGAATTCCAGGGGATTAGGCAAGGGCCATGAGCCCTGGTGTCATGGTGGGTGTGTGCTGTACTTCTAACCTCAAAGTCAGTGGTTCAAAACCACCAGTGACTTCAACAGGAAAAGAGGAGGCTTTCTTCTCTAGCAAAGTCCAAAGGGACAGTTCTACTCTGCCCTGTAGGGTGACTATGAGTCAGAGTCAACTCAGTGGCAGTGAGTTTTATTTGTGATTTTGGAAGCAAGGGCCAAGAAAGGCTCTGCTTTGAACGTCTCTGCTGAACCCTTAAGACCCTGAGTTTTCATTTGGATGGAAAGGAGGGAGTCCAACTGGGGAACTTGACCTAAAGATGGGATAACAAACACACTGTTAAAAGGGCAGATGATAAATAAATCTACTCAGAAACAATCAACAAGAAAACTCACCCACTTAACATAGTCAACAAAGACACTGTTCTACATTCTACTTTCTGGAGTAGCGACTAGACTTAAAAGCTCATGAGCAGCCATGTAAGGTGCAGCCATTGGTCTCTCCCAGCCCAGAAGAATGAAAAACGATGAAAATCAAAGTCCCATGGACACAATTAGTCCAGTGAACTAATGGATCATGTGAGCATCAGTGTCCAAGACCCTGAGGCCAGAAGAACTAGATGGTGCCCGGTACCCACTACCAACCACTTTGAAAGGAATCACATCAGAAGGTCTGGATACAAAAGGTGAAACAAAACTCAAAATCAGAAAAGGATACCAGGTTTACTGGTTGTATAGAGACTGGCAGAAACCCCCAGACTGTGGCCCATGGTCACCTCTCAGGTCTGGAAATGAATTATAGGGAATAATAACACTTGTGAGGTGTGCACACCTAAGAACAATCAACCATTTGAGATTAAAAGGCCAGTGCTTACCCAGAAACAAAATTCCGAAGAGTTAGAGGAAAAGGAGGAATGCAAATACAAAACAAGGAGGAGAAGTAGGATCAGCGGTGCTATGTGGTGGGGATTGCACTCACTGCAATGAAACAAACTGTGTAGGGATTGGGGAGTGGCAAACTGAGCTGCTCTGTCAGCCCTTCACCGAATTCACCGTAACAAGTTAAAGAGAGGAAAGAAAAAGAAAAAGAAAACATGCCCACTACTATAGGAAAATAAGACTAGGGATACATATTAAAGCTAGCCATCACTGGTGGTTACCAAGAGCTGGGAAGAGGTAGTGGAAGGTATTACTAAAAGAGACTAAAAGGGGAAGACGGGAACCACAGACTCAGAGGAAGCTAGGCATGAGTAGTTCTACTCATGAATACGGCCTTATCTCTCTGAGACCAGGAGGGCTAGATGGTGCCCAGTAGCCACTACTGACCATCGTGATCCGAGATAAACGAGAAAGATCATAATAGAATGGGGACAGATGTGTAACAGAACTCAAGTCTGTTAGAATTGAAACTTGCTAGACCAGTGGAGAGTGAAGGGCTGTCACTCTTTAAATCTCAAAGCAAAACTCTTCCCTAGGTCGTCTTTGAGTTTAGTGACAGACTGGCTCATAAAATAAACCATACTCATGAAAACTATATTCCTTTTCTAAATCATCTCTGTGAGGCCAACTGGTCGACATGACCTCAAAAGCAAAGGCAGCAGATTCTGGAAATGGAACCACCGGAACAGAAATTCTGGGAAAGTGGAAGCATTGAGAACAAGGTAAGGAATGTCACTGAACCAACGATGTAGAAATGGACATGACATCGATGTGTGCAAACTTCACAAAAGCACAAGAAGATATTTTCGTTTTTGAAAAAAGAACACTTTTCTATTTCATCCTTAGCACGGGGGTGGCGTTTGTTGCTGCCAGCTGTCATCGAGTTGGTTCCAGCTCATGGTGACCCGCTATGCACAACCTCAGGGAACGCTGCCCAGTCCTGTGCCACCAGCCTCCCAGGTCTTCCTAGGTCTGGGCCCATGTTTGCAGCCACTGTCTCCGTCCATCCTGTGGAGGGGCTTCCCCTTTTTCACGGGCCCTCCACTTGGCCAAGCATGATATCCTTCTCCAGGGACTGGTCTCTCTCACAATATGTCCAAAGGTAGGAAAAAGTATTTCCATCAGAATGTGTATTTACAAGGCCTTCACAGTATTTTGGTCTAAATCAGTGCTGCAAGATCAGCCACGCAGAACCATCAGCCCCTCCTTGAGAGAGAGATGAGGCTTTCTACTCCTATAAAGCATTGCAGTCTCAGAATCCCACAAGGCAGCTCTACCCTGTCCTGTGGGGTCCCTCTGAGTCAGAATCACCTCCCTGGCAGTGATTTTGAGTTTTTGTGGTCCAATAGGAGCCCGGCAAGCAACAGTGCCCAAGGTGGTTAGCAGAAGAAACATGAGCCCTTTCTGAAGGATTACAACTTCATGAGAAGTCCCACAGAAAAAGTTCCAAATAGAATGAGCAACTCACAGTAAAAAAATCTGATGATGAACCAAGACACTACGAGGGAGAACAAGCAAAAACAAACGAGCAAAGGCTTCAGATAATTATATTATTTACCATATTTTTAGGTATATCAATTATGACTGTGAAGTAAAAAAAAGAAATGTGGGAATCTATGCTAACAATAAAAGACTAAGCACACCCAAACATATTTGGAAGAATCGGACAGATATTCCAGAAATAAGATATTTACATAATTTAAGTGGAAAATGTTAATGGGTTGGTGATATAATAGATAAAGTTGAAGAAAGAATTGGTGAACTGAAGGATAGATCTAATGAAATTAATCAGGACAGAATTTTTTTTAAAAGGAAACTATAAAAGGTAGTTCACAAGACATGTAGGACAGACAGAAGGCTTTCCATTTAGCTAATCAGAATTCCTGAAATAGGCATCAGAGATATTATGGAAGAGGTGAAATTTGAAGAGATAATGGCTGGAACTTTTTTAGAAATGTTGAAAAACATCAATTCTCCAAGTCAAACATAATTTTTTAAATTTAAGCAGGATAAATGAATCTAAGATATATCACAGTAAATATGAAAAACACCACACACAGAGAAAACATTTAAAATAGGCAGGAAGAAGAGAGAGCTCACCTACAAAATATATATATATATATATATATATATATATATATATATATATATATATATATATATATATGACAGGTAGAATGATGGCTCCCTTCTTAGTGCAATAATGAAATTGAGAACACAATAGATTAATCTTGTCAGTGCACTGAAAGAAAATAATACTCAACTTAGAATTCTATCACCGGAAGCTCTGTTTAAGAACTGACTGGAAGTATAATCATTTTTAGATAAAATCAGAGCGAGAATGAAAAAGGGGAAGATATACTGCAAACGCATCCCCACTAAAGGAAGTACTGCAGATACGCAGAAAATACCACAAGCCACAAAGAGAGATGACCTAGGATACTGATGGAGGAGTTAACGAATGAGAAACAAAAGCCTGCGGCGTGGTGGGTTAAGGGGTAGGCTGCTAACCGAAAGGTTGGAGATTCAAAGCCAACAGCGCTCTACAAGAGAAACATGAGGCCGCCTGCATCCACAGAGATTGACAGCCTCAGAAACCCCGTGGAGCAGTCCCGTTTCCAACCCCATGGCAAAGCTGGGTTTCGAGCAATACAAATACGTAAAATACCTGTGGGAGCAAATGTTCCTATAAATAAGCACTGGCCCCGTACGCTTACATGACATAAAGCAATATTGAGAATACACAACGTGTACGTCTGAAACACAGGGTTAAAATGCAACCGAATTAAAGCACAAGGCAATGGTAGCTGGTCGGTGTGACAAAAGCCGAAAGGCGGAGCAGAGCTGGCATACCCTGGAGAGCCTGCAAGTGCAGTTCTCAGTCACCAAAATAAAGCAGCTGTCACACAATACAGCGGTTCACACTATTTGACGTGTTTCCTGGGGCACAGAAAACCTATACTGACGCTGTCCAGTAGTCTATGAAGAAGGGATCTTTGCCAGCATTCCACTAGCCAAAGCAAGTTACATGACCAAGGTTATCTTAGAATGCTCTAGGCGGATACAGATACCTTAAAAGAGACCCTGGCTAGAAATATTGTTACAGTATGAACTAGTGGGTGAGGAGAGGTGAGAAATCACAAAATACCTGAATAATACACAATTCTAGGAATCCACTTCCCAAAAAATGGTCGAGAGTATTCTATGTTGTGCTAACTGACATCAGTAGTCATGGACTGCTAGTGAACCATGCCCAAGAGGCCAAGTCCTTAGGCAGAGTCAAATGGAGCCCCCCCCCATCCACACACCAAGTCCCCCATTGCCTACTAGAGGACTTCTCTGCTTATAGCCCCAGAACTAAAATCCTAAAAAAAATTTTTTTTAAGTGCTCACCAAGTCCAGCCTATTCCACAGACAAAGCCAACCGAGGGTTATAGACACAGGAAATGTTAGGATGTCTGTCTTGGGATAAGTCAACGTGTCAACAAGCACTAACTGGTCTTCTTTTAACTTCTTACTCTTTCCTCTGTGCTCCCGTGAATGTCAACATGTAGGATAACCTCAAAAGTCAAGAGGACAAGCTTTAAGCGTGTTGATTCATTAGAAACCAGCACAAATATTTCTCTAACATATCTTTGGTCTGCTCCCTGCTCTCTGAAAGGCAGCCATGAGCTGCTCAGATATGTGTGCTTTATTTGGCAGTTTAAAATATATTTAAACCATAGGAAATGACCGCAACAGCAAGGTTAATGATAAATCAAGTGGTACAGAGACCAGATGCTAAAGGAGATCCAAAGAAGGAAAAATCCGGCCAGGACTGAAATAATCATACGAAGGATTGACTGGAGTGGACCCTTGCGTGATAATGCAAAATTATTCCTGGAAAAGGCATGCAAGACTTTTCCAAACTATGAGAGCCTGAGCAGGGTGGCTCTCCCCATGAGTTTCCCAGGGAAAGTGATTCAAGGGAACAGAAGAATGCCTCATAAAGGAACACCCCATTTGGGTCTCAATCCCCAACAACAAAAAAAACTCTTTCTCAGTGCTACCCACTTTTTCCTAAGTTGGTCAAGCTTCCAGGTAAGGTAGGCCAACCAAAAACAACAAACTCACTGCCCATCGAATCAATGCCAACCGTGTTAGTCTGGGTGGACTAGAGAAACAAATCCACAGAAACTCATATGTGTATAAGAGAGAATTTTATATAAAGGGTAAGCGTACATTAAGAAAGCATCCCAACCCAGTGCTGCCCAAGCCCATAAGTACAACATTAGCCCATATGTCTGGCACTGATCTACAAAGTTCTCCTCAAACTCACAAAACACACGCAATGACTCTGAATGTAGGACGATCACAGGCCAGTGGGTAGAAGGTCTTTGGATCCAGTGGCATTGTAAGCATCTCAATGCTGGCAGGAGTCTCCACATGGCTGCTCCAGCACCCAGGGCTGCAACAGGGCAGGAGGTCCATGTGGCTTCTCCTCGGGGATGTCTCGCAGGAAGTGAGCTTTGCCAGCTGAGGCAGAGAACCAGCTAAGGCAGCCACAGAGAGCCCAACCATCAAAGAGCAAGAGACAAGAAAGACGAGGCTCATCAAGTCTTTTATCTCTCCGCCCTTCAATTAAAGTGCCCTTCAATTAATCAGATGTTTTCACCGGCCAGGTTGGCACAATAAACCTTAACTAGCACTGTCATCTCATAGCAGCCCTATAGGACAGGGTAGAACGTCCCCTGTGGGTTTCTGAGACAGGAACTCTTACAGGGACTAGGAAGCCCTGTCTTTCTATCAAGGAGTAGCTGGTGGTTTCAAACTGCTGACCTTGCCGTTATCAGGCCAACATGTAACCCCTACACCAACAATGATGAAACCCTGAAGCATTTCATGGCATGAATGGACCTGGAGAACATTATGCTGAGAGCAATTAGTCAATCTCAAAAGGCCAAATATTGGATTAGGCCACTGCTAGCAAGGGATGGGAGGGGGAGGAGGAGGAGGGGGACAGGTGGTAAGAGACAAAGACTTGCAGAGAATAGACTTTGGAGGTTACCAAGGTGGGGAGGGGAAAGGAGAGGAGATGAAACAGTAGGTTACAAGATTGACAGGTATTAACTTAGGTAAAGGGGAAAATAGAAATCAGCAAGAGAGAAAAGAGAAATCAAAGGATGAGGGTTGTTGTTGTTAGGTGCCATCAACAACAACCCTTGGTGACCTTATGCACAACAGAATGAAACACTATCTGGTCCTGCACCTTCCTCACAATGGTTCCTAAGCCTGAGCACATCGTTGCAGCCACGAGGTCCACCATCTCCTTGAGGGCCTTCCTCACGTCCGCTGCCCTCTGCTTTCCCAAGCATGATGTCCTTCTCCAGGGACTGGTCTCTCCTGACAACGTGTCCAAAGTATGTAAGATGATGTCTCACAACCCTTCCCTTTCAGGAGCATTCTATTCTGAACTTACTTCTTCTAAGAGAGATCGATTTGTCCTTTTAGCAGTCCATGGTACTTTCAATACTCTCCAGCACCACAATTCAAAAGCATCGATTCGTCTTCAGTCTTCTTTATTCAATGTTCAACTTTCACCTACGTATGAAAGCACTGAAAACATCACGGCTTGGGTCAGGAGCACCTTGGTTCTCAAAGCATGGTCCTTTTCTTTTCACTGCTCCAAAGAGGTCTTGGGCAGCAGGTTTACCCAATGCAATTCATCTTTTGATCTCTTGACTGCTGCTTCCATGAGCATGGATTGTGGATCCAAGTAAGACAAAATCCTTGACAACTTCAACCTTTTCTCCATTTATCATGATGTTACCTATTGAGGATTTTGGTCTTCTTGGCATTGTGTTGAAATCCATACTGAAGGCTGCAGTCCTTCACCTTCATCAGCAAGTGTTTCAAGTCCTCTTTGCTTTTAGCAAGCAAAGTGTGTCATCTGCATACCTCAGGTTAATAAGCCTTTCTCCGATCCTGATACCACCTTCTTCTTCAGGTAAATCAGCTTCTCTGACTACCTGCCCAGCATACAGATTGGATAAGTATGGTGAGAGCACCTGCCCTGATTTTAGACTCTAAAGGATGCCCGTGTTCTGTTCACACAGTCCCGCTTGGCCCACATACAAGTTCCAAATGAACACAAAGAAGTGTTCTGGAATTCTGTTTCTTCTCAAAGTTATCCATAGTTTACGATGACTGCCACAGTTCAATGGCTTTGCATGGTCGATAAAATACAAGGAAACATCTTTCTGGCAATGTTTCGAAGCTATGCCCAGCGTTTACCAGCTCCTTCCAGAAAGTGCCATGGACTGCTAAAAGGACAAACTAATCTGTCTTGGAAGAAGCTCTGGCCAGAGTGCTCCTTAGAGGCAAGGATGGCAAGACTTCATCGTGCATGCTTTGGCCGTGTTGTCTGGAGAAATGAGTCCCTGGAGAAGGACATCATGTTCAGGAAGGTAGCAAAAAAGAGGAAGGCCCGCACGGAGATGAACCACCACAATGGGCTCCGCCATAGAAACAACTGAGGATGGTGCCGGCAACTGCACTGTTCCTTCTGGTGTGTGTAAGGTCACTACGAGTTGGCACCAGCTCGAGGGCACACAACATCAACAAACATCTTTCTAGTATTCTCTGCTTTCAGCCAAGATCCATCTGACATCAGCAATGGATGGGGGTAGGCTAAACTCGGGGAGGATTTGATAAGTAGTTTCAATCATTGAATATAAAACAGATGATTGGAAATGTAAACCCACGTATAAGTCACAATTTTTAAAATGATCAAAAAATAAATAGGCAAAGTAGTCCAGGAGGCCTCCTGCACAGTGCCACCTTTGCCAAGTGTGGTCATGATCAAGTGCCAAATCAATAGTCCTATAGGTCGAAAAGTTGGAGCGACGCCCACCCAACGGTGCTGACTCTCTGTGGCATAGCACCTTTCTCTAGCAAATTCAGTCCTGTGAGATGAGCGGCCCTCTTCTGTAATGAGAAAGGACGAGGATACCGGTGAGCTCCTGAGCAGTAAGTACCCAGGAAGCCATCCGTCCGTCGGGACCACAGAGTCACGGAAGATTTCCAGGGAAAGATAAGTGTCGTGGCTGGCTTCCACAGCAAAAAGGGGCTGGCTGGCCTCTGCCTTCATTGATTTGTGCTGTTCGGTGTGATCCTTGCGAAGGTTGACACTTTGCTTACACGTTATGCCTTTCCATGTTTTGTGCTCATTTCTTTGTACGCCACAGTGGAGAGGAGCTATTCTACAGAAAGGTCTGTAGCAAGAAATGTGGAATCCAGAAAATAGGCGCTTGGTTTAAGGATTGCTGGTTTGGTTTGGTTTTCAAAACTGGGTTTTGTTGGCACCACAAAAGTCCCCCAGCTCTCTGCCCCAGACCTTCAACACAAAGAAGAGGGTGTGTTCACTCTGCTCTTGGATTGCTTTCACTCAGAGCCACCCAAGCTGGCCTGGATCCCATGCTGCCCCTTTTTAGCCTCTGTTGTTGCTGTTGTTATTGCGGCTGCTGCCAGTTGCCACCATGAATGTTCATCTGTCTCCCAAAGGAGGCTCTCCGGGGCCCTGCGGACATTGTGCACCCCACCCAGTGCGGTCCGGGGCCCATCCTTGGCAATCTGTGAATTGAGCAGCAATTCTTCCGGGAAGTTTGTCTTTCGCTTTCTTTCCTCCCGCTAAACCGAACCATTTCCTTTATTAAACTCACATTTGACACCATTCATCTACCTGAAATACACGCTCAAGAAAAATCTGATCAACTACTCGCCCTGAGGTTTGATGGTTGTCTGAGTTAAAAGTGGTGTCCAGAGAAACCAGTCCGCAAAAGTGGAATTTCCACTGTCCACAGGATGGCAGGGACGCTGTTTGGAGGAACAGAGGCCCCTGTTGAAATTTCTGAAATTCCTAAAGTTCCACTGCACTGGCTCTTGCAGCCAACATTTTGGGCCTATTCAAAATCCTATCAATTATGTGCCTGGTTTCCACATCCTGTTTGTAGCACAGTTCTTAAACTGTGGGGTATATATCAAGAAGGAAAAGTCATGGTCACTTTCCTCCACCTGGCCACCCCTGCCTCTGGATATCAATAAAGAAGTCTTTATCCTCTGCCGAGACTCCCACTGTAGAGGAAAACATCAGCTTGACCTATCAACTGACCATGAGCCAGTTGCCTGGTAGTGTTTCTCAATAATATGTTCATTCTCAGAATGTCAGCGTCCAAGTCACCACCTTCAAAATCGAGTCTCCTCCCTGGCTGGGCCACCTGGATCAGAGTTGTTAGGGGGGACACCATGCTTACAGTTGAGAGCTAAGGACTCTGGCTTGTTATCATCCAAATGGGTCTAAACATGGGCTATACCTACTTACTGTGGTTAGTGGGTGGATCGAGTGCTATAGTGTAACATAAAGCAGAACATGATCTGATCGGTTGGTTAAGAATACATTTGGACTCAAGCAGATCTGTGCAGAACCTGATTTTGTCACTTACCAGCTGACTGAGAAAAGGCATCCTCTCTGAGACCTGGCTTTCTGTAAAACATGGATAAGGATTAAAAGAAAATTTCATGTGCAAAACTTTTGACACACGCCTGGCACATTGGCATGGAGTACTAGTGGCTTAACGGGCTTCTCTTTGACCTGCTAACCACAAGGTCAGTGGTTTGAACCCACCAGCCACCTTTGGGGAGAAAGATGAGATTGTCTGCTCCATAAAGATGTACAGCCTCACGAATCCTAAAGAGTCATTCTACTCTGCCTTCCAATGTTCCTCTGAGATGGAATCAACTTAATGACAGTGAATTTGTTTTGTCTTTTGAAGTGTGAAGGGGTTGAGTGTTTTGACACATGAATAGTATTTTCATTGCATGGATACGATGATGATTAGTTTTATGTGTTGACCTGGCAAAGCTATGGTTCCCAGTGGTTTGGTCAACTAATAGACTAGTTGCTAACTTTCCATAATGCAATATAATCAATCAATCAATTGAAAGGGGAGTTCTCTTAGGATGTGGTTTGCCTCCAGACTACCAATGGATTATCTTAATGGAATTCACTCTCTCTGTCTCTCTCTCTACTCTGTACATGCCCTGTCCCCTGATCTATGGATCTGGGGACATAAGGCGACAGAAATCTCCAGCCTGCCACACTGTCAGGATCTTGGAATTGCCAGCTGGGACTGTCTCTCTAGGGCACTCTAAGCCAGGGTCCTCCTCTTCCCCAGAATGCATTTCAAATGTGAGTCTATGTCCACCTCCGACTTTTTGTGGCAGAGTCCCAGGCTGCTTTCCCTATATATCTTCTCAGTTGCTTTTCATAAACTATCCCCCAGCCCCCCAAGTTCCTGTTAAAACAGCCTTGTAGATAGTGAATCGCCTGCTTACTTGGGACCAGTACATGGCCATGTTTGCTTTCTGCCTAGTTACAAAGTATTGGTCCTCTTCTATTTCTTCTCGGCCCACATCTCCTCTCTCAATTTACAGAGCAAAACTATGGGATAATAGGTAACAGTCACCCTTTTAAAAACCAAACTCACTGCCATCCAGTAGACACCGACTCATAGAACTGGCCCCGTGAGTTTCCAAGGCTGTAACAAAAGGCTAACCACCGTGGAAAACCCAGTCTTTGTCCCAGGAGCAGCTGCTGGTTTCAAACTGCTGACCTTGAAGATTGCAGCCCATCTGGTCACTGCTATACCACCAGGGCTCCTAGTCACCCCTTAAGAAAGCGGAAACTATTTTTAGCATATTCATCCAAAACCAAACAAATAAACCCACTGCCAGCAGCTCAGTTCTGATTCATGGAGACCCTACAGGACAGAGTAGAACTGCCCCTGTGGGTTTCTTTAAGGGAGCAGAAAGCCTCAATTCTCTCCAGTGCAGCTGCTGATGGGTTTGAACTACTGACCTTGTAGTTAGCAACTCAACTATCCCGCCAGAGCTTCTCAGCATAACAGACAGGCTGTTGTTGGGTGGTTGCAAACGAAAGCAAAGAATGCCACACTGTGAGAGCCAAGCGGTGAGGCAAGCAGGCCCTGGGCAATCCTGGTGCTGGAGCCCACAGCTCCTCTCCATCACCCTTGTTCTCAACAGCCAGGCTAGAGGAGAAGTGGGTAGAGGTGATTTGGGATGGAGCTTGGATAAAAGCAGTTGACAATCAGGGTCACTTTGCTATCCCAGCGCTAATCCCCAAAACTCCATCTGATGCTATGAAGAAAGAAATAGGCCTCCCCCTATCAGTCAATTCCCAGTAATCCCAAAATGTACTTATTTATCCCTCTGTCAATGGAAATAAATTATATCCTGCCTCCCCCGTGCTTGTATGAAGGAAAAATGAAGGAAGATAATTTATTGCCGTTGTAATTAACATAGGGCACCAGGGACCCTATGTTTGCTCCAGCAACTTCCCTCCCAGAGGGGCTAAAAATGCCCTCCTTGGGTGAGGGCCTGGGGATTCCCCCACCCCCACCCTACCCCCTGAAGGCATCTAGCTGGATTTCAAACCCAGGGAAGGAGACTGGCTTCCAGCTAGGCTTGTCTGCTCACACACATATCTGATCCCTCGCTGCCCACTTCATTTAGCCGCTCCTGTCGCTGGAGGCAGAAATCCCAGTGTTCCACTTTCTCTGTGCCCGCGCTGGAGCGCGCCCGGGCTCCAGGCCAATGACCGCGTGGCAGGGCTTCTGCGCGGGCAGGCGCTGCAGCCACCAGCCTGGAGGAGGAGGCCCGCGCAAGGCCGGTATAAAAACAGCCCTTACAAGCAACCCCCAGGAAGCCCTGGATAGAGTACATCCCCTCCAGGCGTGCTCCCCTGTAGCTTCGTCCCACCCACTCCACCCTCCAGGATCCAGACCTAGAGGAGCAGACACTGGAGATGCAGCTCACTGTAGACCTCGGTTTCCACGGAGCCACCCCAGGGGACCCTGGGAGGCTCTGAGGTCCAGCCTGACCGCGTGCCTCCGCGCACCCAATCAGAGTCCCAGCGCCAGGGAGGAGGGCAGACCCAAAGAGAAGGGCATCCTCTTCCTCCCAAAGTCCCACCCGCTCTCTCCAAGGACCAAGAAACCGGGGCGCTCACCCAACGCTCCTGTCAGGCGAGTGCACTGGACAGTGGAACCCATGACCCTCAGTAAAGAGGGAATCTCTTATGCCCACTCACTTCCAGGAGGAGGTGCCGCTTATTCCAGGAGTGTCCAGTGACGTCTGAAACGGGGACTGGCAACCCTGGGGGATGGCTACTAATTGAAATGAGGAGCCACTGCCAGAGGCAATTCCTGGGGGCCAGGGACGGGGGAGAGCAACTGGGTCCAGGGGCCCACAAGGCCTGTCTGGGAAGGCCGGGCCAGGCAACAGGAGGGTTTTCCTAAGACTCCCAGGGTGCAAAGAGCTGTGCGCAGCACAGCGAAGGGTGCACGTCCTTATCTTTGGCACGGCCTTCTCTTTGGAAACTCCACGCAGGAGTTTGGAGATCCACGAATTCAGTAGAGAAGGAGGGATGGGCCCAGCCTAAACTCTCTCTCTCTCTCTCTCTCTCTCTCTCTCTCTCTCTCTCTCTCTCTCTCTCTCTCTCTCTCTCTCTCTCTCTCTCTCTCTCTCTTCCTCTCCTCCCCCCTCTCCCTCCTTCTCTTCCTCCCTCCCCTCTTCCTCTGGATTCTTAACTGGAAAGACCATAGATTCTCTCTGCTTGACTCACTCGGTAACTTGACTCCATTTCTTTTCCATACAGAGGGCTGGACTCATGGACACTGTACAGATACGGCCCTGACCCCAGCTCTGCTCACCAGCTGAGGGAAGAAGTAGAAGGAGGGAGGGGGACGCTATGCGGAAGAACGCTATGCTCCCCCGGAGTTTTCAACCCCCAGCCCCACTCCCGGGCTCCACTCCAGCAGGGCAGGGGGGCAAATCTTGGCCTAGGTTCTATCCCAGCTTCCTCGGGGTGGAGGGCTCCTAAGCAGAGACCTAGCTGCCTAGACTAGGCGCTGGGGTCCCATCTAGATTTTTTTTCCAGGCTTGTGCATAGCAAAAGGCGCTTTGGAAAGGATTCCCAGCCTGTAGGGACTGTATATGACCTCCAGGAAGGGGGGGCACACTGAATCTGGGAGCCGTCTCAGCGGTCCAGCCTCCCACTACCCAACAGGTTGGTTTGTGAAGTCCTATTTCTGGCAAATCAAGTCGGGAAAGTTCGACAAGGAGAGGAGCAGCAAAGCCCAGTGCGTTTGGGTGAGGGAGCTCCGACCTGCTGGGGTCTCGAGACCCCCCAGTCGCCAGCCCCGGTTCGCCCCCACTGCGCCCAGCGCCCCCAGGCAGTGGCTGCGCGCGCGTGTGGACTCTGTGGCACACGGTCGGGCTGCGGTGCTTCCGCCTGCCAGCACGGGGCTGTTCTCTTAATGAATTACTAATGAGTTAAAATTGGGCAGCAGGCTTAATTAAAGCGTAGAGGCAATGTGTTTACCACATTGTAATTGAACTCATTAGGGCTATGGCTTTTTGTTTTTGAAGCAGTCGCCTTCCTTTGCTCTGCGTCGAATAATCTATGGGAAGCGTTTATTAGAGAAGGAGGGGCAGGGGGAGAGGGGCAGTCCATCAATTCTTTCCATGGAAAAGGCAGGATGCGAGTGGGGAGAGGAAGAAAACGTCTCCGGCCTGCGGCTGTCCCGGAGCCGCCGGGGCTAGGCAGATGTTCCCCTTGAAGCTCCACTGGGTGGGTGGCCTGGGGAGAGCTGCGGACACTCGGGACGTTGCTAAGGAAGGGAAAGGCCTGCCCCAGAAAGACCGCCTTTATAGCTCCACGCAGTAACGCAGTCAGTCCAACTCCCCAGCACCCCAGGTTGGTGGCGCTCACTTCGCCACGCGCTCTGCCCCTTGGAAAGACACTTAGTGTCTTCCTTAGGACACTTAGTTAGCAGGGCCCTGCGTAGGAACCACTCCCCGCTGCGGCTCCAAATGCCCTAGCTCCCCTTCTCGGGTTCCCGAGACCACCGCCCACCCTCCGGGGCCTGTCCTCAACTCCGAGGAGTTGGAGGAGGGGTGCCCACTCTGAGCGGACCGCCTGGGATGACCCAGAAGTGGCGCACCTGTGCGCTAGGGACAACTCTTCTCCTGGCAAGGAGCCCCGAGTGGCCGACCGGAGCTGCGCACCCCCGGGCCGATTGATGCCCCCCACCCCTGGTCCCGGCTCCCACGCCAATGAGCAGGCCGAGGTGCGAGGTTGGGGGCTGGGCAGCGCGTGGCTCTGGGCTCGGCCCTGCGCTGCCCTGCCTGGCCGACAGGCGGCGTCAGAGACCTGGGTCTGCGCCGGGGAGTGGGGGGTGCGCAGCCCAGCGAGCCGGGCGGACGAGCAGGGCGCTAGGAGAGCGACCCTCACCCCAAACTTACAAACTTGCCCAGGCGGGGAGTGGGGAGAGCTGGGCGGCCTCGGGGAGGCTCCGGGAAAGGGCAGGGGCGGGTACGGTGGCAGCGGAGGGCCGGGCCGCGAGGTGGAGCGCGGAGGAAGGCGGGCGGCCGGCGGCGGAGCGGCGCGGGGGAGGCGGCGGTGGCCGCGCCAAGCGGAGCGCGGCGGAGCGGCCGCGGAGCGCGAGGCGGCCGAGGAGGACCGGGCGCGCGGGGCCGGCGACCGCGAGGGCGGCGCGGACAGGTAAGTGGCCTCGTCCTCCGTCCTCGGCCTCCCCTGCTTTGGGAGAAAACTGGGTTGGAGGGGGACTCTAGCAACTTCCGGCCCCGGCACAGTCCCACCCGGACCCCTGCCTCCCCCGCCCCTCCCGCCCACCTTACCAGCCACACACCCATTTCCAAGCCCCCACCCCGCGCCATCGGTGCATTTGATAAAAGTCTCCCCTGCGTGCGGCTTCCATCCATCCCATCCCCACTTCCTCTCTCCGCCTGGCCTAGGTGGTGTAGGTAAATTGTCTCGAATTTGTTGCTAAAAGACTAATTGCAGAGGGTGGGTCGATTTGATTAAGGCAATTAATCTTTGGTTAGAGCATTCTGATGTCATTTAGGTCGGCGGGGGGGGCGAGGGGGCGAGAACTAGGGGAAGCGCGAGGCAAATGAGACTTTCTGTAGAAGCTTTGGAAAGCCTGGGGCCGCGCGGCCAGGTCTGCACCGCGAGCGGACGCGGCCCACACCCCGGAGCGCTCGCGCAGGCGGTTTCAGCACCGCCAAGCCCGGACAGCGACTCCCGCGGGCGCGCCGAAGTCACTTCCTGGTCCTGCGAGTTCACCCCTTGGCAGCCCGTGTCAGCGGCCGACCAGACCCCGGGCGCTCCCCTGACTCCACCTCCAGCCCGACCACTGGGATTCCCCTTCGCCACCCCTCCGAAGCAGGATCTGGCCAAACAGAGCGCCTGAGAACGACCGCCGCGGGGGGCGGGAGAAGAGATCCGCCAACGCCCGGGTCGAAAAGTTCCCAAAGCTGGAGTTTTCTCTTCTCGTGAATAATTAATGCTGGTCATAAATAACTGATGGAGGCAGCGAAGAAGAGAAGAGGAGGAGGCGGGCGAGGGCCTGAGCGGCAAACGAGAGATCGAAGAGTTTGTTAAAGGACCATTAGGAAGCCTTGCTGGGAACGGCCGTCCGTTCCGTTCCTCCGTAGATGACGCAGAGCAGGTCCACCCGGGCCTCGGGGGAAAGCAGGGAAACCAGGCGCCCAAGAGAGCAGAGCTTTGCTGTGCTTACCAACCAAGAGCACCCAGTCAAGCCCCAGTCTCCACACTCTCCCAGCCCCTCTTCTGTACTCCCCTCCCCCACGCCCGCTCTCAACGTACAGACCCAGAAATCTGCAATGACCCTGGGCTCTGTCACGTCTTTCTAGACCCATGGCAAGATGTACCCAAATCCCAACTAATTCTCAGCATCCCCTCCCCACCCTCTACCACAGCCCCTCATTCCAGGGTATGCCTTTTTAAAATTCCTTTCCAACTGGTCCAGTCTTGGAGTTCCTGTTACCTGGCTCACAACAGACCCTACAACAGCTGGGCGCCACGCCCTTCCACTGCCCCCTCTCCAGGTTTTTACTTCCTTCTCGATGCTTTAGCACCCTGACCTCTGACACCCTGCATCCATCCCAACTCTGAAGTGAGACTGCCAGGCAAGATTCCCAGACCTGGAAGAAAGCCCGAGAAAATAACTTGTCTCTGGACTGGAGGCCCATGCCAAGGCCCAGTAGGAAATACTGGCCTCTCAGCAGGCGACCAACTTCCAACAGCCAGAGTATGTTGGGGGGGGGGGGCGGGAGGTGGGGGGAGAGTGACCTGCTGGAAGGTCCTTCCACAAGCAGACAGTACCACCATTCTTCCCAGGGGCTCATTGAAACCATTCCACATGCACAGCCATGTCTTTTCCTAGTGGGTACCAACCATCACTGGTTGTGAGGCTACCTTCTGACTCAGGGAAAGGAAGGAGCCTCTTCCTGGCCTTTCCATTGGTTACCAGCTTCGTCCACACCCACTTACCTAATGGACAATTCCTGACCTCAGGGACCACCAACGGCCAAATAAGCTTCTGATGTATCTGGGCAGGGAGCTTAAAGTATAGCTTCCAAAGAGGAAATCTGGTGGCCAAGCCTAAAGGGTCCTTGAGTCTTCCATGAAAACTCTCTCATCTGATAGAAAATGAAACACTGAAATCAGTCTTATCTGTTCACCCTAATTTACTTCTTCCTCACCCCACTCTCCCTACACCAAATCCTGAGCCTTTCTTTCCCTTTGTCAGAAGTGGGAAGTTCTGAGTGGGGAAGGGGAAATGGTGGGAGAAGAGGAAGGTCTTAGGGAATGATCTGCCCCCACTTCTGGAGGCACTTAACCCTGCAGGAGGATTGGGGAACTAGACAAAGAGGTGGTTGGAAATCAGATCTGAGGAGGGGGGTGGGTTGGAGGGGGCTAGCCCTGGAGCCATGGGTTGTTTACTCCTCATATAAAGTAGAACTCTCCCAAGCAGGAAGTTACTGCAAACAAGTATCAATAATGAATGAATCTCCTGTAATAAAATACTTACATAATTAGCACAAGTCAAGTGGTTGCATTATGTTAACCTTTTGCAACTGTGAGCTGGAAATTTTTTGCTCCAGAAAATCCTCAGAAGGCTGTTTTCCTGTTTCACTCTCCAGAGAGGGGACAAGCCTAGCCCTCACTCAGCCTTCCACTAGGTGAAGATACGGTTTTCCATTTCTGAACCAGAACATAAGTACTTCTGAAATATAACAGAAAACTCTCTTTGGTGAATTCAGAACAGTCATTAACATTCAGTTTTAAGTGAATGTTAACAGTAAATAAAGAAATCTCTTGATTGTAATAGTAGTAACAAAGCAATAATTACCCAGTAGGTGGTCATCAGTAATGATAAATGTATCATTATTACTGTGTGAGGCTGGGAACTCGGGTTTGGGAAACTACTTCAGACTTTTTAGTAGCATGGTTGGTTACAAAGCATTTCTTAGCCTGCAAAAGCCATATAATTTTATACACAATTTAGGTGAAAATAAATTTAAATCTGTATATTGCATTTTTAATTTCAAGTTAGTAATTAAAGTTGGTTCATTATATCTCCTCTGAAACCCTCAGTGCTCATCTCCGTGGTTTGTTTGTACAATTTGTTTCTAAGACACCCAAGGTTACACAGTTCCAAAAGATGGAAAATTTAATTATTTGCCCACATTAGGAGTTTGTCTATTATGTCATAAAGCAGCTTTTAAAAGTTTGGGACGGTGCTGCCTTTGGGCTGGGCTGGTTCTCTAAGTTCCCCCGTGCATCCCCTCCACCCTATGGAGTTGTTTGGTTTGAAAACTACTTTAAAATGCCCACCTGTGAGGACATTTCTCTCAATATTCTCTCTCTCTCTCTCTCTCTCTCTCTCTCTCTCTCTCTCTCTCTCTCTCTCTCTCTCTCTCTCTCTCGATACGCACTGGTTACTATATTTTCTGGGCGCGGGGATCAATCACTCAGATTTCTACCCCTCCCTTTCCTGGTTTTTTATTTTGTTAATGTCTCATTTCACCTTTGTCAGGGAGTTAAGGTCAGCTGGCAGGAAGAAAGCTGAAGGCCTGGTGCCTGTTGGGCAGTCAGAGAGAACATGGTAGCCTAATAGCGTATTAGCTAATGGGATCAGGCTGGATGGCACAGTAGAAAATTTCAGATAGGGATGGGTGGGGAGGGAAAGAAGAAGGGGGGCTGCCTTCATTTCCCTGGGAACTCAAACCCAATGTTCCTTTCCACAGTGTTAGCTGGGGAGATGTTAAATGTGCATCTATGTCATTTTCTCCCTTGTGACATGTCAGCAGGCTTTGCCCCCTCCCCCTACTCCCACTTCTCTGCCTCCAAACACCCCCCCTCCCACCCACCCCCCACAGCCTAAGCTTTAAAAGGCCCAGTTCCACACCTTCTGCACATCTTCAGCCTTAGGTATTTCTGAAATAAATGCCCCTGTGCTTTCCTGAAACAAAATAACCAGTTATAAAAGAAAACAGACCCTAAGCCCCATTTCTTGTTCGTGGTGGAAGCTGGCGTTTTTTTTTTTAAAGAATGAAGGACTAAACCTACCCACATTTCCTCTCCCACGATCTTTCTTTCTCCCTCTCTCCTGCTCCCCCTTTCCCTTCTTCCAGAGCAGCGATCAGAAAAGGCAAGCATCTTGCCTCCTCGTTATTCATTATTACAGTGCATCTTTGAGACGCATCTTTGCCAATGAAAACTCCGCGGAGATGCCTGTCCTTTTGTTGTAGCACCCTAGGTTATTCAGGAGCAGAGACAAAAGCCTGAAGTGATGTGATCTAAATGAGCTCTGGGGTTTTCCAGCTGGGGCCACCTCCATTTCAAAGGACCCCCTCCTTCCTAAGTACGGGGAGGAGAGGAGGGGCTGGGTACATATGTGTGTGCATGCAGAGAGTGAAAGAGAAAAACAAGCAAAGAAGGAGAGAGAACTTGGGCTTCTTCCTTGTGCCCCCCTTCCCTTCCGTGCCTGTTCCCAGGTGTGTTCAGACACAGCCATGAGCATGTGTCTGTCCTCCAGTAGTTTGTATCCCTTTGAATTTTGTCTTATCCACTGATATTTGTTAAGTGGCCAGACACACCAAGTGCCTGATCCTTTCTGGATTTTTGGCACACCATGCAAATGATCTATGTACGCAGGTATGCCTTGCTGTGTTTACAGGCTTGTGAGGACTGAAGGAAGATGTGGATTGCTTGTTGTTTTAAATGCAGTAACAAATATTTCTATAAGTCTCTGGTCTCTGCCTGTGACTGGGGAAAGAAAGCTTTCTCTGCCACTTACCCAAATGCACATTTTCTGGTGAGAATGGTTTCCTCTGATTAAGAGGAGTGATGTCTGAGTTCACTTATAAAGAGGCTTCTCTTGCTGGGTGGTTTAAGCAGGACTCTGGCAACATCCGATGATAGTCTGGGAGCATGAGCCTGTAAGGCACTCAAGTAACCCTGAAAAATGTGCTCATTCCCCTCTTTCCTCCCAAAGTCCTGCTTTAGGGCGTCAGGTGTGAGATCTCAGAGGGCTTCTCCCAGCCTCTGGGACCCCAGGTTAAGGGGTCCTTGCTTATAAATAGAATCCTAGAGACAGTTCAAAGATTGAACCATCAGCCTCTTCCTCCTTTCTCTTCTGATTTCTACTAGGGACGAGTTTTTGCTTTGCTCCTGGTCAGTCCTACCTTTGCTTTTATGTAAGACTGGGGCCGTGGAGCGAAAGCCTTCAAAGCCTTCCTGAAGGAGCTGGGCTCTCCAGGCTTCAGGAAGTTCTTGGGGATGAAAAGAGAGAACCAAGAGTCCTCAGCAGTCATTATCATATGACCATCACCATTGCTAATTTTTGTGATCAGCTAGCTACTTAAAACGGGTTGATCAATCACTAGGTGGGGTTCTGGCCCAATCAAATCAGCATTAAAACCAATTAAGATCAGGATGAAGATTTCATGAAAAGAGCTCAGGTCCGTCCTGGAAACAGGGCTACCCTTTGCTTTTGTTGTCTGTTCTGGAGCCATTAGAGACGTCTAAAGTACCTTGTAAAGGGACAGGCCTGCCACTTGTCGCCGTTTTCTGAGGAAGAGATTTTTAAAGCTACCATGGATTAAATGATACCTATACGCCACATGCAATTTACATATATTATCTTATTTAATTCTCACAAGCCCCGTGAGGGCTCCGTAACAATCTCCTCATTTCACAGATGGAGCTACTGAGGCTCTGGGAGATTGATATCTGAACAAGGTTCCCAGCTATTAAGTACCCAAGTTGATCTGAATTCAAATTCCCTGTATTTTGTGATCCATCAGAATCCTTTGGTCCCCGCCTGTTCTGCCAACCCTCCCATTTCTACCTGGGCCATGGGGGTCTCCTTTGCCCTGCCTGATGAAGAGGCACTCCGGCCCAGTACGGAGAAGGTTAGCAGCTGTGGGGGTTCTTTCTGCCTAGGAACTGAGACTAGGGTCATAGGAAATGAGGGAAAGGGCTTGAGGGCATTTCTTTCATCTGTGGCTGTTATGAGCTCCCCCACTACCCGATTGGGAGTGGAAGGAGAAGGAAGACGAGGTGTTCCCAATTTTAATGAATTTATATTAGGATCGTTATCTTCCTTGCTTTCAATACAAAAATGGGGGGAAGCTGAGGAGAGAAATTGGATCTCAGTTCATGGAGATGGGGCAGGTGCGGCCGAGGTAGCAAGTGTGGCTCCGCATCTCGCCTAGCCTGCCTCTTCAGTCTACAAGGCAAGCGAAAAATCTGAGCTCTAGCCCACAGCCCAATCTAGGGCTCCGACAGCTACCAGATGGGGGAGGTCAGCGATGCCTCCGCGCGCGGCACCGCTTCAGCACCGGGGACAGCTCCCTCTTGGGCTTTGGCCTTGGGCGCGCACCCAACTGGGACCACAGAGGACTCCAAAGAGGAGGGTGCTGGACCTGGACGCGACTCGGGCTCGGGTTCTCAGCCACCAATTGTTCAGAGCTGACGCTTGAAACCTCCACCGTCGCTGCCGCGCCGGCTGCGTGAGCGTGCATACAGGCGTCCCCTCTCCAGTTCTGAGGGAGCCAGCTCGGTTTGTGGTTTTCCTTTGGGTCCAGCGTCCGAGCTTCTTTACCTGTCCCTGGTCTGGGTGAACCGCAGCCTCCCGGAACGGAGATGAGAGTGGAAATGCTCTCCTTCATGCGGTGATAGATCATGCAAACGGGTGACACTAGTCTAACCAATAGAACTATTTGAATCAATTAGCCGGCTGAGGAGCGTCCCGACATATCAAATGCATGTCAGTTCCAATAGGAAAGCATTGATTAAATCGGCCTCTACGTGCCACCGCCTGCTGCCGCCGGCTCCTCAGTGAGTCTGGGGCCAGGACAGGGGCTGGCAAAAGTGGAGTGGCCCTGGGTTGGGGACGACCGATGGCAACAGGCTCATTCAGACCGAGGAGAAGGCAAACCATCAGAGAACAGGAGGTGGGTGGGTGACAAAAGTCGTTCACAGATTCAAAATCTCCTGAGAGGATGTGTAATTCCCAAGTCCACTTCCTGTGTCAAGGTCGAGGTGGGAGGGGAGTATGGCTTGTTCTTCCAAGCTAGGAGTCTGCTTTGAGTCACGGGCCTTCCATCACAACCCTGAGAGCCCAACAGGATCATTGACCCTCACAAACAGCCACTCCCCAACTCATAGAAGCAATCAGATACTGGTCAGGTCTTGGGATATGTACAAGTATTTGACCGGGAAACTCGTTTTGTATGAAATTGAAGTCACTAGCCGGGAGGCCAGTCAACCCTCCAAGACCTAAATGTTAAAGATGAGATTAACAGGTGACCAAGGACCATCCAGCTGGGAATTCATGGAGGGGGCAGTGGCGGGGGGGTGGGGTGGGAGACAGAGACAAGCAATAATTTTATCTATTTAGTTTTTGAAAGAATGATGTTTTGAAGACTTTAAAGGGGAGTCTTAGGAGGCCAAGATGGGCACACGCCATAAAAGCTGCCCCCCACCCCCAGCTCCACTCTGGCATTTCAATGCTGTGTGATAGGGAGGTGAACGGCCTTCTCACTTGCTAGTCCAAAATTCACCCCATTACAAGGCTTTCCATCCTTGTAGCTCAAGTCACTGCGTAGCAGCCTGGGAGGTAGGAGCAGGGAGCAAGCTGGGACCTTGCTTCATGGAAACCCCTAGCCTCAGAAGGGAGGCAGCCTGGGAGGCTGGAACTACGCTCTCTGGTCCTGGAACCTTCCAAAGAGCTCAGGACCTTGGTCCTTAGGCGGGAAAGGATCTGTGAAGGGCCAAGGCGCTCTTTGGAGGCGGGGCTGGGCAGATATGGGGCGAGAGTCCAGCATTTGCTGACGGGAGGCTGAGGGGGCTACTCGCGGGGGAGCGCCGCGTTGATCTCAGGCCAGTAGGAAGGACCTAATTTGTACCGCTAATGCCTTTGGAGACAGAACATAGGCGACTGATGGCCTCGCTGCGCCTTGAAACTTCAGCCCCTATAAACGTCCCCACGTTCGTGGCTCTGACGCTGTGTTTAGGAGTACAACTTTCAAACGGCCTCAACTCCTAAAAGGCCTCACGTTTCTGTTCCACGGACTCTCCTGGGTCTCACCGCCCTTTGATGACGTGTTCAGAGTTCACATTTTTGCTCTTTTATTTAGCGGCGTTGATCGAAGCGTCTGACTGGGCCTGGGGCTCCGTGGAGGTTTTTGTTCATTTCCACGGCGTAGTTTACCCAGCGTCAAAGCTGCGTGGTCGCCTGGGGCAGTGGAAAATTCCGCCACTGTAGTACCGCGCCCATCTAGGATTCCCCTCCCTCCAGCTCAGCAGGTATCCTTTTACCTGCTGACCATATACCGGCCAGGGGTCTTTCTGACTGTGAATGGCTGCTCCCTGAGGACGCCTACAGATATGGACACTTTGCTAATATCGTGGGGTGTGTCTCATTTGGGGGAAGCCTTTCGCTTCCTAGTTATTACTTTTTAAAGGGCCTTCCCCTAGGTGGTCTTGGGGAAATTTACTGGGGATTAGGTATTGGAAACTTGCGGAGGGGCCGGGGAGGCTGGTCAGGGTTGAAGACTTTGCACTTCCCCAGCCCACCTGGTTCACGAGCTGAGCGGCCTGCAAGAGCCTCACAGAATGAAGTAGAGAAGAGTTTTGAATGAAGTTTCGAGATCTCGCAGGCGCTCCCTGGGGTCCCGAGTCAGGGTGCACTTTTGGACTAGGTCTCGGTTCGTCCTGAGAAGAAAGTGGGTGCACATTCCAGGCCCTTTCCTCCCCGTTTCCGGGCTGGGCTCCCTGCCTTAAATGGAACCTCGCCTTTTTTTCCCCCCAGTTCACACACAATGTTTCTATCACGAGACTGAAGCTGTTCTCTAATATGACCGTGCCCTCTTTCTACCGAGGCCCAGGGAGTCTACTGGTTTGGACCTACCGGAGGGACCATTCAGGAGGGAGGGCGGCAAGGCGAGATGAAGAGAGGGGACAGTGACAGGCTGAAATTCGGGCTTTCCAGGATCCAGGTCCCTGGGATGCGTGCAGGTTGGTGGGCGTCCCACTGCTCAGACCCGTGGCTCCAGCGTCGCTGGTGCGTTCCACTGCGAGGTCGCGGTGCCTGCTACGATTGCGGGTTGGTTAGGTGCTAGCTCTCATGCCTGCTGAGGAAGGATCTCGCTCGGGCTCGCTCTCGCTCCCCCCTCCCTCCCTGGAACATGCCAGCCCTTTAATGTGGAGTGTCAGGGAGACGGTGACGTCACCCTGCCCGCTGGGTGGCGTCCCCTCGGTCCGACACGAGTTCAGAGCTAGAGAAAAGCGCCGTCAGACTGCGCTCCACCTGGGGCTCGCCAGCCGCGGGTTGCCGCGCGGCCACACTTTTCTGCGGTCCAGGGGACAACCCACAGCCAAGCGGGCCGCCATTCTGGCCCGGACACGGGTTCGAGCGCCATCGCCGCCGAGCAGAGACCGCATCTTTGCCCTGGAATCCGCTGGAGTCCTCCCTGGCCGATTCAAGGACCCGCTTGGATGGTTCGCCTCCGAGCGCCCTCGGAAGATGGACCGGCAGCCACGCGCGTAAAGGCACCTCAGGGTTACCAGGTACAGCCGGGCCGCTGGCCCCTGACTCTAGTTGAGGTCTCCAGCTGCGGGTGTACGAGTGAGTGAGGCTGGGGGACAAGGGTGGCCTTTGGCGGTGAGGTTTGGCGGCCAGGGGAATTAAAATGGGAACGATTGGCTCTTGAGCCGATGTGCAAGTTCCATCCCTTCCTTAGTCCAACTAACTTTTAATTATCTCTTCTTCCCTCAACCCCTTAAAAACAACCTGACTCCTCTCAGTAGTGTCTTCGATGACGGGAGTCTCTGGGCTTGTTTGGGGAGGAAGTGGAGGTGGCTCCACTGGAGGCCCAGCTCCTAATGCTCAGCGGAGATGCTAAGGCTGCTCCCCCCTAACGCATCGCCTCTCCCCAGCCCAGCCGGATCCACAAAGCGTGAGGCTGGGGAGCGACCGTGTGTGCGCCTTATCCCTGGATATGATTATTGATAAGAATCTTATTCCGGAGGCAAATGAGCACTGAAGGGGCACTAGAAGAGGCTGGGGCTGATTGTGTCCGGCCCAGGTATCATTGGGCCTTGAGCTGCTGCCATTCAACGCCCTGTGCCCTGGAAATATTGCCTCTGATCCATTCGAAGTGACAAGTCAGGGACTCGTCTCCTTTGACCTCCTCCAGGTTTGTTCCCCCTGTATGGCGGCCTCGGGCTGGCCGTAATGAGAGCTGAGAAAGCGAAGGGCGGTGGGGCCAAGGCTTTGGGGTAGAGGTCGAAAGGGCAGGGGAAGAAAACTGGATAAGTCCATTTAGAAATCGCCCCAATCACATCTCCATGTAGACTTTGGCCTAGAGCTTCAAGATGATGCCAGCGGTCAACTTCCAGGGCAAAGTGACCACTTCCATCGCAGGGAACACCCAGAAGGTTTCCTGGAACGCAGGCCACTTGGCTTGTTTTGACCGGGTAGCACTGTCATCCAGGTTTTGTTGGCTTTGCTTGTTCTGTATTTTCAACTCACTGGCCTTTGGCAGTCGCTTGACACAGGATGAAAAGGGGAATTCGATCTTAGGCCCAACCCGGGACTTAGGCTTTCGGGTTCCACACAGTCGATCTCTCCCACGGATTCGCTAGCGCTGTGGCGGGTGAATTAAAGATCAAGAAATCAACTCAGATCAGAAGAAAAAAAATTTTTAACCCACAATGTTGCAGAAGGTGGTTGCCGTTGTAACTAAAGTTGCCTCTTAAAGCCCTCAAATAAATATCTCAATGAGGTGTTCGTTTTCTCTGCCCTGTTTCTGTGTGAAATGTGGTCGCGTCTATATTGATTTGCTCATTGCCATGGAAATGACAGAAATCCCTTTTAGAAATGTGTCCAAGCCTCCAGCTCTTTTTTCCCCTATAAAACTGGGACCAGAAACTACTCAGTCCAGTAAGTGGGTTTTTGAAAAATTGGGGCCCGAAATGCCCTATTTGGGTGTAACTATTAAATGACTTTGTGTAATTTTTTTAACCTTTTACAAAAAGATTAGACTTGCTAACAGCCAGAATGAATGAAGTTGAGAGGGGGGTGGCAGTTGACTTCCATGAGCTGCTTCTCATCCACTAGTGAATTTCCTCCCAGGGTACCACGAATACCTGGGGGGGAGGGGAGAATCTGTTCTGTAAAAGGTTCATTTTAACAGAAATCCACCTGTTTTCTACCAAATATGAATTATCTATCGCATGAAATTGGAGCTTCAAACACTGGTCCCACTTTTCCTTAACTTTGAGTATCTGTACTGATAACTGTTCTCCTTTCTTTTTCGTCTCTAGCGAGCACGCCATTTTATTTGAAAAACTTCTGTACATCTTGGGAAGAACTTGAGGGCCTTAGAAGTGGAGTGAGGAGGTGGGGGGGGAGAAGGTATCACCAATTTGTTTTGCATGCTTATAACAGGAGGGGGAAAGTAACTTCCAATTCCTGTCCCTAGGCATTTCTAAAGAGGGACTTGGAAATGGAGAAAGTGTAAGTGTGTGTGTGTGTGTGTGTGTGTGTGTGTGTGTCTTGTTGGGAACTGAGCCCCCTGGTGCCATAATAACCAGGCCTTGACCAAGCAAAGAAGTTACAATAACAGCTCAGCCAGGGACTCCCCGCTGTCCTTGCAGCCAGAAAAGGCTTCTCCGGAAAAGTCAACACTTTCTCCTTTTCCTTCCAGTGTCTCAGGCAGACCGGGAGGGCCGGCCCGGGCTCCCACAGCGGGGGAGATGGCTTCCAGCCCGCTGCCCGGGCCCAACGACATCCTGCTGGCGTCGCCATCCAGTGCCTTCCAGGCCGATGCACTGAACCAGCCTCGGCCAGGCCACGCCAGCCTCAAGCCCAACCAGGTGGGCCAGGTGATCCTCTATGGCATCCCGATTGTGTCCCTGGTGATCGACGGGCAGGAGCGCTTGTGCCTGGCGCAGATCTCCAACACACTCCTCAAGAACTTCAGCTACAACGAGATCCACAACCGCCGCGTGGCGCTGGGCATCACGTGCGTGCAGTGCACACCGGTGCAGCTGGAGATCCTGCGGCGTGCGGGGGCCATGCCCATCTCGTCGCGCCGCTGCGGCATGATCACCAAGCGCGAGGCTGAGCGCCTCTGCAAGTCGTTCCTGGGCGAGAACCGGCCGCCCAAGCTGCCCGACAATTTCGCCTTCGACGTGTCGCACGAGTGCGCCTGGGGCTGCCGCGGCAGCTTCATCCCCGCGCGCTACAACAGCTCGCGCGCCAAGTGCATCAAGTGCAGCTACTGCAACATGTATTTCTCGCCCAACAAGTTCATCTTCCACTCCCACCGCACGCCCGACGCCAAGTACACGCAGCCCGACGCCGCCAACTTCAACTCCTGGCGCCGCCACCTCAAGCTCACGGACAAGAGCCCCCAGGACGAGCTGGTCTTCGCCTGGGAGGATGTGAAGGCCATGTTCAACGGCGGGAGCCGCAAGCGCGCGCTGCCGCAGCCCGGCGCGCACCCAGCCTGCCACCCGCTCAGCTCCGTCAAGGCCGCTGCTGTGGCCGCCGCCGCCGCCGTGGCCGGGGGCGGGGGGCTACTGGGCCCGCACCTGCTGGGCGCACCCCCACCGCCGCCGCCCCCGCCGCCCCCTCTGGCCGAGCTGGCCGGCGCGCCCCACGCCCACCACAAGCGGCCGCGCTTCGACGACGATGACGACTCGCTGCAGGAGGCGGCCGTGGTGGCCGCCGCCAGCCTCTCCGCCGCCGCTGCCGCCAGCCTCTCGGTGGCCGCGGCCTCGGGCGGCGCCGGGGCCGGCGCGGGGGGCGCCGCGGGTGGCTGTGTGGCCGGGGTGGGCGCCGGCGTGGGCGCGGGCGCCAAAGGCCCGCGCAGCTACCCGGTCATCCCGGTGCCCAGCAAGGGCTCCTTCGGGGGCGTGCTGCAGAAGTTCCCTGGCTGCGGGGGGCTCTTCCCGCACCCTTACACCTTCCCGGCCGCGGCCGCCGCCTTCGGCCTGTGCCACAAGAAGGAGGACGCGAGCGCGGCCGAGGCCCTGGGGGGCGCGGGCGGCGGGGGCGCGGCGCCCAAGGCCGGGCTCTCGGGTCTCTTCTGGCCCGCGGGCCGCAAGGACGCCTTCTACCCGCCCTTCTGCATGTTCTGGCCGCCGCGGACCCCCGGCGGGCTGCCGGTGCCCACCTACCTGCAGCCGCCCCCGCAGCCGCCCTCGGCGCTGGGCTGCGCGCTCGGCGACAGCCCGACCCTGCTGCGCCAGGCGTTCCTGGACCTGGCCGAGCCGGGCGGCGCGGCGGGGGGCGCCGAGGCCGCGGCGCCGCCTCCGGGCCAGCCCCCGCCCGTGGTGACCAACGGCCCAGGCTCGGGCCCGCCGCCTGCGGCCGGGGGTTCCAGCGCTCGCGACGCGCTCTTCGAGTCGCCCCCGGGCGGCAGCGGCGGGGACTGCAGCGCGGGCTCCACGCCCCCGTCCGACTCGGGCGCCTCTTCCGGGGCGGGCGCCGGCTCGGGCCCCGCGGGCGGCCGCGTGCCGCCGCCCCACCACCCGCACCTTCTGGAGGGGCGCAAGGCGGCCGGGGGCGGCTACCACCACTCGAGCGCCTTCCGGCCCGTGGGCGGCAAGGACGACGCGGAGAGTCTGGCCAAGCTGCACGGGGCGTCGGCCGGCGCTCCGCACCCCGCGCCGGCGCATCACCACCACCACCCTCCCCCGCACCCGCATCCGCATCACCACCACCACCACCACCCCCCGCAGCCGCCCTCGCCGCTGCTGCTGCTGCCGCCTCCGCAGCCCGACGAGCCGGGCGCGGAGCGCCACCACGCAGCCCCGCC